>NC_080674.1:196694296-197319296 GCF_030445035.2 Dasypus novemcinctus | reverse complement strand
CATCACTACAGCATTCTCATGACTTTCACAATGCTTTAATAGATTTCTACAGGAATATTAACTTCTCCCTTCCTTCTGATAAATTTCTCCAACACCTACATACCTTACCCTTTACTCTCCCTACTATTATTTCTCATCAGTCAAAACACTCTCACTGTCTTTGTAGACAGATCTGGAAAAACTGGTAAAGCTGCTTTTACCTGGAAAATGCCTGCGGACTGGCAATCATTTACTTTGCAGAGCTATTCATCCACTCAGCAGTGGTCATCATGTCCTTACAATATTTTTCTTCACAGTCTCTAAATATTGTTAGCGGCTCTACTTATATTGTGTATGTGGTTCATACTATTCAAACTGCACTTAGTAAGCCTGTGGATCACAAAGTTTTAGATCCACTTTTTCTTACCCTCCAATCTCTTTTAGATGGTTGAATTAATCCTCTGTATATTACTCACATCCATTCTCCCACTTCTCTACCAGGACCATTAACAGAGGGGAATGCCAAAGCTGACTGCTTAGCCATGACTTCTACACTTAATTTTCAACAGGTTCATTTATCGCATTATTTCTTTCACCAAAATGCCAGAGCTCTCATGAAACAGTTTCATTTGTCCCTTGCGCAAGCTAAATAAATTGTCTGCAGCTGTGCTGATTGCCCAGCTGTGACTTAACCACAACCTGCGAGAGCTGTTAGCCCAAGTGGCTCACTACCTAATGATTTATGGCAAATGGATGTGACTCACTACCCCTCTTTTGGTGGAATGAAGTATATTCATATTAGTATTGATTCATTCTCACATTACTTATTTGCTTCTTTACACACTGGAGAGTGCCCCTCTTGTGTGTTGCAATTTTCTTCAAGCTTTCTCCATCATGGGTCATCCCCGCACTTTGAAAACTGATAATGGTTCCACTTGTACTTCACTGGCTTTTCAATGTTTTCTTTTTTTTACAGGATTGGCATATTCAACATATTACTGGCATTCCTCATAATCCTCAGCAATAAGCTTGTGTAGAATGGTCACACCATCTTTAGGAACATATCTTAAGAAACAACAAAGGGGGAATATGGATCTCCCCTCACAGGATCAGTTACAAAAAGTCTTATATTCCTTAAATTTTTAAAACCATGATGTTCATTACCACTCTGCCATAGAAAGGCATTTTTCAAGCCCCTCATATCCTCATGCACATCTGCTGGTTTGGCATAAGGGTCCTAACTTGGGCCCAGAATGGCAGGAACCCACCTCTCTTATTACATGGGGATGGGAGTATGCTTTTGTTTCTACTTCTGCAAGAATCCACTGGCTGCCAGCCCTAAATGTAAAGCTATTTTGTGGACCTCTCTGAGCTTGGTCTTCCACCTGCAAACTGGAGATGACTACAACCCCGGATGACCTAGCAGTCCCCATGAGACAACTGAAGATTAGCACTTGAAGATGCCATAACAAAAATGGAAACAAGGCTGCAGGAATGTGGGGAGCCGCCCGGAGCTACGTGCATTTGCGGTCTCCAGCGACATGGCGGTTTTCATAAGTACGCCTACTCCACCCCTGTGCTTCCGCCTTCTTCTTCCCCTTTCCCCAGTTTCCCAGGCAAAAAGTGTCACGCCTGTGCAACAAGATGTTGAAGCCATGACCAGCATTGAAAACTCACAACCTATAGCAAGTGGTGTAAGAGCATTTTATTGCCTTATATGGAAGAGCCGCTTCATCAGCCTATCACCCCCTGCTAATACCCTCCCCTTAGTATATATTCTGATGCTCTACCCTCAAGAAATGGAGACTTGATCAGAATCCTGTCTTGTCTCCATTTCTCTTGCCTCTTGTCCCCCAATTCCCACTCCCTCTTTCAGGTGCCGGTTCATTTGACCTGCGGGCCGGGTCAATTGGCGCCCAAACACAGGGACCTGAAAACGAGGGCTCCAGTGAGGAACGCTGACAGACAGTCTGGCCAGACCAAGTGTAATGTCCAGAAATCAAAAAGGAGAATCAGAGAGTAATAAGAGGATGCTGTGAGGGAACCTGCCTCCTGATTGTGAAGCCTCAGTAAGTGATCGGCGAATATGGGACAAGCAATGAGTGAGCACGAACTTTTTATTAAGAGCCTCAGAGAGGCGTTAAAGGTGAGAGGAATAAAGATTAAATTTAAGGAGCTAATAGAATTCTTTAGATTTTTGAGAGAAGTCTGTCCGTGGCTTCCTCAGGAAGGGACCATAAATGAAAGGTGGTGGAGTAGAGTTGGGGATGCTCTACAAGACTTTTATAAAACCTTTGGCCCTGAGAGAGTTCCCATAACCACTTTCTTCTACTGGAATGTTATCAATGACCTCTTTGTGATCCGCCACATCAACGTATTGGCTGTACAAGTAGTTGCTAAAGGCGAGGAACTCCTAGCACAGGACAGGTCTAAATCCCCCCCGGCAAAAAGTCCTGCTAAATACCCCCCCCATTCAGACTCGGTGTCTATTAAAATACATAGTGATGATGAGAGTGCCCCTTCCCCTTGCAAAAATAATATCTCTAAGGGAAGAGCTGGTCCTAATCAGAGGAGGAGAGTTATTAGTAATCCAAACCCTAACGCCCCGTGTACGTATTCCGATAACTCCAACCCTTAGGCGGAAGAACACTCTGTTGGTTTTTGCCCACCCCCATATGCACCCCCCACTTCCGCCCCCACTAGCCTAGACCCCAATGCAGATCTAAAGTTATGGCTCTCTCTTTTAAAAGAGAGAAAGGATCTACAATCTCAATGCGCAACTCTGCAGCGTCAGCTCAACTTAACCCCTCTAAAAATCCCCTAACTGCCTTTTTTCATTCCCTGTTATCGAGAGGCCTGGGAGCCCTAATATCCCTAATGAGGCTGGTGAGGGGAGTGAGGTTGCTGTTAAACCTGAGCCTGAACGCATCTATAACCCTTTGCCTTTCAAAACCTTGAAGGAGCTTAAGTCCGCGGTCACCACCTATGGCCCTACTGCTCCATACACCCTCTCTCTATTAGAACACATTGCTGATGGGTGGCTCACCCCCCATGACTGGCACATCCTAGCCCACTCCACTCTCAGTGCAGGAGATTATCTCCTCTGGAAGTCAGAATATTGTGAGTTTTGCAAGGAAACCGCACAGCGGAATCTCAGAACTGAGAATGGGTGGACCGAGGACATGCTTCTCAGCGCAGGACATTTTAAGCAGAACTCAAATCAGTTGCATTATGATGCCAGACTTTTTGAACAAGTCTGTGTGGCTGCCCTTAAGACCTGGAAAAGACTGCCTACCAAGGGACAATCCCTTACCTCCTTAACTTCTATCCATCAGGGCCCCGAGGAACTATTCTCTGACTTCATAGGTAGACTTTGCACTGCCGCTGAGAGAATGTTTGGTGATGCAAATACTGATGCTGACTATGTAAAACAACTTGCCTTTGAAAATGCTAATGCAGCCTGCTAAGTGGCTATCTGGCCCAATAGAAAAAGGGAAAATCTCTCTGGCTACATTAAGCTTTGCTCAGACATAGGCCCCACAAAGCAGCAGGGCCTGGCTATAGCTGCCGCCATAGGGGAGGCCACCTCTGAACAGGCCCAAGTCTTCACCTCAGCCTTGAGAGAAGTGCTTCCATCCCCAGTGCCCCATGCATCTAGGGCCTGTTTCTCTTGCAGCAACCCTGGCCATCTAGCCAGAGATTGTCATCACCACCCCCCTGCTAGCCAAAACCACCCCCCCTTCCCAACTCCTGCCCCCATTGCCACAGGGGCAGACACTGGGCTAATGAATGCAAATCAAGAACTGATTCTTCAGGTCGCCCACTCCCTCCTTATCAGGGAAATGGGAGGAGGGGCCAGCCCCAGGCCCCGACAAACAATCAGACTTATGGGGCAATCAGCTTTGTTCCCACCAGTGGCAATCTATTTCCGACCTCTGTAGAGCCACCTCAGGGAGTGCAGGATTGGACCTCTGTACCTCCTCTCACACAGTACTAACACCACCTATGGGAGTTCAAGCCCTGTCTACAGGCGTGTTTGGCCCACTACCAAAAGGCACTTTTGGCCTCATCATTGGGCGAGGCAGCTCCCTTATTAGTGGCCTTCACATTTCCCCTGGAGTTGTGGATAGTGATTTCACTGGAGAAATAAAAATTATGGCTTCTGCTCCAAAAAGCATTATTTCCTTCCCTGCTGGACAGCAGATCGCTCAACTACTAATACTCCCCCTAATACCCACCAACAACACTGCCATTGATAGTGACCGCAGGGATAGAGCATTCGGTTCCTCTGATGCATACTGGGTACACCCCATCACCACCCACAAACCTACTATGTCTCTTTGGCTTGATGGTAAACAATTCGAAGGCCTAATAGATACAGGGGCAGATGTTACCATCTTAAAAAAGGCTGATTGGCCATCCACCTGGCCCCTTTCTCCCTCCTTAACCAACTTACAGGGCATTGGGCAAACCCGAAACCCCGAAAGAAGTTCCAAGCTCTTGACTTGGAAAGATAGGGAGGGAAATCAAGGAACTATACAGCCCTATATCCTCCAAGGGTTCCCTGTCAATCTGTGGGGATGAGACTTACTTGCCCAAATGGGACTCTATATGGGTAGCCCCAATGATATAATCACAGCTCAAATGCTTTCCCAGGGATTTAAGCCAGGAAAAGGCTTAGGAAAGCTTGAGACAGGCATTACTCAACCCATACCGGCCACAGGACACACCCACAAAAAAGGCCTGGGAAATTTAGCCTAGGGGTCATTGATCTTCCTGTACCCCGTGCAGACCAAATCACCTGGTTTTCAGATGAACCTGTATGGGTCGATCAATGGCCTTTATCCTCAGACAAGCTACAGGCCGCCCAGCAGTTAGTGCTGGAAGAGCTAGCAGCAGGACATATTATAGAAAGTGACTCTCCCTGGAATATTAAAAAGAAATCTGGAAAATGGCTATTATTGCAAGACTTAAGAACAGTAAACAACACAATGATACCTATGGGAGCCTTGCAGCCTGGTCTTCCAACCCCTGTAGCCATCCCCTTTGGATATTATAAAATTATCATAGATCTAAAAGATTGTTTCTTTACTATCCCATTGCACCCGGCAATCAAAAATGCTTTGCATTTAGCCTCCCCTCTGTGAATTTCAAAGAACCTATGAGGCGATATCACTGGAAGGTTCTACCCCAAGGCATGACAAACAGCCCTACCTTATGTCAAAAATTTGTGGCTGCCGCCATAAGAGAAGTAAGGGCAATGTGGAAAGACCTTTATGTTATTCACTACATGGATGACATTTTAATGGCTGGTAAAAAGGAACAAGATGTCCTAACATGTTACCATGATATGAAAACAGCCTTAAAGGCACACGGGCTTCAAATTGCCCCTGATAAAGTACAATTACAAGACCCTTATACCTACCTGGGGTTTCATATGGCAGGAAATAAAATAACTACCCAGAAGGCCAACCTCAGACTAGACAGACTAAAAACCCTAAATGACTTCCAAAAGCTCTTAGGCAACATAAATTGGCTCCATCCCTATTTAAAATTAACCACAGGAGACTTAAAACCCCTATTTAACATATTACAAGGAGACTCTAACCCCAACTCCCCTAGAAGTCTTACTCCGGAAGGATGCCAAGCCCTTAAAATAGTCGAACAAGCTATACAATCACAATTTGTCACTACCATGGACTATAGCCAATGCTTGTTTTTTGTCATATGTAAAACTTCTCTCACTTCCATGGCAGTATTCTGGCAAACAGCCCCCATAATGTGGGTGCACTTACCCACGTCACCCGCTAAAGTAATTTATCCTTACTACCAAGCTGTCGCAGATACTGTCTGCCTAGGGAGAGAACAAGGCAAACGTTATTTTGGTAAGGAACCCGATACCATTATTCAGCCCTATACTAAGGAACAAATCAGCTGGCTGTTGCAGACAACTGACAGCTGGCCTATTGCTTGTGCATCTTATGCAGGACAAATAGATAACCATTACCCAATGATAAGCTACTACAATTTTTGAGTACGCATGACTTCATTTTCCCCTTCACCACTTCTCTCCAACCCATCACTGGAGCCCTATCAGTATTCACCGACGGGTCCTCCTCGGGAATGGCTGCTTATGTCTTTAATAACAAAACTGTCCGGTTTCAAACCCACTCCAAATCTGCACAGCTTACAGAGCTACAAGCTGTCATAGCTGTATTCTCTGCATTCCGAGATGCCTCTTTCAATCTCTTCACAGATAGCACTTATATAGCTCAGTCAGTCCCTTTCCTTGAAACTGCCGCTCAAATAAAGAATGTCTCAGAAGTGACAACCTTATTTACTCAACTACAATCCCTTATTCAAAAAAGAAATCACCCCTTTTTTATTGGTCACCTTAGGGCTCATTCCAATCTTCCCGGTCCCCTTACCCTAGGAAACCACTTAGCCAATCAAGCTACTCGGCTACTGTGCTATGTTAACCAGGGCATGCATAACAACTCAGATAACCTTAACAAGGCTGTTAAAGCTCACCAATTACATCATATTAATGCACATACTTTAAGGCTTCTGTTCAAAATTACCAGAGAACAGGCTCGTCAGATTGTTAAAGGATGCCCTTCCTGTGTAACCCTTTTACCTACACCTCATTTAGGAGTGAATCCTCGAGGTCTCATACCCAATGCCCTCTGGCAAATGGACATAACTCATATTCCTGAATTTGGTAATCTAAAATATGTGCATGTTACTGTTGATACCTTTAGCAGCTTTATTTTCGCCACCCCACAAACAGGGGAAGCAGGAAAAAACGTTATTGCACATGTGTTAACTGCCATGTCAGTATTAGGAATCCCACAACAAATAAAAACAGATAATGGCCCTGGTTATACCAGTCACATGTTTGCCACCTTCTGCCAACATCTGGGCATAAAACACATCACAGGCATGCCATATAACCCCCAAGGCCAAGGTATAATTGAAAGAGCACATTTGTCTCTAAAAAACATCATAGAAAAAATAAAAAAGGGGGAGTGGTACCCCATCAAAGGATCCCCCAAAAATCTATTATCCCACTCTCCCTTTATTCTAAATTTTTAAAGCTTAGATCAAAAAGGACATTCTGTGGCTGACCGCTTCTGGCACCCTAATACCAGCACAAACCATGCCACCGTCCTATGGAAAGACCCAATGGCTAATACCTGGCATGGACCCGATCCCATCCTAATATGGGGCAGAGGATCAGTATGCATCTATTCCAAAGAACCAGATGCAGCCACGTGGCTGCCGGAATGATAGGTAAAACAAATAGATAATAACAACCTATCCAGGGTAGAGACTCTCCCTGAGATGAACTCTGCTTTCTTGCAGGAGAGCAACCAATGCTAAAACCCATGCGGCTGTACAGCCCCCCTGGAATCCTCCTGTGATGCCGGCACTCCGAGTCTTTAGTACAACCTAAGAGTGTATCGGCCAACGCCGCACACCACATCCGCCAGCGCCAGCTGCTTGCGACTGAAGAGCCCATCCTTGCTACAGCTCCCTCATGTTTCTCTCTCCCCCTCTTGCTTTCACCTCCCCAAACCTCCATTATGAAACTGCAGTAAGAGAATGCGGTGCGTAATGCACCTTTCTCTGGCCTCCACACATTATAACCAAAATGGGAGCACCCTGACTGCTGGCAGCAGTTCTCAAATACATATGAACCCTGTCAGGTTCTGAGGTGATGAACTGGATAGCCAAAGATGGGCAACTGGGCATGATCGGTTCCATGGCAGAGCCACCTAAGACAGAGACACAGCCTTTCGCCACTGTTGCATTCTCCATGACGGGTAAGGCAATCCGCCTAACCATTTGCATGCCCCGACCTAAGACAGGCACTTTTCCCCCCGAACTCAGGGTGCTTCATAAAATATAATAAAGAAGGGGGACCTGTGGGGAGCCACCCGGAGCTACATGCATTTGCGGTCTCCAGCGACATGGCGGTTTTCATAAGTACACCTACTCCACCCCTGTGCTTCCGCCTTCTTCTTCCCCTTTCCCCAGTTTCCCAGGCAAAAAGTGTCTTGCCTGAGCAACAAGATGTTGAAGCCTGACCAGCATTGAAGACTCGCAACCTATAGCAAGTGGTGTAACAGCATTTTATTGCCTTATATGGAAGAGCTGCTTCATCAGCCTATCACCCCCTACTAATACCCTCCCCTTAGTATATATTCTGATGCTCTACCCTCAAGAAATGGAGACTTGATCAGAATCCTGTCTTGTCTCTGTTTCTCTCGCCTCTTGTCCCCCAATTCCCACTCCTTCTTTCAGGTGCCGGTTCGTTTGACCTGCGGGCCGGGTCACAGGAATTACGTGGGAAGATTTAAAAACTTTAAATCAACAATTAATGGGCCTTTACAACAAACAGATAAAGATGGTACTCCCAAAAATCAGTTTCTAGCATACCTTGCTGTGAAGACTAACAATACCATCAAATTATTTGCCTGCCTGTTGCCGTTGGTAATTTGTTGTCCAGCTGTGTCTGCCACACTTTACTGGGTCATGTGCTTAATCCACCTACCTTCTCCCCAGATTCCTGGATGGACCTAGATCCTCCTATCTCTTCTAATGATACTTTTTACACTGGAGGCTATTGGCTTTCCCCCACTGAACCTTTAGATTCTCCCAACTGGCAAGTTATGCTTAATACAGCTATTACGTATATGTCTACTCCCCCACCTATTTGTCTTTCTAAAACACTCAATGTCAGTTGCTTTCCTATCTGTGAAACACTAAATGCATATGATTGGAAGGGTAGGTTGAATTTTAACGTTCCTGTTCGCACCATAAATTTCTCCATTATCTGTACTGTTGGCTTTAATGGGAAAGCCCCATCTCCCTGTTTCTCTGCTAATCTTTCTGCACCAGGTTATAGATGCTGTAGACAAGCTCAAGACAGACTACCATATTGGAAACCACGTCAAGACACTTGTCCTCCTGTCTCTCACAGTCATAATTTTAGCTTTGTTTCTTGGGGACCTGGGTTTGAAGTTTATGTAAAAGTGTTACTTACTGTACTTTTCCTGTTAATAAAACAACTGAATGGAGTGGTGACAGTAATGGCTGTGCATCGTTTCAATTGCTTAACCCTCTAAAATCTCCATGAGCCTTTGGAGGGTGGAATTGCCTTTTTTTCCCTAGAGATCATTGGACTATACAGTATACTAAGGGTACAGTGGCCTGTCTTGACAAACCTCAATGCAATGCCTCTATTATAGCTAAAGGTCCTATAGATTCTTTTACTGTTTGTACAACCCATCCTCATGTATTCCACCCAGATACTGATCACTCAGTTACTTCTGAAGGAGCTGTTTATAACTTCACACTTAAACCTCCTATATACTATTTAAGTTGCTTGACTCATCACAATGTTACTACTTTAAATATTACTTCTTTGTTTATTTTTCAACTATAGGCAAAACAGTGTGTACCCATTAACCTCACATGTGAATAGCAACCTCTTACAGGACTTTCCCTATTGGCTGAAGCTTTTGACAAATAAGAGTGAAGCACTTCCTTGGCACACTGATAGCTGCTGTAATCTCCATTGTAGCCATTGCTGCACTAGCCACTATAACTGCTGTTGCTCTAACTACTTCAATTCAAACTGCTGAAGAATTAGAGTCATGTATGGACAACATAACCAATGAACTGTTGATGCAAATGAATATAGATAGTAAAGTTATGTCTCGATTACGTGCTTTAGAAGCTGCTGTCATGTGGATACAACAAACCACAAGAAGCTTTAGCTGTACAAATCAAGTTGTTGATTATAAGTTTTCTCATATTTGTGTAACCCCACTTTCTCAAGATTTATTGAATGAAACCTAGCAAACTGTCCAGCATAATCTTAATACTGCTTTTCCTCATAATGCATCACAAGAACTTGCTTTATTACAAACACTTCTGTCTCATAATCACCATGAACGTAGTCAAAGATATATTAATGTGATCACATTCATGTTGCAATTCTTCTCTGCTTCCAATTGGCTTCCACATCTTAATATACAGAATTGGATACAATCTGCTTTCATTATATTAGTGTTTGCAGCCATTCTTTATCTAGGCTACAAATTTGTAAAGAAAATATCAAAAGATGATACATTCTTTGTTTCTAACTCATCTAACAAACAAAAAAGGGGGGAAATGTGGCAAACCAGGCTGCCTTTCTGAGGCCTTGATGGAAGTTCAGCTTGAATAGCTGAGTGCAGCTGTCACCAAGTCTGGCTGAAGGGCTTTGTAAGTCTTGTAGTACCCAGGAAAATTTGTTGAGTACACAAGGGGATGCAGCAACTGTAACATTCAGAACATAACTTGCTGTAATCACAAGCTGTATTAGGTAAGAAATGTTTATAATTAACTAGGAAAACAAATTCCTAAGTCATGATCACTTGTTAATTCTATGTCATAGCTAGAATCTGAGAAATATATAAACTGGGTAAACACTAATAAAGAAAGCTTTTTCTTTAGGCATACAACTGCCGTGTATGCATGTGCTTTCTTCATGCATTTGAGTCTTGCTGGACAAGACTCTTCCCTCTTCTGAACCCAACACAGTGTAACAATTTAAAGACAAGGAAATGACTCAATTTGGGTAGGACACTTTTTTGGAAAACAGATAACCTGATATGACACATGAGCTTCTCCACCAGTTCAAATACCAAACTTCATCATCTTTTGCTCCCTTTCTTGTGAGACATTGTCAGGGATCATGGAAAAAAAAGACCATCCTCTGAACACTTTAGTTTCTTGGGAGATGCTAACTGGAAACTTTTAATTTTTTGGTAATTAGCAATAGAGGAAGGTGATTTTCAGAAACATTTTTGTCTCCCTGATCCTGCATTCTCATTGCTGCCACAGGTGAAATGAGAATTGCAGTTTTGACGAAGGTGAGCTCACAGAATCACAAATCTATATCTCAGACTCTGCCTCCCTCCCCATCACACATATGCTGGTGGTAGTGACCTTTAACCTGAGCTTACAGTCCCGGCAGAGGGAAGGTGAAACTTGAGTATTTTCTATTTCTATTTAAGTGAATGAATCTATCAGGACGTGAGTAGCTGATTATAGCTGGAAAAGGGATTCTTCTAAATTTGAAACTCATCGATGGTCCAACACTACATAAGAAAAAGGAAGAAATATTGAGGGACAGACAAAGCACCTAGATGGATAAGGATCCTTGACCTTATATAGTTCCCTGATGGCTTTTAGTATGAGAGCATAATTCTTTATGACAGAGATTTTGGATGTTTATTCTTAGTGATCAATCTTAGTATTTAAAATGTTTAAGTACACTAGTTCCAAAATCAATTTTCTGGGCAGCCTATCTTGCAGGAATCAAAGAAACATTTTCCAGAAGTCCTAGAAATGTGCCACCTGTAGCATCTCAATGCTTTAAAAAAGAGTAAGATGAATATAAGATAATCATATAATCCTATGGAAAAACATGGTATCTCAAAATTAGTTCCTGGAATAAAAATATCTTCTCTACTCTGGGTATATGAAGTAGCTAAGGGAAGGCAACAATTGCTTGATTACTGAAAATATTCATGATTTTTGTTACGGTGAGCCTGACTTATCTCTTGAAGTTAGGGATGCAGAATTCAGAAAAAGGATAACTTTATAATTATGAGTTTCAGGCAGCAACTGCCAGGTTCAAATGTATCTTGTGATATTTTCTATAGATTAATTATAGTCTAATATCAAAGAAAAATCTATTTTTTATTTTAAAACCTATATATTGAAGTGTATAATTCCTATATGAACATACATAAACAATAAGCGTATAGTTAAACATTTGAACTTACAAAACAAACATGCATAACATCATACAGGACTCCCATAAAACATTTCACCACAAATACCTTGCATTGTTGTGAAACATTTGTAACAGATTATGAAGGAGCATTGACAAAGTATAACTACTAACTACAGCCCATATCTTAAATTTGCTGTACTTTCCCCCAACCCACTCTCTCATGTTATTTTTTGTTCATAAACAATTAGACCATAGTAAGCAAAAAGAGAGAAAAAAAGCCAAAATAAAAACACACACACTTTGGTTTGTATTCATGTGCATGTGTGTCTGTGAATTAATGGATAATTTCATATACATATAAATCAATCAAATTGCTAATTTTCCAAGAATCATTAATAATGGCAATAGTATGTTAAGAAATTAAAATTAATTATAATTGCACTTGTGGAAACTACTTTAATATTAAAATCCATATGTTTCCCCCACTCCTTCCTTATCAACTTTCATCATTGTGACACATTCATTACATTTGGTGAATACATTTTGGAGCACTGGTATACCACATGGAATATAGATTACATTGTTTTTATCTGTTTATTTTATTTTTAATTCATTTTTTAATATTACATTAAAAAATATAAGGTCCCCATGTACCCCCCACCTCCCTCACCCCACTACTCCCTCCATAGCAACATTCTCCTCCATCATCATGACACATTCATTGCATTTGGTGAATACATCTCTGAGCATCGCTGCACCTCATGGTCAATGGTCCACATCATAGCCCATACTCTCCCACATTCAATCCAGTGGGCCATGGGAGGACCTACAATGTCTGGTAATTGTTCTTGCAGCACCACCCGGGACAACTCCAAGTCCCAAAAACACCCCCACATCTCATCTAGTCTTCCCATTTCCCACACCCAGTCACCATGGCCACTTTTTCCACACCATTGCCACATTTTCTTCGATTACTAACCACAATAGTTCATGAATAGAATATCAGTAAGTCACTGTAATCCATATTCTCTTCCTCCATCCTGTGGACCTTGGATTGGTTGTGTCCATTCCACATCTATGTCAAGAGGGGGCTTAGATTCCACATGGATCATGGATGCAATCCTCCTGCTTTCAGTTGTAGGCACTCTTGGCTCCCTGGTGTGGTGGTTGACATTCTTCAACTCCATGTTAGCTGAGTGGGGTAAGTCCAATAAACCAGAGTGTGGGAGCTGAAGTCTATTGAGGCTCAGGGCCTAGCTATCATATGGACAGTCCAGAGATTCAGATCCCTTGAGTATATCTTAAACCCCAGCACCAACTACAATTCTGGTAAAGTAACAGGAAAGGCTTGTGAAAAGAGATCACATCTGAGTCCAGCTCCATCACACAGAAACACCATCTCCAAAGAAGGGCCAACTGACATGTCAGTGAACTCCATCTGCCATGACTATAAAACCTGAGGGTCTCTGTAGCCCTCAGAAGAACCAATACCTGGGGTTGTATCTACTTTATCTGTCTCTGGGACTCTGCTCAGTTGTGCATAAGTGTGACCCCTCTGAGAACCTCTCGGCTCTTTTTGGAGACTCATAGCCATATAAACTCATTTGTCTTTCCATTTTCCCCTTTTCTTCAGGTCAAAAGCATTTTTAACTCCTGATATTATATGTAGACTGAGATATACTGCTGAGTTGACGCTTTTATTCAAAGTCATTTTCTAGTTACATCATCAGCTGGTACTTGGTAGTAATCCCTTGGTGCCAGGGAGGCTCATCCTCAGAAGTCATGTCACATGCTGGGGAGAAGGCAACACATTTACATGCTGAGTTTGGCTTTGAGACTGGCCACATTTGAGCAACATGGAGGCTCTCAGGAGGTAACTCTTAGGCACCCTGCAGCTCTAGGCCTTGTTCTTATTTCAGATGCACAGGCTTACAAGCATAGTCATTAGTATCAAGGGCTCACTGTTGGACCTTCCTTCTTTTTTAGTCTTTGCCATTGTACTTGGGGGATTGTTGCTGTTTCTTTAGGGACTGTGATAGAGCTTCCCTGGCTAGGAACTCAGTACTCCCTCAGTTGTTGTTTTTAATTGTAACCACTATGAAAATATCCAAACATTTTTATGTACCCTGGATATATGCCCTGGAGAACTCCCTGCCAACCATGTGCCCCCTGTCAATAACATCCCACACCAGTATTCCTCCGCTGCCATTGTTGAACCTCTCTGTGATCCAAAACTTCCTGTAAAGTGAAGCCCAATATATTGCCAGGTTCCCTTAATAGTAAAATGGAATATGGCGATGAGTTTAAAGGTTAGATATAGAATACATATTAATTTGGAAAAATTCTACATCCTAGCTTTTTCTTTTCTTTTTTCTAATCATTAAGCTTATCTTCACAAGAGTTTTAGATCACAGTAATTCATATATACAATATACAGTACTCCCACATATCCAACATAAAACCTTTTCCCTTCCACAGCAATAATCTTTTAACATATTCATACCATATTTACTGAAAGTGATGTACAGATATTGAGACAATAGCTTTCAAACAAGCTAACATTTGGGTTTACATTGTGGTTTATATTTTAGACTATACAATTCTCTAAATTTTTAGTTATCTTATGTTTTACATTATGATTTACATTTTAGCCTATCAGACCCTATATATTTTTGGTATAATTTTACATGTCTTATATCCATTATTGCGTACTCTTGTGGAACACTTCTATTGCCCAAACAGTTACATTGGTTCCATCTATTCAATACCTCTTTCCCCCTCCCCTTAGGGCCCACATTTCTTGACCAGCCATGTTCAGCGATACTTGCAACAATGTTGAAGACTTGACATGTTCGACTGCCCTAGTGCATTGGGAGCCACCATTTCTCTCGAGAGATACAATTCCCTCTCTTTGAGAACATCAATCCTCACCAGGATGTGGGTATACCTTTACTCTCATTATATGGGTCTCTACCCAATGATATAACCCACTCTGGCAAAATGAGCATTCACATATTCCCTAGGAGTCTGTCCTGCATCAGATTATCCCCTTCAAGTATCTTAAAGAGGTAACTTTCCTTATTGTATTTTTGAAAAGGTGTCGCAGGCATCGTGGAGGACAGTTTGGCAGTTCCTCAGGAAATTAACTATAGAACTGCCTTATGATTCAGTAATTCCACTGCTGGGTATATATCCAAAAGAATTAAAGCAAGGGCAAGAAAAGGTGTAGGGACATCCAAGTTCAAAGCAGCCTTAATTACTTTTGCCAAAAGTTGGAAACAACCAAAATGTCCATCAACACTAAGGGATAAACAAATTTTGGTATATACATTCAGTGGTATATTACTCAGCTGTAAGAAAGAATGCAATGTTAACACATGGGATTACATGGATGAATCTTGAAGACCTTATAATGAGTGATGCCAGACAGGAACTGAAAGACAAATATTACATGATGTCACTGATAGGAATTAAGTGAGTTGAGCTGACTCACGGAGGTAGATTCTGGAAAATAGGTTTCAGGTGACAGAAAGGGAGAGTGAGTTTGTGAGTCAATGCCCCTATGGGCAAAATCTATGATAATGTGGAAAGCTATTGTACAGTGGATGGGCATGAAAGTAGTATAGTGGTACAGTGATGATATTGGGTGGGGAAGTGCTGGGCTGTGAGGGAGTTAGTGTGGGAAGGTGGGTTGGGTTGTCCCTGGAACTGCGAGGAGGGTTAGGGGAGGGAACAGGTGAGCTCTGGGGATTTGCAGGTATGTGGTTGAAACTACAATATTGGGAATGTTCTTTTAGCAAATATTGCAGGGGAGGGTTACTGGTTTAGGATGGAGATATGTGTGGCATGCAGGACTGGGCACACCTGAGGCAGTCTATGAGGGAATATGAGAAAGTTCACCTTGTCATAGTTTGCTGTATCTGTGGGTGTAGAGCCACAGAATGAGTGGAAAGTTGTAGGATTCCCATCCTGGGGAGTCCTTCTATGTTCTCAAATAATGGGGCTGGAATCTCATAGGAGAATAGACAGTGCCTAATGGGAAAAGACTGGCCAGTATGTCAAGGCCTTAGAGTTGTTGCAAGCAGTAATGAATCTTCTTCTTCAGGGAATGAAGTGGTGGTTGTCATGGGTTTTGAGGGGAGGGAGAGGGAGAAATAATTGTATTGGAACATGTGGATTTGAGGGTTGATGGAATTGTTCTACATGATCTTACAACGATGGATACAGGCCATGTTAGGTGGAGTGGACATCACCATCCCAGGGGCCACAGGATGGAGGAATAAAATATGGACTAGAGTGGACTTACTGATATTCTACTACAGAACTATTGTGACTCTAACAATGGATAAAATTGTATCATTGATGTGAAGACAGTGGTGACAGTAGTTGCTGAGGGCAGGGAGAGGGAAGAAGCAAAGTAATGTGGGTGCATTTTCAGGACTTGGAGTTGTCCTAAATGATAGTGCAGGGACAGATGCTGAACATTATATATCCTGCCATAAGCAGGATGAATGGACTGGGGGGGAGTGTAAACTATAATGTAAATTATAATCCATGCAGTACAGCAGTGCTCCAAAATGTATTCACCAAATGCAATGAATGTGCCACAATGATGAAAGAGGTAGTTGAGGTGGGAGGAGTGAGGGTGTAGGGTGTGGGACATATGGAAACCTCTTATGTTTTTAAATGTAACAGTTTTTGTGATCTATGCTTCTTAAAAAAGGACAATTAAAAATTTAATTTTAAAAAAATTATAGAAGTGCATGGTCCAACATGTAAACCGCAATGTCAACCATTGATTATGGTTCAAAACAATGCTTCAATATTTGTACATAAATTGTAACAAATGTACCATCCACATGTAAAATAAAAGAAAGGGAATTATTAATAAAGGAAAGGGAAAAAGAGGTATAAATGAATCCCCTATAATCTGTATGTGACTTTTCTGTAACCTAAATGTTCTTTGAAGACAATATGAAAAAAACAAGATGGCAGGGGAATAAACAGAAAAAAACTGTTACCATACATACAAGACAACATATCTTAGAGTGATGAAAGACATAATGTCAAAAAAGTTATTTTAATTTTATGTTTTTATTTATTTTTATTAGTCAATAATGTTTTTAAAAATTATTTGCATTTTATTTGTTATTTTTAAAACTATCATAATTCTTTTTTGTATTTGCATTTGGTTATTTTGCTGGCCTCATTTTTTAAGATTTATTTTATTTCATTATTTATTCCTCTCCCCTTGTTGTTTCTGTGCTTGGTGTTTGCTCTCTCTGTCCATTTGCTGTGTGCTCTCTTTATCTGCTAGTCTGCTCTTTAGGAGGCACTGGAAAGTGCTCATGGGACTTCTGATGTGGGAAAGAGGCATTCAATTACTTGAGCCACCTCAGCTACCTGGTTTGTTGTGTATCTCATTGTCTTTCCTCTGGGTCTCTTTGTTGCATCTTCTTCCTGCATCAGCTCACCATGCCTGCCTGTCATGCCAGTTTGCCTTCACCAGGATGCCCTAGGAACCAAACCTGGGACCTCCCATGTGATAGACAGAAGCTCAATCACTTGAGGCAAATCTATTTCTCTGTTGGCTTCATATTTGAAGAAGTTTTTGGATCATAGAGAATTTACAAGTGTGTCAGGGAAGGATCATTGGTGTGAGTTGTCAATGATAGGGATGCATGGGAAGATGTTCACCTGGGGCATACTTATAAGACATATGAATGTATTCAAGGGTTCATGGAGCATTGTCACGGTGGGTGGAGATTCACACAGTCACAGTAAGAATATTGATTTCTCACCCTGGGAAGCTCTGCCACGTTCTTTAAAGGGACAACAGGAATCCCCTGAATACAGGAGCAGTAACTATTGAAGGAGGATGGACCATTGACAGGCTCTTGATATTGATGACTGTACTTATGAAACTTTACTTTTGAAATTGAAACAGCCTAGTATTATTGGGTGTCTAAGAGTTACCTCCTGAGAGCCTCCTTGTTGCTCAAATATGGCCTCTCTATAAGCCAAACTCAGCATATAGGCATATAAATGCATAACTTTTCTGCTGATGTGGGACATGACTCCTGGGAATGATCCTCCCTGACTCCGAGGGATTATTATCACCGAGCACCAACTAGCAATGCAACTGGTAAAAGAGCTTCACCAAAAGGGGGAAAGTGTAAAGATAAATGTGTTTATATGCCTAAGAGACTTCAAAGTGAATTGGGAGGTCATTCCAGATTTATGCTTATACATATCTCAGCAAGATTGTAAGAAATGTACCATATGAATGAAAGATGTTGATAATGTGGGTAAGTGTGGGATGGGTAGGGAGCAGGCTATATGGCAATCACGTATTTTATTATGTGAAATTTATGTTATCCAACTATCTTTTACAAATGAAGAATTATGAAAGAGGACTTTAATAGCATATAAGAATCCCTGTTTAGGGCAGGAGATAAAATATCCTGTCATCACCAACTTAGAATATTTCCAATGTCCTGATGTGACTGCTATTATGAATTTTTGCACTTTAGTTTGTATGAAATCAAAACAAATATTATAGATTAAAAAAAAACTTTTTTAAAAAAGGTATTTCCCAACTTTTCCTGTAAACCGGAGATGTTATTGGTGCAGGTCAAGCATCTTTACTATATATACCATTTTCATTTGATGAAGCACTTTGGTCATGCTTAACTTTTTGGTCATGGAGTCCAAGTTGACCCTGAAATTGGGATATTATGGGTGGAGACCCAATCTTTTATATGTTAAACTTCAATTTTGACTAGAGCTAAGTACCAAGCTGATGCCTGACTTTCAAATGCAGTGTAACTGGTACTTTAGAATAAGTAGCTACAAGAGATAGCTCTAGTTAAATGCTGCCTCCATTTGCCAGCAGCTGCAAATGACAAAATGCTGTCACAGTTTTCCTTGAAAAATTGAGTAGTGTAAATCCTCCTAAATACTTTCAATAATATTTAACTAGAAGTCAGATTTCTGGATTTCTTTGTTTTGCTCTTTTTTTCTTTTATTTTCCCCTCCCTGGAGGTCATAAGATAATGTCTGCTGCAGGGCTATTGGGAGTGAGGCTTCTGACTTTCCAACAAATAGAACATCATCTACAGACTGAAAAGTTGAAATCACAAGGTAGAGGTGCACATGCTTCATTCTTACCTGCCCACTGAGAGCAAATGGCAGGGGAGTTTATCTCATCAATACTTCTCTACTAGCACCTTGCCACAATTAGGATAATCCCCTGTGGCATTATGGGTCAGGGAAGTAGAAATATATAATACATTAATTCCAAAAATAGATTCTCATGGAAAAAAATAAACTGGATGTTGAATTATCTCATAAGGCCCCATCTGTATCATCACATAAATTCTGTTCCCTCATTGTGCACCTGTGAAAACCCTACCAGTTGAGTTTGGGTGTTTTTATTTTATTTTATTTTATTAATTTTTACTACATGAACACAGATGAAAGAGTTTAACACCAGCATGAGTCAAGGGCTGCAGCAAGATTAGTGTGTCCCCTAGGCAGGAGCTTGGAGATCTTAAGGAGCCAAAAGAGGCAACCATGGGGGAATAGCCAGGATAATGAGGAGATTTTTCCTATTTCTCTCCTTTTTCTTAGAATTGTCATCTTAAAGTCTTGTGCCTTGCAGCACCTGGAGAATACCAAGGCTTCGGGGCATCTTTCTTTCTGACTGCTTGCAGCCATGCTCAATTCCACATCCCTAGCCATGATTAACAATCTCTGCACCTAATCCCCTCCCCTAGGACTATGATAAAAGATGAGAAATTTGGCACAAGTATCCAAAAGGACTATAAAAGTTCTAAACCCTTTTCTCCCTCAAATTCCACACAAATTCAAATTTTTCCTTAAAGATTTGGAGGTCAGGTTGCAGGTGAAGGAAGACATCAAGGGACACAAAGTGTGAGAGTGAGCAAGACGCATTTCCTTTTTATGCCTAGCGACCTAGTGACTATTCGCAGATCAACCACATGACCTCAAAATATAATTTTGATTTACCTTAACCATCAGTTTTGGGGGCTGCTTGACATTTCTCCTGCCAAGAAGAGAATGAACAAAATTTCTTGATGGTTCCTCCTGCTGCAGAAGGAGAGTAGACAGTAAACAAAGCACACATAGCTACCTCCTTTCCATCCTACCTTTCACACAGTTTCCCCATTAAATGTGCAGGGCCCTTAGCTCCACCTCACCCAACATTGGGTTAGAGAATTTTCTATTAGTTCAAGGGAGGCTTCTCATACCATAACCACAAAGTGTTCTTGTCCTTTCCTCTTCCAGATATTAGTTCTCTGTCAGCATTATATCTTCATCACAGACATTATCAAAGAATATGTATGAGTTTATATTCAACCCTATTTGCAAGCAAACAAACTAGACAGTCGGTTTCATGGATGCTGGCAGAAGGCATGAGGATTCCAGATCTGAAACAAAAGGCTTTATTTTTCATTGCTCAACTGGCAACAATATCTTCATGTTAATATTATTCATCTTGCTCACTCTTTCCCCCTGCAAGTTCCATGATGTTAATACAAAGGAACTCAAGTATATGCTGCACAAATAATAGATTTGTGCTACAAGTGAGGGAGCTTGGGCATATGAATCCCCCAATTTTGTTTTTTAAAGATTTATTTTATTTCTTTCTGTCCCCTTGACTCCGTTTTCTGCTCTCTGTGTCCATTCACTGTGTGTTTTTATGCATCCACTTGTATTAATTCAGGGGCCCTGGGAAACTGCATCCCTTTCTTGTTGAGTCATCTTACTGTGTCAGTTCTCCATGTGTGCAGCACCACTCCTGGGTGGGCTGTGTTTTTTTCACGTGGGGTGGCTCTCCCCATGGGGCACACTCCTTGCGCATGGGGCACCCCAACACTGGGGCGCCCCTACGTGGCACAGCACTCCTTGCACACAGCTGCACTGTGCGTGGGCCGGCTTACCACATGGGTCAGGAGGCCCAGGGTATCAAGCCCTGGAACCTCCATATGGCAGATGGACACTGTCAGTTGAGCCATGTCCACTTCCCAGAATCCCCCAATTTTTAACTCTATTATCGTGAAATTTGCCCTAGTTTTTCCTCAGTGCGAGGATTTACCTATATTACAGTCATCAGGTAATTAATATGACCTATGCCCCAGAGAAATAATTTAATAACATCTTGAAAGCTGGCTTGAATTACAAGAATCATTAAAAATTTATTAGGAAATGAAGCTGATGCATACGTGAAAAAGTTGAGATACCCACTGAGAAATATATCCTAATAGGGACAACTTTCACATTAAAATATGGGAAAAATCAATCCTATGACCAAAAAGATTTTGAAGGTTTTTTTTTTTTTCTCCAAGGTCCATCTTGCTGGTGTGGCAAAGTGGGATTGCTAAAAGATAAGATGATAGGCAGAAATAGTATGAAAAAACATCTCCAAGAATGGGGAGATGTTAACCTATTTGACACAATGGCAAGTGAGAGCAAATGAAATCAAGTTATGATTTATTTTCAGAATGAACTGTATTTATAGTTGTTTTTGGAAAAATATCAATCCATACTCCCACCACATAAAAAGTCCATTCTTAATGAATGGCTGATTGAAATTTTAAAGAATAATAATGAAATATTTATAAGAAAACAAAAGAGAACATTTCTATGGTATTAGAAAAGAAAAATATTTATAAAGGAAAAAAATTTAAAGGGTGAATGCAAATTAGATTTTAGTAGAATTAAGAGCTTATCAGAGAGAGAGAAAGAGAATCGGGGACAGAGAAGTTAAGAACTTGTTTCCAGATTACATAAAGAATGCTTGCAAACTGAAAAGAGAATGAAAGAAAATTCAACTGAGAAAAAATGAACAGGCATTTCCCAGAAAGAGTCAGCAAGGGGCTGATAAACATGTGAAAACATGTTCAACTTCTTTAGTAAAACATTAACTTGTAGCATGACACAACAACCAGAAGGTTAAAATGAAAATGACAAAAATAATCAAATGTGGATAAAGAAGAAATCTCATCCACTTAAGGTGGGTGTGAAAATTGCTGCAGAAATATAGGAAAACAGTTTGGCATCATCATCTATGTCAGAATGGATGTAAACATAATGAATAATTTCAGTAATACACATATATGTAACAAAAATTCATACATTTCACCAAAACACAAATTCTGCCATTTGAATACTTACACTAATGATAATAGCTCCATCATAAAAATTATTCACATGCACATAAACAATGAAATTATTATATTAAATATTTGATAATGATACAATGGAATTTTACACAACAATCCTAATGAATGATCCACAAGAACTTGTAGCAGTACATATTAAGTCACAAAAAACATAAGGAATGGAAACTCAACGTACAAAAACATTATTGCCACATGATTCCATTTATATAAAGCAAAAAGCAGAAGGAACTGCTCAATGGTAATAGGTGTCAGACTAGCGTTTCCAGTATGGATAGTGGCATGGAGGAAACATAAAATGATACTGGAGCATATCAATATTCTGGTTTGGGTGGTGTTACAGTTTCCAATTATTTCTGTGAATCCCAAAAAGAGAAATATTATGTTTGTAAACTATTCTATTCTTCTGTGTGTGTTGCCCTTTGATTATTAAATTCATTTGATAATATTAAATTCATTTGAGGGGCCCTTAATTAAATTACCTCTTAAGAGTAGGGCTTTGATTCTACCATGTGAGTAACACTTGACTCAGGTTGAGTCCCTGACCCTTGGTGGACCATTATAAATTGACACTCAAGAAGAAATGTTGGGAAGAGAGAGAGATCTGTCAAAGTTTATCCTGGGGCCCCAGGGAGAGATAAGTCATTTGCCTGGTAGTTTGCAGCTGACCTTGGAAACAGAACCATGTAGCTGAAATTGATACAGAAGGCCCAGAAATAAATGAGCTCTAAGGCGGGAGAGAGAGGAAGCCCTGAGAGACAGGCCTTATGCCAGCCTGCAGCTGAGAGAGAGGAAGACCAGAGGGGAAGGCTGAACCCATGCAGAGATCACTGACCAGCTTGCTTCAACACTGGGCATCTGACTTTGGTGGGAAAGCAACCTTGAGTTGAACTCTTTAGGACCTTATAACAATAAGTTTTTAACTCAAATAAAGTACCTTTTATAAAAACCAAAAGATTTCTGGTACTTTGCATCGACACTCCACTCGCAGACTAATAAAAGTAGTTTGCTCAGGATTTGGAAGTTCTCCATGTAATATCAATACATACATCTTATAAATACTCTTAAATACATAAAAGCAATGTAAAAAGTTGGTAGAACATTATGACAGACACAACTTAGAGATGTTGTAGGTTTGATGCCAGACAACCACAATAAAATGAATATCACAATACAGTGATTAAACAAAAGTTTTGGTTACCCAGTGATTATAAGCTATGTTTATGCTGTACTATGGTCTATGAAGTGTGTAATAGCATTACGTCAAAAAAAATGTACATAGGTCCATTTAAAAACTCTTTATTGCTAAAATAAAATGCTTACCATCTTCTGATCCTTCAACAAGTCATTACTTTTTCCTGGTAGGAGGTCTTTCCTATATGTAAATGGCTGCTGAATGGTAACAGTGGAGGTTGCTGACGTTTGGATTGGCTGTAATGATTTCTTAAAATAAGACAATAATTAATTTTGTTGCATTGATTGACTTTTTCACAACAGATTTCTCTGTAGTATGCCATGCGGTCTGATAGCATTTCATACATAGTAGACATTATTTCAAAATTGGAATCAATCCTTTCAAACCCTGTTGCTACTTTATCAATGAGGTTGGTGTAATGTTCCAAATCTCTTCGTGTCATTTTGACAATGTTCACAGGATCTTCACAGAAAATTCCATCTTAAGAAACCTCTTTCTTTCCTCATACATAAAAAAACAACTCCTTATCTATTCAAGTTTTGATAAGAGATTGCAACAATTCAGTTACTTCTTCAGTTTCCACATTTAATTCCAATTATCTTGCTATTTCCACATCTACTGAGATGCCCTTCACTGACATCTTCAATGCCTCAAAGTCATTCCTGAAGGTTGGAATCGCCTTTCTTTAAACATCTTTTGATGTTGATATTTTGATATCCTACCATGATCCATGTTTGTTCTTCACGGTATCAAAAAAAGTAATCCTTTCCAGAAGGATTTCAATTTACTTTTCCAGATTCATATGAGGTATCACCGTCTATGGCAGTTATGGCTTACAAAATCTATTTCTTCAATAATAAGACTTGAAAGTCAAAATTAACTCCTTGATACATGCACTGCAAATGGATGTTGTAGCAAAGTCATAAATTTCATTGTACATACTCATCAGTGCTTTTAGGTGAACAGGTGTGTTGTCAATGAACTGTGATAGTTAGAATGGTATTATTGATTCTGAGCAGTAGGTGTCAACAATGGGCTTAAAATATTCAGCAAATTGTGTTGTTAACAGATTTGCTGTCAGCCAGGCTTTGTTATTCCATTTATAGAACACAGGGAGAGTAGTTTTAGCATAATTCTTAAGGGTCCTAATTTTCAGTGTGGTAAATGAGCATTGGCTTCAACTTAAAGTCAGCAGCTGTATTTTCCCCTAATATTAGAGTCAGCCTGTGCTTCCAAGCATTGAAGTCAAATCAAACTGACTTCTCTTTTCAGTTATGAAAGTCCTAGATGTAAATTCTTCCAATAGAAGGTTGTTTCCTCCACATAAAAAATCCTTCAATCTGCACTTAGCTGGATCTTCTAGATAATTTGCTTCAGTATTTATCTCAGCACTTGCTGCTTTGGAAGTGAGTTATTTCCTTAGATCTCATGCAGTTACCTATGCTACCTTAGTTTTTCTTTTTCATCTTCTGTATTCCTTTCAGCCTTCATAGAATTACAGAGAGCTGGGCCTTGCTCCAGATTAGATTTTGGCTTCAATGGAATGTTTTGGTTGGTTTGATCACTACGATTTTCTCTACATCAGCAATATGGGTTTTACGTTTTCTTATCATTTGTGTGTGTATTGAAGCAGCACTTTTAATTTCCTTCCGAAACATTTCATTTACTTTCACGACTTGGCTAACTGTTGGCACAAGAGTCCAAATTTTTGGCCTATCTTAACTTTCAACATGCCTTCCTTAATAAGCTTAATAATTTCAAGGTTTGATTTAAAGTAAGAGATGTGCATCTCTTCATTTGACCACATAGAGGTCATTTTAAGTTTACTAATTGGCTTAATTTGAATAAAGTTGTGTCTCAGGGAATAGGAAGGCCTGAGGAAGGGGAGAGAGATGGGGGAATGATTGTTCAGTGGAGCAGTCAGATCACATGCATTTATTAAGTTTGCCATCTTATGTGGACATGTTGCTCCCCCAAACAATTATAACAATAGCACCAAAAATCTCAGATAACCTAAAAGATATAATAAAATAAATATTTGAAATATTAGTATAATTAGCATAATATAACATAGAGAAAGAAACAAGTGCAAGCTTTTGGAAAAATGGTGCTGACAGACTTGCCCAATGCAGGGTTGCCACTAACCTTCAATTTGTAAAAAATTGTAACACCTGCAAAATGCAATAAAGCAAAGTACAAAAAAGCAAGTTATATCTGCAGATTAGAGTTGCATTGTCTTTATATTTTCAGGAAGGCAGTTGAACATATTGGGTAACTTACCCTGTGATTAATTTTTAAAGTATACTTTAATTTCTAGGTTATAAACTAAGAGATACTGAGTTTGCAACCTCCAAAAAAAAAGGCAAAATGTGGAAATTTAAACACAAAATAAGCAGAAGAAGATACAAAGACCAAGGAAGTAATCTAAGTGTAATGTAATGAAGAACATGCAACAAATTTGAACATAGAATCTCAAATACAGGCATCATTATATTACTCCTAAGTATATTATTGCTCCTATTAACATCATACAATATTTACATATATTAAAGGATATTTTTAAAGAGATATTACTAATACATAATTAAAATAGAATAGTTTTTAACCTCATTTTCATTACACTTCATATTATCATTTTATTCAATTAAAAATTAGCATAATAAATAAAAAAATTAAAAAGTTTCTCATTAATTCAGTTAATTAACTATTTCAGTATATATACTTACACGTAGTTATAATTTTAACAAATAAAGTAACAAGCCTGGTGTAAATCATCAGTTTAAATATGCTTTACAGTTAAACAAAATTTGCTGTTATTTTCATTTCTCAATTTATACTTTTCCAATATTATTGCATATGAAACATAGTCTGGTTTTATATATATGCACACATATATGTACATGAAAATGTTAATATATGTATATATGTAAATATATATGTTATGTATTTTGTGGGAGCTAAAATGTGTTTATATTTTGGCATAATATTCAATGTATATTCATTACAACAAACTGATGCTGCTGTTTAAAATTTATATGATTTTACCACTTTACATCTGCTTTACATGTAACTACAGAGAGAGTGATATAAGAAAATGTTCCTTAAAGTTGAGGAAACATCTTTATAATAATTCAGAATCCAATAAGTTATTAACTCTACATTATAAACAAAAAATGGATATATGCTTTTCTTCTTTCAAATGGTTATTCTTCTACTGCTCCAAGGTTAATGAAAGACTCAGTCAAAATCTTGTCCTTTAACGTAAAGAAATGAGAGTGCTCCTCCCAAAATTTTTCTTGCCAAAATGCCCAATAGAAATGTTCTCATAATATCAAATAAAACACCCCAAGACACACAAACTTCCATCTACAGTTCAGAAATACATGAAATTTTCTACCAGTTACCCAGATTTTTTCATATTCTCAAACTCATCTGATCTTTTCAAAAAACAGCAAAAACATATTTTTCACATTCTTGTTTGATCTATTTCAGTTCTATATGGACATTTCTACACTATAATATTTTAAATATGCCAATCTCTCTTCTCAGCATCATATTTCAAATGACTGCCATC
Organism: Dasypus novemcinctus; assembly: GCF_030445035.2. Classification (NCBI taxonomy): domain Eukaryota; kingdom Metazoa; phylum Chordata; class Mammalia; order Cingulata; family Dasypodidae; genus Dasypus; species Dasypus novemcinctus. The sequence continues at coordinate 197,292,549 of NC_080674.1, read as the reverse complement.
TATCTAAATACATTAGATACCAAAATCATAACTTACCCACAATGATCATACTCTCTGATTCTGAATCTGAAATACAGATTCCATTTTCACACCCTACTTCTTCATTATTCCATGGGGATGTTTTCTTTTAAGTATTTTGAATCATCCCCCCCCCCCACTCTCTTCCTTTATTATGTAACTTGTGCAACAATTTAATATGTAGCGAATTTTTGGAAAAATATACTATATCAGGTAGAAAGTTACATACTCCAAACATGCTTACATAGTAATTGCATAATATGTCATTTTCAATTGTTGTTATCATTTGTTTATTCTCATGGCAAAGGCAGCTTACGTTGTCTTTTTCCCTGCACTTGAAGTGTGATTTTTCATACCAGTTCTTATGATAAACTAGGAGATGTATAAATCATAACTGAACATCTTGCAGATACGTACATTTACATATTTCTGAAAAGATGGGGAATTCTGTGTGCCTTACTTGGTAGAGTGAAACCTGAAAACACTGGCGTCACGACACATGAGAACAAAGGGGCTGAGAGCTGGGAAACAGGAAGCAAGAAGTGCAGTGGTGTTTACCAGCCACCAACTAGGGTTATTTAAAAGAGCAAGAAAAATCTGAAATATGGAGGAGAGGGTATAAAAAGTTACAAAAGTGCTCACCAGTAAAAGGATGTTTTGGGCAGCTCTGGACTCAGGGGAGGATCTGGGGGAGACATTGTTTCTATGAATATATTGGACCCTCTGCTTGTGCCTGTACAAGATGTAAACCATGGAGCCACTGGCCCAGAGCATGAGCCCCAGACATAAAGCATCAGGGACTGATAACAACACTGCATAGAGTGAGTCTGAGATTTTGTCATGATGTACAGAAGCACAGTATCCAAAATTTTTTAGGTTTGTGATGTTTTTGGTGTTCTGTCTGCCAGAGATATGCACTGGAAAAATAATATTTACTGCAATGTAGATGATCCAGCACAGGAAAAGGGAAAAAACAGTATATTTTGGGGCTTTAAATTTCAACTCTGCCCACCTGACATTCCTGGGACTGATCATGATGGCCTGGAAGATACTCAAGAGACAGGTGGTTCCAATGGACACCCCCCTTCCCACTCTGTGAAGATAGAAAACAACTTTGCATACAAAATCATTGAACACATCTTTCAAATCAAATGCTGCCATTGTTTGTGGTATTCCTTTACAGAGAAGGACCAAGGAATTGGCTACTAACAGGTGCTTGACAATCAAATCTGTGGACCTTAATCTGCACCCAGTGAAGGAAAGGAAGATATAATGGTAAAAAAATGACAAATTCCCCAGCATTCCAAATGTGGTTTGTAATAAGAAGATCATTCCTATTGCCAAATCCTTGGAGGCCATTTTGTCAGTTATCTGTGACTGATTATCTCAGAACCAGAAAATACTGTATTGGGAACATAAATCATGAGCTACATTTATCATCTCAATCAAAATACAAAATTCTCCACTTACTGTTAGATTGTACTTAAAGACATATTAGTTTTTCTTTAATTAAGATTTCTAAGCACTGAACATATAACCTTTAAAGAGAAATTACCATGTATGAACCTCTGCTATCAAGTCTGTACATATACTAATTTCTGTTTTCTTCACAAATCCATGATGCACACACTGAAATTTTAATCATAAAATTGAGGATACTTTAGGCACAAAGAAGTTAAAGGATTTGCAAAATTTGTTCCCTAGGTAGCTTTAACCACACATGCTATACTAAGGAAGATACCTACCTGTATTATTCAAGTAATCTCTATATATTTGTTCTTACAACTGATCATTTTATTTTAGATTGATGGCATTTTATTGAAAGCTTTCCAAGTAAGTATTGAAGTTATTACATAGCTCAATAGCAATTATGAATAAGGATTTAATGATTACAGTAAAATGTAGATGTCCTTATAGCATATTACTATATAAACCTATGCTATGACAAGATGGATTCAGTAAATGCCTGATAAATTCTGAATTAAGATGGCAAGAGAAAGATTCCTTTGTTTTTATGTCAGGAACAAAGGTATAATGACATCTCACACTGGACTTATTTAACAACATTAGGTCATGCTCTAAAATCAGGGACATGAAACACTAAAGCATGAGAAAATATCATGGAGTTGAAACTATATCCTTACTAATTGTGGATCATATATTTATCTATTACTATCTAAATTGAGTTACCAATAAGATAAGATCTGTGAAAGATATCAAAATATAAGATGTATGAAAAATAGCACCTGTAAATTATGAAATCTTTTGCACTGTATAAATAAAAATAGTAAAGATTATGTTTGATAATCTGTTTTAAAAACAGAAAATATTGAAAGATATATCTGAGCCTGACAGACACTGTCTGAAAGACATATTAATAAGTTACATTATCCTTAAATACTCCTTCCCTAACATCAAGGAGCAAAACAGTCTCACCATAATCAACAGACCACAGATATTTTCAGTAAAGGCACATTTACTGTCTCCATGAAGCAATTCATAACCCTGACTTAAAGAAAGCATTTCCTTTTGGTCAGCTGCGGTTCAGATACACAATTTGTGCACAGGATTGGATGATTCCTGTTGATACGTCCTGTTCATTATTGCAAACATGGATGTATTACATGCACACCTATATTAATTCTGAGAATTTTCTATATGATTCCTGTTAGGTAGACTGACTAAACAGCAGATTAGTTACAGAATTGCAATCCTTAATCATCCTAAAAATCAGAGATTTCCTGATCACTTGGACTAAACATTAGCAATTACCATCTGTGAGGAATTAACCAAACTACATTAGGAAACACCAGGGAATGGTATTGGATCTAGGACCCACATTTTTCTTCACTAGCTTAGCTCATGCCGCAGGAATTTTTCTTTTCATCTGTGTGTTTTTTATTCTGCAACAATTTCAAACCCTGAAGAATTCCTTTTTAGAATATTATCACTTATCCTGACTCTTGATAGGCCTCCTCTTATGATTCGCCTTTCCCATTGATTTAGAAAATACTTACCCAACTTCTTCTCACTCTCAATCCTCTGGTCCCAGTGAGGTGGTCATGATTGCAAATATGTGTGTGGTAGAGGGGAAATAAGATCCTGAAATAGGGTTTTGTGATTTTGTGACCTCACCTCCCCATGCAACAATTATAATTTCACTTGTACCATGAGAGTGCAGTCATGGGTTCCTGAGAATAACTCTGAAAAACATTTTGCAGTTGCTAATTACCAAAAACAATTACAAGTTTCTAATCAGGATCTCAAAAGAGACCATTGGAGTGTTTGCATGAGGCTTTTTCTTTTCCATAATCCCTGAAGGCAAACAGGGACGCATATGAAGAGAAGTAGGAAACGTTTATGTCTGAGCAGGCAGTAAGTCACTTTATTCTCTGCTTCCCTTATAAGCTTTTATACCACAAAGTGAGTTCTTTCCTAACCTTCATACTATTTAGGTTACCATCATTTAATTTTTTAAAACTTTTCTTTATTTTTTAAATTTTTTCAAGTATATCAATCACACATAAATGCACATAAACAATAAGTGTATAGTAATGTTGTGAACTTACAAAACAAGCATATACAACACCATACAGGACTCTAATATCTCACCCTGCCACATGAGCACATAGGGAATCAGACAAAATAACTGAGGATTTTCAAAGAGCTATTAGAAAAAGAAAACATGTTTCTAATAATTTATGTTAGAAATCCCCAGATTGATTTACACAAGTGAAAGTCTATCAATATGGAATTTTTTAGGAAAACACATTTTTCTAATACTGTCCCACACTAGTAAAAAATAATTAGAACAAAGATAGAAAAAAGAGAAAAGTTATAAAAGGATTCCTCAGAAATAAAACATCCAGGATCAGGTTTTTAAAAGACAGAACTACCCATTCTTTTAACAGATAAGTCAATGCTACTTACTCAATTGCCATTGTTTTTTGCAAAATTTTGATTTATAAGAATTTGTTGATTTTTGTTATTAATGAAGAAACCTAAAATGTAAGTTTACCAACCAAACACTTGTTTTCACCAAAAAACAATTTGTTCCTGTCCACTATTCAATCCCTCTGCCCCATTTTACATGTCAGGAATTATAAATTTATGGACAACCCATACTTTACAAACATGTGCAAACACAAATTTGCTCTTTTCACACAGATGCAGACACACACATGCATGTTCACTCATAATCCCAAATCACATCTATTCACATAAACATCTTCATATCCACATTCCCACAATCTCATTCACACACTTGCACTCATGCATACACTTACCATGTAAAAACACCCTCACAATTATGCACGCTCACATAAACTCACACAGTCACACCAGCTGTCATAAAATCACACCCTCACGGTCACCATGTGGATGTGTAATGAAGTAACATGCTCATGTATGGAAGAGTAGTGATACCGTCAGACCTCTGGAAGCCTAGGTGGTGCTTACTGCATATTTGTGATCTTCCCAAGCCTCCAATCACCTACAAAAGCCTCATTTTCCATGTACAGCATTTACAAATGAGTTGTTTTTTATTTTAACATTCTATTTTTAAATTTTTATTAAATTGTCTTTTTAGGAAGGATACATAGATCACAAAAAATGTTACATTAAAAAAATATGAGGATCCCCCATCCCCCACCCCCATCCCCCACTCCTGCCACATCAACCTCTTTCATTACTGTGCAACATTCATTGCATTTGGTGAATTCATCTTGGAACACTGCTGCACTGCATGGATTATAGTTTACATTGTAGTTTACACTCTCCCCCAGTACATTCAGTGGGTTATGGCAGGATATATAATGTCCAGCATCTGGCCCTGCAATATCATTTAGGACAACTCCAAGTTGTCCCAAAATGTCCCCACATCTCATCTCTTCTTCCCTTTTCCTACCCTCAGCAACTACCGCGGCCAAGATCAAGGTTTCATGTTGGGAAAGCTGGAGCACTTAGGGGAGTGAATTTTCCTATGTGTGTGATAGAGCAGGGTAATAAAAAGTGCACTGGGAAAGGGAACATAGGAATAATACATGGGTGCAGATTCAGGGGCACAGGAGGGTAAAGAATGCAGGGAAAATAGAAAATAAAGAAGGATAAAAGGCTTAGAAAAAGGCAGGTATGAATAAGAGGCACAAGAGATTTAATAGCTTTGAGGAATTAAAGAACATCATTGGGAGAAGAGGAATAACTATTGAGGTTTGAAGAAGACCAGGATATTTAGTTTCTCAAGGGAAGGAGAGAGGGTGGAAAAAGGAGATGGAGGTTATGAACAACAATGACAAAGGGATCCAAAATGTGCAAAGGGCAATGAATGGATATGAGGAGGCTAGTTGGCATCATAGAACTAAATGTCCCCGCAGAAATGAACAGGCTTCATAGTATTGGCATAATTTTGAAGGGGTGTGGATGGCAGACATATGGGACCCAAGGATGCCCTATGGTCATGGGTTTGGCCTCAAGGGCAGCAGAAACCAAAGTATCAGGAAATAGCCTGAGATCATTGGAACAGGGGAGCTGTTTTAGGGTAGAGGAGAAGGAAGGCATTGTTGTGGGAAACTGACTTACCTATTAGTTGTTTCTTGTTGTTGTACATGATGGTCTGAGTTGCCTCCTGTTATTGTATATTACGTATTAGTTGTTTCTTGTTATTGTACAAGATGTTCCAGTACCTTAGTGTAGATTTTGCAAGTTGCTTCTTAACTTTCAAGTAAATACAATGGAGAAACTAGGGTTGAGGTTCTCAGTTTTAAAAGTGGTGAAGCCCCTTGACCCCATCTTTGTTTCCTCTATTGTGTCTCTCTTTCTGTCCTTTATTTCTTCATTCTGAATTGCCTTCCCTTTGTGCAGATCTACTGCTGAGCTGGTCTCAGCAAGGCATGGAGGAGGAAGGTTGTGGAGACAATGGAAGTTCAGAGGGTTGTGCTAATTCTGGAAAATGAACCATGGAGGGATGGAGGTTAAAAGGGATATGGAGTGGATTCAGGGGAGCAATAAAGAAGTTGAGAATAATTGAGTGGAGGTGAGGTGGCAGGTGAATGTTTAAGGAATGCCTACAAATCACAACTATGCAGGGAAAGATGGCATGAAGGTTTGGAATAAAATTTACAGTGGCAGATGAGTCACTAAATCATTCTACCACTCTTTGATTCACACATTTACAGTCTACTTATATTCATTGATAGAATCTAGTTTCAGTATATGAGGTAAAAACCTTTCTTGCACTAAATATACTTAAAACCTCTCAAGCTGAGCATAGAGTAAAGGACTGCACATTGGATTTTGGGCGATCAAATCTCCATAGCCTCTCTGTTCTTGGGATATCAGGTACAGGTGTGACCATAGCTGCCTTGGCAGGAAAGTCTGTTGACTGATATCTGGCCCTCAATATGGGAAAGAGGGGCCAGTCTGTCCTTTTCCCAAGTTCTGCATATGCTATGAATTGCTTAAATTTCCCAAGACTGTTATGAAATAAAATATATTTTAAATGTGGTGTTTCTAAAGTAGAACACATGCTTAATTATTAGAAAATAAAATAATACTTTGCAAATTTTAATTAAGTTTTCCACTTGCTTCTTCCTTGTGAGATACCCTCAAAGATGTAATGAAAGACAATAAAATTGTAGGCACAACAAATATATATGTAATTTTATATACAAATATGCATATAAAATTTATATACATAAATTTGACCAAAATTTCAATAGTCCCATAATATCATATGCAGATCGCCATGTTTCTGTTATGTTGCAGCCTAGGCAGACATAATTAATGCTGGTAATTATCTGGCCTTAAAACAGGGAGCTTATTCTGGATAAATTTGGGAAGCCTGATATAATCATATGAATCATTAAAGTAAAATCACAGAAATGTCTCAGTGGAGAAAGTCATACATTTGAAGCAGTAGGAGAATTTGATGCTCTTTTATTTTTATTCTACCATAGAGTTATTATTTTATTGTCTTTTTAAAAAGATACATACATCACAAAAATGTTACATTAAAAAGGTTAAGGGAGGCAGACTTGGTCCAGTGGTTAGGGTGTCCGTCTACCACATGGGAGGTCCACAGTTCAAACCCCGGGCCTTCTTGACCCGTGTGGAGCTTACCCATGCGCAGTGCTGATGCACACAAGGAGTGCCGTTCCATGCAGGGGTGTCCCCCGAGTAGGGGAGCCCCATGTGCAAGGAGTGTGCCCCGTACCGAGAGCCGCCCAGTGTGAAACAAAGTGCAGCCTGCCTAAGAATGGCACCACCCACACACAGAACTGACACAACAAGATGATGCAACAAAAAGAAACACAGATTCCCGTGCTGCTGACAACAACAGAAGCGGACAAGAAGACGACGCAGCAAATAGACACAGAGAACAGACAACTGTGGTTGTGGGGTGGGGGGAAGGGAAGAGAAATAAATAAATAAATCTTTAAAAAAAAGGTTTAAGAGGTTCCATATCTACCACACCACACCCCACCCCTCTCTTCTTCCACATCAACAGCCTCTTTCATCATTGTGGCACATTCATCGCATTTGGTGGATACATCTTGGAGCACTGCTGCATTGCATTGATGTTCACTTTAATATTATTATTATTATTTAAATTGTTTCTATTTTTCTTCTATTTATTTTTTAAATATTACATTACAAAAATATGAGGTCCCCAGATACCTCCACCCCCCTCATCCCACTCCTCCCACATCAAGAAACTCTTTCATAATTGTGTGGCATTCATTGCACTTGGTGAATACATTTTGGAGCACTGCTGTACCACATGGATAATGGTTCACATAGTAGTTTAAACTTTTCCCAGTCTACCTAGTGGGCCATGGCAGGGCATACAATGTCCAACATCTGTCCCTGAAGTACCACCCAGGACAACTCCAAGTTCTGAAAATGCCCCCACATCATATCTCTTCTTCCCTCTCCCTATCCTCAGCAGCTACCATAGCCACTTTCTCCACATCTATGCTACAATTTCTTCCATTACTATTCACAATTGTTCCATAGTAGACTATCAGTAAGTCCACACTAATCCATACTCTATTACTCCATCCTGTGGATCCAGGGATGGTTATGTCCTCTCCACCTCTATATCAAGAAGGGATTTTGATTCCACATGGATGATGGATGCAATTCTCCTGCTTGCAGTTGTAGGCACTCTTGGTTCCCTGGTGTGGTGTTTCACCTTCTTCACCTCCTTGTTAGCTTGCTGGGGTACGTTCAATAAAGAGGAAGGTAGGAGTTTCAACAGTGCTGAGGCTCAGGGCCTGGCTGTCACATGGAGAGTCCAGAGATTCAGATCTCCTGAGTATACACCAACCCCAGCACCAACCACTGGTCTGGTAAAAGTAACAGAAGTGGCATGTATAGAAAGGTCACTTCTGAGTCAAATTGCATCACATTCAGGAACACAAACTCCAAAGTAGGGCCAACTGACATGGCACTGAACTCCAGAGCCATCCGCCATGACCATAGAACCTGTGTGTCTCCATATCCCTCAGAAGCACCAGTACCTGGGGTTGTATCTACTTTGGCTGTCTCTGGGACCCTGCTGATGCGTACATAAGCATGACCCCTCTGATGACTTCCTGACTCTTTTTTGGAGACTCATAGCCATATAAACTCATTTGGCTTTCCATTTGTCCCTTTTATTCAAGGTCAAAAAGCAGTTTTTAACACCCGATATTACATGTAGGCTGTGATATTCTGCTGGTGTGTGTTGACCATTTTATTCAAGGCCTTTTTCCAGTTACATCATCAACTGGTGCTTTATAGCAATCCTTCAGCACCAGGGAGGCTCATCCCTGGGAATCATGTCCCACACAGGGGAGAAAGTAATGCATTTACATGCTGAGTTTGGCTTAGAGAGTGGCCACATTTGAGCAACATGGAGGCTCTCAAGAGGTAAGTCTTAGGCACCCTGCAGCTCTAGGCCTAATTCGTATTCCAGGCTCTTAAGCTCATAAGCATAGTCATCAGTATCAAGGGCTCATTGTTGTACCATCCTTCTTTATTGGTCTTTGCCATTGCACTTGGGGGATTATAGCTGTTACATTGGGGAATGTGACAGAGCTCCCCTGGCTAGGAATTCAATACACCCTCAGTTGTCATTTTTAACTGTAACCATTATGAAAATATCCAAAAATTTTTTGTACCCTAGATACATGCCTTGGAGAACTCCCTCCCAACCATGTGCCCCCTATCAATAACACCCCACACCAGTGTTCCTCCCCAGCCATAGCAGAAACTCTCTGTGGTCTAAAACTTCTTTTAAAAATAAAGCCTAATACATTACCAGGTTCCAGTAATAGTAAAATGGCATATTGCAATGAGTTTAATGGTTAGATATAGAACACATACTAATTTAGAAAAATTAAATGAAGTAAAAATAAATTGGAGTATCAAAAAGGAGAAAAATGAAAAAGCTGTGTTTTGATATTTTGCCTTTCATCACTGCAATAGGTGTTGCCCTGTATGTACAGTGGCAATGCAATTTCTTCCATTTCTTCCTCAGTGTCTATATCATTTCTCTCTTTTCTTTCTAATTATTGTTTGTATTTACCAAAGTTTTAGATCAGAGTAAATCACACATAAAATATACTTTACTCCCACACATCAAACACCAAACACTTTGCCGCTTCCCCAGCAATAATCTTTTTATGTTCGTAATTCATTTGCTGCAACTGATGTACAGATATTGTAACAATAGCTTTCAAACATGGTCCAATTTGAGTATACATTATGGTTTATATTTTTGACTACACAATTTTCTAAATTTTTAGTTATATTATGTTTTACCTTATGGTTTACATTTTAGGCTATAGACTTTTCTACATTTTTGGTATAATTTAACATGCCCTATTCCATCATTGCATGATCTTGTGGAACACTTCCATTGCCCCACAGTTACAGTGATTCCATCTGTTAAACACCTCTTTCCCCCTTCCCTCAGGGCCTGCCATGAAAGTCAATCTTAATTACTTGAAGGACCATATTCAGAGATATTTGCAACAATGTTAAGGGCTTCACATAATCGACTGCTGTAACCCATTGGGAGCCAGCAATTCTCTTGAGAGATACAATTCCCTCTGTTTGAGAATATCAGTCCTCTGAGGATGTGGGTATACCTTCATTTTCATTGTATGGGTCTCCATCCAATGATATAATGCACTATGACAAAATGAGCACTCACACACTCTCTAGAAGGATGTCCCCCATTAAGCATCTTAAGCAGGTTACCTTCCTTATCATATTTTCTAAAGAGGTTTTCAACATTATAGTTTCAACCACATACCTGACAATCTCCTGTGTTCAAATGCTCCCCCTACACTCCCACAATTTCTTGGGCCATCTGACTCATCCTCCCATCCCTAGTCCATCTCAAGCCCTCAAAGCCCTACCCAAAGTACCTATACGTCCCCATTTTATCCCTTTGCTGTACAAGTACTTACCTCCAGGTTAGCATAGATTTCACACATGTAAGTTTTAGCCCACAACCTTCCTCTACCCACCAACTTCCTTTAAGCCTATCATCCAATCTCTAGCTTTCAGAGACAGCTTGGTTTACTTATTTCATATCAGAGAGGTCATGTAGTATTTGTCCTTCCATGCCTGGCTTGCTTCACTCAACATAAGGTCCTCAACATTCATCCATGTTATCACATGTGTTTGTTCTGTATTGCCTCTTACAGCTGAGTAGTATTCCATTGTATGTACATTCCACATGTTATTTATCCATTCATCTGCTGATGGGCATTTGGGTAGATTCCAACTTTGGCAATACTGAATAATGCTGCTATGAAAATGGGTGTGCATATATTGGTTTGTGTCCTTATCTTCGATTCTTCTGGGTATATAGCCAGCAGTGGAATTGCTGGGTCATATGTTAAACCTAATTTTTTGAGAAACCACCAAACTGTCATCCAGAATGGCTGGATCCTTCTGCATTCCCACCAGCAGTGGATGAGTGTTCCCGTTCCTCCACATCCTCTGCAGCACTTGTAGTCTTCTGTTTTTTGATAGCTGCCAGTCTTATGGGAGTAGACGGTATCTCATTGTAGTTTTGATTTGCATTTCCCTAATAAGTAGTGATTTTGAGTATTTTTTCATGTGCTTTTTAGTCATTTGTATTTCTTCTTTGGAGAAGCATCCATTCAGGTCTTTTTCCTTTTTTAAAATAGACTGTCTTTTTATTATCAAGATATAAGAGTTCATGTATATATGCAGGATGTAAGTATCCTATACGATATATGGTTACCAAATATTTTCTCCCATTGTGTAGGCTCTCTTTTCACTTTCTTGACAAACTCCTTTGAGGTGCAGAAGGCTTTAATTTTGAGGAAGTCCTTTTTATCTATTTGTTCTTTTGCTGCTCGTGCTTTGGGTATGAAGTCCATGAAGCCATTTCCTAGTACAAGGTCCTGTAGATGCTTCCCTACATTGCTTTCCAAGGTCTTTATGGTCTTGACTCTTATATTTAGGTCTTTGATCAATCTTAAATTTATTTTTGTATAATATGTGAGTTGGTAATCCTTTTTCATTCTCTTACATATGGATATACAGTTCTCCAGGCACTATTTGTTGAAGAGGCCTTTCTCTCCCAGTTGAGTGTGTTTAGTGGCCTTCTCTAATACCATATAACTTTATATATGAGGATCTCAATTTGGTTCTGTTGGTCAGTGTGTCTATCATTGTGCCAATACCATGCTGTTTTCAATACTGTAGCTTTGTAGTATGTTTGGAAGTCAGGTAGTGTGATTCCTCCCATTTCATTTTTCTTTTTCAATATGTCTTTGGCTATTCAGGGCCTCTTTCCATTCCAAGTAAATTTCATAGTTTTTATATTTCATTAAAGAATGCTGTGTTGATTTTTATTGAGATTGCTTTTAGTCTATAGATCAATTTGGTTGGATAGACATCTTAATAATATTTAGTCTTCCTATCCATGGACAGGGAATATTCTTCCATTTATTTAGTGTTCTTTGATTTCCTTTAACAGTGTTGTGTAATTGTCTGTTTATAAGTCTTTTACATCTATAGTTAAATTTATTCCTAGGTATTTCATTTTTTATTGACTATTGTGAGTGGTATTTGTTTTTTGATTTCCTATGAGATTGCTCATTATTGATGTACAGAAATGCTACTGATTTTTCCACATTGATCTTATAATCTGCAAATTTACTGAACTCATATATAAGTTCTAGAAGATTTGTTGTAGACTTCTCAGGGTGTTCTATGTATAAGATCATGTCATCTGCAAATAATGAAATTTTGACTTCTTCATTTTCCAATTTGGATGACTTTATGTCTGGTTTTTTCTTCAGTGCTCGAGCAAGTACTTCCAAGGCAATGTTAAATAGAAGGGGTGATATTGGGCATCATTGTCTTGCTCCTGCTCTTAGAGGGAAAGATTTTAGAATTTGACCATTGTAAATGATGTGAGGTGTGGGTTTTTTATATATACCTTTTATCATATTCAGGAAGTTTCCTTCTATTCTCACCTTTGCAGTGTTTTTATCAAGAAATGGTGGTGTATTTCATCAAATGCTTTCCCTGAATCTATAGATATGATCATGTGATTTTTTAAAAAAGATTTATTTATTTCTCTCCCCTTCCCCACCCCAGTTGTCTGTTCTCTGTGTCTATTTCAGCATGTTCTTCTTTGTCCACTCCTGTTGTCAGCGACACGGGAATCTGTGTTTGTGTGGCACCATTCCTGGGCAGGTTGAACTTTCTTCCACACAGGGCACCTCTCCTTACAGGGTGCACTTCTTGTGCGTGGGGCTCCCCTACATGGGGACACCCCTGAGTAGCAGGGCATTCCTTGCATGCCTCAGCACTATCCATGGACCAGCTCCACACGGGTCAACGAGGCCCAGGGTTTGAACTGCAGACCTCCCATGTGGTAAACAGATGCCCTAACCACTGGGCCAAGTCTGCTTCCCAATCATGTGTTTTTTTTCCTTCCATCTGTTTATGTGGTGTATGATATTAATTGATTTTCTTATGTTGAACCATCCTTGCATACCAGGAAGGTATCCTACTTGGTCATGGTGTATAATTCCTTTAATGTATTGTTGAATATGATTAGCAAGTATTTTGTTGAGGCTGTTCATGTCTAGGTTCATTAGTGAGATTGGTCTGTAATTTTCCTTTCTTGAGATGTCTTTGTTTGGCTTTGGTATTAGGGTAATGTTGGCTTCATAGAATGAGTTAGGCAATGTCCCTTCTGTTTTGATTTTTTGGAACAAGACTGGTGTTAGGTCTTTCTGGAAAGTTTGGTAGTATTCACCTATGAAGCCGTCTGGCCCAGGGCTCTTCTTATTTGGGAAGTTTTAATGACTGATTCTATCTCTTTACTTGTGATTGGTTTGTTGAGACTGTCAATTTCTTCTTTCATCAATGTAGGCTGCTTATGTGTTTCTTGGAATTTGTCCATTTCCTGTAAATTGTCCTTCTTGTTGGAATATAGTTTTTCAAATATCCTCTTATGATAGACTTTATTTCTGTGGGGTCAGTGGTGATATCTACTTTCTCATTTCTTATTTTGTATACCTTCATCTTCTCTCTTTTTTCCTTTGTTAGTCTAGCTAAGTGTTTGTCAATTGTCTTAATCTTCTCAGAGAACAAGCTTTTGGATTTGTTTATTTTTCCAAGTGCTTTCTTATTTTCTGTTTCATTTAGTTCTGCTCTGATTTCTCCAAGTGTGCAGTTACTTCTTCAACTTTAGCTCTTTATTCTTTTTTGATGTATGAATTTATGGCTATAAATTTCCCTCTCTGTACAGCTTTTGCTGCATCCCATAAGTTTTGATATGATGTGGTATCATTTTCATTAGTTTCAAGGTAGTTATTGATTTCTTTTGAGATTTCCTCCTTGATCTACTGTTTTTCTAAGAGGGATTTGTTTCACTTCCAAATTTGTTGCCAAATATGGGTCTCTGGTCCTTGCACATTTCCAGCTTCATTCCACTGTAGTCAGGGAAATTATTTTGGATAATTTCAAACTTTCTGAATTCAGTGAGACTTTTTCTGTGGCCTAGCATGTGGTCTTTCTTGGAGAATGATCAATGTGCACTTGAGAAGAATGTATATTTTTCTGTATTTGGATGTAATGTTCTGTATATGTCTATTGGATCCAGCTCCTCTAATATATTATTTAAGGTATTTGTTTCTTTATTGATTCTCTTTTGTGATGTTCTGTCCAAAATTGATAATGGTGTAATAAAGCCCACTGTAATTATAGAGGCATCTATTCCTTCACTTAGTTTTTATCACTGTTAGCCTCACATATTTGGAAGTGCCATGGTTAGGAGCATAAATGTTTATGATTGTTCTTAATTATTGAAAGATTATCCCTTTCACTAATATGTAGTGTCCATCTTTGTCTCTCACAATAGTTTTGCATTTAAAGTCTATTTGTCTGATATTAATATAGCTACTTCTGCCATTTTTTGGTTATTGTTTGCTTGTAAGATTGTTTTCCAGCCATTCACTTTCAACTTCCTTGAATTCTTGGCTCTAAAATGTGTTTCTTGTAGACAGCATATGGATGGGTTGTATTTCCTTATCCAGTCTTCCAGTCTGAGTCTCTGATAGGTGAAAGGAATTACTTATATTAGCTACATTTTCTTTGAATTTGGGTTTGTGATATGTTGTTTGTTTTATTATCTCTTTTTTTCATTTTAGTTATTCTTACACTCTCCTCCAACTTGTCACTCCTTTTTTTTTTATCTCCTGCAAATTCCCTTTTGTACTTCTTGAAGGGTAGGTTTCTTGTTGGCATACTCTGTTTGTTTCTGTTTATATGTGAATATTTTGAACTCTTCATCATTTTTGAATGCTAAATTTGCAGGATAGAATATTCTTCCTTGGAAAAACTTTTCATTTAGTACCTTTGCTATGTCATACCAGTTCTTTCTTGCCTCTAAGGTTTCAGATGAGAAATAAGCACTTAATCTTATGCATCCTCCTTTGTATGTGATAGTTCTCTTTTCTCTTGTTGCTATTAGTATTTTCTCTTTGTCTTGAGCATGGAATAATTTGATTAGTATATGTCTTGGGGTGGGCCAGTTGGGATTTATGCTGTTTGGAGTGCATTGTGCTTCTTGGACATGTACATCTATCTCCCTCAAGAAGGTTTGGGAAGTTTTCCTCCAACACCCTTTTTGTCCCCTTCCCTTCTCTTCTCCTTCTGGGATGCCTACAGTGCATGTTTTTGTGCATTTTGCATTATCATTCATGTCCCTAAGTCACTGCTGGAGTTTTGCTTTTTATCAATCATTTCTACTATCTGTTTGATTTCAGGTGTACTGCCATACACATCACTAATTATTTCCTCTGCCTCATTGAATCTGCTGTTATTTGCTAGGAGAGTATTTTTGATTTGTTGCACTGTGCTGTTGATCATCATCATATCTGTTATTTTTTTGGGTGTGATTGCAAATTCTTCTGTATTCTCTCCAAGTCTTTTCTTCATGTTCTTAATCTTTTCCTTCACTTTATCAAATTGGTCCCTAATATATGTTTTGAGAAGTTTAATTGTTTGTTTGATGTTCTGCTCCTCTACCTGTTTTTTAGTGTGTTCATTGGATTGAGCCATGTTTTCCTCATTATTGCATTGGTTTGTAGATTTTTGTTGCTGTCTGGTCATCATTTTATCTTGACAGGTTTAATTAGTTCCTTAGCTTTTTTCCTAGTCTTGGGCTTTAAAATAGTTGTTTTTGTGTGCGTGTTAAGTCTTCTCTTTATCACTTTGTTCTACTTATTCTATTTCCTTCTTGTTGGCTAAGTTCACTTGAAGGAAAATATTAGGGTCTGAACAAGCAAAAGGAGTATAAAAAGAAAATGTATAAGGGTAGTATTGATAGTAAGTGTTACAGAGAACCATGTGAGATATAGGAGAACAGATAATAGACTCATGTAAGGTTTGTAGAGTTATAGCAGTAAGAAAAGAAGAGTACCTCTAATGAGACAGTATCCTGAATATGGGGAGGAAAAGAGTATGAATTAAAAAGCCAGTGTGTTCAGACGAGAGGGAAAGAGGAAAGAAAGGACAATAATATAAAGAGTGAACAAAAGACAGAAAACAGAACAAAGGTATTAGAAATAGAGTCACAAAAATTGGGGGCCGACCAAAGAGAGGTGGGATGTAAGAGAAACAATAAATGATGGAGGATTGAAAGATGTAGAGGGAAGGGGATAGTGTTGGTGGCCAAAACCAACACACATGGAAAATAGGAAAGGGAGGATGAGGAAACACAGCAAATATGAAGCACTCCCTGAAGGACTAATATTTAAAAAATAAAACAGAAGTGAAAGAAAGAAAAAATAAAAAGGGGGGCGGGGGAGAAAGCAAGACAAAGAAAAAGAGAAAGAGAGAAAAAAAAAAGAAAGATAAAAAGGCCCTGGGGAGATAAAGAGGAAGGAAAAACAAGAAGACAAACCAACAAAAAAGACATAAAAAGTTTCAAGCAAGGCAACCTCTTTGCAGTTAAATAAAATGCTTAGGAATCTGAGGTTCCCCCTTTCTCCCTTCCTCACTTCCCTCTCTCCCAGGGAAGCAGAAAAGCTGCATGTGGGGTCTGGTAGGAGATTCAAGTGGGCCCCTGGTGAACCAGCTCAGCACAGAAAACAGTGACTCTTAATTTCCAGAGAGAGAGCACCCACACCTCATCAGAAACCACAAATATGCTATTGGAAGCTTGGAAAGCACATCCTACAGTCCCTCTCCCTAAGGTATGCTACAGGAACGTTAGTTGATTTTCTGACTCCACTTTTACCTGCCCAAGTTTCCTATCCCAGGGTGTTTAGGTAAATTGGGCTTTCACAGCAGAGTTGCCTCTCCTTTTTACCCATGCTCTCCCCAAGTCAGCTGGTATGCTCCTCCAAGCTCAAAAAAAGAGGAGGGTGGTAGGACCAGAAAATTGAAGCCACATTCATTTGGCCTCTCTGCACCTCCCACCAAGTCCAAAACCAGAGGGCTAGGGTATTCCCAGACCTCAGGGAGCACTGGATTCTGGAAAGGGAAGTCCGGGATTTTGCAGACTCAAGATATGTCGGTCTGTGAAATGTGGGCTAAGGGGGTTTAGGGGTATGGGTCTGGGACCATGCATCTGGGGAACACAGGGCTTGGGGATGCCACCACACAACCAACAGTTTTCAGGAACACTAAAGCCACAATCCTTAGGGGTAATGTCCCACTTCCCCACAACTTCCAACCTCTGTGCTATAAACCCACGATTTTACCTTTAGCAAGCACTACTGCTGTCACAGTCTCTCCAAATTGATGTCCTTTCTCTCCTGCATTGCCAGCCCCACTCCAGCCTGCTCCAGCAACATTCCAACCCTACCCAGTTGCTTCTTTGCAGGAGAGATTATGAGGTACACTCACTCAGATGTCATCTTACCCCACCTCTTCTGATGTTCTCTTGATGACCCTGAAGATAAAAGGTGTCACATGAAACTATGAGAAGGAAATTAATTCTCCCAACAACCTGAACCATCCCAGAGGTGTTTTCTCTCTGAGAGCCAATAGATGAGAGCCTAATTTGGCTGCAATCTATTTCAAACTTGTGAGACTCTAAGTCAAGGAACAAACTAAGGCCAGGGGACTTCTGAAACATGAACTGTGAGAAAACAAATGGTGATATTATTAGCTATTAAATTCATGGCACTTTTCTATACTGAGGATGGTGGTTAAGAATACAGTTATAAGAATGTTCTTTCACAGCCTTCATGTTACTCAAATGTGGCCACTCTCACAGCCAAATTCATCATGTAGATGCAGTGCATTCCCCCCAGCGAGGGACATGACACCCGGGGATGAGCCTCCCTGGCACCGAGGGACCACTACTACATACCAGCTGAAGATACAACTGGAAAATGACCTTGAATTAAAGGTTCAATACGGATCAGCAGAATATCCCTGTCTACATATAATAACATGACTTCAAAATGCTGATTGACCTAATGTAAGGGGGAAATGGAAAGGAGAAATGAGATTATAAGGCTATGAGTCTCTAAAAAAGAGTCTGGAGGTTGTCAGAAGGAATGCCCTTATGCACAACTGAGCAGAGTCTGAGAGACAGACAAAGTAGATACAACCCCAGGTATTGGTTCTTTTGAGGGATAAAGAGACCCACGGGTTCTATGGTCATGGCAGATGGGGTTCACTGCCATGGCAGATGGCCCTTCTTTGGAGCCTGTGTTTCTGCGTGATGGAATTGGACTCAGAGGGGACCTCTTTTCACAAGACTTCCATGCTACTTTATAAGAATTGTAATAGGTGCTGGGGTTTAAGATATATTTAGGGGATTTGAATCTCTGGACTGATAATATGACACCCAGGCCCAGAGCCTCAATAGACTTCAGCTCCTACACTTTGATTTATTGGACTTACCCCACTCAGCTAACATGGAGTTGAAGAAGGTCAACCACCACACCATGGAGCCTAGAGTGTCTACAACTGAAAGCAAGAAGAGTGCATCCAGTATCCATATGGAATCTAAGCCCCCACTTGTCATAGATGTGCAATGGACACAACTAATCCAATGTCCACAGAGAAAATGTGGAATGGGTGTGGGAAGGGTAGCCATGGTGGCTGCTGGGTTTGGGGAATGGGAGGAAGAGATGAGAGGTGGAGCTGGTTTCGGGACGTCGAGTTGTCCTGGGTGGTGTTTCACGGACAATTACGGGACACTGTAGATCCCCCCAGGGCCCACTGGATGGAACGTGGGAGAGTGTGGGCTATGATGTGGATCATTGACTATGGGGTGCAGTGATGCTCAGAGATGTTCTTACCAGGTGCAATGGATGTGTCATGATGATGGGAGCAAGTGTTGCTGTGGGGGGAGTGGGGGGTGGGGGTGGTGGGGTTAAATGGGACCTCATATTTTTTTTGAATGTAATTTTTAAAAATAAATAAATAATTAAAAAAAAAAGAATGTTCTTTCAAGGTCTATGGTGAAGGTATGTCACTGGTATGAGGAGTTCATAGTGGGGGAATATATGGAGGAAAATGCACCTAAAACATTTCTTTGGTAAATAAATGTTTTCTTTTTAGAAACCCACAAAGTAGCCAACAAAAGATTAAACTTCCATTCTGGGGAATACTGATACTTTGTCAATAAAATGGCAAAAATCTCATATATACTTATATACAGCAACTAATGCAAGTAAACAGGCCAATATGCCAAGTCCTTGGTCTTGTACTTAAGAATATTATTCTTAAATAATATGCTTGTACTTAAGAATATTATTTCTGTAAAAATGAAGCTTAGCTTAATTATAATTTATTCCTAAGTGTTACCTCCTGAAAATCTCCTTGTTTCTCAGATGTGGCCCCTTCTAAACCAAAGTCAGCAAATAAACTCACTCCTACACCCTTAAGTGGGACATGACTCTTGGATATGAGCCTCCTTTGCACCAAGGAATTATTAACAAGGACTAACCAGAAAGGCATCTGTTAAAATACCTTGGCCAAAAGGTTGAAATATTGAATACAAAAGAATTTATATAGATAAGGGGTTAGAAAGCAAGTTGGGAGGTAATTCGGAGGTCTCAGGCAGTTCTCACTAACTGTAACAATAACAGAAGCCTCAGGCAAATGTACTTCTGAGGGCTTGGTGAAATCCAAACTCTGTAGGCAAGGCATATAACCTCATGAAATCAAGATCTCCTAGGCTGGCTCTATTTTGAAAAAATATGATAAGCTATTTCCCCAATATAAAAGATTTGGAATCATTTTTAATTTCTCTAATCATGATTTTTCTACCCCTTTTATTGGAACTGATAATTTTAACTCTACCCATTAATATATATCTCATAGATTTAAATCTTCAGTCTCTACATATGAGAGTTGAGCCCTGGATTTCAGCAAGATTGTTTTAATAACTTCATATGAAAAACACTAGTTATTTTATCATTTACTGATAATTTTTTTGTCTGAATCAATCATATGATAGCTTGAATTGTTCTGTTAATTCTATATGAATGAGTTCACATTCCTAGGTCAAGGAGAGTTTTCCCTTTTACACTTTTCTGTTTTTATTTTCACAATGGATTTAAGGATTCCTTTTCCTTCATGGTGAGATGATATATTAAATTAATATTTTTTTCTTTTGAATCACAAACTCACTCAAAAGTTTTCATTGAGAGTTTCTTCAAGACAGCTACCAGGCATTTTAATGTCTTTTTCACACACACATATCATAATGTTTATATATGTTATATATAACATATAATTTCCTATGTTAAACATTTTAAAGATATAATCAATGTCATGAGGTGAGGCAGGCTGAAGTCTGGCTGGCAAGCATAGCCGCACCCAGTGGGGGATATGCGCAGCCCACCACTCGTGTGTAGGGCGGCTGGAACGGGTGAACTGCCCTCAGCCATGGAACGGGGCGCACTGCCCTCGGCCCCGCCCAGGCAACCGACGCCGGCTTGCTGATAGCCAGCAGGAGCTGCCTATGCTCACATCCCCCCTCCCGCACTGTCAAGCCGCAGCACAAGCCGCACCATAAAAGGCAAGGAACTAGTCCCTACCAATCACTCCCAGCCCCCGTTCCCCTTTCCCGCCGGTGCCGCCCCTTCACCAACCTAGAATCTGCCTCTTCCCCCCACCAACTGCTCGCCACCGCCAATCCAATCCCCCTTTGGCCACAGCCAATCAGTCCCCTGCTCACTCCCCCATAACCCTATATAAACACATGTACTTCCCTTAATAAATTAGACCTGCGCGCTCACCTCGTCTCCGTGGTGGTTTCTCCCCCGCGCGCCCTCCATGCCTGCCCTCCATGCCTGCGAGCCCCCGCAGGAGCCTAGGCCTCTCCTGCCCCGTCGTCCACCGGACAGGACGTACCGACCGCAATGTCATTAATTTCTAGTGTTGTTCTACCCTCACTAACATCTGTTACAAAGCATTTTCATCACCTGAAACACAAATTTTCTTTCCACTAAGCAGTAACTCCTCATCCATTCCTAACCTTTGTAATCTCTAATCTACTCTCTAGCCCAATGGATTTCCTTATTCTAGATATTTCCTATGAAGAAAATCATGGGGTATTTGTTCTTTGGTGTCTTGTTCACTTAGCATAATGTGTTTAAGATTCAGCTATGCCATAGCATGTATGAGAACTTCTTTCTTTTATGTTTGAAGAATATCCCAATTTCTAGACAAGCCATGTTTTGTCTTTTTGAAGTATCAATCAGTATTAAAACTTTTTAAAAAATAATTCTTTTTGTATAGATATGTGATAATTTATCTTTTAAAATTTCCCATAAACTCTGACCTGCTTTCTATTACTTCCAGTTTACTCTTTCTAGTCATGTCTTATAAGTGATACAATTAAATTTTTGTCCTTAGGTGTGTGGCTTATTTCAGAGAGCAAAACATTTTCACGTTTGTTCCATGTTGCAGCATGTCTCATAACTTCATTTTTCTCTTATTGTGAAATAATATTTCATTGCGTGTGAGCAACACTTTTTGTTTATCCATTCATTCATTCATTGACATTGGAGTTGTTTCCAGATTTTGAATGTTGTGCATAATGCTATTATAAACAATGATATACAAATACCTGTTTGTGACTCTGTTTGGGTATATTACCAGAAGTGGAATTGCTCGGCCCAATGGTAATTCTTAACTTAATTTTCTGAAAGTTGGCTATATTGCTTTCTGTATCTATATCACTTTTCATTCCTACAAACATTCTCTAGAGTTCCAATTTCTCTAAAAATACCACACAATTTTTAAATAACAGTAGTCTTTGTGGTTGTGCAGTGTTATCTAATTCTGGCTTTAATTTTCATTTTCCCAAGAACTAATTGTTTTCAGCTTATTTTTTGGTGGTTTTTGGCCATTTGCATGTTTTTTTTAAGTAATATCTATTCAAGTACTTTGGCCATTTTTTAATGGGTTCTTTATCATTTTGTTTTATTGCATTGTAAAAATCCTTTGTAGAATCTTGATAGTAAACACATATGAGATATATGGTTTGGGAGCTTTTTCTCCCATTCTGTAGGCAGTATTTTTAATTTATTGATTATTTCCTTTGATGTACTGAAATTTTTAGATTTAATGCATTCAATTGTATGTATTTGTAAACCTTTGTATCTCAGGCTTTTAGTATCATAATTATGCCACATCATAAAAAATTCCCCCAGTGTTATCATCTAATATTTTTACATTTATCAAAGTTATCTTTATGATCTCGATTCATTTAATTTATTTTTTATATAATGTGAAGTCAGGGTTTAATTTCATTCTTCTGCTTCTTGATATCCATTTTTTATCACACAATTTATTGAAAACACTATTCTTTCCTTACTGCTTGTACTTAGCACACTGGTCAAAAGTCAGTTGGCAACTCAGCATGTAGATGCATTGCCTTTCACCCAGTGTAGGCTATGATTCCTGGGGATGAGCTTCCCTGGTGCTGAGAGATTACTACCTTGCACCAGCTGATGATATAACTAGAAAAAGACCTTGAATAAAGAAGTCAACTCAGAACAACAGAATATCACAGCCTATGTGTAATATCAGGTGTTTAAATTTGCTTTTGACTTTGGGTAAAAGGGGGAAATGGAAAGGACAAGTGATTTTATATGGCAATGAGTCTCCATAAAAGAGTTGGGAGGTCATCAGAGGGGTGATGCTTATGAATGCCTCAGGTGGGTACCAGAGACAGCCTAGGTAGATGGAAACCCAGGCACTGGTTCTCCTGAGGGCTGCAGAGATCCACAGGTTCTATGGTCATAGCAGATGGCTCTGGAGTTCAGGGCCATGTCAGTTGGGCCTACTTGGGAATTTGTGTTCCTGAGCATTATGGAGTTGGATTCAGATATGGCCTTTCTACACATGCCTCTTCTGTTACTTTTACCAGACCTGTGGTTGCCATTTGGGTGGGTGTATGCTCAGGAGACCTGAATCTCTGGACTGTACATGTGATGACCAGGCCCTGGACCTCAGCATACTTGCCAGTCCTACCTTCTGGTTTCTTGGACTTACTCTGGCTAGCTGACAGGGAGGTGAAGAGGGCCAACCACCACACCAGGGAGCCAAGAGTGCCTACAGCTGCAAGCAGGAGAATTGCATCCACCATCCATGTGGAATCTAAGCCCCTCTTGATGTAGAGTGGAACTGGTCATAACCATCCCAGGGTCCACAGGATAGAGGAATAGAGTATGGATTAGAGTGGGCTTACTGGTATTCTGCTAGGAGACTAATGGGATTAATAAGGAAAGAAACTGTAGTAGTGATGTGGTGAGGGTGGCCATGGTGGCTGCTGATGGTAGGGAGATGGAAGAAGAGATATGGTGTGGGGGTATTTTCAGGATTTGGAGTTGTCCTAGGTGGTGCTGCGGGGATGGATGCGGGATTTTGTGTGTCCTGTCGTGGTCCACTGGGTGAACTGGGGGAGAGTGTGGACTATGATGTGGACCACTATCCCTGTGCTGCAGCAGTGTTTCAGAATGTATTTACCAGGTGCAGTAGATATGCCGCAATGATGGAAGAGTTTGTTGATGTGGGAGGGGTGGGGGGGGTAGGGGTATATGGGGGCCTCATAATTTTTGAGTGTAACATTTAAAAGAAAATAAAGAAGAAAGAAAAAGTCGGTTGGCAGATGTCATCCTCATTGTGATATAAGATATATCCTGGATGGTGCTTTAGGGGCAATTACCGGACATTGTAAATCCTCACAGGGCCCACTGGATGGAATGGGGGAGAGTATGGGCCATGATGTGGACCATTGACCATGAGGTGCAGAGGTGCCCAAAGATGTACTTACCAAATGCAGTGGATGTGTCATGATATGGGAATGAGTGTTGCTGGGGGGGGAGAGGTGGGGTGGGGATGGTGGGGTTGAATGGGACCTCATATATATATATTTTTAATGTAATATTATTACAAAGTCAATAAAAAAAAAGATATATTCTGAAAATGTCTCCCATTAGAATCAACTAATAAAAGGACAAATCTGACATGCTTGGAACTCTGAAAGATAATAAAGACTGGAGAAAGAATCTACAAATGCTTAATTGAAGAAATAGTAAAAAGATCTCCAAGATCAGGTAAGAGATTTCTGTTCAAGCTCTGTCAGTCCAAACACCTCAGTCTCACATGGTGCCAAGTGGTTTGGAAGAGACATAAAGGCAGTATGGCCCTGGTCCCTCAATAAATGGATGCGGACTAACTAGCCACTCACAGAAGCATGTTAGAACCCCATACATATCCAGGCACAGAGATCCAAGTCCTCAGAAACCCAGGGAAGAACAGAAGTAGCCAATGGGTGCAACATAAAAATAGTCATCCATGTCAAAAACAGAGAGAGAAAGAGACCATAACAGAAATTTTGGCAACAGGTACACACACTCAATCGATCTTAGGTGACTGGACCACTGAAACCCAAAATGGGCTTTGCTAGATTAATACTATTTTGTTCCCTGTGGCAGGATACCTGGATGAGTGAGAAACTGGTGGGTAGAAAAGCCTCACAAAAATAGGAGAAGGGAAACAAAATCCAATAAGACAGCATGACAGAACTGAAAAGTATAAGGAAAAAAATGAGGGAAAGAATTTTAAAATATCATGGGAACTGGGGAGGAAATTCTGCACAAAAACAGAGCAGATCAAGGTTCCCACGGATGGAAGAGAAAACATGAAGCAATTGAACAAAAAGCACCATCTTAAAATTTACCACATATCCAGGGCAAGAATCAAATGAAAAAACCTGAGAACACTTAAACAGTTAAAAATGGGCTACTCTAAATATAAAGAAGATGGACAAGTGTCAAAGTAGAGCATTAACACAAATTCAATCATTTTAAAAAACACCCTAGACAGGAAGGAGAAACTGACTTTCAGAGTTAACATATTAAAATAACCATTGTGGAGACTTTAGGAAAAAATCACAAGCCATACTAAGAAACAGGAAGATATGGCTCAGTCAAGGGAACAAATTAAAACTTCAGAGGAAAACAC
Source organism: Dasypus novemcinctus (assembly GCF_030445035.2). Taxonomy (NCBI): domain Eukaryota; kingdom Metazoa; phylum Chordata; class Mammalia; order Cingulata; family Dasypodidae; genus Dasypus; species Dasypus novemcinctus. The sequence continues at coordinate 197,267,541 of NC_080674.1, read as the reverse complement.
AGTTTAGAAAAAGTAAAGACATTCAAACAAATCTCCCAAATAAATTCAAGGAGATGAAGGAAAACATGACTAAAGAGAAGGAGAATATTGGGAAGAGGCTGGGTGAGCATAAAGTATTTGAAAGTTTAAAAATAAACATAACTTCAAAGGAGATTGTTCAAAAATTGAAAAGTTAGCCTACGCAACGGGAGTTAATAGTTGGGATCCACTTATCTGATAAGGGCCTAATATCCAGCCCATATAAAGAAATTCTTCGTCTTGAAAATAAAAGGACCAGCTATACATTTATGATTTAAGAAATTATGTGTATCCAGTACATTTAATTCAGAAATGTATGTTTTTACTCAACTGTGTTTCTTTTTAAGTTTTTGTTTACATTTCCAATTATTAAATATACAAAATGATGTTAAGAAAAAAAAAGTGGTGAGGATGTTCCAAAAAGAAAAAAATGATGAAACCAAAAAAAAAAAAAAAATTGGCATGAGGGTTGAATAAACACTTCTCCAAAGAGGAAATACAAATGGCTAAACAGCACATGAAAAGATGCCTAACATCACTAAGTATTGAGGAAAAGCAAATAAAAACTTTAGCGAGATATCACTTTATACCTTTTATGCTGATGGCTATTTTAAAAAACCCAGAAAACTACAAGTGTTGTGGAAAATGTGGAGGAATGGGTATCTACACACACTGCTGGTGGGAATAAAGAATTGTTCAGTTATTGTGGAAGGAATTTTGGCAGTCCATCAGAAAACTAATTATAAAATTAACATATGATCTAGCAACACCACTGCTGGGGATATGCCTGGAAGATTTGAAAGCAGGGACACAAAGAGATATATGCACACATCTGCTCATAGAGGCATTATTCACTGTTGCCAAAATTTGGAAGCAACCCAAGTGTCCATCGACAGAAGAATGGATAAGCAAAATGCAGTATCTACATACAATGGATATTACTCAGTTGTGAGAAAAAAAATGAAGTATTGACACATATAACAATATGAATGAATCTTGAAGATCTTATGTTGAGTGAGTAAAACAATCTTAAAGGCAAATATTGTGTGTCCTTACTGAAATGACTTAAACCTATTGAGAAGATTCATAGAGCTAGAATCTGGAATATAAGTTATCAGGAGACAGAAAGGGAGTAGAGTGCAGTGAGGAGATGCTCAATATGGACAAAACCCAGGATTAGGTGGAAGGTGATGGTTTGGGTGTGGAAGCAGGTGATGATAGTGCAGCTGCATGAATGGGGTGGACGATGTTGGAATGTGAGGTTGAGAAGGGCAGGGGTTTGGGATGGAATATTCATAGAACTTAGGGAAGGACTGGAGGAAGGAACAGGTAAACTCTGGGGATTTATGGATCTGTGATGGGAACTCTAGGGGAGGGTCACTGGTAGAGGGTGTTGGTGGGTTGGATAAGGGGAAAGTGTCCACCTGGGGCATTCTTCAATGGAATGTGAATGTGTTGATCTTGGCATAGGGTATTGTCTAAGTGGGTGGAGACCCACACAATAAACAAGAAAATACCAAACTCCCACTCTGCAGAATCCAGCTATGTTCTCAATTAGAGGGGCAAGAATATCTCGAGTATGTAAGCAGCACCCAATAAAATAAAACAGAGCCATATGTCAAGGTGTCAGTATTAGTGTGTGTAACTATGTACATTAATTTCCAAAATTGAAACTTCATGTTTGCTATTGGTTCTGAGGGCAGAGAGAGCAAGGGGTAACACAGGGCATCTTTGGGACATTGGATTCCTCTGTGTGATCTTGTACTGATAGATAAAGGCCATCGGATAAAGGCCATTATATATTTTTTTCAGAAGCTATAAAGGTATACAGTGTAAAAGGTAAACCATAATGTAAACTGCTGAGAATGTTCTGTAGAAAAGATTCAACATTTATTCACCAATTGAAAAAACTGTACCATACTCATGTAGGATATTATTGGTAGAGCTGGATGGGAGGGAGGTTGTGGGATATATGGGAATCCCCTGTTCTTTCTATGTGCCTTTTTGGTAACCTAAAGCTTCTCAATAAATAAAGTGTGAAAATTAGGACACTGGGGACAGGACACACACAGAAGAAATTGACAATATATATAAAAGGTCATAGATCTCATGGTGATGAAAGGCACAATGCAATTTTTAAGTTTTTAAAAAATCTAACTTTTTATTTTTTATTTTTAAATTTTATTAGTTATTTTTTCTTGGCTTTGTTTTGGGGGAGAATTTCAGTTGCAGATTGGTTGTAACAGATTGGTTGCATCATCACTACTCCAGGGTGGCAGTGATGGGAGACATATGGATAGTGGTATAACTTGGGCATGCCACTTGGGAGTGTGAGTGGGTTCATGTGGACATACAATGTTGTCTCTGTGGGTGGTGACCAGACAATAACCGATGGAATATTTAGCTCCCATCCTGGTGAATATTTCTACATTCTCGCATAGAGTGTTAAGAATCTTTGGAGTAACTGGGTAGTGTCTTTCAAGGGCGGGTGGGCCTTGTTATTGATGATTGTGAAATCAAAACTTGGCTTCATATTTATAATATATATTGCTTAAAAGTTGCCTCCTGAGAGCCTCCTCATGCTCAAATGTAGCCCCTCTCTACGCCAAAATCAACATATTAATTCACTACCTTCTCTGCTACATGGGACTCCCAGGGAAGAGCCTTCTTGCACCAGGGATTAATCAAAGTGCCAACTAGTAATGCATTTGAGAAAGACCTAGAACAAAAGGGGGAAAGCTGAGTGCAAAGGACTTTTTATGGCTAAGATATTTAAAAGTGAGTCAGGAGGTTGTTCCAAATATTACCTTATGTACATATTAGTAGAAACTCACTGTCTGCAACAGTAAATAGTGTTTCCATTAGCGGTGATTTTGGGGCCTCCAGAGACATCTAGACCGTGTAGGCATGGCAGACAATGCAAGGAATTTGGCACACCTTACCTTGGAATATATGATAACCCATCTACCCCAATGTACCTGAATTAGAGATTCATTTATAATTTTCCTATACAGGGCTTTACCGTCATTGTATCTGAATATATAATGGCACTGCCTGTTGAAATTATGTTCCAGAGACTTAATCTTCTGACTGTTCATATGACTGGTGAGCCCTTAGTCTCAGCAGAGTCACAGCCAACACCTTCTCTCCAGTTCATCAGACTCACCCAGCCAAACCAACAGAAGGATGGGATGGACAATGCCCATACCAAGAAGCAGAAAGTATATTTAACTGCAAGCAAGCCAGTTCCATCCATCTGCCCCATAGCACCTAAGTCCCCTCCCAATCAGAAGCAGAAATGGCATCACCACCCCAAAATCTTCAAGAGAAAGGAATGAAAAAACCTCTCTGCAGTATGCATTAAGTAGACTTATTATTACCCTATCAGTGGAAGAACTTGTTACAATAATATAAAGTAAGTAGTCACAGAGGGTAGAGAGAGCAAAGAATAGGTGTAAATAGGGCATTTTGAGGCATTGGAAACATTCTGCCTCATATTGCAAATAATTTTGGCTTACTGGGACTGAAATGTTGGGTACCTGTTGATCCAAAACCCAATATAGTAGAAGGGGACTTGTGTTTCCTGAGCGTCTCCAGGCAAAGGCAGTCACTTTTAGTCTACACAGAGTGATGTGTTGGGAATCAGTGGTTCCATTCCCACCCCCTAAAAGGCAAAAGTGAAAGAACTCCCTCAGCCTTCCAGGTCATCTGCACGTGCAAACTACACATATGGATTAGATTTTTGTGCACCTAGAGAGTCCGTCCCTACTCCTGGCAGGGAACAGATACTTCATCCATCTACCTGGGGAACTGTGATCATTTTAGACACACATGTCATAGATTACTGTCCATACATGCAGCTCTATCCCTGCCTCAGGTATGATGGTTCATGAGACTCTCAGGGCAATGACAGATGGTGTTGACCTGCAAGACTTGAAATACATACAACTGTGGCTCTGTCCCTACCATTGTCAGGGGAGAAAGTTGGGAGAATCTTCGTTAGTTCCTGGGTAAATGTGGACAGCTTCAGCCTCCAAGCTTCTAGTACCAAGTGCTCCCCGGGCTCCTTCTATGCAACCAGCAAGGAAGAAAGGGCAAGAAATATCTAAACTAAAGTGAAAAGCTGCATTCAGAATAAAATCATCTAGAAAACCGAATGTCAAGATGCCAAAAAAAAAAAAACCCCTCATATTTTTAATGTAACATTTTGTGTGAACCATGTATCTTTTAAAAAAGATAATAACAGAAATTTAAAAACAAGTTACTAACAAAAATTACAGTCCATATCAAGAAACACTTAGAAGAAAGGCCTCCAGATGACATAAAGAAGTTGAGAAAATTAATCATAGATACTCTAACAAATCACCTTAATAAATTCAATGAAATGGGTAAAGAGATTACGGGTATTAAGAAGACACCCAGGTCAGCTAACAGGGAGGTAAAGATGGTCAACCACCACACCAGGAAATCGAGAGTGGCTTCAACTGTAAGCAAGAGAAATGCATCCATCAGCCATGTGGGATCTAAGCCCCTTCTCAATTGAGAGGTGGAGTGGATATTGACATCCCAGGGTTCACAGGATGGAGGAATATAAAATGGACTGGATTGAACTTGCTGGTATTCTACTATATAAATATTGTGACTATAGCAATGGAAGAAATTTTATCATGATATAGAGACAGTGTCCATGGGATTTTCTGAAGGCAAGGAGAAGGAGGAAGAGGTGTAATATGGGGCACTTTTGGGACTTGGAGTTGTCCTGAAAGATTTTGCAAGGATACATGTCAGGACTTTGTATATCCTGCCATAACCCACTTGTTGACAGGCGGAGAGTGTGAACTACAATGTAAACTATGGTCCATGACATGTGACAGTGCTCCAGGGTGTATTCACCAAATGCAATGAATGTGCCTTGTTGATGAAAGGGAGCGTTGATATGGGAGGAGTGGAGGTGGATTGCAGAGTGTGATAAATGGGAACCTCATGTTTTTTGATGCAATATTTTATGTGATCTATTTATCTTTTTTAAAAAGACAATACAAATAATAATAATAAAAGGAGACACTGGTTAAGCTCAAAGAATTTGAAAGTATACAGAACATATGAGAATGAAAGGCACAATAAATGAAATAAAAAATACATTGGAAGCATATGATAGCAGGCTTGAGGTGGCAAAATAACAATTCAGTGATCTTGAAGAAATAGCTTCTAAAAGCAAACAAAGAAAAGAAAAGAATGGAAAAAAATTGGAAAAGGTCTCAGGGAACAAAATGATGGCAATGGTCATGGTGTGCCAGAAGGGGAAGAGAAGGGAAAAGAGTCAGAAGGAATATTTGAAGAAAGAATGGTAGAAAATTTCCCAACTATATTGAAGGACGTAGGTATCCATGTCCAAGAAGCAAAATGTATGCCTGTCCAGTTATCTGAATAGACCAATTGTGAAACACATAGTATTCAGAATGTAAAATGCCAAAGACAAAGAGAAAATTCTGAGAGTATCAAGAGAAAAATGATGCATAGCATATATGGGATAACCAATAAGAGTAAATGTTGAGGCAATAACACAGTGGTATGATATATTTAAGATACTGTAAGAGAAAAAACTTCTAGCCAAGAATTTTATAGCCAGCAAGATTGTCTTTCAAATATGAGGGCAAGTTTAGAATGATCACAGTTAAGTAGAAACTGAGTGAGATTTTATAAGAGACTGGCTTTGTAAGAAAAACTTAAGGAAGTGCTACAGCCTAAAAGAAAAGACATGAAAGAGAGGCTTGGAAAAGGTCTAGAAATAAAGATTATATCAGTAAAAGTAACTGGAAGTGTCAAGAGAGTGGAGAAATAATATATGACAGATAAGATCTAAAGGTCAAAATGGGTGAAACAAGAACTACCTTTAGAATAATAACATTGAATGTTAGTGGATTAAACTCACCAATTGAAAGACAGGCTTGAGGAATGGATTAGAAAACAGGAGCCATCTATAAGCTGCCTACAAGGGATTCATCTTAGACCCAAGTTACAGGAATAGATTGAAAGTGAAAGGCTGGGAAAAGATATTCTAGACACATAGCAACAAAAATAGCTGGAGTAGCCATACTTATATTGGATGAAAGAGACTTTAATACAAAACTATTATTAGAGATAAGTAAGGTTTTAAAAATTGTTTTTTTTTCTTTTTTTAAAGATAGATAGATCACAAAAAAGTTCCATTAAAATATATGAGTATCTCACCAAAAGCACGAGCAGCAAAAGAACTAATAGATAAATGGGACTTCCTCAAAATTAAAGCCTTCTGCACCTCAAAGGAGTTTGTCAAGAAAGCAAAAAGGGAGCCCACACAGTGGGAGAAAATATTTGGCAATCATATATCTGATAAGAAACTTATAACTTGCATATATAAAGAACTCCTATATCTTGAAAATAAAAAGATAAACAACCCATTTAAAAAATGGGAAAAAGACTTAAACAGACACTTCTCCGAAGAAGAAATACAAACGGCAAGAAAGCACATGAAAAAATGTTCCAAATCTCTAGCTATCAGGGAAATGCAAATCAAAACTACAATGAGATACCATCTTACACCCATAAGATTGGCAGCTATGAAAAAAACAGAAGAATACAAGTGCTGGAGAGGATGTGAAGGAAGGGGAACACTCATCCACTGCTGGTGGGAATGCAGAAGGATCCAACCATTCTGGAGGACAGTATGGCGGTTTCTCAAAAAACTAGCCATAGATTTGCCATATGACCCAGCAATACCACTGCTGGGTATATACCCAGCAGAACTGAAAACAAGGACACAAACCGATATATGTACACCAATGTTCATAGCAGCATTGTTCACTATTGCCAAAAGTTGGAATCAACCCAAATGCCCATCAACAGATGAGTGGATCAATAAAATGTGGTATATACACACAATGGAATACTACTCGGCTGTAAGAACAAACACACTACAAACACATGTGATAACATGGATGAATCTTGAGAACCTTATGTTGAGTGAAGCAACCCAGACATTGAAGGACAAATACTACATGACCTCAATGATATGAAATAAACAAGCTGCCCTAGATAGCAAGAGACTGAACGATAGGCTTACAGGAAATCTGGGTGGAGGAAGGATATGAGCCGATGTCTGCAGGGGTGGAATTTAAGACGAGATGGTGGTAAGTATGAACACAAAGAAGAGATAAAAGGGGGGCAAGGGGTTGCCTTTGTTTGGGGCTTTGCGGGTTTGAGGGTGGCTGGGGAGGGACGGATGGGTAACGTTGCCCAAAAGTGGGGGGAGGGAGGGGTAGCATACGAACACAGGAGAGGGTCAGGGGTTGGTGGAGAGTAAAATGCCGAGAAAATCATATCAAAATATAATAAAGAGGGTTACCTGTTTAGAATGCTCGGAGGGGAGGGTCTGATGCAGGACGGGCTCCTGGGGAATGTCTAAATGCTCATTCTGCCAGAGTGGGTGACACCATGGGGTAGAAACCCAAGTAGTGAGAGTGGGGGTGGACCCACATCCTGGGGAGGACTAATGCTATCAAATAGAGGGAACTGTATCCCTCAAGAGAAAGGGTGGCTCCCAGGGCATTGGGGCAGTTGAGCAAGTTAGGCCCTGAACACTATTCCATCTATCTCTGGAAGTGGCTCCTCAGGAAACAGAGGTTGGCTGTCACTGTGGGCACCAAGGTGGAAGGGAAAATGGACGTTAAATGTGTGGAACCAAAGTAAATGGGGGGTAAGAGAGGAGTTTCTTGAGAGTACACAAGGATGGATATAAAACATGTAATATTACACCATAACATATAGGAGATGACAGACTGATAATGTAAACCATAATGTAAAACATAGGATAACTAAAAATGTAAAGAACTGTGTATCCTAAAGTATGCACCATAATGTAAGCACAGATGTCACCTTGTTAGAAAGCTAATGTCTCAGACTCTGTACATCACTTTAAGTAAATACGATATGAATAGGGCGTAAGAGTATCACTGTGGAAGGGAAAAGGTTTTCTGGTGGATGTGTGGGAGTGTTGTATATTATATATATACATTGCTGTGGTCTAGGACTCCTGTGAAGAAAAGCTGAATAATTAGGGGGGGAAAAAAAAAAAAAAGAAAAAGATAGGATGTGGAATTTTTTCAAGTCAACATTCTTTATCTAAGTTCTTTATCTAACTTTATCCAAGTTCTTTATCTATCCTTTAAACCCATCGCTATATGCCATTCCCTAGTAAGGGACCATGACATTATATTGGGCTTCAAATTTCAGGGAGTTCTGGATCACAGAGTGTTTCAACAATGGCAATGTAGGGATACTGGTAAGGGATACCAATGACAGGTGATATATGGCTGACAGGGAGCTGTACAGAACATATGTCCAGGGTGCATGGTAATGTTTGGATATACTCATAGTGGCAACAATTAAAAACCACAGCAGGGGGGGTACTGGGTTCCTGGCCAGTGGTGCTCTGTCGTGGTCCCTAGGGGAGCAGCGACAGTCTCCCAGGTACAGTGGCGGGGACCGGGAGGGAGTGAGGGTTCAACAGTGAGCCCCTGATGCTAATGACTATGCTTGTGAGCTGATAAACCTAAAATAAGAACAAGGCCTAGAGCAACATTGTGCCTGGGAATTTCCTCCTGTCAGCCTTCATGTTACTCAAATGTGGCCAGTCTTGAAGCCAAACTCAGCATGTAAATGCAATGCCTTCCCCCCAGCGTGGGACATGACACCCGGGGATGAGCCTCCCTGGCAACGAGGGACCACTATCAACTACCAACTGATGATGCAACTGGAAAATGACCTTATACGGAAGGTTCAATGAGGATCAGCAGAATATCCATGTCTACATAAAATACCATGACTTTAAAATGCTGTTTGACCTAAAGTAAGGGGGAAATGGAAAGGAGAAATGAGTTTATATGGCTACGAGTTTCTAAAAAAGAGTCTGGAGGCTGGCAGAAGGATTGCCCTCATGCACAACTGAGCAGAGTCAGAGAGACAGATAAAGCAGATACAACCCCCAGATATTGGTTCCTTTGAGGGCTAAAGAGACCCATGGGAGTTATGGTCATGGCCGATGGGGTTAACTACCAGGGCAGATGGCCCCTCTTTGGAAATGGTGTTTATGTGTGATGAATCTGGACTCAGATGGGATCTCCCTTCATAAGACTTTCATGCTAATGTGCTGGAGGTGCACTTAATGTTGGGGTTTAAGATATATTTAGGGGATTTGAATCTCTGGACTGGCAATGTGATAGCCAGGTCCTGAGCCTCAACAGACTCCAGCACCTACAATCTGATCTATTGGACTTACCACACTCAGCTAAGATGGAGTTGAAGAAGGACAACCACCACACCATGGAGCCTAGAGTGATTACAACTGAAAATGGGAGGATTGCATCCAGCATCCATGTGGAATCTGAGCCTCCTCTTGACATAGAGGTGCAATGGACACAACCAATCCAATGTCCACATAGAAGAGGTGGCATTGGATTGGGAAAAGTGGACATGGTGGACGATGGGTATGGGGAAAGGCAGGAAGAGATGAGAGGTGGAGGCGTCTTTGGGACATGGAGCTGCCCTGGATGGTGCTTCAGAGGTAATCACCGGACATTGTAAATCCTCACAGGGCCCACTGGATGGAATGGAGGAGAGTATGGGCCATGATGTGAACCATTGTCTATGAGGTGCAGAGGTGCCCAAAGATGTACTTACCAAATCCAATGGATGTGTCATGATGATGGGAACGAGTGTTGTTGGGGGGGGAAGAGGGGGGATGGGGGGGTGGGGTTGAATGGGACCTCACATATATATTTTTAATGTAATATTATTACAAAGTCAATAATAAAAAAGATAAATAAATAAAATAAAATAAAATATATGAGGTGAAATTTAGCATGTCCTATAGCCATCATTGCATAAACTTGTGTGTATATATGCATATATTTAATTTTATAGGTATTGCTTTTAATTTTCCTTGATTAAAGAGATGATATAACAACTAAAAAATGCCCACTATTGGGACAACTGGGTGTCTTTTTTGGAATTCTTAATATTTGACTGCCTTTTTTTTTTTTAAGTTACATAGATGACAAAAAAAATTTCATTAAAAATACAAGAGGTTCCCATATATGCCATGCCCCATTCCACCACATTCCTCACACATCAACAACCTCTTTCATCATTTTGGCACATTCACTGCATTTGGTGAATACATTTGGGAACACTGCTGCACTGCATGGATTATAGTTTATATTTAGTTTACACTCTCCCCCAGTACATTTAGTGGGTTATGGCAGGATATGTAATGTCCAGCATTTTTCCCTTCAATAAAAGCCCAAAAACGCCCCACATCACATGTCTTCTTCCCTCTCCATACCCTCAGCAATTTCCTTGACCAATATCTCCACAACAATGATACAATTTCTTCAATTGCTAGAGTCAGAGTAGTTCTATAGTAGAATGCCAATAAAGCCACTCTAATCCATATTTTATTCCTTCATCCAGTAGACCATGGCATGGTGATGTCCACTCCACCTCTAAGTCAAGAGGGAGCTTAGATTCCACGTGGTTGATGGATGTAAATCTCCTACTTGCAGCTGTAAGCACTCTTGGTTCCCTGAAGTGGTGGTTGACCATGTTCACCTCCTTGTCAGCTGGCCTAGTAAGTCTGATGAACTGGAGAGTAGGAGTTGCAACACTGCTGAGGCTCAGGGTCCATCTGGCACATGGCCAGTCCAGAGATTCAAGTCTCCCGAATATACACTAACCCCAGCATCAACCTCAGGTTCATTAAAAGTGACAGTAGAGGCAAGTGTAGAATTGTGACATCTGAGTACAATTCAATTACACTCAGGGACACAAATTCTAAAGTAGGACCCACTGACAAGGCACTGACCTCCAGAGCCATCTGCCATGACTTTAGAACATATGTGTCCTCACAGGCCTCAGGAGAACCAATATCTGAAGTTTTATCTGCTTTGACTGTCTTTTGGATCCTGCTGAGATGCATGTAAGTGCGAACCCTCTGAAAGCCTCCCAACTCATTTTGAAGATTCTTAGCCATATAACTGATTTGTTTTTACAATTAGCCCCCTTTTATTCTAGGTCTTTTTCTATTTGCATCACCAGCTAGTGATGGGTAATAATCTCTTGGTGCCAGGGAGGCTCATCCTGGGGAGTCATGTTCCATGCTGTGGGGAAGGTAATGCATTTACATGCTGAGTTTGGCTTAGAAAATGGTCACATTTGGGCAACATCGAGGCTCCCAGGAGATAACTTTATGCACTCTACAGCTCTAGGCCTAGTTGAAATTTCAGGCACACAGCCTCGTAAGCATAGTCATCAGGATCAAGGGCCCATCACTGGACCATTCTTCTTCACTGGTCTTTCCCCTTGCACTCGGGGGATTGTTGCTGTTCCATCGAGGAATGTGACAGTACTCCCCTGATTAGGAACTCAATACTCCCTCAGTGGTCATTTGTAACTGTAACTACTATGAAAATACCCAATGAATACCAAAACATATTTACACACCTTATATTCATGCCCTGGAAAACTTCCTCCCACCCATGTGGCCCCCATCAATAACACCCCACACTAGTGTTCCCCTTCTGCCATAGTTGAACCTCTCTGTGATCCAAATCTTCTTCAAAAATGAAGCCTAATATGTTGCCAAATTCAATCAATGGGAAAATGAAATGGTAACAATATATTTAAAGATTATAAATAGTATATATACTAATTTAGAAAAACTAAAATAAAGTAAGAAATAAATTGAGGTAGTAAAAAAGGAAAATATCATAAAACTTTAATTTGATGTTTTGCCTTTCATCACTTTAATTGGTGTTGCCCATATGTACAGTGGCAAGGCAAGTTCTTTCATTCCTTCCTCAGTGACAACACTTTAAAAAAATTTTTAATTTCATCTTCAAAAAAGTTTTAGATCACAGTAAAGTTACCTACACAATATGGGGGACTCCCATGTGTACAGACATCAAACCCTTTTCCCCCTTCTCTATCAATGATCTTTTTACCTATTCATGTTATATTTGCTACAGTGGATGTACTGATATTTATCTGTAGTTACCAAACATGGTTCCATTTGGGTTTACATTATGGTTTATATTTTAGACTGCATAATTAAAAATTTTTAATTACATTATGGTTTACATTTTAAACTACAGACTTTTATACATTTTTGGTGAAATTTAACATGTCCTATATCCACCATTGCATGATTTTGTGGAACATTTCCATTACCCCCCAGTTACCCTACTTCCATTTATTCTATTCTTATCTCCCCCTCCTCTCAGTGCCCACAGTGACAACCAAGCTTCACTGCTTGGAGGACCAGAGTCACAGATACTTGCAACAAGGCTGAGGGCCTAACACACTAGACTGTCCTCCCCCAATGGGAACTACCAATTCTTTCTAGAGAACTATTTCCCTATGTTTGAGAATATTAGGCCTCCCTAGGATGGGAGTAAACCTCCTCAGCCATTGTACGGATCTCCACCCAAAGATATAACACTCAAATACAAAATGAGCACTCACACACTCCTTAGAAGTCTTCTCAAGTGCCAGATGCTCCACATTAAACACCTTAAACAGGTAACCCTTCCTTATACTTTCTAAAGAGTTTTCTCAACATTATAGTTTCATCAACATATGCTGCAACAATCTCCCATGTTCATCCGTTCCCCTCAACCCTTCCCCCAATTCCTAGGGCCATCTGACCCATCCTCCCATTCCAAGCCCCCCTCAAGCCTGCACAGCCCCACCCAAAAGTATCCCTCGGCCCCTGTATTATCCTTTCCTATTGTGGGAAAATAGTAGGAACATGGTTTGATGTTGAAACATTTCCATAACACAGACAAAAGTGCATGCTTAGCAACACCAGGCCTTGACTAGATGGAACACCATCTGGTCAGCATGAAAAAATGTTTGCATGAGGAGGCGTTTGAACTTTGTTTGACCTGTTTCTTATTATTTTAAATGTTGCACCCATTCCTTTTTATTATAAATAAAAAACAGCTGCTTGTTAGTTCCTAAATAATCAATGCGGAAACTAGGGTCGAAGCTCGCAATTCCAGCTGTGAGTCCTGTGGTCCCACCTTTATTTCCTTTCTTGTGTTTTTCTCTCTGCTCTTTATTTCTTTTTTTATTATTATTTATATTACATTCAGAAAATATGAGGTCCCCATATACCCCCACCCTCTCTCCCCACTCCTCCCCTCTCCATCATCATGAGGCATTCATTGCATTCAGTGAATATTTCTCTGAGCAACGCTGCACCTCATGGTCAATTGTCCACATCTTAGCCCACACTCTCCCACGTTCCATCCAGTGTGCCATGGGAGGGCATACAATGTCTGGTAATTGACCCTGCAGCACCACCTAGGACAACTACAAGTCCCAAAAATGCCTCCACCTCTCAACTCTTCCTCCCATTCCCCACCCCCAGCAGCCACCATGGCCACTTTCTCCACACCAATGCCACATTTTCCTTGATTACTAATCACAATAGTTCATGAATAGAATATCAGTTAAGTCCACTCTAATCCATATGCTATTACTCCATCCTGTGGACCTTGGATTGGTTGTGTCCACTCCACATCTATATCAAGAGGGGGCATAGATTCCACATGGATGCTGGGTGCAATCCTCCTGCTTTCAGTGTAGGCACTCTTGGCTTCCTGGTGTGGTGGTTGACCTTCTTCAACTCCATGTTAGCTGAGTGGGGTAAGGCCAATAAACCAGAGTGTAGGAGCTGAAGTCTGTTGAGGTTCAGGGCCTGGCTATCATATGGTCAGTCCAGAGATTCAGGTCCTCTGGGTATGTATTAAACCCCAGCACCAACTACAGTTCTGGTAAACATAACAGGAGAGGCTTGTGAAAAAAGATCACATCTGAGTCCAGCTCCATCACACAGAAACACAAACTCCAAAGTAGGGCCAACTGACATGGCACTGAACTCCATCTGCCATGACCATAGAACCTGTGGGTCTCTGTAGCCCTCAGTAGAACCAATACCCGGGTTTGTATCTACTTTATCTGTCTCTGGGACTCTGCTGAGGTGTGCATAAGGGAGACCTCTCTGATAACCTCCCAGCTCTTTTTTGGAGGCTCATAGCCATATAAACTCATTTGTCCTTTCCATTTCCCCCTTGATTCAGGTCAAAAAGCACTTTTAATTCCTGTTATTATATGTAGACAGAGATACTCTGCTGGTCCTAGTTGACCCTTGTATTCAAGGTCATTTTCTAGTTACATCATCAGCTGGTACTTGGTAGTAATCCCTCAGAGCCAGGGAGGCTCATCCCCGGGAGTCATGTCCCATGCTGGTGGGAAGGCAATGCATTTACATGCTGAGTTTGGCTTCAAGAATGGCCACATTTGAGCAACATGGAGGCTCTCAGGAGGTAACTCTTAGGCACCCTGCAGCTCTAGGCCTTGTTCTTATTTCAGGTGTACAGGCTCACAAGCATATTCATTAGTATCAAGGGCTCATTGTTGGACCTTCATTCTTTTTTGGTCTTTGCCATTGTACTTGGGGGATTGTTGCTGGTTCTTTAGGGACTGTGATAGAGCTCCCCTGGCTAGGAACTCAGCACTCCCTCAGTTGTTGTTTTTAATTATACCCACTTTGAAAATATCCAAACATTTTTATGTACCCTGGATATATACCCTTTAGAAGTCACTGCCAACCATGTGTCCCCTGTCAATAACATCCCACACCAGTATTCCTCCAGTGCCATTGTTGAACCTCTCTGTGATCCAAAACCCCCTGAAACGTGAAGGCCAACATATTGCCAGATTCCCTCAAAAGTAAAATGGAATATAGCAATGAGTTTAAAGGTTAGATATAGAATACATATTAACTTGGAAAAATTAAGGTAAAAATAAATTGGGGCATCAAAAAATTTAAAAATGCAAAAGCTTTGTTTTTGATGTTTTGCCTTCCATCACTGCAATAAGTGTTGCCCTTTATGCAACTTGGCTAGGCAACTACTTCTGTCTTTTCCTCAGTGTCTCTGTCCTATCTTTTTCTTTTCTTTTTTCTAATTATTAAGCTTACCTTCACAAGAGTTTTAGATCACAGTGATACATATATACAATATACAGTAATCCCACATATCCAACATAAAACCTTTTCCCTTCCACAGCAATAATCTTTTTACATATTCGTACTATATTTACTGAAACTGATGTACAGATATTGAGACAATAGCTTTCAAACAAGGTAACATTTGGGTTTACATTTTGGTTTATATTTTAAACTATATAATTTTCTAGATTTTTAGTTATCTTATGTTTTACATTATGATTTACATTTTAGCCTATCAGGCCCTATATATTTTTGGTGTAATTTTACATGTCTTATATCCATCCTTGCATACTCCTGTGGAACACTTCTATTGCCCAAACAGTTACATTGGTTCCATCTATTCAATACCTCTTTCCCCATCCCTTTAGGGCCCACAGTGACAGTCAATCTTCATTGCTTGAAGGGCTATGTTCAGAGATACTTGCAACAGTGTTGAGGGCTTGACATGGTCAACTGCCCTAATGCCCTGGGAGCCACCATTTCTCTTGAGAGATACAGTTCCCTCTATTTGATGGCATTAGTCCTCCCCAGGATGTATGTATACCTTCAATCTCATTGTATGGGTCTCTATCCAATGGTATAACCCACTATGGCAAAATGAACATTCACATATTCCGTAGGAGCCTGTGCCAGATTATCCCCTTTAAGCATCTTACAGGTAACTTTCCTTATTATATTTTTGAAAAGATTTTCTCAGCATTATACTCTCAACCAAATACCTGAAAATCTCCTATGTTTGTATTTTGCCCCACCCTGCCCCCAGTTTCTTGGGCAATGTTACCCATCCTCCCATCCCTAGCCCCCCTCAAGCCCGCAAAGCCCCACCTAAAGGTAACCATTTGCCCCATTTTATCCCTCCCTTGTACAAATACTTAACATCCTGCGTATCATAGATTTCACCCATGTAGGTGTCAGCTTACGTCCTTCCTCTATCCTCCGATTTCCTGTAAGCCTATCATCCAGTTTCTAGCTCTCTGAGGCAGCTTGGTTTACTTATTTCACACTATTGAGGTCATGTAGTATTTGTCCTTCAATGCCTGGGTTGCTTCACTCAACATAAGGTTCTCAAGATTCATCCATGTTATCACATGTGTTTGTAGTGTATTTGTTCTTAAAGTCGAGTAGTATTGCATTGTATGTAATACCACATTTTATTGATCCATTCATCTGTTGATGGGCATTTGGGTTGATTCCAACTTTTGGTGACAGTGAACAATGCTGCTATGAACATTGGTGTGCATATATCGATTTGTGTCCTTGTTTTCAGTTCTGCTGGGTATATACCCAGCAGTGGTATTGCTGGGTCATATGGCAAATCTATGGTTAGTTTTTTGAGAAACTGCCAAACTGTCCTCCAGAATGGTTGGATCCTCCTGCATTCCCACCAGCAGTGGATGAGTGCTTCCATTCCTCCACATCCTCTCCAGCATTTGTAGTCTTCTGTTTTTTTTCATAGCTGTCAATCTTATGGGAGTAATATGGTATCTCATTGTAGTTTTGATTTGCATTTCCCTGATAGATAGAGATTTGGAGCATTTTTTCATGTGCTTTTTAATCATTTGTATTTCTTCTTTGGAGAAGTGTCTGGTTTAAATCTTTTTCCCATTTTTAAAATGAGTTGTTTATCTTTTTATTTTCAAGGTATAGGAGTCTTTATATATGCAGGTTATATGTCTCCTATCTGATATATGGTTACCAAATATTTTCTCCCATTGTGTAGGCTCTCTTTTCACTTTCTTGAGAAACTCCTTTGAGGTGCAGAAGGCTTTAATTTTGAGGAGGTCCCATTTATCTATTTGTTCTTTTGCTGCTCGTGCTTTTGGTATGAAGTTCATGAAGCCATTTCTTATTACAAGGTCTTGTTTATGCTTCCCTACACTGCTTTCCAAAGTCTTCATGGTCTTGGCTCTTATATTTAGGTCTTCAATCCATCTCGAGTTGACTTTTGTAAAAGGTGTGAGATGGCAATCCTCTTTCATTCTTTTACATATGGATATCTAGTTCTCCAGGCACCATTTGTTGAATAGGCCATTCTCTCCCTGTTGAGAGGGTTTGGTGGCTTTATCAAATATTGTATATGTATATATTTGAGGATCTATATCAGAACTCTCAGTTCGGTCCACTGGGCTATGTGTCTCTCCTTGTGCCAATACCATGCTGTTTTCACTATTGTAGCTTTGTAGTATGTTTTGAAGTCAGGAAGTGTGATTCCTCCTATTTCTTTTTTCTTTTTCAATATGTCTTCGGCTATTTGGGGCCTCTTTCCTTTCCAGATAAATTTCATAGTTTTTCTAGTTCCTTAAAGAAGGCTGTGTTGATTTTTATTGGGATTGCATTGAATGTGTAGATCAGTTTTGGTAGGATTTACATCTTAATAATGTTTAGTCTTCCTACCCATGTACAAGGAATATTCTTCCATTTACTTAGGTCTTCTTTGATTTCCTTGAACAGTCTTGTGTAGTTCTCTGTGTATAAGTTTTTTACATCTTTAGTTAAATTTACTCATATGTATTTGATTTTTTTATTGACTATTGTAAATGGTATTTGTTTCTTGATTTCCTCCTGAGCTTGCTCATTATTGGTGTACAGAAATGCTACTGATTTTTGCTCATTGATCTTATAACCTGCAACTTTACTAAACTCATTTATGAGTTCTAGAAGCTTTGTTGTAGACCTCTCAGGGTTTTCTATGTATAGGATCATGACATCTGCAAATAATGAAATTTTGACTTCTTCCTTTCCAATTTGAATGGCTTATAGATCTGGTTCTTGCCTCAATGCTTGAGGAAGTACTTTTAAGACAATGTTAAATAGCAGGGGTGAGAGTGGGCATCCTTGTCTTGTTCCTGATCTTAGAGGGAAGGATTTTAGGATTTCACCTTTGTAAAAGACGTTGGCTGTGGGTTTTTCATATATACTCTTTAGCATGTTCAAAAAATTTCCATGTATTCCCATCTTTTGCAGTGTTTTTATCAAGAAAGTGTGCTATATTTTATCAAATGCTTTTTCTGCATCTATAGATATAATCATATGATTTTTGTCCTTCAATCTGTTTATATAGTGTATTACATTGATAGATTTTCTTATGTTGAACCATCCTTGCATACCCGGAATGAATCCCACTTGCTTATGGTGTATAATTCATTTAATGTGTTGTTGAATATGGTTACCAAGTATTTTGTTGAGGATCTTTGCGTCTAGGTTCATTAGAGAAATTGGTCTGTAATTTTGCTCTCTTGGGTGTCTTTGTTTGGCTTTGGTACTAGGGTAATGTTGGCATCATAGAATGAGTTAGGTAATGTTCCTTCTGTTTTGATTTTTTGGAAGAGTTTCAGCAGTATTGGTGATAGTTCTTTCTGGAATGTTTTGTAGAATTCACCTGTGAAGCTGACTGGCCCTGGGCTATTCTTAGATGGGAGGTTTTTAATGACTGATTCTATCTCTTTACTTGTGATTGCTTTGTTGAGATCATCAATTTCTTCTTTCATCAATATGGGCAGCTTATGTGTTTCTAGGAATTTGTCCATTTCCTCTGAATTGTCATTTTTGCTGGAATATAGTTTTTCAAAGTATGCTTTTATGATATCTTTATTTCTGTGGGGTCAGTGGTGATATCTCCTTTCTCATTTCTTATTTTGTGTATTTGCATCTTCTCTCTTTTTTCCTTTGTTAGTCTAAGGGTTTGTCACTTTTATTGATCTTCTCAAAGAACAAGCTCTTGGTTTTGTTTATCTTTTCAAGTGCTTTCTTATTTTCTATTTCATTTTTTTCTGCTCTTATCTTTATTCTTCTTTCTTTCTTCTTCCTGTGGGGTTACTTTGTTGTTGTTGTTTTTTTTTTTTACTAATTCCTCCAAGTGTGCAGTTAGTTCTTCAATTTTTGCTCTTTCTCCTTTTTTGATGTATGAATTTACAGCTATAAATTTCCCTCTCAGCACTACTTTTGCTGCATCCCATAAGTTTTGGTATGTTGTGTTATCATTTTCATTAGTTTCAAGATAGTTATTAAATTCTTCAGAAATTTCCTCTTTGACACACTGTTTTTCTAAGAGTGTGCTGTTTAATTTCCATGTCTTGGTGTGAAATCTGGCCCTCTGGCCCTTGCAGATTTCCAGCTTCACTCCACTGTGGTCAGAGATATTATTTTGTTTGAGTTCAATCTTTCTGAATTCTTTGAGCCTTTATTTGTGGCCTAGCTTATGATTTATCTTGGAGAATGATCCGTGTGCACTTGAGAAAAATGTATATCCTGCTGTATTTGGGTGTAATGATCTGTATATGTCTATTAGATCCAGCTCCTCTAATATACTGTTCAAAGCTTTTGTTTCCTTATTGATTCTCTTTTGAGATGTTCTGTCCAGAGTTGATAGTGGTGTATTAAAGTCTCCCACTATAATTGTAGAGGCATCTATTCTTTCACTTAGTTTTTCCTGTGTTTGCCTCATGTATTTGGAGGCACCCTTGTTAGGAGCATAAATATTTATGATTGTTCATTCTTCTTCAAAGATTATCCCTTTCACTAATATGCAGTATCCATCTTTGTCTCTCAGAATTATTTTGCATTTAAAGTCTATTTTGTCTGATATTAATGTAGCTACTCCTGCCTTTTTTTGGTTACTGTTCCCTTGTAAGATTGTTTTCCAGCAATTCACTTTGAACCTCTTTGAATCCCTGGGTCTAAGATGTGTTTCTTATAGACAGCATATAGATGGGTCATATTTCCTTATCCAATCTTCCAGTCTGAATCTTTTGATAGGTGAGTTTAATCCATTGACATTCAGTGTTATTACTTTCAAGGAATTATTTATGTTAGCCATATTTTGTTTGGACTTGTGTTTGTCATATTTTGTTTGTTTATTTTCTTCTCTTTTTGTCTTTTTTGTTGCTCTTACACTCTCCTCCAACTTCCCTCTCCTGTTTTTTTCTTTCTTCATGCAGAACCCCCTATAGTATTTCTTGAAGTGCAGGGTTCTTGTTGACATACTCTTTTAATTTCTGTTTATCTGTGAATATTTTGAACTCTCCATCATTTTTGAATGCTAGCTTAGCTGGGTAGAGTATTCTTGGTTGGAAATTTTTTTCTCTCAGTACCTTGACTATATCATGCTATTGCCTTCTTGCCTCAATTGTTTCAGATGATAAATCAGCACTTAATCTTATAGAGCCTCCCTTGTATGTGATGGTTCTCTTTTCTCTTGCTGCTTTTAGAATTTTCTCTTTGTCTTGAGCATTGGATAATTTGAGAAATATATGTCTCGCGTTAGCGCTGATGGGATTTATGTGTGTTTGGGGTGTGTTGTGCTTCCTGGACATGTACATCCATCTCTCTCAGATGATTTCAGTAGTTTTCAGCCATTACTTCCTCCAAAACCCCTTCTGTCCCCTATCCCTTCTCTTCTCCTTCTTGGGTGCCTATAATATTTTTGTGTGTTTTGCATTGTCATTCAAGTCCCTAAGTCCCAGCTGGATTTTTTCTATCTTTTTATTGATCAGTTCTACTATCCATTTGATTTCAGATGTACTGTCTTCCACGTCACTAATTCTTTCCTCTGCCTCTTCTAATCTGCTGCTATTTGCTGAGAGTATATTTTTGATTTCTTTAACTGTGGTATTCTTCACCATCATATCTGTTGTCTTTTGGCATATGTCTGCAATTTCCTCTCCAAATGTTTTCTTCATATTGTTAATCTCTTCCTTTACTTCATTAAGTTGGTCTCTAATATATGTTTTGAGATCTTTAATTACTTGCCCAATGTTCTGCTCCCCTTCCTGGTTTTTAGTTTGTTCATTGGATTCGGACATGTTTTCCTGATTATTGGTTTGGTTTGTAGGTTTTTGATGCTGTCTGGTCATCATTTTATCTTGAGAGGTGTAATCAGTTCCTTAGCTTCTTTGTCTAGCCTTGGTGATTAATTAGTTGTTGTTCGTGCATAAGTGTTATGTCTTCTCTTTGTCACTTTGTTCTTCCTATTCTATTTTCTTGTTGCTGACTAAGTTCACTTAGAAGGAAAATATTAGGGCCAGAGAAAGCAAAATGAGTAAGAAAAGAAAATGTATAAAGTAGTATTGGTAATAAATATTAACAGAGCAACAATGTGAGATCTAGGAGAATGGATATTAGTCTCATATAAGTTGTGTAGAGTTATAGCAGTAAGTAGAGTATCTATAATGAGGCAGTCAACTGAATATGGGGAGGAATATAGTATAAAATATAGTATAAATTAAAAGACCAGTGTTTTCATGAGAGAGGGAAAGAGAAAAGAAAGACAAAAATATCAAGAGTGGATAAAAGAGAGAAAACAGAACAAAGGTATTAGAAATAAAAAGTCAGACAATTTGGGGGCCAAAGAAAGGGAGGTAGAAGTAAGAGAAACAGCAGATGATGGAGGATAGAAAGATGTAGGGGAAGTGGGATAGCGTAGGGGGCCAAAATCAATACACACAGAAAAGAGGAAATGGAGGATGAGGAAATACAGCAAGTGTGAAGCACTCCCTGCAACACCTATTATATAAAGCAAATGAAATAAAATAAGAAGAAAAAGAGAGAAAAGAAAAAAAGAGAAGAGAAAAAGGGGGCAAAGGAAAGGGGGGAAACAAGTAAGAAAATGAAAAAGAGAAAAAAAAAACCTAAATAAATGAAAAAAGACCTTCGGGGATATAACAGGAGAAAAGAGACAATACAATATCAGCAACCATGCCAAAAAAAGAACCAACTTTCAAGCTAGGAATCCTCTTTGCAGTTAAATAATACACTTAGGGATCTGACCTTCCCTCTTTCTCTTTTCCTCATTTCTCTCTCTCCCAGGGCAGCAGAATAGCTGCCTGAGAATTCCAATAGGAGATTCAAGTAGGTCTTTCTTGAACCAACTCAACACAGAAGACAATGACTCTTTATTTCCAGTGTGAGAGCACCTACACCTCACCAGAAACTCCAAGTATGCTATTGGAAGCTTGGATAGCACCTCCTACACTCCCTCACCCTTAGGTGGGCTAGGATTTTTCTGACTCCATCTTCTCCCAGACCAAGTTTCCTATCCAGGACGTTTAGGTAAATTGGGCTTTCTCAGCAGATACACCTCTTCTTTCTTCCCAGACTCTCCCCAAGTCAGCTGGTACTCTCCTCCAAGTTCAAGAAGAGAGAGAGAGAGAAAAAAAACAAAACACAAAATGCGGAGGGCTAGGGTAATCAAGGACCTCAGACAGACCTCAGGGCACAGTGGATTAGGGGATGGGAAGTCCGTGATATTACAGACTCAGGGTGTGTGAATCTCTGGAGCATGGGCCACCAGAGATTAGGGGACACAAACCTGGGAACCATGCATCTGATTAATATGGGGCCTTGGAACACTGAAGCACCACAAAGCCTTCAGGGATCACAGTGGCAGGGCCGCCAGCCCTAGGAGGAGGGAGTCCCGCCCACAACTGCTGACCTCCATGTCAGAAACCCAATATTCCACCTCTCACAAGAATCTCTTCTGTCACTGTCTCACCAAATGACATCCAGACACCTCCTGCCCTGCAAGCCCCCGAAACAGCCTGGTCCAGGAGGACTCCAACTGTACTCAGCCGCTTCTTTGCAGGAGAGATTATTAGGTGTACTCACCCAGATGCCATCTTCAGTCCATATTGGTAACAAGATATGATAAAGAATATTCCCTACATTGATAAAGGTGTGAATTTTTTCCTTGCAAGTTAGGGAGAGTGTCATGGGAATACATATCAATGAAATAATATAACCATCTCAGAAAATCATGTAACAGGGTAGATTGTATTGAACATCCGAATTCATTCCTCCTCCTTACATTCTTCTTTATGTTATTATGCTTTTCACTTAACTAAGTCTTCTTCTGGGATGCATTGTTTTAGCTTCAACAAGATGTACATCACTTATTTCTGGTAGTGTTCAATTTTAATTTTAAGATATTTTCCCCTTAGCTATTCCTAATTTAGTCTTGAAAAACATTAGTAAAGTCAAACCACGTAAGTCTTAGATATGTCATTTGTGTACCTACTTTGTATACAATAACCAGCTTCCAAATGTGGATGAAGTCGCACAGACTACCCATACAATCTCTGGATTCTTACATAGAATTCCTAATGGATCCAGTTTCTACTAAGGAAATCCGAAGAATGATATACTCATTGCTTCATTAGGATCTATGCCCATTGATACAGAAAATTGTCAGACATACCTACTTTTCTGGACAATAAATCTAAAATCCTGAGGCTTTCATTATCTAGGACAGTTTGCCACTTCATATCAACACTGAAGTGTTTAAAATTTTAATCTCCAAATTAACAGGTTTCAGAATATAAGATGGATATAACACCACAATTAAAATTTATTTTTATTAGAATAAAAATATTTGGTTAATTCAAAGTTCCATTCCTAGTTTCCTATCCCTTTAGTGGTTTGATGGTTCTACTTTTAAGGGATAGACCAGGGACTTTACTTCAGCTATTTGGAAAATTTGGGTCACTGATCCATGATTTCTCTCAGACTGCTTCTTTCCTACACTGATCTTGGACCCGCTCTGAGCTCTTTCCTTTATCACTACAAATATCTACTATATACTTTTGCTTTTTCCAATCATCCTATAGCTACATCAAATTGGAGAGAATTTGGGAGCAAACATGAGCTCTGAGGTGAAGCTGTTGCATACATCTACTGCCATATTCCCATGTTCTTTTAATCCCAATTAAATTTGAACGAAGCCCCTGATATGATCAGCATTTCTAACCTACAACCTGTTCAGTCTAAAGGTAACAAAATGAAATAATCACAGGTTTTTCCCTTCTCCTGTAGATAAAATCTTCAAGGCATCGATGTTCAAAAAAAAAAAAGGAAATATGCTAAGTGAAAGAAACTGGGTGAAAGATAACTGCATATTGTTTGATACCATTGATACAAAATAAAAATGCAAGTGAAGTAGAGATGGAAATATAATAGCAGACATGTATGTCAGGGGAAGGATACAGAGATTGAGAGGTATATATTAAGGAGTAGATATTTTTGTTGTTTGCTTTTTGTTTATAATAATTATACATATTATTGGCATATTGCTCACTTTCTAATACTGATTGAAGTGATGCATGCACAAATATGTGATTATACTGAATACCACTGTTTGTACACTTAGGATGAATTTATGCTTCACAGTATGTATCAATAAAATTAATGTTTAATTAATAAATCAATGATATTTGGTTCATTACTCCATCCAATAATAATAATAACAAATAAAAACAGACAAAACTAAGCACATCTTGATCTCTCATGCTTCCCCCGTCATAATATCTGCTATTCTTTTTCCTTCTGTCTAGTATATATGCATTTATATTTTGAAAAACAGTCATATTTGCAATATCACCCATATTCAAGTTTTACATGAAGTTTTACTGTGTTATACTGTCCCAAGTAATAGTTTTTATCTTTCCTTCTAGTAATATATGTGTCCTTAATTTTCCTGTCAACCATTGTCATACCCATATAACAGCTTGGCTAGTTAGAAAAAACCATGATATACTTTCACCATTTATATTCACTTCCAAAGGTTTACAGACAACCTATTAACCAACTCTGAACAAATTAATCTGTAGCTTTCCATTCTCTACCTTCTTTCTATTACCTGGTGGCCTATATTCCAATCATAAACTCCATGAGTTTACATAACATATTTAGTTCATAATAGCTCAGTCACACAGTATTTGTCCTTGTGTTTCTGCCTTGCTTCACTTGACATAATGTTCTCCAGGCTTACTCATGTTGTTACATGCCTCAAGACTTAATTTCCTCTTACCAGTGGATAATATTCCACCACGTTTATACACCACAAATTGTTCATCCATTAATTAGTTGATGGATTCCTGGGTTGTTTCCAGCTTTTGGCTCTTGTGAACAATGCTGCTATGAACATCAGTGTGCAGATGTCTCTTCGTGTTTCTGCTCTCAGTTCTTCTGTGTAGATACCAAGTATTGGTTTTGCCAGGTCACATGGTAAGGTTATATTCACCTTCCTTAAGAACTGCCAATCAGTCCTCCACAGTGACTGTACCATTCTACCTTCCCACTGACAGTGAGTAAGCATTCCTATCTTTCCACATCCTCTTAAACTTTTGAAGTTTTCTGACTATTTAATCATGGCCAGTCAATAAATTTAAAGTGATATCTTATTGTAGTTTTTCTAAAAAGATTTATTTATTTATTCATTTATTTCTCTCCCCTTCCCCCCACCCGAGTTGTCTGTTCTCTGTATCTATTTGCTGCGTCTTCTTTGTCCACTTCTGTTGTTGTCAGTGGCATGGGAATCTGTGTTTCTTTTTGTTGCGTAATCTTGTTGTGTCAGTTCTCCCTGTTGGTGGTGATATTCCTGGGCAGGCTGCACTTTTTTTCATGCTGGGCAGCTCTCCTTACAAGGCGCACTCCTTGCACGTGGGGCTACCCTATGCGGGGGACACCCCTGTGTGGCAGGGCACTCCTTGTGCGCCTCAGCACTGCACATGGGCCAGCTTCACACAGGTCAGGGAGGCCCAGGGTTTGAACCACAGACCTCCCATATGGTAGACGGATGCCCTAACCACTGGGCCAAGTCTGCCACCATCTTATTGTAGTTTTGATTAGCATTTCTCTAATTGCTAGTGCTATTGAACATTTTTTTCATATGTTTTTTGCTTTTTGTACTTTTTTTTGGACAATTGTCTTTTCAAGTCTCTTGCCCTTTTTTCAGTCGGATGGTTATTCTTTTTATTGTTGAGTTGTATGTATTATTGATATTGTACCCTTATTGGATATGTGATTGCCAAATATTTTCTTGGTTTGTGTCTACTGCTTTTTCACCCTTTTCACAAAATCCTTTGAGGTGTAAAACTGTTGAATTTTGAGGAGGTCACATTTGTCTATTTTTTGTTATGCTGCTCATGCTTTATTTGTAAGGTTTAAGAAACTACCACATACCACAACACCTTGAAGATATTTTCCTATGTTTTCTTTTAGGAATTTTATGTTGTCATTTTTATATTTAAATCCTTGATCCATTTTGAATTAATCTTCATATAATGTGTGAGATAGGGGTCTTCTTTCTTCCTTTTTGGATATAGTTATCTAATTTTCCCAGCACCATTTCCTGAATAAACAGTTCTGTCCAAGCTAGGTGGGCTTAACAGATTTGCCAAAAATCACAAGTGTAGATGAGAGGGTCTATTTCTAGGTTCTCAATTCATTTCCATTGGATAATATATCTGTCATTATGCCAGTGCCATGCTGTTTTTACCACTGTAGTTAAGTATTATGCTTTAAATTCAGGAAGTGATAATCCTCCATCTTCCTTCCTCTTTTTAAAGACATTTTTATATGGGGCCCCTTACCCTTCCAAATAAATTTGATAAGATCTTCTTTTAATCCATTTCTGTTAAAAAGGCTATTGGGAGTATTGTTGGGATTGCATTGAATCTGCAAATCAATTTGGGCAGAATTGACAGCCTAACAATATTCAGTCTTCCAATCCATGAACAAAATGTCTTTCCATTTGTTTGTCTTCAATATCTTTTAGCAATGTTTTATAGTTTTCTCAATACAGTTCCTTTATATTCTTGGTTAATTTTATTCTTAAGTATTTGATTGTTTAATTGCTCTTTTAAGTGGAAATTTTTTCCTGATTTCCTCCTCAGATTGCACATCAATAGTGTATAGAAACACTATTGATTTTGCATATTAATCTTGTATCCCGCTATGTTGCTTATCTCCTATAGTTCTTCTAGTAACTTTGTTGCAGACTTTTCAGAAGATTCTAGATATAGGATCACATCATCTGGAAATAGGGGAAGTGTTCCTGCCTTCCCTATTTGGTGCGCTTTTTCTCCTCTATTTTTTAAAAATGTTACATTAAAAAAATATGAGGTCCCCATATATCCCCCACCCTGTCACCCCACTCCTCCCATATCAACAACCTCCTTCATCATCATGGGTCATTCATTGCATTTGGTGAATACACCCTGGAGCATGGCCGCAGCACAAGGATAATGGTTTACATTATAGTACACAATTTACCCCAGTCCACCCAGTGGGCCATAGCAGGTTGTACAATGTCCAGCAACTGTCCCTGCAGTACCACCCAGGACAACACCAAGTCCTGAAAATGCCCATACATCTTTTCTCTTCTTCCCTCTTCCTAACCTCAGCAGCTACCATGGCCACTTTCTCCACATCAATGCTATGTTTTCTTCCACTACTAATCACAATAATTCCATAGTAGAATATCAGTAAGTCCACTCTAATCCATACTCTATTCCTCCATCCTGTGGACCCTGGGATGGTTATGTCCACTCCACCACTATATCAAGAGGGGACTTAGATTCCACATGGATGATGGATGCAATTCTCCTGCTTACAGTTGTAGGCACTCTTGGCTTCCTGGTGTGGTGGTTGACCTTCTTCACTTCCATGTTAGCTGAGTGGGGTAAGTCCAATAAAACAGAGCGTAGGAGTTGCAAGTCTGCAGAAGGATCCAGCCATTGTGGAGGAGAGTTTGGTGGATTCTCAAAAAATCAGCTATAGATTTGCCATATGACCCAGCAATTCCACTGCTGGGTATATACCCAGTAGAACTGAAAACAAAGACACAAAGACATATATGCACACCAATGTTCATAGCAGTACTATTCATTATTGCCAAAAGTTGGAATCAGCACAAATGCCCACCCACAGATGAATGGATAAATAAAATGTGGTATATACATACAATGGAATACTACTCAGCTATAAGAATGAATGCAGTACAAATACATGTGATAACATGGGTGAATCTTGAGGACCTAATGTTGAGTGAAGCAACCCAGGCATTGAAGGACAAATAATACATGACCTCTCTGATAAGAAAAAAGTAAACCAAGCTGCCTCAGACAGCTAGAGACTGGATGATAGGCTTACAGGAAATTGGGGGATAGAAGAAGGATGTAAGCTGACATCTACATGGGTGAAATCTATGATAAGCTGGAGGTTAATATTTGTACAGGGAAGTGATAAAATGGGGGCATAGGGATACCTTTGAGTGGGCCTTTGCAGGCTTGAGGGGGGCTGGGGATGGGAGGGTGGGTAAGATGGCCCAAGAAATTGGGGGAAGGGTGGGGGGAACATTGGAACATAGGAGATTGTGAGGTATGTGGTTGAAACTATAATGTTGAGAAAACATTTTAGAAATATAATAAGGAAGATTACCTACTGAAGATGCTTAAGGGGAGGCATCTGACACAGGGCAGGATTCTAGGGAGTGTCCAAGTGCTCATTTTGTCATAGTAGTTTACATCATTGGGTGGAGAACCATACAATGAGAGTGGTTGTCATTTATTTATTTAACCTAATTGCTCTAGGAGCAACTTCTAGTACAATTTTAAATAGCAAAGGTTGGCAGTGGGCATCTTTGTCTTGTTTCTGATCTCAGTGGGAAAGCTTTCAGTCTTTCACCATTGACTACAATGCTAGCTGTAGGTTTTTCATATATGCACTTTACCATATTGAGAAAGCTTCCTTTCATCTCAATCTTTTGGAGAGTTTTTATCAAGAAATTGTGCTGTAATTTGTCAAAAGCCTTTTCCACATCAATCAAGAGGATCATGTGATTTTTTCTTCAATTTATTAATGTGATTTATTATAGTAAGCTGATTTTCTTGTGCTGAAACACCCTTGCATACCTAGGATAAAGCCTACTTGATCGCGATGTACAATTCTTTTAATTACCCAGCAGATGGCTTATCTTTGAGAAGGATCCACAAGCGCTTGGAAAGGAAGTATATCCTCCTGGATTTTTTGTTGTTTTATTTTTCAACTGTGAAAAAAATTACTGAAGTATTACACTCATATATGAATATGTTGTGTAATGCTTTAGAGCAGTCTTTGAAGTCTAGTTCATTAATCATATTATTCTGGTTCTATTTATCCTCTGTCCAGCTCTTCCATCCAGTTCTGAGAGTGGCATACTGAAGTCTCCAGCTATTACTGTAGAGACACCTATTTCTCCCTTCATTTTACCATTGTGTGCCTCATGTATTCGGGGCACTCAGATTAGATGTATATATATTTCATACAGTTATTTCTTCTTGGTGAATTGCCCCTTTTATTATCCCTTAAAACAGTTTTGCATTTGAAATCTATTTTGTCACATTATACCTTTGATTTTTAAATAGACAAAGCAAAAAGGCTCAAGGCATATCCAGAATCCTTATCTTGTCCAACAATGTCTATGGATGAGTCATTTTACATAATTCCTAAATATTTCCTAGTTTTCCACTAAGTGGCAGACACCAAAACACAAAAAGAAGAGTAAGAAGGAAATTAAGTAGAAGAAGAATCTATGAGATCTTAGACAATGAGATTTTTTTGCAAAATGATATGAAATAGGTTGATTGATCAGTTAAAATCATAATCCAAAACACTCATTTGTAAGGTTGTTCTGCTCAATGGTTATTACTTACACGCAGTATTGGTGAGAACCATACAAATTCCCTACACTCACACAACTCAAACTGTAATACACATTTTGGTAATTAAACACTTTGGATGGATTTATGCTTTATTAATATGTATCAATAAAATTGATTGTTAAAATAAAAAATTGACATAAGAAAAAAGAAAATTTACATGAGCTCACATACATTTCAGATGGAAGTCACATTTCAGTGTGTCTGTGCATCTCCCAAAGCCAATCTCTCACTTATATTTAGGAAAATCCAGTTTAAACAAATACCTGTAGAAATTTCACTTACGTCTTTGCATCATATAAACACAAAGGCATATGTAAAAGCACAAGAAGACACATTTTTATTAAAAGACATGATATTATAATTCTATAAGAATGTGTAAAAATCTCATGGCAGGATGTATTAAGAACAGAAAAAAAAATTCTCATCCACCTGGTCTGGACTTGATAAAATTAGGCGGTACCTTTAACAAAGTATCCTGACATGTTGTCCATAATGCACAGATTATCCCAGTTTGTTCCTGAAAGATTTGGGGAAAGATCACAATAATCAGCTCACCACTTTCCTTTCCTTTCCTTCAATTAATGCAGTCTAGTACACAAGGTTTATCGTTTTACTATAGAAGTATTGTTGGTGTGAAATTTGAAATCTTCGCTTTTATATAGAAGGTTCACAAATCGAAACTGTTTTAAAAACATATGCCTGGATTCCTTCTCCATAGATTATAATTTCATAGACAATTTCCTAACAAGTCATGGTAAAGATGTAAACTAGTTGGACCCTCATAAATGCTGTTGGATCCAAAATTGTGCAGCTACTGTGGAAAACAGTTTAGCCATTCTTAAAGAAGATAAAAATATAATTTTCAAATGATACAGCATTTCCACTACTAGTTATATACCCAATATAATTTATGTACCCAAAAGAATGTATTAATAGGTGCAAAGAAAACATTGTATATAAATATTAATAGCAGCACTATTCACAGTGACCAACAACTAATATCAACCCAAATGCTTGATGGATGAATGTACAAACATTTGTAGAATGATACTAATTTTATGTAGATTTTCATATTTAGTTTCTAGCAATTTTGGCAAATATTCTAATCGTATACTTTTCTTTCCCTTTCTTAATATTTATGCTGTGCCATTGTGCATTTTTTGAGCCTTTATTTTAAACTGCTCAGTTTAGTTGAATACTTTTTCAATTTAGTTGAATATTTCAAATAATATATTTTTTCTTACTTTTGCACTTTTATTCTTTCTTCCATTTACTAAAATATTAGCTTCTGTTTAAATCTATATTTTCTTCTGGTTTGATCAACTTTAGTTTATTTTACAGTATGATTTCTAAAAATTGATTTTGATCTTTACTTTTATAGATTTAAGTATTTGAAGCTATGAATTTCTCTCTAAGCCTTCTTTCAGTATTTTTCCAAAGATTATG
Organism: Dasypus novemcinctus; assembly: GCF_030445035.2. Lineage (NCBI taxonomy): Eukaryota > Metazoa > Chordata > Mammalia > Cingulata > Dasypodidae > Dasypus > Dasypus novemcinctus. The sequence continues at coordinate 197,236,491 of NC_080674.1, read as the reverse complement.
ATATTGTCACATTAGTGTTAAAGTATAGAACAATATTTATTTATAACATAATATTTGACATATAATTATTTAATGAATATATGTAATTATTTTTGAGTATTCTATAAAAATATTCATAAATATTTCTCTTTTATAAAATACATTTTCTATATACTTCATAGCATTTCTTTTAGTTCTGTATTTTAAATACCGTTTTTACTACTGGAGTCTTTAGCATAGTAAAGTTGACTTCTCTGTCTTATTTAATCATCATTTTCCACATACCTTGACTGAAATTGAAACAGTAGGTGCATTTTTCTTACAATTTTATTTCTTTTTTAAAAAATTCGGGGTCGCTTGTATTTTTAAACTTTCCTAATTATTTAATTCTATTTTTTTTTTTAATTTCTACAAGTTGGATTTTGCTGAACAGGATAATTTGAAAATATTTTTCTTTTACTGGGTGAATTAAGCCCTATTGTATTTATTAGTACAAGAAAGGATTAGTTAAATTCTCTCATAATTTTTTCTAATAGAATATAAAACATGAATACAATGTATTTTATCCTGTAATCCCCACAATGACACAGTCTCATTCCATCCCAATTCTCTTGAACATAATGATAGGTTCTGTGATGGACCCTGGAATGAAGCAAGCCAACCAGAGTTGTCCGTGATATTTCCTTTAATATAACAACAGAAAAGCACTGTCATTTGGGCTGGTAAGGGTTAAATCATAGACCAAGAACGGATGCAATTTTGTCACTGCTTGTTATGGTCTGGGAGAAATCCTTGTGTTACAGGAAAGACTCATGCCTAAAGAGATAAGAAAAATCTTCTGATGGTGTAAGGATGATAAAGTAAATAACATCTATTCATTTATCATACCTCTGAATTTGACTTAAAGACCTATATTCTTACTACTGATTGTTTGGGACAGGTCTGTGTTCCTGTCTGATATAAATTAATATTTATTGTTGTTGTAAGGATTGATGAAAATTTGACACCTTAGGTAAATTTTTGTGTTTCTTATATGTCTATGCTATAAAGGGTGGGTAGAGATATAGACACTGTACTCTTAGTGATATACTAGAAGTTTCTATGTTTCCCTGTATCCATAGAAATTAGTGATTCTTTGGGCCTTAGATTACTTTCATGGCCCTCATTTTCTCCTTCCCCAAACTACACCTGTCCCCCAATAGGCTCCAGAATCATCCTCCTTTCCCAGATTTTAACAAAGGCTTGGCCAGTGCAATCAAAGGTCACCCAGTGCTAATGCAGAGACACATGGAAAATGCACAGACAGAAGCAAAATGAGGGATAATCTGGATATAGGAAAACTCATGCCCCAAAATGTGTGATTGTTAGCCAAAAAGATTTATAAATAGCTGAGGGAGTTGGGGTATATAGGGACCTCTTATATTTTTTGAATGTAACATTTAATAAAACAGAGAAAAAAAAAAACAAAACCTTTTTTACATGTGTTATCCTAGCAGTTTACATAAACCACATCATTACAGATCCTTTCAACATAATCATGACATGCATGACTCACATTCTTCTTAAGGAAGTAGCGAATGTATGCTCTGGATGTTCTCTGTTTGCATACTGGCACTAATTAATATCCATACCATACCTACAGAACTAAGGGTACAAGAAAACACTCATTTTAAGTCTTATCTTTCTTCAGTCTTAAAAGTCTTGAAGTATACAGAGTTTCATGAGCCACTTGAGCACAGAAATTGTTGACATAGCCTGTGAGGAGAGAGGAAATACAGAGTAAATGTATCACTGAATAAATGGAACAAGATGCAGTCTGGAGTATATCGTAGAAAAATAACTTTTTGGATCATGAGAAAACTGATCAGTAGCAGATATCAGGAGATTATTTCAGGACTTTAGAGACCATCTGAAGACAAGGAAGGGAGAAATTGTGCTTTGGGCATTGAAGCACTGATGAAGAAGTGTAAAACATGAATAGCAATAAGCATATGAGGAGCAAAAAGAGAAGTACAAGTGAAAGTGGCATTAAAGAAAAGTCAATAGTGAAAATCAAAGGCATTATCATTGCTATAATATAAAATGAAGGCATGGAAAAGTATTGCTCTCTGCACAGAAGATCAACAATAAGAGAAATAAGACATGGGGATAGTTGCCAGTAAAGTGAACTGAGCAATTCAAGAACACAAGCACTTGGTTCATGAGTAAGATGCCAGCCATAGAGGGCATGCAATAGTACATTGTGGGAGAAGCTGAGTTGAGAGGAGAAGCTGAAGAGATAGGAGCCCTTGAGTCACCTTATGCTCTCTCCTCCGTTACTCCCTTCACATGTTCATAGTTTTCTAATTCAGACATCTTTGAGAACCTGGCTCCCCTTGCTTCCTCCTTTCTTTGAACTCATCCAAAGCTTCCGCTACTGTCACATTGTTTACCTCAATGACGGGTTCAGCAATCCTGCTGTATTTTGATACTGCTGCAGCAACTTTTCTTTTCTCCTCATGCAGTACTCTGGATGCCCATTACTCAGCTGTTGTTTCATTTCCTACACTGGATAGTCTCTCTGTAGCAGCTATTATCTCAACATTTTGATTCTTTCCACTCTCTTACTCTTCCAGATTTAATAATTTTTAAAAGTTTCTACATCAATCAATGCTCCTACATTTCTCCTGTTACTTTACTCTAGCTCACGGATGGTCTCATCAGCCATTATCATTTTCCTTTTCTCAACTTTTTTAAAAGACAAGAAATCGGTCAATTACCCACAACCCCACTATGCACCAATAGAATTCAAGAGCAAACAAGCGATCATGATACCTGCTGTCACACAAAACTTGAAGTTTGTCACTCTTATTATATTGATACACAACAAGTTCTTTCAAATTCCTTTGTTTTTAATAATTATTCCTCCAAATATTTGTATAACCTTTACCTGTGCAATAATCTAAAATATAAACCAAACACATAAAGACACTTTTAAAGTAAAATAAAAAAAATCAATTGTTGAGACAAAACATCAAATAAATAATTCATGTTTACAAAAATGTAAGGACAGCATGATCTAGCCAAGATGGCACATGAAATTAGCCATCACAGTATTCTGTTTTTCTATTACCTAGTTTGTATGTTAAATAGATTTAAAAAATCATCATAAAGAAGCAACTTTTGGTATTTGTATAGCAAATATGGCATCCATAGTGGTACTTTTTAGAATAGTATATTTTCAAAAATACATATTAACTTTAAACAATATAATAATACTAGTATGATAGTAATATTTTCAAAACAAACTAAGCTATTATTCACATTTCTATGGATTGGATTTTATGGTACTTTTACATTGATTTTTAAAAAATAAATATGTTCAACTGTTATATAAAGACTGTCTTTGGGAAACAATTTTATTTTCTCTAATGAAAGTTTCATACTTCTGAGACATTCTTCTCCATTTCTATTGCTCTTTGTTCACTTTCTTCTTTTTTATATTTAAAGTTCATTTCAGTCAATAATATCTCACCTTTGAATTGTTTTTTACAGTACATAATTTAGAATCTTGTGATGATTATTTTCATGTATCAACTTAGCTAGGTTATGCTGTCCAGTTGTTTGCTCAAGCAAGCACTGGTCTAATTGTTACTGTGCATGTATTTCGTAGATAGATCTAAATCATTAGGCAGTTGATTGCACCCAGGGCTGATTGCATCTACAGTCAATAATGTAGACTTTCTGTCTCTATTTCAACCAGCCAGCTTCTGAGAAATTTAACCCCATGCACATGCTTGTGGATTCTGGATTCATGAAGCCCATGTTTATGTGCACCAGTTCCTATAATAAATATATCAACACATCTTTTCCATCTATTTATCTATCTTTCTATCTATGTATCTATCTAACCATCTATCAACAACCTGTCTATTTCTATTTCTCTGGAGAACCCTAATACAAATATTTATTAAAAAATCATTCTACTACAAAGAAAAATGGTCCTTCTCCATGTATCCTGATCAACAACAATATTACAAGTTCCCTCATAACTACTTTTCTCTATCGCTTCTTCTAGAGCATTACTCTTTTCTTTAGTTTTTATTTTATGAAGTTCACAGGTTACCATGTGGAAGACAGTGGAAATTTTTGGTTTTCAATGCTCAAATTCGAGTCTCTATTATGGTTTCCCACTCCCTTGTGGAAGTTTTCTTTTATTTCAGTGTTTTAACATATTGATTATGGTAATTTGTTTTCCCTATCTGATAGTCCCAACTTCTGTATCATATCTTAATTCAGCTCACATAAGTGCTTGTTTCATCAGATAATTTTAATTGCCTATTTTTGTATTTTTTATAATTTCTTGTTAAAATATAGACTGTAGAACAAACTTAATGAACAGAAGTCTCACTCACCCAATACTGCTGGCAGTGTGATTATTGCTGGGTTTGTTAGCCTGTAAAGAAACAATTACATTTCCATTTCTGGAAATTGTTGTCTTTTGTTTTTGTTTTTTTCTGTCATAATTCTGAGTAACTTAGAGCTCTATCCAATACTGTTGTTTATTCTGAAATATTATCTGACTGGTATGTCCCTATGTTTGAGATTTACTTAGACTTTTCCTAAATTTGAAAGTGTTTTTCAGTTCAATAGATTTGGTTATTAGAAACTATTTTATTACTTAAAATTGCAAGTCACAAACTGTATTTTCTCTGAATTCTGCTTCTAAACTCATAATAGTAAGTCTATGCCTTGTAGTAGTTTATAATACATAGGTGGAAAGAGTTAACTAATGTGTTTACTATTCTGCCTGGAGAGCTCCGTCTTTGAAACCAAATTTCATTAAGTATACGTTTTAATTTCTGAATGCTAGCAGAATTAGTTGTATCAAATAATGTGCCTTAGAAAACAGATGTCAGTAGTTTTTAATCCTCATGTAACAGTTTTTGCTGCAAATTTCCAAATTCTCAAAATAGTCCCTTCCACCATTTTTTCCAACCTTCAGCTACCATGCAGTATACCAAACAATGTGCATATACATTTCGTCACACCTATATATTGTGTGGTGCAAAATGTAAATCATTTAACAAATGTACCACACTAATGGAAGATGTTGTTGATGGGGAAAGTATAGGAAGGGAGAAGATGAGATATATGGGAATTCCTTATTTTAAAAAAAATTTTTTAAGATTTATTTTTATTTATTCTCTCTCCTTCCCCTCCCCCACTGTCTGCTCTTTTGTGTCCATTTGCTGTGTGTTCTTCTGTGCCTGTTTGCATTCTCTGTGGCACCATGAATCTGTATATCTGTGTCTCTATTTGTTTCATCATCTTGCCGTGTCAGCTCTCTGTGTGTGCAGAGCCACTCCTGGGCTGGCTGCCCATTTTTCATGCAAGGTAGCTCTCCTTGTGTGGTGCACTCCTTGCGGATGGTGCTTCCCTTTGCGGGGGAAACCCCTGTGTGGCATGGAACTCCTTGTATGCAGCAGCCCTGTGCATGGGCCAGCTCACCACTTGGGCCAGGAGGACCTGGGTTTAAACTGTGGACCTCCTGTATGGTACATGGATGCTCTATCAGTTGAGCCACATCCGCTTCCCTCATATATTTGATGTAATATTTCTGTAATCTAAAAGTCCTCTAAAAATAAAGAAAAAGAGAACATGTATATTAATTTATTTCCAGTGTCTACCTAAGTCCTTCCTGCATCTTCTTGAATCTTCAATACATCTCAGTACATTTTTTTAATAGTGTAATTTTTACCTAAAGGTTCCTTAAATTACTTTATGTTACCTGCAATTAAAAGAGACTTCTCAGCAATGCAAATGAAATAGCATTGGGTTTTTAGGTCACAAGACTTAATATTGTTAATATGTCAATAGTTTCAAATTGATATATAAAATTTTAAAAATTTCAATCAAAATCATAGAAAGCAATCCTGTAGAAATTGAAAAACTGATTCTAAAATCCATATAGAAATGCAAAGGATCAAAAAGAGAAAGACAACTTTGAAAATAAAGTTTTAAAACTAACACTACCAAAACTGAAGACTTAATATAAAGCTACAATAATCAAAGGAGTATGATGCTGTTATAGTCAAATAGATTGATAGAATAGTGAAGCTACAAATACATCCATGTATATAAAGACAACTGATTCAAAAGCAATTCAATAATGGTAAGGTAGCCTTTTCACCAAATCCTGATGGAAAAACTGTATATACATTTCTAAAAAGGCAAAATTTTATCTAAAAGTTTAGCGAAGATTAAACTAAGAAGGTACCATGGATCTAAAGAGAGAACAGAAAGTGTAAAAACTTCTGGAAGCAAATGCAGGAGAAATCTTTTGTTATCTAGGCTATGAGTTCTTAGCTTTGACACTGAAAGCACCATTCATAAAAGAAAAAATAAATCAATTCAAGGTTATCAAAATAAATATATCCACTCTTCAATAAACACATTTTAAGAGAATGAAAATACTAGCCATCAACTGAAAGAAAATACTAACAAAGCATTATTTAATATAATAATTTTATTCAGAATATAAAAAGAACTATTTTAGGGCAGTGGAATTGTTCTGCTTCGGTGTGATTTTGCAATAATGGATAGAGGCCATTATATATTTTGTCAAAATATATGAAATTGTACAGTACAAAGTGAAAACATGTTATAAATATGGGCCATAATTAGTAGCAATGCTTCAATATTTGTTCATCAATTGTAATAAATATACCACACTAATGAAAAATTTTATTAATAGGAGAAAATGTGAGGTAAGAAGTGGTGGGGTATATGAGAATTGCTTATATTTTCTAAGTAAATTTTCTGTGATCTAAAATTTCTTTTAAAATAAAGTTTAAACATTCCTTACAAGCAAATAAAAACTTGAGAAATAAGAAAATTTATCAGAGGTGTTGCACTTATGTACATCTCAGCAGAATCTGAGACAACCAAAGTAGATACAACCCCAGGTGGCGGTGCTCCTAAGGGCTACAGAGACCCACAGGTTCTATGGTCATGGCAGATGGCTCTGGAGTTCAGTGCCTTGCCAGTGGGCCCTACTTTGGAATTTGTGCTCCTGAGTGTGATGGAGTTCGACTCAGATGTGACCTCTCTACACATGCCTCTTCTGTCACTTTTCCTGAACCTGTGGTTGGCACCAGGCTTGGTGTATGCCCAGGTGACTTGAATTTCTGGGTGTCCATGTGACAACTGGGCCCTGAGGCTCAGCAGAGTTGCAACACCTACTCTCTGGTTCATTGGACTTACCCGGGTCAGCTAATAAAGAGGTGAGGGTGGTCAACCACCACACCAAGGAATCAAGAGACTTTTCAACTGCAAGCAAGAGAATCCCATCCTTCAGCTATCTGGGATCTAAGTCCCCTCTTGATTTAGATGTGGAGTGGACATCAACCTCCCTGGGTCCTAAGGATGGGGGAATAAAATAAGGATTAAAGCGGATTTACTGGTATTCTACTATAGAATTATTGTGAGTCTAGCAGTGGAGGAAATTGTCACTGATGTGCAGACAGTGGCCCTGGTAGTTGCTGAAGGCAGGGAGAGAGAATAAAGGTGTGATATGGGGACATTTTCATGACTTGCAGCTGTCCTGAATTATAGTGCAGGGACAGATGAAGGACATTATATAAAAACACAACACATTTCCACTAAATACGTTTTGGCAGCATAACTACTTGTATTTATACAGAGCAATGTTAATGTTCCCAACCTGAGAGGATGTTGGTAGTTTTACAAATCTTCAGTAGAATTGGTCCTTTTTCTGGTAGTTTTCTTCAATATTTCCCTGTCATCCCAAATCCACAAAAAAGTGAGTCTTTTGGGAAAGGAATGAAGGTTGCTTTTGGATATTTTAGATAAATTACAAGATGAAAAAATATTAGCTATTTTCATTATCTGTATACACATGGCACACATATATATAGGGAAATTTTTCTCTAGTGATATTTTGATTAGATTTTTCTTCATTAACATTCAAGGTGAACAGGATGTGTCCTTTTTCTTCATGGGTGATGAAGTGATTAACAGCATACAGAGCACTATCAATAGCGATTTTTCTAAAACAAGAAAGAAGCTTTGACAAGGGTCATTGAATCAATGAATGGATAAATAAAATATGGTATATATTGTGGTATGTATATACACAGGCATATTACTGAGCTGTAAAATATAATGAAATTCTGGTATATGTACAACATGGATGCACCTTGAAGACATAACTTGTTTAGTGAAACAAGCCAGGCACAAAAGGAGAAATTCTGTATATGTCCTGATTGGAAACAATTAGAATAAGTAAACTCATAGAGTTCCAATGAAGAATATAGGTTACCAGGGGTGTAGGGATACGGAATGGGAAGTATAAAATGTATACAGTTCCTATTTGGAATGATGGAAATATTTTGGTAAACTATGGGCATTTATTAATAGTACAATTATGAAAAAGTGCTATTGTAAACTGTAACAAATATTTCTGAACAAAGCAAGTTGTTGGTGGGTGGTATATGAGAATCATGTATTTTATGCTGGAATTGTTCTGTAAACCCACACATTCTCTAGTCAAATAAAGAATCTTTGAGCTCTGAAAAAAAATGCACATCATTTTAATGTGCATTTCCAACTTTATATACATTTTTGCTAATGACATTATTTGATTTTACTTTATATTTATTTTACACTATGGAAATCATGTTAAACAAAAGAGCAAATTTATGTGATTTTCTTATTTGAGTTCAAAATGAGTTGTAAAGCAGCAGAGACAACTCACAACATCAACAACACATTTGCCAGGAACTGCTAACCAAGGTACAGCGTGATGGTGGCCAACAAGTTTTGCAAAGGAGATGAGAGCCTTGAAGATGAGGTGCATAGTGGCTGGCCATTGGAAATTGACAAAGACCAATTGAGAGCAATTATCAAGGCTGATCCTCTTACAGCTACATGAGAAGTTTCCGAAGAACTCAACATCAAGCATTCTATCATCATTTGGCATTTGAAGCAAACTGGAATGATGAAAAAGCTCCATAAGTGGGTGCCTCATGAACTCACTGAAAATCGAAAGAATCATCATTTTTGTCATTTTGTCTTATTTTGTGCAAAAACAATGAACAATTTTTCAATTGCATTGTGATGTATGATGAAAAGTGTCTTTTATATGACAACTGGCAATGACCAGCTCAGTGGTTGGACTGAGAAGGAGCTCCAAAGCACTTCCCAAAGCCAACCTTGAATAAAAAAAAAGTCATAGTCACTGTTTGGTGGTCAGCTGCTGCTACCAGTTTCTGAATCCAGGTGAAACCATTATATCTGAGAAGTATGGTCAGCAAATCAATGAGAGGCACTGAAACTGCAATGACTGCAGCCAGCATTGGTCAACAGAAAGGGCCCAATTCTTCTCCGTGATAACACCCAATCACATGTTGCATAACCAACGCTTCCAAAGAAGAACAAATTGGGCTATGAAGTTTTGCCTCATCTGCCATATTCACCTGACCTCTCATCAACTAACTATCACTTCTTCAAGCATCTTGACAACTTTTTGCAGGGAAAATGCCTCCACAACCAGCAGGATGCATAAAAATGCTTGGAATAAGTCAAGGAGGGCCTTACTAACTTTACATTGAATATTAGGAGCAAAGTATATCTGGTTGTTTTGGGTATTCTGCCTGCAGGGATCTTTGTTATATGTCTCTTGTTCATCTTTGTCTATTTCAGCCAGAGAGCATTTTGGTGCCCATAAAGGGGACTCAGTGCATGGATGTAGGCTCATCTTGGTCTTGGAGGAAAGAGATGACTGCTTCACTGCATAAGCAGTAAATTGGTTTCCAGTTATATGTCTAAATCCCTCTTTTGAATACCTTGACAGTGTATTACCACAACATCCAGAGGATTTTGTGTGGTTTCCAGATGTTGTAGAGTTTCTGAATGATGTTTCATGTTGTTGTCAGAAATCTTTCTTTCCAAATGGCAGCATAAGCATGAAGAGGAAGGAAAGCATACTGGGAGTCAGTGGATATGTAAAGCTTTATTTCTTGCTCTAGCTATAAAGCCCTAATGAGCACTATGCGTGGTTTGGAATTAAATATTGGTGGTAGGGGTTTTGTCTAGATTTCTTTTTTTTACTGGAAGACTCACTATACAGTATCCAGTTCTCTGATTTCCTCTAGAAAAAAAAAGCTTTTCCCTTCAATGAACTATGTTTCATCAGGATTCTCTAAAGCCTTATCTTTGAGGTTAGGTCTGATAGAAATAATTTGGTTAAATGTTTCTTCACAAGAATGGATTAAAACTTCCTGTTTCTTGATAGGTATGACAATAGTCTAGTATAAGGTATGGTGTGCCCAGAGAGTTATTTCTGGAGTGTCTAAATGAAGGACCTGGTATTTTGTTAGTCATCCTTTTCTCAGCCACTAATATCCTTTAGTTTCTAAGACATTCTGAATCAGTTGAGGGGTTTGGGCCTCAAGAGTTTGCACTAGTATTAGTTTAGTGGCTTCTTCAACAAGGAGTGCTATGGCTGCCTCCACCCATAAACATCCAGCCTTGGGCTTCAATTATCAGGAAATGTATGCTACAGGCTTAGAGGTATCTCCCATCTTTTGGGTTAGTACTCTAAGTGCAATAATTTGTGTCTGCTATGTATAGAGTGAAATGTTTTTTCTAAGTTAAGTATTTACAAAGCTGGAGCAGAGATCAATTTATTCTAGATTGTCTGGAAGGCTTTTTGCTCTTTCTCCACCCATTCAAGAGGTTCAGTGTCAGGTCCCCATAGGCCGTGTATAAGAGTTTTGCTGTCACACCAAATCTAGGAACACAATGCCTGCAATAGTCAGCCATCCCCAGGAAAAGTCCCAAGTTTTTAATTTGTTTTTGAAGGCCTAGACTTGTTATTGTGTCTGTAGGTTTCATGGAGAGAGTATGGATCCCCAGAGATAGGACATTCCCTAAATAATTGACCAAATGTTGGGTAATTTGTGTTTTAAAAGGGGAAACCTAGTATCCCCATTCCCTAGGAAATTTAGCATTTAAATGGTGTTCTCATTTGAGGTTTAGGCAAAAGGAAATCAGGATAGAATATAATCTACATATTGGAGCAAAACTCCAGTCCTTAGATTTAATTCACTTAGTTGTCTTCCGAGGTCATTTCCAAAATGTTGAGGGACATCTCTACATCCTTGGTTTGGTATTGTTCCAGTGTATTGCTAAGCAATTGTTGACCAGGGTGGGGTCCATTACAAAGCAAACAGATATTGTGTGTCAGGGTGGAGAGGGATGCAGAAGAACACATCCTTCAGGTCTAAAACTGTAAGCCATTTATTGTACCCAGTATTTGGGTTAGGATGCTATAGCACTTAGGCCCTATAAATTGTATGGGAATAACTGCTTCATTCATGACTCTAAAGTCCTGTACTATGTGATATCATCAAAGATTGTACAGCAGACTGCTGATGCTGTAGGAGAGCTGAACAGATGTGGTTTTGAACATTTTAAGGTGAGAATGAAGAAAATGCTCTATTAAGTTTTTCAGGTTGTGCAAGCCATATTATTTGCATGTGCAGGGGGCCCTCCTGGCCCAGAGTTTGGTAATATAGTCTCCTACAAAAATTCTCTATCCTGAGACATCAGGACTTGTAAGAAATCCCTTGCTTTCTCATTAGTCATTCCACTTTCTCTGTATCACTTGCCAGGTCTTCTCCTACAATGATCTTTGGTGAATGATTATCTCAAAGCCAGTTTTAGAGGATCCCCTTTGGAGGTCTGAGAAAACTGGTTAGAGTTTGTAGATAGTTGGCATCTATATTTTCAGGTTTGAGAACACTGTCCAAATTTCAAAGTAGTAAGAGAAACTTATTTCTTCCCCCATCTCCATAAAAACACATTAACAGGTCAAAAACTGTTTTTCAACTCATCTTATGATTTTCTATTCAGGAAATATGTGTCTTTATCCAAGCCAGACATATACTAGACTAACAAGTCTTTGGTCTCAAGGTCTTTGTTGTCAAATGGGAACCAAGTTCTGGGCTGGGTTAAATTCAAGTGGCATAGGTGGATACTTTCTAACATAATTTTCTTTGGGTTTCTTATTTTTCTTCATGCAGAAGAAATAGAAGAAAAGAATGATTGGTGATATTTGTTTTTTACTTACCCATGTTTTAACCTTCAAAATCAATAATTTTTAGTACCTGATTATTAAAACTTTTATAACAAATATAAAATCAACTGACAATACCTCTTGATGATGTATAATAATGTTGAGAGACTTCTAAATACATTTCTTCTACTTGCAAAATATTAAATATAAGTATTTTAAAGATGGGAATAGTTGTTATGCTTAAATGGAGAAGGGCTAGACGTGTCAGCTTGTGCTGTGAGAGGACTAGGACTCTGAGTTCTTACATCTGCCTCATTCAGATAAGTTCACTGATTTCTTGAGCATGTGGTTATTAACTGCCTATTGTGTTACTGGTACTTGAGAAGCATTACTGCCAAAAAAAAGGAACCCTCAGTCACAATGAAGTTGGTTATTTTGTGACAGAGGTACATATTACATTTCTAAAATAAATGCTAAATTATTATTTCAATAAGTGTCCTGGTAAAGGGTATATGGAGAAATAAGAATATATATTAGAGGGATTTGGCCTATTTATGATGTCATACATTTTCTGAAGAAGTGCTAATGTAGCTGAGATCAGTAGTAATCAAGGGAATAGGTAGGTAAATGAGAGCACAGCATGTGCCTATCAGGGAGCAAGGGTTGCCATAAATTTTGGGATGAGTGAACACATGGATCTATCAGGGTCCAGATATATTAATCAGATGATTCTTATTCAGATTACCAAATCAAGATTACAAGGTAGGTAGACAAAGGACAGGAAATTCAGCATTTCTTCAGCCATCGCAAGAATTTTCTATTTTTAAATAGAAAAGTTGTGGGCTTACAGAAGAGTAATGCATAAAATCCAGGATTCCAATATTACAACCTACTATTAACACTTTGTATTTGTGTAGCTCATTTGTTCCAATAAATAAAAACATGTATGTATAATGATAATATTAACTATTGCCCATGATTTAAATACTGGTTGACTTTTTGCATAATGCAGTTCCTTAGATTTTTAAAAATTTTATAACATATACAATCATTTTTCCTTTTAATCACATTCTGATATATATTTCAGTGCTGTTAATTTTGTTCACAATGCTGTGCTACCATCACCACCATTCATTAACAAAACGTGTCCACTTTTCCAAATACTAATGCTATAGAGTTTAAACATTAACTCCCTGTTCCCTACCCCCAATTTATCCCAGAGTAACCTATATTCTAGGTTCTAACTCCATGAGTTAGCTTGTTTTAATTGTTTTATATCACTGAGATCATACAATAAACAAATATATGGTTTACTTCACTCAATATGATGTCTTCAAGGTCTATCCATGCTGTCACATGAGTTCCTTTTCACAGCTGAATAATATTCCATTGAATATATCTACCACATTCTGTTCATCCATTAATGGACACTTAGTTTACTTCCACCTTTTGGCAACTGTGAATATTGCCACTGTGAACATAGATTTGTAAATATCTGTTAAAGTTCCTATCTTCAATTCGCTGGTGTACATACCTAGAAGTGGGATTGATTGGTCATATACTAATACTATACTTAACTTTCTGAGGAACTTCCAAACTTCCTTCCACACTGAGTGTACACAATTACATCCTTACCAGCAAAGAATGAGAGTTCCAGTTTCTCTTCATTCTTTCCAACACATTTAATTTTCTGTTTTTTTCCACTGTTTTGAAATTTGTTGTAGTATATCACTCATACATAAGCATCCATAAACAATAAATGTACAGTTATAACTGTGAACTTAGAAAACATATATAACATCATACATGACTCTTGCACCTCACCCTACCACTAGTACCTTGCATAGTTGTTATACCTTTTTAACTAATGATTAAAAAGCATTGTCAAAATATTACTACTAACCAAAGTTATTTCTCCTAACCTCCTGACCTCCTATTATTATTATTTTCTTTATATCACTTATATATAAAACATATAAACATACCCTTATTGTGTATAGTAAAAGTTGTGAACTTAAAAAGCAAATATGCATAACATCATACATGTGTTTCATACATCAACCCTCCACCAACACCCTGCACTATTGTGAGATGCCTGTTACAAATTCTGAAAGAATATTGTCAAAATCTTACTACTGATTATAGTCCTTTTCTTATATTTAGTGTATTTTCCCCCAACCCACCCTATTATTATTTTTAAAATATATATATGTATATATTTTACAGAATTTGTAAACTTATAAAACAATCACGCACATGTGCAGAATTTCCAAACAACCCCCCTCTATCAAGACACCACACTAGTGGAACATTTGTTACAAATAATGTAATATCATCTGGTTGTTACCATGTCCATAGTGTACATTAGGCATATATTTTCCATACTTCCCCATTATTGACACAGTACATCTTGGCATAGATGTAAGAATATTATATTATTACTGCTTACCACAGTCCATAAGTCACTCCAGTTGTATCTTTCCCACGGTTCTCCACATTCCCACCACCCTGCAATAGTAATGCATGTTTGCTCTAGCTAACCAAGGACACACTTGTGCCTGAACCATCAACCATAATTCTCATCCACTTCTTGGTTTATTGTGCTATTTTCCTAGAATATTCTCTAGTATTCTGTTAATTGGCACTCACATAACTAGACTACCATTTTCAGCCACATCCCCATTTATAAACTAACATACTATGTGTTACCATCCATTCTATACATTTCCATACTTCCACAGTAAAGCTAATTAAAACTTCTACATATATTTAACTTCAGTAGTCCATCTCATCTCCTTTAAGAATCCATCACATACCACCAGGTCTTGAAGCTATTTTCCCACAATTTCTTCTAGAAGCTTTCTGGTTATTCCTTTTATTTTTAGGTTTTTTTAATCCATTTTGAGTTTATTTTGGGATAAGGTGTGAGATAGGAGTCTTCTTTCCTTTTTTGGCTATGCATATCCAGTTCTTTCAGCACTATTTGTTGAATGGGCTGTTCTGCCCGAATTGTGTGCATTTGACAGACTAGTCAAAAATCACTTGAGCATACATGAGAGGGTCTGTTTCTAAACCATCAATTTGTTTCCATTGGTCTAAGTGTCTGTCATTATGCCAGTACCATGCTGTTTTTACCACTATAGCTAGCTAATGTAATTTAAAGTCTAGAAAGGAGAGTTTGCTTTTCCTTTTTAAGATGTTTCTGGGTATTCAGTACCACTTAATTGTATTTTCAGTTAAAAAAAATCAGGTGGACATTTATTGGGATTGCATTGAATCTGTATATCAATTTGAGTAGAACTGATATCTTAATGATCTTTCATCTTCCAATCCCATGAGCATGGTTTGTTCTTCCAGTTATTTAGGCCTTTTAAAAATTTCTTTTAATATTGATTTACAGTTTTCTGACTACAAGGCTTTACATTGTTGGTTAAGTTTATTCCTGACTATTTAAGTTTTATCAGTCATATTTTATTTTCACTACTCTTTTGTCACTTTTAGTTACTTTTATTGATATAATCTTCATTTATAGACTCTCTTCTAGGCCTCTATCTACTTTCTTTTCTTTTCAGGCCCTAGCACACCCTTTAGAATTTCCTGAACATCATATTCTTAATCTCTTTAGCCATCTCTTTGAATTTATTAAGTAGATTTGCTTGAAAATCAATGATTAGTTGTCTCAACTCCTTTATGTCTTCTGGAGGCTTATCTTTTTCTTTAACTGGGTCATGTCTTCTTGTTTCTTGGTGTGAATTGTAATTTTTTGTTGGTGTCTTCATACCTGGTTTACTAGAGTATTTATTCTGGGTGCAGTTTTTCTCTTTAGTTTAGGGCTTCCTGCCATTTCTCCCTTGCTGGTTGTGCAGTAGGAACCAAGGATGTAGTTGGGGCTATAGGCTGTGGAGCTTCAAGCTGCCCTCATTACCCCAGGGACCAGTGAAGCTTCTCCCCACTTTCTCTTTTGCCAGGGGTAGGGAAGGAGTCACATCTGTGTAGAATAAACCAAGTCGTGCAAGCCTAATCCAAATCGTTCAGGCCTTATTGCCCAGAGAGACTGATGAAGCTTCACATCTCTTTCTCCTCTGCCTGAGGAGGGGAAGGAGCTGCAGGTGTGGGCAGCAGTCTATGTAGTGTGGGTCCAAGATCACCAGAGTTACCTAGGTAGACTTCTGATTATTCAGTCTGTAGCAGCCAAATGTATGTGCATTACCTGGACAGGCTGGTGCAGGACCAGCCAGCTACCTCCCTGCCAAAGGTGGGGCTGATGCCTAGGCTGGGGCTGCAGGCTCATCTGGGTCAAAGAAATTGGTTCCTACTATCACTGTGATTTTCAGTCAGCAGGCTTCCCCTCATGGTGGGGGTGGAGTCAACATGGCGGTCAGTGACCTCTTTCTGACCTGGACAAGTTCAAACTGTAGTTGTTCTTAGGGTTATACTCTAGCCAGCTGAACCCACAAATCAGTACCTGAAATCAGTGGTCAACCATCTCCTCCTCATTTGTTTTTGGGAAATGGAGCCTCCAATTCCAGCCACAGAATAGCTCCTGGGATGGCTTTTCATGCCAAAATAGAATGATCACTGGCCTCTACGATATGGTCGGTAATTTTCCAGAGAAGTTGTCACAATTCCCCCAGCTTCCTCCCAGCGGGAGGTGGGGCTGGGACCTAGGCTAGAGCTGCAATCTGATCTGGATGGGAAGAAGCCAGTCCCCACCAGCACTAGGTTTTCAGTCTGCCCTGCTTCCCCTCATGCCAGGCATGAAGTTAAGATGGCAGCTACCAGCCTCTTTCTGACTTGAACAGGCTCAAACTTTAGCTGTTCTCAGGATTATTCTTTAGCCTGCTGAGTTTACTCATCAATAGCTGAAGTTGGTGCCCAACCATCTCTTCTTTCCCCATTTTTGCGAAGTGAGCTTTCAATTCCAGTCACGGGAACAGCTCCCGAGTTGGCTTATGCCTACAGTGGAGGATGGGACCGGCCTCCTGGGTGTGGAGGGCTCTACTTATGAATCTTCTCTGCAGGTGTGCAGACTCTTCTTTCCATTCCTTCAAGAATGTTGCAGGATGCTCTTTTGGTGTCCTTGAGCTCCCAAGGTGCTTCCCCTGGTTCCAGATAGCTCTCAGTGTTTAATGACCGCCCTGTAGTAGGAGCTGAATCTATGAGCTCATTACTCTGTCACCATCTTGCTGGTTCTCTGTTTTGTTTTTTAATAACCATTCTAGTGGGTTGAAATGATATCTCATTCTGGTTTTGATTTGCATTTCCCTGATGGCTAATGATGTTGAACATCTTTTCATATACTATCTGCCCCGTTGTATATATTTTTTGGTGGAATGTCTACTAAAGTCTTTTGCCTATTTAAATTTTTTTTGTTAATTTTATATATTCTGGATATTAAAATGCGTTGAATATAATTTTCAACTATTTTTCGCCATTTGTAGTTTTCATTTTACATGGATGCACAAAGGTATTTAATATGAATGAACTTCTACTTACCATTTTTTTTCTTTTGTTGCCTGTGCTTTGGTTGTAAAGTCTAAAATACTATTTGCCTAACACAACGTCCTGAATATGCTTCCCTAAATTTTCTGTTAGGAGTTTGAATGTTCTTACTCTTAAATTTATGTCTTTATTCCATTTTGAGTTGATATTTGTATAAGGCATGAGGTAGGAAGGATTTAGAACTTTGTCCAAGATAGTGGGAAGTCATTGAAGTTAATCTTAAAAGGAGTAAGATGACCAGATTTACATAAAAATGGTTACAGTTAAAATTTGTAGTGAGAATTTATTCTAATTATTTCAAATCAGTGAGGTCATATAATATTTGTCTTTTTTAAGTCAGTATTTGTTTTTGTTGCATTTTTCTATAGATATTTCACTTTCATTTATTTTAATTCAAGTATACATTGTCTAGTGTATAATTTTTTTTCTTTTTTTGAAGTACATATATTGCTTTTTCTCTATTTTTTAAAAAAAGTTACATTAAAAAAATATGAGGCCCCATATACCCCCCATCCCAGAAACTGCTCCTCCCACATCAACAACCCCTCCCCCATCATGGTGGGCCATTCACTTCTCTGCTGTACCACATGACAACAGTCTACACTGTAGTTTACACTCTCCCCCAGTCCACCCAGTGGGCCATATTTGTCTTTTTGTGTCTGGCTTGTTTCACTAAACATCATATCTCAGAGAGTCAAAATCTAGAATATAGATTAATAAGGGACATGGTAGGGATGGGTAAGGAATGGGAAGTTAAGGCTTAAAATGTACAATGTTCCTATTTGAGTGGTCAGGATGGTAATACAAAATTGTGAATACCTCAACAGAGGTAAAATATATGTCTGAATATGAGGGAAAGTGGAAATGTTAGATTGTCTCTATGGTAACAGAAGACCAATTTTTAAAAAAATCTTTGGAATTACACTACACAATGAAACCTAACTTAAACCATGGCCTTTAATTAATAGTACAATAATAATACTACCATCAATTCTTGTTTTTTCTAGACTTTTATGTCTTTATTTATATTTTTAATATTACATTAAAAAAATATGAGGTCCCTATATACCCCCACCCCCTTCACCCCACTCTTCCCCTCATAGTAACAATCTCCTCCATTATCATGAGACATTCATTGCATTTGGTGAGTACATCTCTAAGCACCACTGCACCTCCTGGTCAATGGTCCACATCATAGCCCACACTCTCCCACGTTCCACCCAGTGGGCCATTGGGAGGACACATAATGTCTGACTACCATCAATTCTAACAAATGTTCCACACTAATAAAAGTTTTTGTTGGGGTTGTGTATGGGAAGCTTGTATGTTACGCATGATTGTTCTATAAACCTATATATTTTCTAATACAGATAAAAGGGGTTAAGGGAAGTAAAAGGTTGCAGAGAGAAAAGATAGGTGAAATCACCTTGGGACATATGCATATAACTAAAAGGTCTTAAAAGTCAATTTGTATTTAGTTATTTAATATCCAGTATTTCATCTTCAAAATCGTAAATTTTACTGGTTCTTTAGTCATTATGTATATCCAATAGTCTGCTATCTAATTATTGAATATGGTTCCAGTTTAAAAGGGAAATGCTGTGAAGTATTTGTGGTTGCTTTCAATATTTATTTATTTACTTACTTGTTTTTTATATGTATTTATTTATTCATTCATCTATTCATTCGGGCTTATTTAAGACAGGGAAAACAAGTGATAATTACATTAGTTTTTGAAAGAGTAAATTCTGGAATCAGAAAGTTTGATTTGAATTCCAACTCTACCAGTTAGTGACTTCAAGATCTTGAAAAAGATATTTTTTTAACATTAAAAATGATTTATTGAAGTATATCATACATACATGAGCATACATAAACAATAGGCATGTAGTAAAAAATGTGAACTTACAAAAGAAACATGCATAACATCATACGGTGTTTAATACATCACACCACCACAAATATCTTGCATTGTTGTGTAACATTTGTAATCAATTATTAAAGAGCTTCATCAAAGTATTACTACTAATGTAGTCCATATCTTACATTTGGGATATTTTCACTGAGCCTGCCATATTATTACTTCTCAAAAACCGTATGTTTATCTAAAGTGTGCAATCAATGTCATTCTGTCTAATCCCCAAGTTGTGAATTCATCATTTCAATCAATATTAGAGCATTTTCATTACTCCATATAAAGGAAAAATAACAAATCACTATCATACCCACATGTGTTACTAATTACAAATCCTATGGTGAGCTTGCACCATTTCTATTCATTTCCAGACATTTACATATATCCTTTTACCAATTCTACACAGATTAAACCTAAATTTTCTATTCTAACCACATACTGTTCTCTGATGATTTATATTCTAGCTATTAAATTCATGAGTGTGCTCATTATATTTAGTTAATAATTGTGAAATAATACAATATTTGTCCTTTTATGCCTGTCTTGCTTCACTCAACGTAATGTTCTCCAGGTTCATACATGCTGTTTGTATGCTTAATGGCTTCATTTCTTTTAACAACTGAATAATATTCCACTGTGAGTGTATACCACAGTTTGTTTGATGGACATCTGAATTGTTTCTACCCTTTGTTATTTGTGAACAATGTTGCTATGAACATTGGTGTGCAGATGTCTGTTTGTGTACTGCTCTCAGTTCTTCTGGCAATGTAACTAGTAGTGGTATTGCCGGGTCACATGGTAGGTCCATATCTAAATTCCTTAGAACGACCAATCAGACTTCCACAGTTGCTGCATCATTCTACATTCCCATTAAAAGTGTATAAACATTCCTATCTCTCCACATCCTCTCCACACTTGTAGTTTTCCATTTTGCCAATAGTGGTCGTTCTATTAGTAGGTGTGAAATGATATTTCACTGTAGCTTTGATTTGAATTTCTCTAATAATCAGTGATGTTGAACATTTTTCATGTGTTTTTTTCATCATTTGAATTACTTCTTTAGAAAAAAAAAATCTATTCACGTCATTTACCCGCATTTTAATCAGATAATTTGTGTTTTTATGGTTGAATTGTAGGACCTCTCTGTTTATCATGGATACTTGATTCTGACAATGTGTGGTTTCCAAATATTTACTTGCATTGAGTAGGCTGTCTTTTTTCCGTCTTCACAAAATTCTTTGTGGTACAGAAGTGTTTAATTTTGGGGATGTCCCATTTATCTATTTTTTTTTCTTTTCTTGCTTGTGCTTTTTATGTAAGGTTTAAGAGACCACCACATACTACAAAGACTTCTAGATGTTTCCCTATATTACCTTCTAAGGGTTATATGGTCCTGACTTTCATGTTTAGGTCTTTGATTCAGCTTGAGTTCATTCTTGTGTAGGGAGTGAGATATCGGTCCTCTTTCATTCTGTTGACTATGGATATCCAGTTTTCCCAGCACCATTTGTTGAAAAGACTGCTCTTTCCTAGAAAATTGGACTGTTTAGACTTACCAAATTCAGTAGAAACGAGGACCTTTTTCCAAACTCTCAATTCGATTCCATTGGCCAATGTTTCTTTCTATATGCCAATCCCATGCTGGTTTGCCGCTGTAGCTTTATAGTACACTTTAAGGCCAGGAAGTATGAGTCCTCTGACTTTGCTCTTTTTCATAAAGTTTTTGGCTATTCAAGACTGATTTCCCTTCCAAATAAATTTGGTAATTGACTTTTCAGTTACTGTAAAGTAAGCTGTTAAGAGTTTTCATTTGTAATGCATTGAACCTGTAAATGAACCTGGGTAGAATTGACATCTTTATGATGTTTAGTCTTTAATGTATGAACACGGAATGTCCTTCCATTTCTTTAGTTCTTCTTTGCTTACTTTTAGCATTGTTTTGTAGTTTACTGAATAAAGATCCTTTACATTCCTTGCTAAATTAATTCCTAGATATTTGAGTGTTAATTCTGTTCCATTGCTTTATATATATGTCCTTGTACCAGTATCAAGCAGTTTTGATTACTGTGATTTTGTAATAAACTTCCGTATCAGGAATTATGGAGTGTTCCAAATTCATTCTTTTTTTCAAAATGGCTCTAGATATTCGGGGCCCCTTACACTTCCATATAAATTTGTTTGTTGCCTTTTCCATTTATGCAAAAAGAGTTGTTGGCATTTTTATTCAGATTGCATTGAATCAATAAATTGCTTTGGATAGAATTTATATTTTTAACAATATCTAATATTCCCATCCATGAACATGGAATTCCTTTGTATTTTCAGGTCCTCCAATTTTTTTAAGCAATGTTTTGTCATTTTCTGCATACACAGACTACTTTACATTCTTGGTTAAATTCTTGGTTAGATTTATCTCTAGACAGTTTATTATTTTAATTGTTATTGCAAATGGAATTTATATCTTGATTTCTTCTTCATGATTGTCCTTTAAATGCAGAACCTCTCTAATAATGAATAAAACACTGGATGGGATTTTCCCTTTCTCTCTCTCTCTCTCTTTGCTGTTACTTTAGTGAAATGAACATAGATTGCTTTCATAACCTATAATGACAAACGTTCTTGATTAAATTTCTCCATGCTACTATAAAAAGATTTATTTTTCCTTCTAGTAAAACCTTACTAAATACTTGGAAATACTCATTTTCTCTAAATTTTAACCCTCCATTTTTCTATCTCTATTTCAGAAAGATATCAAGATCCTGAAAATACCTTTATGGCCCAGAAATGGTGCTGAATCATCCCCACCCTTGACTTTCTGACAACATATCCTTCTTTCCCCCTCTTACTCATCCACTGCTATATTGGACACTTTCTGCTCTTTAAACACCATACACCAACAACTACCACACCATGGAGCCTAGAGTGCCTACAACTGAAAGCAGGAGGATTGCATCCAGTAACCATGTGGAATCTGAGCCTCCTCTTGACATAGAGGTGCAACGGACACAACCAATCCAAGAACCTCAGAGAAAAGGTGGCAATGGAGTGGGAAAAGTGGACATGGTGGCTGATGGGTATGGGGAATGACAGGAAGAGATGAGATGTGGAGGCGCCTTTGGGACTTGGAGTTGCCCTGGATGGTGCTTCAGGGGCAATCACCGGACATTGTAAATCCTCCCAGGGCTCACTGGATGGAATGGGAGAGAGTGTGGGCCATGATGTGGACCAATGACCAAGAGGTGCAGAGATACCCAGAGATGTACTTACCAAATGCAATGGATATGTCATGATGATGGGAGTGAGTGTTGCTGGGGGGGGGGAGGGGTGCGGTGGGGGTGGTGGGGTTGAATGGGACCTCATATTTTTTTAATGTAATATTTTTACAAAATCAATAAAAAAATAAATAAACGCCATATATGTGCTTCTGCCTTGACGATTTCATATAGTGTTGCTTTACAGACATTCCTCTGCTCTACATTTCACTCTTTCCATGCTAAATTGCTGGATATAATATTCCTAGTAAGAATATAAAAAAAAGTTATGAGAATCAGTCTATTGCCACAGGCATTTCAGCGAATATGGCCATATTTCTAGTCTAACAACAGTGTCCTTGGAAATGTGAGGCTTCTGATGATTTCCACAAGTCAGGAGATTCAAATTTATAGATTGTGTGGCACTATAGACAATACTTATACAGATTATATTTATTTATTCCTCTGTGTATGTAAAAAGGAATCTCAAATGCTATCTACATTGTTTCCCACTCCTGCTCTGATCTCACTCTTAGAATTTGAAAGGTTTTATATGAAGTCTAAGAGTTAATTTCTTCCTTCTATTTCCTTATTACTTCCTATTCTTGAAGAAGATGTTAAGCTGGATAGAGTCACTGTTCATCCTTCTCTTTCTGTGCCAGATGATGCTAGAAAAGCAATACTTGCCTGAAAACCAAGAGTTATTTTATATTCTTGTGGCTACCCCAAGTCAGAACGGATTTTGTGGTGGTAGCCATTATTGGGAGGTAAGAGTAACAGGTGGGCAATAAGACTGTTTTTGGCCTCAAAAAACTACAAAGGGCTGTATATACCTGTTCATCCTGGAATTGTTTCTGGAAGCATTCCCTGAAGAATGGTGTATACCAGGCCCTTTTCATACCCCTGTCTTTACTTAATGTCCCAGAATTAGTGGATTTTAGACAATTGATAAAAAATGTATAGAATGAAAGTGTATTAAGGTTCCCAGAAAAACAGAATTGGCAATATATATATGTGTGTGTGTGTGTATATATATATTCATATCTTATACAGTAATATATATATTTATAATAGATATTATAACAGTATGCATATATTTATATGTATGTCAGTATTACATATATATATAAACACAAAGAGGTTTATTATAGGAATTGGCACACATTGATCATGACACTGGCACATACGAATTCCATAGGATAAGGTTGGGGCCTGGAGGATGAGAATGAATCTCCAGGAGAAGCACTTTGACTAGAAGAAGAGAGAGAAATTCTTTTTTCTTTAAAGATTTATTATATTTATTTCTCTCCCCTTCTCCCCCCCCGCCCCCACCATTTGTCTGTTCTCTGTATCTATTTGCTGTGTGTTCTTCTTTGTCTGCTTCTGTTGTTGTCACCAGCACAGGAATCTGTGTTTCTTTTTGTTGTGTCATCTTATTGTGTCAGCTCTCCATGCTTAGTGAGGAGATTCCTTTCATTGTGGAGATCAAACTCTTTTGCTGATTGTAGATGTAGTAAGGCAGAGACACAATCAACTAACTAATGACTTCATCCTATCAATTAAATATTATTACAGTAACAGTCAGTCTAGGGCTTACTTGACCTAACACTTGGACACCATAACTTAGCCAAGTGGACACACAGAATTAACTGGAATACAAAGCATCACATTTCAACCATATAATATGAACCAACAAATATTCCATTTAAAAATGCAAAATAAAGAATGATATTAAAGAACTAAAATAAAATTTTTCAGATGTGGAATACTTTATTATCATAAAGACAAATTCATATTCCATAAAGTAAGGAATTAACTTAACAAACTAAAATGTCATTGATCAAAGAAGTTAAATATACAATTAACAAGTTGAATGGAAAACTACAATCTGGAAAATGTCAATTTACAGAATGAAAAAGAGTCACTAAGATGAATATAATAAATATGTTAGAAATAATTGATGAAATATATTGCAAAAGAAAAAGTAAATAATATAAGTTCTTTAGATGGTATATAACATCTTCCTACACATCAAAAAGTAAAGTTAAAAAAAGTCATTTTATTACCCTCTCACTCCTACCAAATATGTAGACTGCTTTATGAATGTCTTAAATGTTTTAGCAATATCTTCCATTCTGGATGAATATTGGTTAAAGATCAAATAAATAACATGTTTAACTAAACACAATTTTCAACATCCACGAAGTTTCTCTTTTGAGCTCACATTAAGAAATGATAGTTATAATTGTGGGCAAATATGTCTGTATAAGAATGTATATTTGCATTACAGTGTCAGAAACTTATAAATGTCTGGTAAAGAGAAATCTAGGTAGGCAAAAAGCAGATTAACAGTTTCCTAAGGCTTCAGAGTGAGAATAAATACTATTTGTTAATGATTATGAAAAGAATCTCTTCAGTGATAGAAATGTCCTAGAACTGGATTGTGGTGATGGTTACACATCTCAGTAAATGTACAAAATGTCATTAAATTGTAACTTAAAATAGTGAATGTTATGGTATATGAATTATAACTTGGTAAACTTGGTAAAACATTAACCTAATAAAATAATGAAGTGTAATATCTATGAAGACATGCAGAAGTGTCTGTCCTTAGCAAGGACCCTCCATTTCTCTAAATTCTTTATACCATCACCTTCCTTGTATCATTTTAAACACAATCTACTAATTTAATATGATACTAGATGTTGATACCTTTCTTAATACTTTCCCCTCTTTGCCACAGATCTTCATAGTATTAAATAGTCATAGGAAGTTTGAATGTAATTTTGATTACATAAATATTTTCTACTGCTAAAGTGAATACTAGGAATACATTTTTCTTTATTAGTTTATTTTTTTTGTTTTTATGTTATTTTTCTAGTGTTGTTTTCATCATAGCCCCTCTTTCTAATCTCACAATCATATTAGATATTCTATAATGTTTTTTTCTCCCCACAAACATTTCCATTACCCTGTTCCAATTAAAGCTGGTTGCTTACTATGATATTAAAACAACTCTACAACTCTATCGATAGAAATCTACAGTTTTTGAGGTTTTGCTTTCTGCTTTGGTTTCCCTTCATTTATCTGGAGCACAATTCCTATGAAAAGTTAAGCAGGTAGCGACCTGTTAACCTAGCATGTCTTCAATTTGTTATTCTACATTTGCCCTTGAATGATACTTTTGCTAGGAGTATATTCGTAGGGTTAACATATTTCTTCCTCGATTTTAACTTTTATTTTCCATGTTAAAACAATCAGTATTGCTGAAATATTGCTGATCATTTCAATGATTTTATTTTTTCTAAATAGTAGGATAATCTCAGTATTTTAGACTTTTGAAATTACACTCCTCTTTGAAAGTGAATTTCTTTATCTCATTCATTTTGCTCCACAATTAGTTGGTCCAAATCATACTGACATGGTTTATTTAGTTTGAGTAATCCTCCAGCAGTGTATCTGAAACAACCTTCCCATGTCTTTTCTCTGTTATTTTTTCAGAAAGGTCTATATTTCATATCGTTGCCCCCTTGGATTGGTTTTTCGTTGACATCCACATTTTCCTTCATATTGTCTGTCTTTTACTATTAGCATTGGCAGTGTTCTTCTCTCAGCAAGATTTCCTTCACGTTAAATTCTGAAAGTTTCTATTTTTTATTTATTTTTACATCTTCATTTCTTTGAGGACACCTGTCTTGTTCTCTGGATATCTCTTCTTGGTTTCCAACTGTTTTTATTGTTGTTTTTCTTCCTCTTCTTTTTAAAAATAACTTTAGTGTTTTGGTTAAACAAGTCTTCCTCTCAAACAGTACAGACGTGCAAAAAGGGTGATTAAAAATTTCTTGAAAATATAGAGCTATTATCGGGAATTCCTTAGTCTGAAATGTTTGTGAAAGCATAATGCTATGTGTAAGTAATTAAAGATGCACTGTATGTGTGTGCAGGAGCATGTGTGTGTGCAGGTGTGTGTTTGTGTGTCAGGGGGCAGGGGATAAGGAGGTAGAAGAAAGAAAAGATGATACACCCCCTAAGAGAAAGGAAAAGTTAGTATTTGTGATTTTATTTCTAACCGGTTCTCTGTGCTTTAAACAATCATAGATGAAAGCCTGTGTGAACAAAATGTTTTCCCGTTGTTTTCTTTCAACTATAAGGCATGGATAGTTTTCTATTGTATATAGGTCTCTAAAGAGATGTTCCTAAAACGACTTTATTGTTGAACTTGCGGGTATTTAACATTTTTCTCTATTAAAAATGAAACTCTAATTACTTTCTTTGACCAAAAAATCTTTGCACAAATCACTTTCTACTTTCTTAGAATATTTTCCTAGAAACAGAACTACTGGACAAAAGGGGAGGTCTATTTCGTTCGTTTTGCTAAAATACTCTCCAGGACGTCACTGGTCTTTTTCATAGCACGAGGCTATTTCTTAATACAGTGCTTTGTTGCAGTCGATTGTGTAAATTCTGATCAAAATGCAGAAAGGGCAACACTTCATTCTTCCGGGGCTGATGTAAAGTGGCCCAAGGATTCTGCTCTTTCATTATTTCCCGCTGAGGATGGATGGTCTCTATCCTCCCTTAGGCAGGGTTCTCGAATTCAGCTGTTCCAGGCGAGCATTTGCTAAGCATCCAGAGGGGCGTGGGGCGACGCGAGCACAAAGGCTCCGAGGGGTGGGCACCGCGGGCGGGAGGGCGGCAGACGGGACCAGGGCCTGCTGCGAGGGCTGGAGAGCTGGGAGTGTGGGGGGTCTCGGCCGACGCCCCCTCCAGGCTGCGCCCCGCGCTGCCACCAGGCGGCCCAGCCTGTACATTGTTGATTAATTCAATATAGTCATGACACTGCTATGATTAAAGAGGAGATTAGTTTGCATTAAAGTACTGTTTAGTTTCCTTAATTTATTTGATTTATTAGGATTTTTTATCTGTTAATCAAGGTCTAGTTCATGTTTCACTATATTTCAATTCATGTTGGTCTTGGATGTCTCCTTAAGGTAGGAATGAGGCCACCAGGAAAGGTACCCTGGAGTTATGTAGATATGGACGTGTGATCAGTGCGATTTGCTAAAAATCATTAGTCAGAGCAACAACCACTATGCTTTGACCCTTTAGGCCAGAATGCAGAGTTCATCTCTGGGCATATTTATTCACTTTTAGCAAATCATTCTGATTCTTCACAGAGATTGTCAATAGACTGGATCCAGGAATTCTGTGTTCAGGAAAAGGACAGGATCGAGGAAATCATTAGCTTCCTGCAGAAACATCAGTAATCTGTTTTCTACTTTATATCTCATTCCTGCTTTACATCACTGCAAATATTTTTGGATTCTGCAAGGAAAATTGGCTACTGCCCAATAACTGCTTCCTCTTACACAAAATTCTAATTTTTGTTTATTGAGACTTGGTTGGCTATTTCTCAATCCAAATGATCCATCAGCTTGTAACTCTTTTTTTTTATCTTGGTCATTGTGTATTTGTTAAGGGGCTTATAGCTCTATGATCATGTTAATGAATTACTGAAATGAAGTTTAGTTTTTAAATTGATATATCATTGTTTTAAGAGCAAATTTTGGAACCATAATAATAGTAAATCCTGGTGGATTTTAATGGAACTTATGCAATAATAAACATGATATTTTGAATAAATATTGAATGATAAGGAAACTATTCAGACTAGTAATTGAAAAAGCTATAAATAGTATGTTTCCTCTGGATTTCCTTGTCATTTTTTTCCTGTCCAAATTTCACTCTCCATAGATATACTTATGAATACACACATAAGAAATTGCATGCATATATGTATGCACAAATACATAAGCATATACATATACATAAGTATATAAATACACAAATATTTAATTCCTGTGAGCCTTAGCTATTTTATCATTAAAACGGTTGTAATAATAATGCTTATGCATCCTGACAGCACAATAACTATATTATGATAACTTTAAATAAATATTTTCCTTCTCATCTCTTAAAAATCTTTGTCTCCATCATGAAAAATGTAATCTGTTTTCTTCTATTCTAATTTGGTCAGTGAGTTTTCTAAAAATAAGTTCAATTTCTACTTAATTTAGCAATCCTCACGAGTGCATCTAGAATATTGCCCTAGGTAGCATAGGTGTTCAATAAGTATTTGCTGAACATACTCATTTCAAACCCCTGTCATTACTTAGAGGTATTTAATGAATGCCTTTTCTGAATTAAAAAAATTTTTTTTCTATAGCTATTTAAAGCAATTTATTAGTCATCATTATATTAAGAGCATTCATGAAATATTAATTTCTATCCACATTTCAATAATTTATACATTGATATTTCTCATTGTTTATGAATGTAACCTGAGTACTGCTTCTAGAATGAATTAAATAATTTGAATAGTTATTTCAGTTTTAACTTGAAATAAGACGATATAAGAGTGAAACAAATCTCTGTTTCCAATGTTTCAAAACAAAATACTGTTATTGATCTAGGAGCATTATGCCATAGTATAGTAAGATATATTTCATGCCTAGTCTCTTCTTCTTTCAGATGTCCTTATCTTCTGGCTTGCTCCCACAATATTACAGCTGATTACACATGTGTTCATTGGATATACTATTAATGGTGACTTTATTCGTATGGAACTAGTTATATTTTAATCTTTATTCTCTCAACTAAGTAACTAATGATTTCATTGTAAAGTTCTAAAGTTCTGTTTTCAATATTATGGAGGTTATATATTATTTATGGGAAAGGACGTAAGTGTGGAAGCAATATGCAGACACCTGAGGGCCAAAAGAATAATCAGTCGGTCTTATGGGAATCTCATCCCTTGGCTTTCATTTTTATGAATTTAAGGCATAACTACTTATACTTACTCTCAACCAAAATCTATAGATAACTTTATCAGTTCCCTCACAAGATTCATTACAAAACATATGCAATAAGGGAAACGGACTTGGCCCAGTGGTTAGGGCATCCGTCTACCACATGGGAGGTCCGCGGTTCAAACCCTGGGCCTCCTTGACCCATGTGCATCTGGACCATGCGCAGTGCTGATGCACACAAGGAGTGCCCTGACACACAGGGGTGTCCCCCACATAGGGGAGCCCTAGGCACAAGGAGTGTGCCCGTAAGGAGAGCCACCCAGTGTGAAAGAAAGTGCAGCCTACCCAGGAATGGTGCCGCCCACACTTCCGGTGCCGCTGATGACAACAGAAGCAGACAAAAGAAACAAGACGCAGCAAATAGACACAGAGAACAGACAACGGGGGGGGGGGGGGGGATTAAATAAATGAATAAATCTTTTAAAAAACAAAACAAAACATATGCAATAAGATGCAAGACGGCAGAGTAGGGAATGACAGCCTGTTCCTCGAGAAACCACAGGAAGTAAGGCAGGTTTACCTAGCAGAAGGAAAGTCATGGAATCACAGGAGCAACTGGAGAATGCAGCTAGAAAGTGGGCCCAGATGGCCAGGCTAAGGGGAAGCTGAAGAACATAGGGCACTCAAATCAGCAGACAGATGGCTCATAGTGCCAAGGAAGCTAGAGGGTTACTGGCTGGAAGATCAGGGTTCAGCAGGCTCAGAGAGTGAAGAAAGTCCTCAGGCAATCAAGGAAGCTTCCTGGTACCCAGCGGGCTCTTGAAGTGGGGAAGCAGCAAGGCACAAAGTTGGGGCCAGCAGTCAGCCAACTCAGGGGAAGAGAGGATTAGGGATGTAGGAGGTAGAATAGGCAGCCCAGAGAGGGGCAAAAGGAGGAAGGACACAACCTGACCAGAGCTGAATGGCTCCAGGGAGAAGGGAAGGGGCGCTTATCAGGCAGCTTGTCACACCCTCCCGCCCTGGAAGAGAGAGGAAATGGTTCAGTGAGAGTGAGGGCTGGCAGGCACCTAACAGTCCTGGACAGAGTGAAGCCAGGGGGGGCAACCAACAAACCAACAGAAGCCAAATTAGCCTGAAGGAAAAGCACAGCTCACATCAAACAGTGTAAATCTTAATAGGTCCACCTCAAGACTTATGCTTGTCAAATTGTCCACTGCTCAAGGCAAAGACAGAATATTGAAAGCAGCAAGAGAAAGGAGACCCATCACATACAATGGAAGTTTGATAAGATTAAGTGTTGATTTCTCATCTAAACCATGGAGGCATGAGGGCAGGGGTATGGAATAGTAAAGTGCTAAAATAAGAAACTCCTAGCCAAGAGTTCTCTATTTTGCAAAGTGAGCATTCAAAAATGAGGAAGATTTCAAAATATTTGCAAATAAACAGAAAATAAGAGAGCTTGTCAATAAGATATCTACCCTTCAAAAAATAATGACGGGAGTTCAGTAGGTTGAAAGGAAAAAAAGAGAGAGTTGGATGAAAGTGTAAGAACAAACAAAAATATAAAAAGAGAAATAAAAACTTCAAATGGTTACATAAAATTAAAGAAAATATGGTGGAAGTAAGTAATTCCTTGACAGTAGTAACATTTAATAATAATGGATTAAACTCTCCAATGCAGAGACACAGATTGGCAGAATGGATAAGGAAATATGCCACACCTATATGCTGCCTACAAAAAAACCATCTTAGACCCAGGGACATGAGAGTGCTGAAAGTGAATTGTTGGAAAACAATTTCAAAAACAAACAATAACCAAAAAATGGTGAAAGTAACTATATTAAAACCAGACATAAACTTTAAGTGCAAGATGAGTATAAGAAAAAAAAGGACACTATATCTTAATAAAAGGAGTAATCTATCAAGGAAGTAAGAAGAAAGGTAAACATTTATGCACCTAATGAGGCACTTCAAAAGACATGAGGCAAACATTGAAAAAAGTAAGTGGAGAAATAAATACCTCTATAATATAGTGTGAACTTAAATACACCATTAACAGCAATAGACAGATAATCTCAACAGCATTTTTGTACACCAGCAATGATGCCTCTATAATTATAGTGGGGACTTTAATACACCATTAACACCATGAGACAGATCATCTCCACAGAGGCTCAGCAAAGAAACAGAGACCTTGATTATTACATTAGAGGAGATGGACTTAATAGGCATAGACAATACATTACACCACAATACAGTTGGATAGACATTCTTCTTGAGGGTACATGGATGATTGCTCAGGATAGTCCCCATGTTTGGCCACAGAACAACATTCAGTGAATTCAGAAAGATTTAAATTATAGAAATAATTGCTCTGACCTGAAGGCAATGAATCAGTAAGTGGTAGAGAATTAGATCAGGAACAAAGATAGGGAAGTTGCACAACACATACTTCGACAATCTGTTGGACAAGGATGAAATTGCAAAAGAAATCAGAAACCACCTTGAAATGAGTGAAAATGAAAACACAAAGTATCAAAACCTGAGGGATGCAGCCTAACCTGTACAGAGAGGGAAAGTCATAGCCATAGATGCCTATATAAAAAAGACAAAAGAGATAAAATGAAAGTCCTAACTGCACACATGGAGGATTTAGAAAAGGAACAGCAAAGTAACTGCAAAGTAAGTAGAAAGAAGGAAATAACAAAGATTAGAGCAGAGATAAATGAAATAGAAAATCAGAAAGCACTAGAAAAAATAAGCAAAACCAAAAGCTGGATCTTTGAGAAGATTAATAAAGTTGATAAAACCTTAGCTAGACTAACAAAGAAAAAAAGAGATAGAAGATGCAATAAATAAAATAAGAAATGAGGAAGGGAATATCACCACTGATCCCACAGAAATAGAGTATCATAAGAGGATACCTTCAAAAATTGTACACCAACAACATGGGTAATTTAGAGGAAATGGAAAAATGTCAGGACACACGCAAGCAGCCTACATTGACAAGAGGAGAAATTGATGAACTCAACAGACCAATCACAAGTAACAAGATAGAATCAGTCATCAAAAACCACCCAATGGGTGGCGGACTTGGACCAGTGGTTAGGGCATCCGTCTACCACATGGGAGGTCCGCGGTTCAAACCCTGGGCCTCCTTGACCCATATGGAGCTGGCCCATGTGCACCACTGATGAGCATAAGGAGTGCTGTTCAAAACAGGGGTGTCCCCCACATAGGGTAGCCCCATGCGCAAGGAGTGTGCCCCATAAGGAGAGCCTCCCAGAATGAAAGAAACTGCAGCCTGCCCAGGAATGGTGCTGCACACATGGAGAGCTGACACAACAAGATGATGCAACAAAAAGAAACACAGATTCCCATGCCACTGACAACAACAGAGGCAGACAAAGAAGATGTAGCAAATAGACACAGAGAACAGACAACTGGGGTGGGGGGGGGAAGGTGAGAGAAATAAATAAATAAATCTTAAAAAACAAAACAAAACAAAAACCCACCCAACAAAAAGAGTCCAGGGCCAAATGATTCACAGGTGAGTTAATCCAAACATCGGGAAAGAACTAACACTCTTCCTGCTTAAACTCTTCCAAAAGACAGACATTGAGGTAACATTGTCTAACTCATTCTAGAATGTCAACATCACCCTAATACCAAGCCAAACACAGGTGCCACAAGAAAGGAAAACTATAGACCAATTTCTCTAATGAGCCTAGATGTTAAAGTCTTCAACAAAAATACTTGCTAAACATATTTAACGGCACATCAAGTGAATTATACAATATGACCAAATGGGTTTCATCCTAGGTATGTGCTTCAAAATAAGAAAATCAATCAATATAATACATCATATAAACAGATTGAAAGAAAAATAATAATAAGATCATCTTAAAAGATGGAGAAATCATTTAACAAAATAAAGAAAACTTTCATTGTAAAAACAGTACAAAAGATAGGAATAGATGGAAGCTTCCTCAACATGATAAAAGGTATATATAAAAACACACAGCTAACATCATATTCAAAGGTGAATTCCTAAAGTCTTTCCTTCTAAGACCTGGAAAAAAAACAAACGTGTGCATCATCACTTCCTTTATTTAACACTATGTTAGAAGAACTTGCTCAAGCACTCAGGCAAGAAAAATAATAAAAGTTACCCAAATTGGAAAGGAAAAAGTAAAAATTTCTCTATTTGCAAATATCATGATTATTGACATAGAATGTCAAGGGAAATCTATAATAAATGAGTTCAGTAAAGTGGCAGGTTATATGATAAATGTGCAAACCTAATTAGCCTTTTTGTATGCCAATACTGAGCAATCTGAGGAGGAAATTTTTAAAAATCTCATTTATAATAGCAACTAAAGGAATCAAATAAATAGGGATAAATTTACCTAAAAATGTGTAAGACTTATATGCAGAAAACTACACAGCACTGATAAAGAAAATTAAAGAAGACATAAAAAAATGGAAGAATATTCCATGATGCTGGAGAGGAAGACTAAACATCATTAAGATGTCTATCTTACCCATTATGATTTACAGATTAAACACTATTACAATAAAAATTAACACAGAATTATTTTTCCTGAATTGGTAAAACTAACTTTGAAATTTATCTGGAAAGGCAAGGGGATACAAAGAGCCAAAAACACATTGAATAGAAAAACAAAATCAGAGGACTCACTCTGCCTGACTTTAAAACATATGAAAAGACAATGGTGGTCAAAACTGCACGGTATTGACACAAGGATAATCATATTGACCAATGGAATCTAGTTGAAAGTTCTGATACAGATCCTCACACATATTATCAACTGGTATTGAACAAACCCAGCAAGCCCATTCAACTAGGAGAAAATGGCCTCTTTGACAAATGGTGCTGTAAGAATTGGATGTCCATAACCAAAAGATTGAGAGAGGAGCACCATCACAGTTTATACAAGAATTAATTCAAGATGGATCAAAGATCTAAATATAAGAGCCAAAAACATAAATCTCTTGAAAAATAATGTAGGGAATCACCCACAAGATCATGTATTTGGAAGTGGTTTCATGAACTTTACACGCAAAGCGTGAACAATAAATGAAAAAAAAAAACATAAATAGGACCTCTACAAAATTAAAAAGCTTTGCACCTCTAAGCAGTTTGTCAAGAAAGTGAAAAGGCAGCCTACTCAATTGTAGAAAATATTTGGTAACCATATATCTGATAGAGGTCTAATATCAGCATACATAAAAATTCCTACACCTCAAATATGAAAAGACATAAAAACTATTTAAAAATTGGGTGATTTGAATACACACTTCTTAAGATGTAATTCAGATCGCTAAAAAGCACATGAAAAGATGTTCAAAATCACTAGCTATTAGGGAAATGCAAATCAAAACTACAAGGAGATATCATCTTACACCCATTAGACTGGTGGTTATTACAAAAAAAAAAGCAGAGAACAACAACTGCTGGAGAAGATGTTGAGGAATGGGAACAGTTATCCACTGCTGGTGGGAATAGAGAATGTTGCAGGCATCGTGGAGGACAGTTTGGCAGCTCCTCAGGAAATTAAGTATAGAACTGCCTTATGATTCAGTAATCCCACTGCTGGGTATATATCCAAAAGAATTAAAACAAGGGCAAGAAAAGATACAGGGACATCAAAGTTCAAAGCAGCATTAATCACTTTTGCCAAAAGTTGGAAACAACCCAAATGTCCATCAACAGTAAGGGATATACAAATATTGGTATATGCATTCAGTGGTATATTACTCAGCTGTAAGAAATAATGCATTGTTAACACATGGGATTACATGAATGAATCTTGAAGACCTTATAATGAGTGATGCCAGACAGGAACTCAAAGACAAATATTACATGATGTCACTGAAAGGAATTAAGTGAGTTGAGCTGACTCACGGAGGTAGATTCTGGAAAATAGGTTTCAGGAGACAGAAAGGGAGAGTGAGTTTGTGAGCCAATGCCCATATGGGCAAAATCTATGATAATGTGGAAAGCTATTGTGCAGTGGATGGTCATGAAAGTGGTATAGTGGTACAGTGATGATATTGGGTGGGGAAGTGCTGGGGTGTGAGGGAGTTAGTGTGGGAAGGTGGGTTGGGTTGTCCATGGAACTGCGAGGAGTATGGGGAGGGAACAGGTGACCTCTGGGGATTTGCAGGTATATGGTTGAAACTACAATATTGGGTATGTTCTATTAGCAAATATTGCAGGGCAGGGTTACTGGTTTAGGATGGGGATATGTGTGGCATGCAGGACTGGGCAGACCTGCGGCAGGCTACGAGGGCATATGAAAAAATTGACCTTGTCATAGTTTGCTGTATCTGTGGGTGTAGAGCCATAGAATGAGTGGGAAGTTGTAGGATTTCCATCCTGGGGAGTCCTTCTATGTCTCAAATAATGGGGCTGGAGTCTCATAGGAGCATAGGCAGTGCTTAATGGGGAAAGAATGGCCAGTATGTCAAGGCCTCAGAGTTGTTGCAAGCAGTAATGAATCTTCTTCTTCAGGGAATGAAGTGGTGGTTGTCATGGGTTTTGAGGGGAGAGACAGGGAGAAATAATTGGAACATGTGGATTTGAGGGTTGATGAAATTATTCTACATGATCTCAAAATGATGGATACAGGCCATGTTAGGTGGTGTGGACATCACCATCTCAGGGGCCACAGGATGGAGGAATAAAATATGGACCAGAGTGGACTTACTGATATTCTACTACAGAACTATTGTGACTCTAACAATGGAAGAAATTGTATCATTGATGTGAAGACAGTGGTGACAGTAGTTGCTGAGGGCAGGGATAGGGAAGAATAAAAGTGATGTGGGTGCATTTTCAGGACTTGGAGTTCTCCTAAATGATAGTGCAGGGACAGATGCTGAACATTATATATCCTGCCATAAGCCAGTGAAAGGAATGGGGGAGAGTGTAAACTATACTGTAAATTTTAATCCATGCAGTACAGCAGTGCTCCAAATTGTATTCACCAAATGCAATGAATGTGCCACAATGATGAAAGAGGTAGTTGAGGTGGGAGGAGTGAGGGTGTGGGGTGTGGGATATATGGAAACCTCTTACGTTTTAATTTATTTTATTTTTTATTTTTTTTTCAAATTCTACTCAATTTATTCATTTTTTAAAAGATATTACATTAAAAAAAATGAGGTCCCCATTCACCCCCACAGACCCAACCCCAGCACTCCCCCCAGAGTAACACTCTCCCCCATCATCATGACACATCCATTGCGTCTGGTGAGTACATCTCCGGGAATTGCTGCACCCCATGACCCATGTTCCACACCATAGCCCACACTCTCCCATGTTCCATCCAGTGGGCCATGGGAGGATATACAACGTCTGTCAATTGTCCCTGGAGCACCACCCAGGACAACTCCAAGTCCCAAGAATGCCTCCACATCTCATCTCTTCCTCCCATTCCCTGTACTCAGCAGCCACCATGGCCACTTTTTCCACACCAATGCCATATTTTCTCGATTATTAACCACAATAGTTCATGACTAGGATATCAGTAAGTCCACTCTGATCCTGACTGTATTCCTCCTTCCTGTGGACCTTGACTTGGTTGTGTCCATTCCACATCTGTGTCAATAGGGGGTTTAGGTTCCACATGGATATTGGATGCCATCCTCCTGCTTTCAGTTGTAGGCACTCTGGGCTCCATGGTGTGGTGGATGACATCCTTCAACTCCATGTTAGCTGAGTGGGGTAGGTGCAATAAATCAGAGTGTAGGAGCTGAAGTCTGTTGAGGCTCAAGGCCTGGCTATCATATTGTCAGTCCAGAGATTCAAATCCCCTATATATATCTTAAACCCAGCACCAACTACAATTCCAGTAAAGTAGCATGAAAGCCTTGTGAAAAGAGATCATATCTGAGTCCAGCTCCATCATGCAGAAACACCAACTCCAAAGAAGGGTCAACTGACATGGCAGTGAACCCCATCTGCCATGACCATAGAACCTGTGGGTCTCTTTAGCCCTCAAAAGACCCAATACCTTGGGTTGTATCTGCTTTATCTGTCTCTGAGACTCTGCTCAGGTGTGCATAAGGGCAATCCTTCTGACAACCCCCAGACTCTCTTTTAGAAACTCAAAGCCATATAAAATCATTTGTCCTTCCCATTTACCCCTTACTTTAGGTCAAACAGCATTTTTAACTCTTTTTATTATATGTAGACAGGGATATTCTGCTGTTCCATGTTGAACCTTTAATTCAAGGTCATTTTCTAGTTACGTCATCAGCTTGTACTTGGTAGTGACTCCTTGGTGCCAGGGAGGCTCATCCCTGGGTGTCATGTCCCACACTGGGGGGAAGGCATTACATTTAAATGCTGAGTTTGGCTTCGAGACTGGCCCCATTTGAGAAACATGGAGGCTGTCAGGAGGGAACTCTTAGGCACAGTGCTGCTCTAGGCCTTGTCCTTATTTCAGGCATATAGGCTCACAAGCATAGTCATTAGTATCAGGGGCTCACTGTTGGACCCTCATTCCTTCCTGGTCCTTACTGTTGCACCTGGGGGACTGCCACTGCTCCCCTAGGGACCACAATGGAGCCCTCCCCCGACCAGTAACCCAGTACCCCCCCCAGCTGTTTTTTTTAATTGTTTCCACTATGAGTATATCCAATCATTTCCATGTCCCCTGGACACATGCCCTGTATAACTCCTTGTCAACCATATATCGCCTGTCAATAACATCCCATACCAGTATTCCTCCACTGTCAGTGTTGAACCACTCTGTGAGCCAAAATTTCCTGAAAAGTGGAGCTCAATATAATGTCAGGTTCTCTTAATAGTAAAATGGAATATAGCGATGAGTTAAAGGTTAGATGTAGAATACATATTGATTTGGAAAAATTCTACATCGTATCTTTTTCTTTTCTTTGTTCCTAATTATTGAGCTTCTCTTCACAAGAGCCTTAGATCACAGTAATTCATCTATACAATATACAGTACTCCCACATATCCATTATAAAACCTTTTCCCTTCCACAGCGATAATCTTTTAACTTATTCATATCATATTTACTGAAACTAATGTACAGATATTGACACAATAGCTTTCAAACAAGGTAACATTTGTGTTTATGTTGTGGTTTATACATTAGGCTATACAGTTTTCTAAATTTTTTAGTTATCCTATGTTTTACATTATGGATTACATTATTGGTCTGTCATCTCCTATATGTTTTGGTGTAATATTACATGTTTTATATCCATCCTTGTGTACACTTGTGAAACACTCCATTTGTCCTCACATTTACTTTGGTTCCATCTATTCAATATCTATTTCCCCCTCCCCTTGGGGTCCACAGTGACAGTCAATCTTCATTTCTTGAGGAGCCATGGTCAGAGATACTTGCAACAATGTTGAAGCCTTGACTTGCTCAACTGTGCTATTGCCCTGGGAGCCACCCTTCCTCTTGAGAGATACAGTTCCCTCTATTTCATGGCATTAGTCCTCTCTAGGATGTGGGTCTACCTTCACTCTCATTATATGGGTCTCTACCCAATGGTATAACCCACTTTGGCAAAATGAGCATTCAGATATTCGCTATGAGTCAGTCCTACATCAGATTATCCCCTTTGAGTATCTTAAACAGGTAACTGTTCTAATTATATTTTGAAAAGGTTTTCTTAGCATTTTACTTTCAACCAACACCTGAGAATCTCCTATGTTCATAAGTTCCCGCTCCTTCCCCCCAATTTCTTGGGCAATATTACCCATCCGCCCATCCCTAGATCCCTAGCACCCCTCAAACCTGCAATGCCCCACCCAGAGGTAACCCTATGCCCACATTTTATCTCTTCCTTGTGCACATACTTACCGCCAGCTTATCATATATTTCACCCATGTAGATGTCAGCTTACATCCTTCCTCTACCCCCGGATTTCCTGTAAGCCTATCTTCCAGTCTCTAGCTCTCTGAGGCAGCTTGCTTATTTCATATCATTGAAGTCAAGTGGTATTTGTCCTTCAATGCCTGGGTTGCTGCGCTCAACATAAGGTTCTCAAGATTCTTCCATGTTCTCACGTGTGTTTGTAGTGTATTTGTTCTTAAAGCCTAGTAGTATTCCATTGTATGTATATACCACATTTTATTGATCCACTCATCTGTTGATGGGCATTTGGGTTGATTCCAACTTTTGGCGATAGTGAACAATGCTGCTATGAACATTGGTGTACATATATCGGTTTCGGTCCTTGTTTTCAGTTCTTCTGGGTATATACCCAGCAGTGGTATTGCTGGGTCATATGGCAAATCTGTGGTTAGTTTTTTGAGAAACTGCCAATCTGTCCTCCAGAATGGTTGGATCCTTCTGCATTCCCACCAGCAGTGGATGAGTGTTCCCATTTCTTCACATCCTCTCCAGCATTTGTATTCTTCTGTTTTTTTCATAGCTGCCAATCTTATGGGAGTAAGATGGTATCTCATTGTACTTTTGATTTGCATTTCCCAGATAGGTAGAGATTTGGAGCATTTTTTCATGTGCTTTTTAGCCATTTGTATTTCTTCTTTGGAGAAGTGTCTGTTTAAATCTTTTTCCCATTTTTTAAATGGGTTGTTTTTTTTTTTTATTTTCAACATATAGGAGTTCTTTATATATGCACATTAAAAGTCTCTTATCGATATATGCTTGCCAAATATTTTCTCCCATTCTGTAGGTTCTCTTTTTACTTTCTTGACAAACTCCTTTGTGGTGCAGAAGGCTTTAATTTTGAGGAAGTTCCATTTATCTATTAGTTCTTTTGCTGCTCGTGCTTTTGGTGTGATATTCATGAAGCCATTTCCTATTACAAGGTCTTGTAGATGTTTCCCTACACTGCTTTCCAAGGTCTTTATGGTCTTGGCTCTTATATTTAGGTCTTTGATCCATCTTGAGTTGATCTTTTCATAAAGTGTGAGATGGTAATCCTCTTTCATTCTTCTACATATGGATACGCAGTTCTCCAGTCACCATTTGTTGAATAGGCCATTCTCTCCCAGTTGAGAGAGTTTGGTGTCTTTATCAAATATTACATGGCTATATATATGAGGTTCTATATCAGGACTTTCAATTCAATTCCATTGGTCTGTGTGGCTCTCCATATGCCAATACTATGCTGTTTTCACTACTGTAGCTTTGTAGTATGTTTTGAAGTCAGGTAGTGTGATTCATCCAATTTCGTTTTCCTTTCCAATATGTCTTTCGCTATTCGGGGCCTCTTTCCTTTCCAAATAAATTTCATAGTTAGTTTTTCTAGTTCCTTGAAGAAGGCTGTGTTGATTTTTATTGGGATTGCATTGAATGAGTAGATCAGTTTTGGTAGGATAGACATCTTAATAATATTTAGTCTTCCTATCCATGAACAGGGAATATGCTTCCATTTATTTAGGTCTTCTTTGATTTCCCTGAACAGTCTTGTATAATTCTCGGTGTACAAGTTTTTTATATCTTTAGTTAAATTTATTCCTAAATATTTGGTTTTTTTAATTTACTGTTGTGAATGGTATTTGTTTCTTGATTTCCTCCTGATCTTGCTCATTATTGTTGGACAGAAATGCTACTGATTTTTGCGCATTGATCTTATAACCTGGGACTTTACTAAACTCATTTATGAGTTCTAGAAGCTTTGTTGTAGACCTCTCAGGGTTTTCTATGTATAGGATCATGTCATCTGCAAAGAATGAAATTTTGACTTCTTCCTTTCCAATTTGAATGCCTTTTAGATCGGGTTCTTGCCTTAGTGCTCAAGCAAGTACTTCTAAGACAATGTTAAATAGAAGGGGAGACAGAGGACATCCTTGTCTTCTTCGTGACTTTAGAGGGAAGGATTTTAGGATTTCGCCAATGTAAACAATGTCGGCTGTAGGTTTTTCATTATACTCTTTATCATGTTCAAAAAATTTCCTTGTATTCTGATCTTTGGGAGTGTTTTTATTAAGAAAGGGTGCTGTATTTTGTCAAATGCTTTTTCTGCATCTATAGATATAATCATGTGATTTTTTTTCCTTCAATCGGTTTATATGGTGTATTACATTGATGATTTTCTTATGTTGAACCATCCTTGCATACCTGGAATGAATCCCACTTTGTCATGGAGTATAATTCATTTAATGTGTTCTTGAATACAATTAGTAAGTATTTTGTTAAGTATTTTTGCGTCTAGATTCATTAGAGAAATTGGTCTGTAATTTTCCGTTCTTGTGGTGTCTTTGGCTTTGGTACTAGGGTAATGTTGGCATCATAGAAGGAGTTAGGCAATGTTCCCTCTGTTTCAATTTTTTGGAAGAGTTTCAGCAGGATTGGTGTTAGATCTTTCTGGAATGTTTTGTAGAATTCACCTGTGAAGCCGTCTGGCCCTGGGCTCTTCTTATTTGGGAAGGTTTTAGTGACTGATTCTATCTCTTTACTTGTGATTGGTTTGTTGAGATCATCAATTTTTTCTTTTGTCAATATAGGCTGCTTATGTGTTTCTAGGAATTTGTCCATTTCCTCTGAATTGTCATTTTTGTTGGAATGTAGTTTTTCAAAGTATCCTCTTATGATAGTCTTTATTTCTGTGGTGTCAGTGGTGATATATCTCCTTTCTCATTTCTTATTTTGTGTATTTGCATCTTCTCTCTTTTTTTCTTTTTTATTCTTGCTAAAGGTTTGTCAATTTTATTGATCTTCTCAAAACACCAGCTCTTGGTCTTGTTTATCTTTTCAAGTGCTTTCATATTTTCTATTTCATTTAGTTCTGCTCTTATCTTTGTTATTTCCTTCCTTCTTCTTCCTGTTGGATTACTTTTTTGTAATTTTTCTAATTCCTCCAAATGTGCAGTTAGTTCTTCAATTTTTGCTCTTTCTTCTTTTTTGATATATGAATTTATGGTTAAATTTCCCTCTCACTACTGCTTTTGCTCCATCCCATAAATTTTGGTATGTTGTGTAATCACTATCATTTGTTTCAAGGTAGTCATTGATTTCTTCTGAAATTTCCTTTTTGACCCACTGTTTTTCTAAGAGTGTGCTTGTAATTTCCATATCTTGGTGTGAAATCTGGGCCTCTGGCCCTTGCAGATTTCCACCTTCACTCCACTGTGGTCAGAGATATTATTTTGTGATTTCGATCTTTCTGAATTGATTAAGCCTTTCTTTGTGGCCTAGCATATGGTCTATCTTGGAGAATGATCCATGTGCACTTGAGAAAAATGTATATCCTTCTGTGTTTGCGTGTAATTATCTGTATATGTCTATTAGATCCAGCTCCTCTAATATACTGTTCAAAATTTTGTTTCTTTAGTGATTCTCTTTTTGAGATGTTCTGTCCAGAGTTCATAGTGGTGTATTAAAATCCCCCACTATAATTGTAGATGCATCTATTCTTTCACTTAGTTTTTCCAGTGTTTGCCTCACGTATTTAGAGGCGCCCTTGTTAGGAGCATAAATATTTATGATTGTTTATTCTTCTTGAGAGATTGTCCCTTTCACTAATATGTACTATCCTTCTTTGTCTCTCACAAGTGTTTCGCATTTAAAGTCTATTTTGTGTGATATTAATATAGCTACTCCTGCCTTTTTTTGGTTATTGTTTGCTTGTAAGATTGTTTTCCAGCCATTCACTTTCAGCCTCCATGAATCTCTGGGTCTAAGATGTGTCTCTTGTAGACAGCATATAGATGGGTCATATTTCCTTATCCAATGTCCCAGTCTGAATCTTTTGATAGGTGAGTTTAATCCATCGACATTCAGTGTTATTACTTTCAAGGAATTATTTGTTAGCCATATTTTGTTTGGACTTCTGTTTGTCATATTTTGTTTGTTTTTTTTTTGTTTTTTCTTCTCTTTTTGTCTTTTTTGTCACTCTTACACTCTCCTCCAACTCTGCCTGTCCTGTTTTTTCCTTTCTTCCTGTAGAACTCCCTTTAGAATTTCTTGAAGGGGAGGTTTCTTGTTGGCATACTCTTTCAGTTTCTGTTTATCTGTGATTATTTTGAACTCTCCATCATTTTTGGATGCTAGTTTAGCTGGATATATTATTCTTGGTTGGAATTTTTTTTTCTTTTAGTACCTTGACTATATCATACCACTGCCTTCTTTCCTCCATGGTTTCAGATGAGAAATCAGCACTTAATCTTATGAACCTTCCCTTGTATATGATGGTTTTCTTTTCTCTTACTGCTTTTAGAATTTTCTCTTTGTCTTGAGTGTTGGATAATTTCACAAGTATATGTCTTGGGATTGGCCTGTTGGGGTTTATGATGATTGGGGTGCACTGTGCTTCTTGGATATGTACATCTGTCTCTTTCAGTAGATTTGGGAAGTTTTCAGCCATTATTTCCTGCAACACTCCTTCTGATCCCTTTTCCTTCTCTTCTCCTTCTGGGATGCCTATAATATGTATGTTTGAGCATTTTGCATTGTCATTCAGGTCCCTAAGTCCTAGCTGGTTTTTTCCTATCTTTTTATCAACCAATTCTACTATCTGTTTGATTTCCGATGTTCCGTCTTACACATCGCTAATTCTCTGCTATGCCCCTTCTAATCTGCTGTTATTTGCTGCGAGTGTATTTTTGATTTATTGAACTGTGGTGTTCATTCCCATCATATCTGTTATCTTTTTGTTTATGTCTGCAATTTCTCCTCCAAGTGTTGTTTTCATATTTTTAACCTCTTCCTTTACTTCATTAAATTTGTTTGTGATATATGTTCTGAGATCTTTAATTACTTGTGCAAAGTTCTGTTCCCCTTCCTGGTTTTGAGTTTCTTGATTGGATTCAGCCATGTTTTCCTGATTACTGGTTTGGTTTGTAGATTTTTGTTGCTGTCTGGTCATCATTTTATCTTGACAGGTTTAATCAGTTCCTTAGGTTCTTTGTCTAAACTTGGGGATTAATTAGTGTTGTTTTTGTGTGTTATATCTTCTCTTTGTCACTTTGTTCTTCTTATTCTAATTTCCTATTCCTGGCTGAGTTCACTTTGATGGAAAGTATTAGGGCCAGGGAAAGGCAATTGTTTAAGTGAGGAAAAAGTGTAAAGTAGTGTTGGTGATAAATATAACAAAGCAATAATATGAGATCTGGGAGGATGGCTATTAGATTCATGTAAGTTGTGTAGAGTTATAGCAGTAGGTAGAGTACCTATAATGAGGTTGTTGACTGAATATGGGAGGAATATGGTATGAATTAAAAAGCTAGTGTTTTGCTGAGAGAGGG
The DNA here is from genome assembly GCF_030445035.2 of Dasypus novemcinctus. Lineage (NCBI taxonomy): Eukaryota > Metazoa > Chordata > Mammalia > Cingulata > Dasypodidae > Dasypus > Dasypus novemcinctus. Next base: position 197,191,727 of record NC_080674.1, on the reverse strand, counting down.
AAAGAGAAAAGAAAGGCAATAGTTTCAAGAGTAGATTAGAGAGGAGAGAGGGGGGCAAGATGGTGGCTGAGTGAACTTGCCTGGCAATGTCTCTGCAGGGGGCAGCTGGGCAGCATTGAAGGCTCTTTGGGACCGTGCTGTTTCAGGGATTTTTGCTGGTTGGAAGGTGTCTGGATGTCAATTTGGTGGGAAGGTAACAGAGGATACGTCTATAAAATATAAACGGAGGTCCCAGCTGGGTGCAGAATGTTCTCTCCTTGGGTGGGCGGAGCTGCAGTATCGGGTGCTGCTGCAGCTCGGGGAGCCGCCGCGGCCAGGGTTTTTTTTGTTTTTGTTTTTGTTTTTGTTTTTTCCTTATTTTGGAGGCTCTGCGGTGCTGAGGAATTCGCGGGTACTGGGCCGGCTGGTCAGGGGTTGATGGGACAGGACTCCTTTGCAGATCAATTTGGGGAGACAGATGGTGTTTTGTTGTGAAGCGGGGGACGTTTTGGTCGCCGGACGGGGGGGTACCACTTCCGCCTGGAGCTCCATCCCCACAGGTCCGGCTGCCGATCTGCAACGGAATTGGATTTTTGGCAATAAGGGGACACAATTGAGAGATTGTTGTAGGGTGCAGTGAGGGAGGGGGACTCATCTGGAAGCCGAATGGGGAATATTTTGCGAAGTTTGGGACTTCCTGTCTTGGAGTCTGTTTTTGGCGTTTCCAGCTAAAGCCCAGCTCACCCGGCGGGGCTTGGGATCTGGGTCATTGAACTGGCTGTGGTGTAGAGGCGCCCTCAAGTGGCCGTTTTGTGGGAGCACAGGGAGGGAGCTGTCCAAAGGCTGAAACCCTGAGGAGTACGTGAATTGCAGGGATCAGACATTAAATATAGAGTTTGCGGACCTGGCTTCCCCCACGGGGCTGGTACCCAGCTACGGGGATCCCTGAGGGCTGTGTTGCACTGCGGGGCTCCTAAGCTTCCTGTTGACCAGATTTGAGGTTGCCAGGTCTGGGTCCTCTGGACTCCAGTGGTCCACACCGCAGACTCACACCTCTTGAGTCTTCAGTGTCTCAGACTTTCCACCCCTGAATCCATCACGCCCTGGGGTCTACCTGGGGTCCTTGAGTGCCCTGGACCTTAACGTTTGCATTTTATCTTTTTTTTTTTTTTTTTTTTTAAGATTTGGAGCAAAACCCTGCCATCTTCTGCAGATCTACTCTCCTTTTTTTTTTTTTAATTTTTTTTTATTGACTTTGTAATAATATTACATTAAAAATATATATGTGAGGTCCCATTCAACCCCACCCCCCCACCCCCCCTCTCCACCCCCCCAACAACACTCGTTCCCATCATCATGACACATCCATTGGATTTGGTAAGTACATCTTTGGGCACCTCTGCACCTCATATACATTGGTTCACATCATGGCCCATACACTCCTCTATTCCATCAAGTGGGCCCTGTGAGGACTTACAATGTCCGGTGATTACCTCTGAAGCACCATCCAGGGCAGCTCCATGTCCCGAAGACGCCTCCACCTCTCATCTCTTCCTGCCTTTCCCCATACCCTTTGTCCATTATGTCCACTTTTCCCAATCCAATGCCACCTCTTCTATGTGGACATTGGATTGGTTGTGTCCATTGCACCTCTATGTCAAGAGGAGGCTCAGATTCCACCTGGATGCTGGGCATTTGCATTTTATCTTTATTGGTTCATATTGTTTTGTTTTTATTTTCACTTTATCTTATTTTTATTCTTTTTGATGCCCTGATTGCTAATATTGCATTATCCCCTAGTCTTTTCTCCTAGCGTGTCCCCCAAAGTCCTTTTTTTATACAGTTATTTAGGGGGTTTTTTTTCGTTGTTGTTTTAGATAGTGTTGCAATTGTGGGACGTGTATACCTGTATTTCTCTTCCCCCTACCTGTTCCCCACCGTTTTCCCACCCTCTTTTTCTTTCTTCCTTTCTTCTCATCTTTCTTTTTTTTCTTTTTTTTTTTAAGATTTATTATTATTATTATTATTATTATTATTATTTAATTTAATTCCCCCCCTCCCCTGGTTGTCTGTTCTTGGTGTCTGTTTGCTGCATCTTGTTGTCTTGTTTCTTTGTCCGCTTCTGTTGTCGTCAGTGGCACGGGAAGTGTAGGCGGCGCCATTCCTCGGCAGGCTGCTCTTTCTTTTCACGCTTGGCGGCTTTCCTCACGGGCGCACTCCTTGCGCATGGGGCTCCCCCACGCGGGGGACACCCTTGCGTGGCACGGCACTCCTTGCGCGCATCAGCATTGCGCATGGCCAGCTCCACACGGGTCAAGGAGGCCCGGGGTTTGAACCGCGGACCTCCCATATGGTAGATGGACGCCCTAACCACTGGGCCAAAGTCCGTTTCCCTCTTTTTTTCTTTATTATAATTAGTTTTTCTTTTTCGGTTTTCTCTCTCCCTCTTGTCCCTCATTTTCCACTTATTTTATTTTAATTCAAGTATACAATAGGTGCTACAGGGAACACCTCACATTTGCTGGGTTTTCCCATCCTCCACTGCCTCATTTCTGTGTGAACTGATTTAGGCTACCTACACTGTCCCCCTTCCCCTGCATCTTGATATCTGCTATCATCTACTGTCTCTCCTATATTCCACCCCCCCACCTCCCTTTCTTTGATCCACAAAGTGTCTAACTCTTAATTTCTAATACCTTTGTTCTGTTTTCTGTCTGGTATCCACTTTTGAAACTATTACCTTTCTTTTCTTTTTCCCTCTCTCACGAAAACAATAGCTTTGTAGCTCATACCATATTCCTCCCATATTCAGTCATCTACCTCTTAAAAGGTACTCTACCTACAGCTATAACTCTACACAATCTACATGAATCTAACCTCCATCCTCCCAGATCTCATATTCTTGCTTTGTGAACATATATCACCAATACTATTCTACACTTTTTTCTTGCTTACAAATTGCCTTTCCCTGGCACTAATACTTTCCTTTAAAGTGAACTTAACCAGCAACAAGAAATGAGAATAAGAAGAAAAAAGTGACAAAAAGAAGGTATAACACTTACACACAAAAATAACAGCTAATTAATCTCCAAGACTAGACAAAGAAGCTAAGGAACTGATTAAACCCATCAAGATAAAAGGATGACCAGAAAGCAACAAAACTCGACAAACCAAATCAGTAATCAGGAAAACATGGCTGAATCCAATCAACAAACAAAAATCAGGAAGGGGACCAAAACTTCACACAAGCAATGAACGATCTCACAACATTTATCACCAACAAATTTGATGAAGTAATGAAAGAGGTTAACAACATGAAGACAACACTGGGAGGGGAAATTGCAGACATACGCAAACACATAACAGACATGATGGGAATGAACACCACAGTTCAAGAAATCAAAAATACACTTGCAGCAAATATCAGCAGACTAGAAGAGGCAGAGCAGAGAATTAGTGATGTGGAAGACAGTACATCAGAAATCAAGCAGATAGTAGAAGGGGTCGATAAAAAGATAGAAAAAATTCAGCTAGGATTTAGGGACCTGAATGACAATGCAAAACGCTCAAATATACATATTATAGGTATTCCAGAAGGAGAAGAGAAGGGAAAGGGGTCAGAAGGAGTGTTGCAGGAAATAATGGCTGAAAACTTCCCAAATCTAATGAAAGAGACAGATGTACATATCCAAGAAGCACAGTGCACCCCAATCATCATAAATCCCAACAGACTCACCCCAAGACATATACTCGTCAAATTATCCAATGCTCAACACAAAGAGAAAATCCTAAAAGCAGCAAGAGAAAAGAAAACCATCACATACAAGGGAAGCTCGATAAGATTAAGTGCTGATTTCTCATCTGAAACCATTGAGGCAAGGAGGCAGTGGTATGATATAGTCAAGGTACTAAAGGAAAAAAATTTCCAACCAAGAATAATATATCCAGCTAAACAAGCATTCAAATATGATGGAGAGTTCAAAATATTCGCAGACAAACAGAAACTGAAAGAGTATACCAACAAGAAACCTCCCCTTCAAGAAGTTCTAAAGGGAGTTCTGCAGAAGGAAAGGAAAAAACAGGACAGGCAGAATTGGAGGAGAGTATAAGAGCAACAAAAAAAGACAAACTAGACGGCGGAAAAAAAATACAAACAAAATATGACAAACATAAATCCAATCAAAATATGGCTAACACAAATAATTCCTTGAAAGTAATAACACTAAATGTCAACGGATTAAACTCACCTATCAAAAGAATCAGACTGGGACTTTGGATAAGGAAATATGACCCATCTGTATGCTGTCTACAAGAGACACATCTTAGACCCAGAGACGAAAGGAGATTGAAAGTGAATGGCTGGAAAACAATCATACAAGCAAACAATAACCAAAAAAAGGCCGGAGTAGCTATATTAATATCAGACAAAATAGACTTTAAATGTGAAACAATTGTGAGAGACAGAGAAGGATACTACATTTTAGTGAAAGGGAAAATTTGTCAAGAAGATCGAACAATCATAAATATTTATGCTCCTAACAAGGGTGCCTCTAAGTACGTGAGACAAACGCTGGAAAAACTAAGTGAAACAATAGATGCATCTACAATCATAGTGGGGGATTTTAATACACCACTATCTACCTTGGACAGAACATCTCAAAAGAGAATCACTAAAGAAACAAAACATTTGAACAGTATATTAGAGGAGCTGGAACTAATAGATATATATAGATCATTACACCCAAACACAGCAGGATATACATTCTTTTCAAGCGCACATGGATCATTATCCAAGATAGACCATATGCGAGGTCACAAAGAAAGGATGAATGAATTCAGAAAGATTGAAATCATACAAAACAATATCTCTGACCACAGTGGAGTCAAGCTGGAAATTTGCAAGGGACAGAGGCCCAGGTTTCACACCACGATTTGGAAATTAAACAGCACACTCTTAGAAAAACAGTGGGTCAAAGAGGAAATCTCAAAAGAAATCAATGACTACCTTGAAACAAATGATAATGATAACACAACATACCAAAATTTATGGGATACAGCAAAAGCAGTACTGAGAGGGAAATTTATAGCCATAAATTCATATATCAAAAAAGTAGAAGGAGCAAAAATTGAAGAATTAACTTCACATTCGAAGGAATTAGAAAAACAACAACAAAGTGACCCAACAGGAAGAAGAAGGAAGGAAATAACAAAGATAAGAGCAGAACTAAATGAAATAGAAAATAAGAAAGCATTTGAAAAGATAAACAAGACCAAGAGCTGGTTTTTTGAGAAGATCAACAAAATTGACAAACCTTTAGCGAGGCTAACAAAGAGAAAAAGAGACAGGATGCAAATACTCAAAATAAGAAATGAGGAAGGCGATATCACCACTGACCCCACAGAAATAAAGACTGTCATAAGAGGATACTTTGAAAAACTATATTCCAACAAAAATGACAATATAGAGGAAATGGACAAATTCCTAGAAACACATAAGCAACCCATATTGACGAAAGAAGAAATTGATGATCTTAACAAACCAATCACAAGCAGAGAGATAGAATCAGTCATTAAAAATCTCCCAACTAAGAGGAGCCCAGGGCCAGATGACTTCACAGGTGAATTCTACAAAACATTCCAGAAAGAACTAACACCAATCCTGCTGAAACTATTCCAAAAAATCGAAACAGATGGAACATTGCTGAACTCCTTCTATGATGGCAACATTACCCTAGTACCAAAGCCAAACAAAGACACCACAAAAAAGGAAAATTACAGACCCATTTCTCTAATGAACCTAGATGCAAAAATACTCAACAAAATACTTGCTAATCATATTCAACAACACATTAAACGAATTATACACCACAACCAAGTGGGATTTATTCCAGGCATGCAAGGATGGTACAACATAAGAAAATCAATCAATGTAATACACCATATAAACAGATTGAAGGAAAAAAACCTCATGATTATATCTATAGATGCAGAAAAAGCATTTGACAAAATGCAGCACCCTTTCTTGATAAAAACACTCCAAAAAATTGGAATACAAGGAAATTTTTTGAACATGATAAAGAGTATATATGAAAAACCTACAGCCAACATTGTTTATAATGGAGAAATCCTAAAATCCTTTCCTCTAAACTCAGGAACAAGACAAGGATGCCCATTGTCTCCACTCCTATTTAACATTGTCTTAGAAGTACTTGCTCGAGCACTGAGGCAAGAACCAGATCTAAAAGGCATTCAAATTGGAAAGGAAGAAGTCAAAATTTCATTATTTGCAGATGACATGATCCTATACATAGAAAACCCTAAGAGATCTACAAGAAGCTTCTAGAACTCATAAATGAGTTTAGTAAAGTTGCAGGTTATAAGATCAATGCGCAAAAATCAGTAGTATTTCTGTACACCAATAATGAGCAAGATCAGGAGGAAATCAAGAAACAAATACCATTCACAATAGAAAATAAAAAATCAAATACTTAGGAATAAATTTAACTAAAGAAGTAAAAAACTTATACACTGAGAACTATACAAGACTGTTCAAGGAAATTAAAGAAGACCTAAATAAATGGAAGAATATTCCTTGTTCATGGATAGGAAGACTGAATATTATCAAGATGTCTATCCTACCAAAACTGATCTACACATTCAAAGCAATCCCAAATAAATCAACACAGCCTACTTTAAGGAACTAGAAAAACTAACTATGAAATTTATTTGGAAAGGAAAGAGACCCTGAATAGCCAAAGACATACTGAAAAAGAAAAACGAAATTGGAGGAATCACACTACCTGACTTCAAAACATACTACAAAGCTACAGTAGTGAAAACAGCATGGTACTGGCACAAGGAGAGACACACAGACCAATGGAATCGAATTGAAAACTCTGATATAGAACCTCACATATATAGCCATATAATATTCGATAAAGCCACCAAACGCTCTCAACTGGGAGAGAGTGGGCTATTCAACAAATGGTGTCTGGAGAACTGGATATCCTTATGTAGAAGAATGAAAGAGGATTACCATCTCACACCTTATTCAAAGATCAACTCAAAATGGATCAAAGACCTAAATATAAGAGCCAAGACCATAAAAACCTTGGAAAGCAGTGTAGGGAAACATCTACAGGACCTAGTAATAGGAAATTGATTCATGAATATCACACCAAAAGCACGAGCAGCAAAAGAACTAATAGATAAATGGGACTTCCTCAAAATTAAAGCCTTTTGCACCTCAAAGGAGTTTGTTAAGAAAGTAAAAAGGGAGCCTATACAGTGGGAGAAAATATTTGGCAATCATATATCTGATAAGAAACTTATAACTTGCATATATAAAGAACTCATATATCTTGAAAATAAAAAGATAAACAACCCATTCAAAAAATGGGAAAAAGATTTAAACAGACACTTCTCCAAAGAAGAAATACAAATGGCTAAAAAGCACATGAAAAAATGTTCCAAATCTCTAGCTATCAGGGAAATGCAAATCAAAACTACAGTGAGATACCATCTTACTCCCATAAGATTGGCAGCTATAAAAAAAACAGAAGAATACAAATGCTGGAGAGGATGTGAAGAAAGGGGAACACTCATCCACTGCTGGTGGGAATGCAGAAGGATCCAACCATTCTGGAGGACAGTTTGGTGGTTTCTTAAAAAGCTAACCATAGATTTTCCATATGATCCAGCAATACCACTGCTGGGTATATACCCAGCAGAACTGAAAACAAGGACACAAACCGATACATGTACACCAATGTTCATAGCAGCATTGTACACTATCGCCAAAAGTTGGAATCAACCCAAATGCCCATCAACAGACGAGTGGATCAATAAAATGTGGTATATACACACAATGGAATACTACGCGGCTGTAAGAACAAATACACTACAAACACACGTGATAACATGGATGAATCTTGAGAACCTTATGTTGAGTGAAGCAACACAGGCATTGAAGGACAAATTCTACATGACCTCAATGATATGAAATAAACAAGCTGCCTCAGAGAGCTAGAGACTGAACAATAGGCTGACAGGAAATCAGGGGGTGGAGGAAGGATGTGAGCCGACGTCTGCAGGGGTGGAATTTACGATGAGCTAGTGGTAAGTATGAACACAAAGAAGAGATAAAATGGGGGCAAGGGGCTGCCTTTGGGGGGTGCTTTGCGGGTTTGAGGGGGCCTGGGGATGGGCAGATGAGTAATATTGCCCAAAAAGTGGGGGGAGGGAGGGGTAGCATACGAACACAGGAGAGTGTCAGGTGTTGGTTGAGAGTAAAATGCTGAAAAAATCGTATCAAAATATAATTAAGAGGGTTACCTGTTTAGGATGCTCGGATGGGATGGTCTGATGCGGGACGGGATCCTGGGGAATGTCTGAATGCTCATTTTGCCAGAGTGGGTGATACCATTCGGTAGAGACCCAAGTAGTGAGAGTGGGGGTGGACCCACATCCTGGGGAGGACTAATGCCATCAAATAGAGGGAACTGTATCTCTCTAGGGAAAGGGTGGCTCCCAGGGCATTGGGGCAGCTGAGCAAGTTAGGACCTGAACACTGTTGCAAGTATCTCTGGACGTGGTTCCTCGGGAAACGGAGGTTGGCTGTCCCTGTGGGCACCAAGGGGATGGGAAAATGGATGTTAAATGTGTGAAACCAACATAAATGTGGGGTAAGAGAGGAGTTTCATGAGAATACACAAGGATTGATATAAAATATGTAATATTACATCATAAACATATAGGGGACGACAGAATGACAATGTAAACCATAATGTAAAACATAGGATAACTAAAAATGTTAGAAAACTGCGTGTCCTAAAGTATGCACCACAATGTAAGCACAGATGTCACCTGGTTTGAAAGCTATTGTCTCAGACTATGTACATCACTTTAAGTAAATATGTTTTGAATAGGATGTAAGAGTATCACTGTGGAAGGGAAAAGGTTTTGTAGTGGATGTGTGGGAGTGCTGTATATTGCATACATGAATTGCTGTGTTCTAGGGCTATTGTGAAGAGAAGTTCAATAATTAGGGGGAAAAAAAGGAAAATAAAAAGATAGGATGTAGAATTTTTCCAAGTGAACACGTATTCTATATCTAACCTTTAAACCCATCGCTATATTCCATTTTGCTAGTAAGAGATCCTGACATGATATTGGGGCTTCAATATTCAGGAAGTTCTGGATCCCAGAGTGGTCCAACAATGGCAGTGGAGAAATACTGGTATGGGATACTATTGACAGGGGATATATGGCTGACAGGGAGCTATACAGGGCATATGTCCAGGGTGCATGGTAATGTTTGGATATACTCATAGTGGCAACAATTAAAAACTAAAGCAGTGGGGGTACTGGGTCCCTGGCCAGGGGTGCTGTGCCGTGGTCCCTAGGGGAGCAGCAGCAGTCCCCCAAGTGCAGCAGCAAGGACCGAGAAGTAATGAAGGTCCAACAGTAAGCCCCTGATACTAATGACTATACTTGTGAGCCTATAGGCCTGAAATAAGAACAAGGCCTAGAGCAGCACTGTGCCTGGGAATTTCCTCCTGACAGCCTTCATATTACTCAAATGTGGCCAGTCTCGAAGCCTAACTCAGCATCTAAATGCAATGCCTTCCCCCCAGCGTGGGACAGGACACCCGGGGATGAGTCTCCCTGGCACCGAGGGATCACTATCAACTAACAACTGATAATGCACCTGGAAAATGACCTTGAAATGAAGGTTCGATGCGGATCAGTAAAATATCCCTGTCTACATAGAATAATATGACTTTAAAAAGCTGTTTGATCTAATATAAGGGGGAAATAGAAAGGAGAAATGAGTTTATATGGCTATGAGTCTCAAAAAAAAAAAGAGTCTGGAGGCTGTCAGAAGGATTTCCCTTATGCACAACTGAGCAGAGTCTAAGAGACAGATAAAGTAGATACAATCCCCAGGTATTGGTTCCTTTGAGGGCTAAAGGGACCCACGGGTTCTACGGTCATGGTAGATAGGGTTCACTGCCACGTCAGATGGCCCTTCTATGGAGCTGGTGTTTCTGCGTGATGAAACTGGACCCAGAGCGGATCTCTTTTCATAAGACTATCATGCTACTTTACTGGAATTGTAGTTGGTATTGGGGTTTAAGATATATTTAGGGATTGAATCTTTTTACTGACAATATGATAGCCAGGCCCTGAGCCTCAACAGACTGCAGCTCCTACAATCTGAACTATTGGACTCACCTCACTCAGCTAAGATGGAGTTGAAGAAGGGCAACCACCACACCATGGAGCCTAGAGTGTCTACAACTGAAAGCAGGAGGTGTGCATCCAGTAACCATGTGGAATCTAGCCTCCTCTTGACATAGAGGTGCAACGGACACAACCAATCCAAGGACCTCAGAGAAAAGGTGGCAATGGAGTGGGAAAAGTGGACATGGTGGCTGATGCGTATTGGGAATGGCAGGAAGAGATGAGATGTGGAGGCGCCTTTGGGACTTGGAGTTGCCTGGATGGTGCTTCAGGGGCAATCACCGGACATTGTAAATCCTCCGAGGGCTCACTGGATGCAATGGGGGAGAGTGTGGGCCATGATGTGGACCAATGACCATGAGGTACAGAGTTACCCAGAGATGTACTTACGAAATGCAATGGATGTGTCATGATGATGGGAGTGAGTGTTGCTGGGGGGGGGAGGGGTGTGGTGGGGGTGGTGGGGTCGAATGGGACCTCATATTTTTTTTAATGTAATATTTTTACAAAATCAATTAAAAAAAGTAAAAAAAAAAAGAGTGGATTAGAGACAGAAAACAAAACAAAGGTATTAGAAATTAAGAGTTAGACACTTTGGGGATCAAAGAAAGGGAGGTGGAATATAGGAGAGACAGTAGATGATGGAGGATATCAAGAGGTAGGGGAAAGGGGATAGTGTAGGTAGCCAAAATCAATTCACACAGAAATGAGACAATGGAGGATGAGGAAACCCAGTAAATGTGAGGTGTTCCCTGCAGCACCTATTGTATAATTAAGATAAAATAAAATAAGAAGAAAATGAGGGACAAGAGAGAAAAAGAAAAGAAGAAAGAAAGAAAGAAAAAGTGGATGGGTAAAGGGAGGGGAACAAGTAAGGAAAAGAAAAAAATATATAGAACCACCACAACAGTAAAAACAAAAAAAAACCCATAAATAACTGAGGAAAAAAAAAGACTTTAGGGGATATAGTGGGAGAAAAGCCCAGGAGATAATGCAATGTTAGCAATCAGGACTATAAAAAATAAAAAAATAAAATAAAAATAACAAAACAAAACAAAACAAAAAAGAAAAAATGCAAACGTTGAGGGCTAGGACATTCAAGGACTTCAGATGGACCTCAGGGCATGATTGATTCAGGGATGGAAAGTCTGTGATATTGAAGACTCAAGAGGTGTGAGTCTCTGCGGTGTGGGCCACCAGGGTTTAGGGGACTCAGACCTGGCAACCTCAAATCTGGTTAACAGGGAGCCTGGGAGCACCGCAGTGCTACACAGCCTTCAGGGATCCCCACAGCTGGGGTCCAGCCCTATGAGAGAGGTCACATCCGCAGACTCTGGCCTATGTGACTGAACCCCACAATTCACCCACTCACTTGGGTCTCTTCTGTGGCTGTATCACCCAATTCAACTTCAGGACACCTCCCGCCCTGTAAGCCCCCGGAATGGCCACCTGGGGGCGCCGCTACACTGCAGCCAATTTAATGACGCAGATCAGTAGCCAGGCTAGGGGTGGGGCTCCAGCCGGAAATGCTGATAACAGAGTCCAAAACCAAAATTCCCACACTTCGCAAAATATTCCCCTAATCGGCTTCCAGACGTCTCCCACCCTGCCAGTCCCTGAAACAGCGCCCTGCTTACATCTCTTTATTGTGAGCAATTTAAGGGGGCTGCAGATCAGCAGCCAGTCTTGGGGGCGGGGCTCTAGCCAGAAGCGCTATTATTTGTGTCCACAATCAAAAATTCCCCGCCTAGCAATAAAATTCCTGTTTGTCTCCCCTAATAGGTCTGCAAAGGCCTCCTGCCCTGTTAGCCCCCCAGTAGCCCGCTCAGAGCTTATGAATTCCCCAGTACCACAGAGCCTCCAGGAATTGCTGCTGCAGCGCTGGTGCCACGGCTCTGCCCACCCCAGGAGGGAGCATCAGGCACGCAGCCCCCACCTCCATGTAATAGAGCCTCAATATTATCTTATACATGAATTTTCTCTGTTACCTTCCCACCAAATCGATGTCCAGACACCTCCTGCCCTGCAAAATCCTGAAACAGCCTGGTCCCAAAGAATTTCCAATGCTGCCCAGATGCTTCTTTGCAGGAGAGATTATTGGGTGTGCTCACTCAGCCACCATCTTATGTTTTTAAATGTAGCAGTTTTTCTGATCTATGCTTTTTAAAAAAGGACAATTAAAAATTTAATTTAAAAAAATTATAAAAGTGCATGGTCCAATATGTAAACTACAATGTCAACCATTGACATGCTTCAAAATAATGTTTCAATATTTGTACATGAATTTTGACAAATGAACCATCCACATGTAAAATGTTATAATGAAGGAAAGGGAAAAAGAGGTATAAATGAATCCCCTATAATCTGTATGTGACTTTTCTGTAACCTAAATGTTCTTTGAAGACAATATGAAAAAAAGAAGATGGCAGGGGAATAAACAGAAAAAAACTGTTACCATACACACAAGACAACATATCTTAGAGTGATGAAAGACATAATGTCAAAAAAGTTATTTTAATTTTATGTTTTTATTTATTTTTATTAGTCAATAATGTTTTTAAAAATTATTTGCATTTTATTTATTATTTTTAAAACTATCAATTCTTTTTTGTATTAATTTCATTTGGTTATTTTGCTGGCTTCATTTTTTTAAAGATTTATTTTATTTCATTATTTATTCCTCTCCCCTTGTTGTTTCTGTGCTTGGTGTTTGCTCTCTCTATCCATTTGCTGTGTGCTCTCTGTAACTGCTAATCTGCTCTTTAGGAGGCACTGGAAAGTGATCATGGGACTTCTGATGTGGAAAAGAGGCATTCAATTACTTGAGCCACCTCAGCTACCTGGTTTGTTGTGTATCTCATTGTCTTTACTCTGGGTCTCTTCATTGCATCTTATTCCAGCATCAGCTCACCATGCCTGTCTGTCATGCCAGTTTGCCTTCACCAGGTGGCCCTAGGAACCAAACCTGGGACCTCCCATGTCACCGATGAAAGCTCATTCATTTGAGGCAAATCTGCTTCTCTGTTGGCTTTATATTTGAAGAAGTTTTTGGATCACAGAGGATTTACAAGTGTGTTAGGGAAGGATCATTGGTGTGAGTTTTCAATGATAGGGATGCATGGGAAGATGTTCACCTGGGGCATACTTATAAGGCATATGAATGTATTCAAGGGTTCATGGAGCATTGTCATGGTGGGTGGAAATTCACACAGTAACAATAAGAATATTGATTTCTCACCATGGGAAGCTCTGCCACATTCATTAATGGGACAGCAGGAATCCCCTGAATACAGGAGCAGTAACTATTGAAGGAGGATGGACCATTGACAAGCTCTTGATATTGATGACTATCCTTATGAAACTTTATTTTGAAATTGAAACTCAGCCTAGTATTATTGGGTGTCTAAGAGTTACCTCCTGAGAGCCTCCTTGTTGTTCAAATATGGTCTCTCTATAAGCCAAACTCAGCATATAAGCATATAAATGCATAACTTTTCTGCTGATGTAGGACATGACTCCTGGGAATGATCCTCCCTGGCTCCGAGGGATTACTACCAAGCACCAACTAGCAACACAACTGGAAAAAGAGCTTCACCAACCAGGGGAAAGTGGAAAGATAAATGTGTTTATATGCCTAAGAGACTTCAAAGTGAATTGGGAGGTCATTCCAGATTTATGCTTATACATATCTCAGCAAGATTGTAAGAAATATACCATATGAATGAAAGATATTGCTAATCTGGGTAAGCGTGGAATGGGTAGGGAGCAGGCTATTTGGCAATCACATTTTTTTTTTATGTGAAATTTATGTAATCCAACTATCTTTTAAAAATGAAGAATTATGAAAAAGGAATTAATAGCATATAAGAATCCCTGTTTAGGGCAGGAGATAAAAAATCCTGTCATCACCAACTTAGAATACTTCCAATGTCCTTATGTGACTGCTATTATGATTTTTTGCACCTGAGTTTGTATGAAATCAAAACAAATATTATAGATTAAAACAAACTTTTTAAAAAAATGTATTTCCCAACTTTTCCTGTAAATCTGAGATGTTATTGGTGCAGGTAGCATCTTTACTAAATATACCATTTCCATTTGATAAAGCATTTTGGTCATGCTTAACTTATTGGTCATAGACTCGAAGTTGACCCTGAAATTGGGATATTATGTATGGAGACCCAAACTTTTATATGTCAAACTTCAATTTTGACTAGAGCTAAGTATCAAGCTCATGCCTTAATTTCAAATGTAGTGTAACTGGCATTTTAGAATAAGTAGCTACAAGGGATATCTCTAGTTAAAGGTTGCCTCCATTGGCCAGCAGCTGCAAATGACAAAATACTGTCACAGTTTTCCTTGAAGAATTGAGTAGTGTAAATCCTCCTGAATATGTTCGATAATATTTGACTAGAACTCAGGTTTCTGGATTTCTTTGTTTTGTTCTTTTTTCTTTTTTTTCTCCTTCCTGGAGGTCATAAGATAATGTCTACTGCAGGGCTATTGGGACTGAGGCTTCTGACTTTCCAACAAATAGAACATCATCTACAGACTGAAAAGTTGAAATCACAAGGTAGAGGTGCACATGCTTCATTCTTACCTGCCCACTGAGAGCAAATGGCAGGGGAGTTTATCTCATCAATACTTCTATACTAGCACCTTGCCACAATTAGGATAATCCCCTGTGGCATTATGGGACAGGGAAGTAGAAGTATATAATACATTAATTCCAAAAATAGATTCTCATGGAAAAAAATAAACTGGATGTTGAATTATCTCATAAGGCCCCATCTATATCGTCAGATAAATTCTGTTCCCTCATTGTGCACCTTGTGAAAACCCTAATAGTTGAGTTTGTGTGTTTTTATTTTATATTATTTTATTCATTTTTATTACGTGAACACAGATAAAGGAGTTTAACACCAGCATGAGTCAAGGGCTGCAGCAAGATTAGTGTATCCCTTAGGCAGGAGCTTGGAGATCTTAAGGAGCCAAAAGAGGCAACCATGGGGGAATAGCCAGGATAATGAGGAGATTTTTCCTATTTCTCTCCTTTTTCTTAGAATTGTCATCTTAAAGTCTTGTGCCTTGCAGCACCTGGAGAATACAAAGGCTTCGGGGCATCTTTCTTTCTGACTGCTTGCAGGCATGCTCAATTCCACATCCCTAGCCATGATTAACAATCTCTGCACCTAACCCCCTCCCCTAGGACTATGATAAAAGATGACAAATTTGGCACAAGTATCCAAAAGGACTATAAAAGTTCTAAACCCTTCTCTCCGTCAAATCCCACAGAAATTCAACTTTTTCCTTAAAGATTTGGAGGTCAGGTTGCAGGTGGAGGAAGACATCAAGGGACACAAAGTGTGAGAGTGAGCAAGACGCATTTCCTTTTTATGCCTAGCGACCACATGACCGCATGACCTCAAAATATAATTTTGATTTACCTTAACCATCCGTTTTGGGGACTGCTTGACATTTCTCCTGCTAAGAAGAGAATGAACAAAATTTCTTGATGGTTCCTCCTGCTGCAGAAGGAGAGTAGACAGTAAACAAAGCACACGTAGCTACCTCCTTTCAATCCTGCCTTTCACACAGTTTCCCCATTAAATGTGCAGGGCCCTTAGCTCCACCTCACCCAACATTGGGTTAGAGAATTTTCTATTAGTTCAAGGGAGGTTTCTCACACCATAACCACAAAGTGTTCTTGTCCTTTCCTCTTCCAGATATTAGTTCTCTGTCTGCATTATATCTTCATCACAAACATTATCAAAGTATTTATATGCTTTTATATTCAACCCCATTTGCAAGCTAACAAACTAGCCAGTCGGTTTCATGGATGCTGGCAGAAGGCATGAGGATTCCGGATCTGAAACAAAAGGCTTTATTTTTTGTTGCACAACTGACAACAATATCTTCATGTTAATATTATTCATCTTGCTCTCTCTTTCCCCCTGCAAGTTCCATGACGTTAATACAAAGGAACTCAGGTATATGCTGCACAAATAATAGATTTGTGCTACAAGTGAGGGAGCTTGGGCATATGACTCCCCCAATTTTGTTTCTTAAAGATTTATTTTATTTCTTTCTCTCCCCTTGACTCCGTTTTCTGCTCTCTGTGTCCATTCACTGTGTGTTTTTCTGCATCCGCTTGTATTAATTGAGGGGCACTGGGAAACTGCATCTCTTTCTTGTTGAGTCATCTTTCTGCATCAGTTCTCCGTGAGTGCAGCACCACTCCTGGGTTGGCTGTGTTTTTGTCACCTGGGGTGGCTCTCCCCATGGGGTGCACTCCTTGCGCATAGTGCACCCCAACACTGGGGCGCCCCTACGTGGCACAGCACACCTTGCACACAGCAGCACCGTGCATGGCCGGCTTACCACATGGGTCAGGAGGCCCAGGGAATCAAGCCCTGGAACCTCCATATGGCAGGTGGACACGGTCAGTTGTGCCATGTCCACTTCCCAGAATCCCCCAATTTTTAACTTTATTATTGTGAAGTTTGCCCTAGTTTTTCTTCAGTGTGAGGATTTACCTATATTACAATCATCAGATAATTAATATGACTTATGTCCCGAGAAATAATTTAATAACATCTTGAAAGTTGGCTTGAATTACAAGAATTATTTAAAAATTTATTAGGAAATAAAGCTGGTGCATACGTGAAAAAGTTGAGATACCCACTGAGAAATATATCCTAATAGGGACAACTTTCACATTAAAATATGGGAAAAATCAATCCCATGACCAAAAAGATTTTGAAGATTTTTTTTCTCCAAGTCCCATCTTGCTGGTGTGGCAAAGCGGGATTGCTAAAAGATAAGATGATAGGTAGAAATAGTATGAATAAACATCTCCAAAGATGGGGAGATGTTAACCTATTTGACACAATGGCAAGTGAGAGCAAATGAAATCAAATTATGATTTACTTTCAGAATGAACTGTATTTATAGTTGTTTATGGAAAAATATCAATCCATACTCCCACCACATAAAAAGTCCATTCTTAATGAATGGCTGATTGTAATTTTAAAGACTAAAAATGAAATATTTATAAGAAAAAAAAAAGAGACCATTTCTACGGTATTAGAAAAGAAAAATAATATAAAGGAAAAAAATTTAAAGGAGTAAATGCAAATTAGATTTTAGTAGAATTAAGAGCTTATCAGAGAGAGAGAAAGAGAATCGGGGACAGAGAATTTAAGAACTTGTTTCCAGAGTACATAAAGAATGCTTACAAACCGAAAAGAGAATGAAAGAAAATTCAACTGAGAAAAAATGAACAGAGTAAATGAACAGGCATCTCCCAGAAAGAGTCAGCAAGGGGCTGGTAAACATGTGAAAACATGTTCAGCTTCTTTAGTAAACCATTAACTTGTAGCATGACACAACAACCAGAAGGCTAAAATGAAAACGACAAAAATAATCAAATGTGGATAAAGAAAAAATCTCATACACTTAAGGTGGGTGTGGAAATTGCTACAGAAATATAGGAAAACAGTTTGGCATCATCATCTATGTCAGAATGGATGTAAACATGATGAATAATTTCAGTAATGCCCATATAGGTAACAAAAATTCATACATTTCACCAAAACACAAATTCTGCCATTTGAATACCTACACTAACGATCATAGCTCCATCATGAAAATTATTCACATGCACATAACCAATGGAATTAATATATTAAATATTTGATAATGATACAATGGAAATTTATACAACAATCCTAATGAATGATCCACAAGAACTTGTATCAGTACATATTAAGTCACAAAAACCATAAGGAATGGAAACTCTACTTACAAAAACATTATTGCTAAATGATTCCATTTATATAAAGGAAAAAGCAGAAGGAACTGCTCAATGGTAAAAGCTGTCAGACTAGTGTTTCCAGTGTGGATAATGGCATGGAGGAATCATAAAACGATACTAGAGCATATCAGTATTCTGGTTTCGGTGGTGTTACAGTTTGCAGTTATTTCTGTGAATCCCAAAAACAGAAAAATTATGTTTGTAAACTATTCTATTCTTCTGGGTGTGTTGCCCTTTGATTATTAAATTCATTTGATAATGCTAAATTCATTTGAGGGGCCCTTAATTAAATTACCTCTTAAGAGTAGGGCTTTGATTCTACCATGTGAGTAACACTTGACTCGGGTTGAGTCCCTGACCCTTGGTGGACCAATATAAATTGACACTCAAGAAGAAATGTTGGGAAGAGAGAGAGCTCTGTCAAAGTTTGTCCTGGGGCCCCAGGGAGAGATAAGTCATTTGCCTGGTAGTTTGCAGCTGACCTTGGAAACAGAACCATACAGCTGAAATTGATACAGAAGGCCCAGAAATAAATGAGCCCTATGTTGGGAGAGAGAGGAAGCCCTGAGAGACAGGCCTTATGCCAGCCTGCAGCTGAGAGAGAGGAAGCCAGAGGGGAAGGCTGAACCCATGCAGAGATCACTGACCAGCTTGCTTCAACACTTGGCAACTGACTTTGGTGGTAAAGCAACCTTGAGTTGAACTCTTTAGGGCCTTGTAACAATAAGTTTTTAACTCAAGTAAAGTACCTTTTATAAAAACCAAAAGATTCCTGGTACTTTGCATTGACACTCCACTCGCAGACTAATACAAGTAGTTTGCTCAGGATTTGGAAGTTCTCCATGTAATATCAATACATACATCTTATAAATACTCTTAAATACATAAAAGCAATGTAAAAAGTTGGTAGAACATTATGACAGACACAACTTAGAGATGTTGTAGGTTTGATGCCAGACAACCACAATAAAATGAATATCACAATACAGTGATTAAACAAAATTTTTGGTTACCCAGTGATCATAAGCTATGTTTATGCTGTACTATGGTCTGTGAAGTGTGTAATAGCATTACGTCAAATAAAACGTACATAGATTCATTTAAAAACTCTTTATTGCTAAAATAAAATGCTTACCATCTTCTGATCCTTCAACAAGTCATTACCTTTTTCCTGGTAAAAGGTCTTTCCTATATATAAATGGCTGCTGAATGGTAACAGTGGAGGTTGCTGACGTTTGGATTGGCTATAACGATTTCTTAAAATAAGACAATAATTAATTTTATTGCATTGATTGACTTTTTCACAACAGATTTCTCTGTAGTATGCATTGCATTTTATACACAGTATGCCATGCATTTTATACACAGTAGACATTATTTCAAAATTGGAATCAATCATTTCAAACCCTGTTGCTACTTTATCGATGAAGTTCGTGTAATGTTCTAAATCTCTTCTAGTCATTTTGACAATGTTCACAGGCTCTTCACCAGAAAATTCCATCTCAAGAAACCTCTTTCTTTCCTCATACATAAAAAAACAACTTGTTGATATTTCGATATCCTACCATGAACCATGTTTGTTCTTCAGGGTATCAAAAAAAGTAATCCTTTCCAGAAGGTTTTCAATTTACTTTTCCAGATCCATATGAGGAATCCCCATCTATGGCAGTTATGGCTTACAAAATCTATTTCTTCAATAATAAGACTTGAAAGTCAAAATTAACTCCCTGATACATGCACTGCAAATGGATGTTGTAGCAAAGTCATAAATTTCATTGTACATACTCATCACTGCTTTTGGGTGAACAGGTGTGTTGTCAATGAACTGTGATATTTAGAATGGTATTATTGATTCTGAGCAATAGGTCCCAACAATGGGCTTAAAATATTCAGCAAATTGTGTTGTTAACAGATTTGCTGTCAGCCAGGCTTTGCTATTCCATTTCAGCATAATTCTTAAGGGTCCTAATTTGCAGTGTGGTAAATTAGCACTGGCTTCAACTTAAAGTCAGCAGCTGTGTTTTCCCCTAATGAATGTTAGAGTCAGCCTGCGCTTCCAAGCATTGAAGTCAAATCAAATTGACTTCTCTTTTCAGTTATGAAAGTCCTAGATGTCAATTCTTCCAATAGAAGTTTGTTTCCTCTACATCAAAAATCCTTCAATCTGCACTTAGCCTACATAACTTGCTTCAGCATTTATCTCAGCACTTGCTGCTTCACATTGTACTTTTATGCCTTGGAAGAGAGTTATTTCCTTAGATCTCATGAAGTGACCTATGCTATCTTAGTTTTTCTTTTTCATCTTCTGTATTCCTTTCAGCCTTCATAGAATTACAGAGAGCTGGGCCTTGCTCCACATTAGATTTTGGCTTCAATGGAATGTTGTGGTTGGTTTGATCACTACGATTTTCTCTACATCAGCAATATGAGTTTTATGTTTTGTTATCATTTGTGTGCCTATTGAAGCGGCACTTTTAATTTCCTTCTGAAACATTTCATTTACTTTCACAACTTGGCTAACTGTTGGCACAAGAGTCCAAATTTTTGGCCTATCTTAACTTTCAACATGCCTTCCTTAATAAACTTAATAATTTCAAGGTTTGATTTAAATTAAGAGATATGCATCTCTTCATTTGACCACATAGAGGTCACTTTAAGGTTACTAATTGGCTTAATTTCAATAAAGTTGTGTCTCAGGGAATAGGAAGGCCTGAGGAAGGGGAGAGAGATGGGGGAATGATTGTTCAGTGGAGCAGTCAGATCACATGCATTTTTTAAGTTTGCCATCTTATGTGGTCATGTTGCTCCCCCAAACAATTATAACAATAGCACCAAAAGTCTCAGGCAACCTAAAAGATATAATAATAAAATAAATATTTGAAATATTAGTATAATTAGCATAATATGACATAGAGAAAGAAACAAGTCCAAGCTTTTGGAAAAATGGTGCTGACAAACTTGCCCAATGCAGGGTTGCCACTAACCTTCAATTTGTAAAAAATTGCAACACCTGCAAAATGCAATAAAGCAAAGTTCAATAAAACAAGTTATATCTGTAGATTAGAGTTGCATTGTCTTTATATTTTCAGGAAGGCAGTTGAACATATTGGGTAACTTTACCCTATCATTAATTTTTAAAGTATACTTTAATTTCTAGGTTATAAAGTAAGAGATACTGAGTTTGCAACCTCCAAAGAAAAAAGGCAAAATGTGGAATTTTAAACACAAAATAAGCAGAAGAAGATACAAAGAACAAGGAGTTAATCTAAGTGTAATGTAATGAAGAGCATGCAACAAATTTGGACATACACTCTCAAATACAGGCATCATTATATTACTCCTAAGTATATTATTGCTCCTATTAACATCAAACAATATTTGCATATATTAAATAGGATATTTTTAAAGAGATATTACTAATACATAATTAAAATAGAATAGTTTTTAACCTCATTTTCATTACATTTCATATTATTATTTTATTCAGTTAAAAATTAGCATAATAAATAAATGAAAAAGTTTCTCATTTTTCAGTTAATTAACTATTTCAGTATATATACTTACACGTAGTTAAAATTTTAACAAATAAAGTAAAAAGGCTGGTGATATAAATCATCAGTTTAAATATGCTTTACAGTTAAACAAAATTTTAATTTGTTATTTTTAATTTGTCATTTTATACTTTTCCAATATTATTGCATATCAAACATAGTCTGGTTTTATATATATGCACATATATATGTACATGGAAATGTTAATGTATGTATATATGTAAATATATTTGTTATATGTTTTGTGGGAGCTAAAATGTGTTTCTTTATATTTTGGCATAATATTTAATGTATATTCATTACAACAAACTGATGCTGCTGTTTAAAATTTATATGATTTTACCACTTTACATCTGCTTTACATGTAACTACAGAGAGAGAAATATAAGAAAATGTTCCTTAAAGTTGAGGAAACACCATCATGATAATTCAGAATCCAATAAGTTTTTAACTCCACATTATAAACCAAAAAATGGATATATGCTTTTCTTCTTTCAAATGACTATTCTTCTACTGCTCCAAGGCTAATGAAAGACTCAGTCAAAATCTTGTCCTTTAACTTAAAGAAATGAGAGTGCTCCTCCCAAAATTTTTCTTGCCAAAATGCCCAATAGAAATGTTCTCATAATATCAAATAAAACACCCCAAGACTCACAATCTTACATCTACAGTTCAGAAATCTATGAAATTTTCTACCAGTTACCCAGATTTTTTCATATTCTCAAACTCATCTGATCTCTTCAAAAAACAGCAAAAATATATTTTTCACATTCTTGTTTGATCTATTTCAGTTCTATATGAACATTTCTACACTATAATATTTTATGTATGCCAATCTCTCTTCTCAGCATCATATCAAATGACTGCCATCCATCTAAGTACATTAGATACACAAATCATAACTTGCCCACAATGATCATATTCTCTGATTCTGAATCTGAAATACAGATTCCATTTTCACACCCTACTTCTTCATTATTCCATGGGGATTTTTTCTTTTAAATATTTTGAATCGCACCCCCCCACACACACACTCTCTTCCTTTATTGTGTAACTTGTGCAACAATTTGATATGTAGCGAATTTTTGGAAAAATATACTATATCAGGTAGAAAGTTACATACTCCAAGACATACTTACGTAGTCATTGCATAATATTTCATTTTCAGTTGTTGTTATCATTTGTTTATTCTTGTGGCAAAGGCAGCTTAGGTTGTCTTTTTCCCTGCACTTGAAGTGTGACTTTTCACAACAGTTCTTATGGCAAACTAGGAGATGTATAAATCATAACTGAACATCTTGCAGAAACATACATTTACATATTTCTGAAAAGATGGGGAATTCTGTATGCCTTACTTGGCAGAGTGGAACCCGAAAACACTGGGGACACGACACATGAGAACAAAGGGGCTGAGAGCTGGGAAACAGGAAGCAAGAAGTGCAGTGGTGTTTATCAGCCACCAACTAGGATTATTTAAAACAGAAAGAAAAATCTGAAATATGAAGGAGAGGGTATAAAAAGTTACAAAAGTGCTCATCAGTAAAAGGATGTTTTTGGCAGCTCTGGTCTCAGGGGAGGATCTGGGGGAGACATTGTTCCTATGAATATATTGGACCCTCTGCTTGTGCCTGTACAAGATATAAGCCAGGGAGCCACTGGCCCAGAGCATGAGCCCCAGACATAAAGCATCAGGGACTGCTAACAACATTGAATAGAGTGAGTCTGAGATTTTGTCATGACGTGTAGCAGCACAGTATCCAAAACTTTTTAGGTTTGTGATGTTTTTGGTGTTCTGTCTGCCATACATATGCAGTAGAAAAATAATATTTACTGCAATGTAGATGATCCAGCACAGGAAAAGGGAAAAAACAGTATACTTTGGGGCTTTAAATTTCAACTCTGCCCACCTGGCATTCCTGGGACTGACCATGATGGCCTGAAAAATACTCAAGAGACAGGTGGTTCCCAGGGACACCCCCCTGCCCACTCTGTGAAGATAGAAAAATACTTTGCATACAAAATCATTGAACACAACTTTCAAATCAAATGCTTCCATTGTTTGTGGTATTCCTTTACAGAGAAGGACCAAGGAATTGGCTACTAGCAGGTGCTTGACAATCAAATCTGTGGACCTTAATCTGCACCCAGTGAAGGAAAGGAAGATATAATGGTAAAAAAATGACAAATTCCCCAGCATTCCAAATGTGGTTTGTAATAAGAAGATCATTCCTATTGCCAAATCCTTGGAGGCCATTTTGTCAGTTATCTGTGACTGATTATCTCAGAACCAGAAAATACTGTATTGGGAACATAAATCATGAGCTACATTTATCATCTCAATCAAAATAAATAATTCTCCACTTACTGTTAGATTGTACTTAAAGACATATTAGTTTTTCTTTAATTAAGATTTCTAAGCACTGAACATATAACCTTTAAAGAGAAATTACCATGTATGAACTTCTGCTATCAAATCTGTACATATACTAATTTCTGTTTTCTTCACAAATCCATGATGCACACACGGAAATTTTAATCATAAAGTCGAGGATAATTTAGGCACAAAGAAGTTAAATGATTTGCAGAATTTACACCCTAGGTAGCTTTAACCACACATGCTATAGTAAGGAAGATACCTACCTGTATTATTCAAATAATCTCTATATATTTGTTCTTACAACCTATCATTTTATTTTAGATTGATGGCATTTTATTGAGTGCTTTCCAAGTAAGTATTGAAGCTATTACATAGGTCAATAACAATTATGAATAAAGATTTAATGATTACAGTAAAATATGGATGTCCTTATAGCATATTGCTACATGAACCTATGCTATGACAAGATGGATTCAGTAAATGCCTGATAAATTCTGAATTAAGATGGCAAGAGAAAGATTCTTTTGTTTTTATGTCAGGAACAAAAGTATAATGACATCTCTCACTGGACTTATTTAACAATATTAGGTCATGCTCTAAAATCAGGGACATGAAACACTAAAGCATGAGAAAATATCATGGAGTTCAAACTATATCCTTACTAATTGTGGATCATATATTTATTTATTACTATCTAAGTTGAGTTACCAATAAGATAAGATCTGTGAAAGATATCAAAATATAAGATGCATGAAAAATAGCATCTGTAAAGTGTGAAATCTTTTGCACTGTATAAATAAAAATAGTAAAGATTATGTTTGATAATCTGTTTTAAAACAGAAAATATTGAAAGATATATCTGAGCCTGACAGACACTGTCTGAAAGACATATTAATAAAGTTACATTATCCTTAAATACTCCTTCCCTAACATCAAGGAGCAAAACAGTCTCACCATAATCAACAGACCACAGATATTTTCAGTAAAGGCACATTTACTGTCTCCATGAAGCAATTCATATCCAGTAACTTAAAGAAAGCATTTCCTTTTGGTCAGCTGCGGTTCAGATACACAATTTGTGCACAGGATTGGATGATTCCTGTTGATACATCCTGTTCATTATTACAAACATGGATGTATTACATGCACACCTATATTAATTCTGAGAATTTTCTATATGATTCCTGTTAGGTAGACTGACTAAACAGCAGATTAGTTACAGAATTGCAATCCTTAATCATCCCAAAAATCAGAACTATCCTGATCACTTGGACTAAACATTAACAATTACCATCAGTGAGGAATTAACCAAACTACATTAGGCAACACCAGGGAATGGTATTGGATCTTGGACCCACATTTTTCTTTACTAGCTTAGCTCATGCCGCAGGAATTTTTCTTCTCATCTGTGCGTTTTTTATTCTGCAACAGTTTCAAACCCTGAAGAATTCCTTTTTATAATATTATCATTTATCCTGACTCTTGATAGGCCTCCTTCTCTTATGATTCTGCCTTTCCCATTGATTTAGAAAATACTTACCCAACTTCTTCTCACTCTCAATCCTCTGGTCCCAGTGAGGTGGTCATGATTGCAAATATGTGTGTGGTAGAGGGGAAATAAGATCCTGAAATAGGGTTTTGTGATTTTGTGACCTCACCTCCCCATGCAACAATTATAATTTCACTTGAATCATGAGAGTGCAGTCATGGGTTCCTGAGAATATTTCTGAAAAACATTTTGCAGTTGCTAATTACCAAAAACAATTACAAGTTTCTAATCAGGATCTCAAAAGAGACCATTGGAGTGTTTGCAGGAGGCTCTTTCTTTTCCATAATCCTTGGAGGCAAACAGGGACGCATATGAAAGAAGCAGGAAACGTTCCTGTCTGAGCAGGCAGTAAGTCACTTTATTCTCTGCTTCCCTTATAAGTTTTAATACCACAAAGTGAGTTCTTTCCTAATCTTCATACTAGTTAGGTTCCCATCATTTAATTTTTTAAAACTTTTTTTTATTGTTTAAATTTTTTCAAGTATATAATCACACATAAATGCACATAAACAGTAAGTGTATAGTAATGTTGTGAACTTACAAAAGAAGCGTATACAACACCATACAGGACTCTAATATCTCACCCTCCCACATGAGCAGATAGGGAATCAGACAAAATAACTGAGGATTTTCAAAGAGCTATAAGAAAAAGGAAACATGCTTCTAATAACTTACATTAGAAATCACCAGATTGATTTACACAAGTGAATGTCTATCAATATGGAATTTTTTAGGAAAATACATTTTTCTAACACTGTCCCACACTAGTAATAAATAATTAGAACAATGATAGAAAAAAGAGAAAAGTTTATAAAGGGATCCCTCAGAAATTAAACATCCAGGATCAGGTTTTTAAAAGACAGATCTACCCATTCTTTTAACAGATAAGTCAATGCTACTTACTCAATTGCCACTGTTTTTTGCAAAATTTTGAATTATAAGAATTCATTGATTTTTGTTATTAATGAAGAAACCTAAAATATAAGTGTACCAACCAATCATTTGTTTTCACCAAAAAACAGTTTGATCCTGTCCACTATTCAATCCCTCTGCCCCATTTTACATGTCAGGAATTATAAACTTATGGACAACCCATATTTTACAAAATTGCACAAACACAAATTTGCTCCTTTCACAAAGATACAGTCACACACATGAATGATCACTCATAATCCCAATCACATCTATTCACAAAAACATCTTCATATCCACATTCCCACAATCTCAGTCACACACTTGCACTCATGCATATACTTACCATGTGAAAACACCCTCACAATTATGCACGCTCACATAAACTCACACAGTCACACCAGCTGTCATGAAATCACACCCTCACGGTCACCGTGTGGATGTGTAATGAAGCAACATGCTCATGTATGGAAGAGTAGTGATACCGTCAGACCTCTGGAAGCCTAGGTGGTGCTTATTGCATATTTGTGATCTTCCCAAGCCTCCAATCACCTACAAAAGCCTCATTTTCCATGTACAGCATTTACAAATGAGTTGTTTTTAATTTTAACATTCTATTTTTAAATTTTCATTAAATTGTCTTTTTAAAAAGGTTACGTAGATCACAAAAAATGTTACATTAAAAAATATGAGGATCCCACATACCCCACCCCCATCCCCCGCTCCTGCCACATCAACCTCTTTCATTACTGTGGCACATTCATTGCATTTGGTGAATTCATCTTGGAACACTGCTGCACTGCATGGATTAGAGTTTACATTGTAGTTTACACTCTCCCCCAGTACATTCAGTGGGTTATGGCAGGATATATAATGTCCAGCACCTGTCCCTGCAATATCATTTAGGACAACTCCAAGTCCCCAAAATGTCCCCACATCTCATCTCTTCTTCCCTCTTCCTACCCTCAGCAACTACCGTGGCCAAGATCAAGGTTTCATGTTGGGAAAGCTGGAGCACTTAGGGGAGTGAATTTTCCTATGTGTGTGATAGAGCAGGGTAATAAAAAGTGCACTGGGAAAGGGAACATAGGAATAATACATGGGTGCAGATTCAGGGGCACAGGAGGGTAAAGAATGCAGGGAAAATAAAAATAAAGAAGGATAAAAGGCTTAGAAAAAGGCAGGTGTGAATAAGAGGCACAAGAGATTTAATAGCTTTGAGGAGTTGAAGAACATCATTGGGAGAAGAGGAATAACTATTGAGGTATGAAGAAGACCAGGATACTTAGTTTCTCAAGGGAAGGATAGAGGGTGGAAAAAGGAGATGGAGGTTATGAACAACAATGACAAGGGGATGCAAAATGTGCAAAGGGCAATGAATGGATGTGGGGAAGCCAGTTGGTATCACAGAACTAAATGTCCCCAGAGAAATTAACAGGCTTCATATTATTGGCATAATTTTGAAGGGGTGTGGATGTCAGACATATGGGAAAGTCTGTTGACTGATATTTGGCCCTCAGTATGGGAAAGAGGGGCCAGTCTGTCCTTTTCCCAAGTTCTGCATATGCTACGAATTGCTTACATTTCCCAAGACTGGTATGAAATAAAAAACATTTTAAATGTGGTGTTTCTAAAGTAGAACACATGCTTAATTATTAGAAGATAAAATAATACATTGCAAATTTTCATTATGTTTTCCACTTGCTTCTTCCTTGTAAGATACCCTCAAAGATGTAATGAAAGACAATAAAATTGTAGGCACAACAAATATATATGTAATTTTATATACAAATATGCATACAAAATTTGTATACATAAATTTGACCAAAATTTCAATAGTCTCATAATATCATATGCAGATCTCCATGTCTGTGTTATGTTGCATCCTAGGCAGACATAATTATTGCTGCTAATTATCTGTCCTTAAAACAGGGAGCTTATTCTGTATAAACTTGGCAGGCCTGATGTAATCATATGAATCATTAAAGTAAAATCACAGAAATGTCTCAGCGGAGAAAGTCATACATTTGAAGCACTAGGGGAATTTGATGCTCTTTTATTTTTATTCTACTATAGAGTAATTATTTCATTGTCTTTTAAAAAGATACATACATCACAAAAATGTTACATTAAAAAGGTTAAGGGAAGCGGACTTGGTCCAGTGGTTAGGGTGTCCGTCTACCGCATGGGAGGTCTGCAGTTCAAACCCCGGGCCTCCTTGACCCGTGTGGAGCTGACCCATGCGCAGTGCTGATGCACACAAGGAGTGCCGTTCCATGCAGGGGTGTCCCCCGAGTAGGGGAGCCCCATGTGCAAGGAGTGTGCCCCGTAAGGAGAGCCACCCAGTGTGAAACAAAGTGCAACCTGTCTAAGAATGGCACCACCCACACACAGAACTGACACAACAAGATGATGCAACAAAAAGAAACACAGATTCCCATGCCTGTGACAACAGAAGTGGACAAGAAGAACCACAGCAAATAGACACAGAGAACAGACAACCGGGGTCGGGCGGGGTGGAGGGGAGAGAAATAAATAAATAAATTTTTAAAAAAAGGTTTAAGAGGTTCCATATCCACCACACCACACCCCATCCCTCTCTTCTTCCACATGAACAGCCTCTTTCATCATTGTGGCACATTCATTGCATTTGGTGGATACATCTTGGAGCACTGCTGCATTGCATTGATGTTTTCTTTATTATTATTATTTTTTTAAGTTGTTTCTTTTTTTCCTCTGTTTATTTTTTAAATATTACATTAAAAAAATATGAGGTCCCCAGATACCTCCACCCCCCTCATCCCACTCCTCCCACATCAAGAAACTCTTTCATAATCGTGGGGCATTCATTGTACTTGGTGAATACATTTTGGAGCACTGCTGTACCACATGGATAATAGTTCACATAGTAGTTTAAACTTTTCCCAGTCCACCCAGTGGGCCATGGCAGGACATACAATGTCCAACATCTGTCCATGAAGTACCACCCAAGACAACTCCAAGTTCTGAAAATGCCCCCACATCATATCTCTTCTTCCCTCTCCCTATCCTCAGCAGCTACCATAGCCACTTTCTCCACATCTATGCTACCATTTCTTCCATTACTATTCACAATAGTTCCATGGTAGACTCTCAGTAAGTCCACACTAATCCATACTCTATTACTCCATCCTGTGGATCCAGGGATGGTTATGTCCACTCCACCTCTATATCAAGGGATTTTGACTCCACATAGATGATGGATGCAATTCTGCTTGCAGTTGTAGGCACTCTTGGTTCCCTGGTGTGGTGTTTGACCTTCTTCACCTCCTTGTTAGCTGGCTGGGGTAAGTTCAATAAAGAGGAAGGTAGGAGTTTCAAGTCTGCTGAGGCTCAGGGCCTGGCTGTCACATGGACAGTCCAGAGATTCAGATCTCCTGAGTATATACCAACCCCAGCGCCAATCACTGGTCTGCTAAAAGTAAACAAAAGTGGCATGTGTAGAAAGGTCACTTCTGAGTCCAATTGCATCACATTCAGGAACACAAACTCTAAAGTAGGGCCAACTGACATGGCACTGAACTCCAAGCCATCTGCCATGACCTTAGAACCTGTGTGTCTCCATATCCCTTAGAAGCACCAGTACCTGGGGTTGTATCTACTTTGACTGTCTCTGGGACCCTGCTGAGATGTACATAAGCATGACCCCTCTGATGACTTCCTGACTCTTTTTTGGAGTCTCCTAGCCATATATACTCATTTGGCTTTCCGTTTGTCCCTTTTTTTCAAGGTAAAAAAGCAGTTTTTAACACCTGATATTACATGTAGGCTGTGATATGCTGTTGGTGTGAGTTGACCATTTTATTCAAGGCTATTTTCTAGTTACATCATCAGCTGGTGCTTGATAGTAATCCCTCAGCACCAGGGAGGCTCATCCCTGGGAGTCATGTCCCACACTGGGGAGAAGGTAATGCATTTACATGCTGAGTTTGGCTTAGCGAGTGCCCATATTTGAGCAACATGGAGGGTTTCAAGAGGCAAGTCTTAGGCACCCTGCAGATCTAGGCCTAATTCATATTTCAGGTTCTTAGGCTCATAAGCATAGTCATCAGTATCAAGGGCTCATTGTTGCACCATCCTTCTTTATTGGTCTTTGCCATTGCGCTTGGGGGATTGTTGCTGTTACATTGGGGAATGTGACAGAGTTTCCCTGGCTAGGAATTCAACACTCCCTCAGTTGTCATTTTTAACTGTAACCATTATGAAAATAACCAAACCTTTTTGTACCCTAGATACATGCCTTGGAGAACTCCCTCCCAACCGTGTGCCCCCTATCAATATCACCCCACACCAGTGTTCCTCCCCAGCCATAATTGAAACTTCTGTGGTCTAAAACTTCTTTAAAAATGAACCCTGATATATTACCAGGTTCCATTAATAGTAAAATGGAATATTGCAATGGGTTTAAAGGTTAGATATAGAACACATATTAATTTAGAAAAATTAAATGAAGTGAAAATAAATTGGAATATCAAAAATGAGAAAAATGAAAATGCTTTGTTTTTGATATTTTGCCTTTCATCACTGAAATAGGTGGTGCTCTGCATGAACAGTGGCAATGCGATTTCTTCCATTTCTTCCTCAGTGTCTATATCATTTCTCTCTTTTCTTTCTAATTATTGTTTGTATTTACAAAAGTTTTAGATCACTGTAATTCACACATACAATATACTTTGCTCCCACTTATCAAACACCAAACGCTTTGCCTCTTCCCCAGCAATAATCTTTTCACATGTTCGTAATTCATTTGCTGCAACTGATGTACAGATATTGTAACAATAGCTTTCAAACATGCTTCAATTTGGGTATACATTGTGGTTTATATTTTAGACTACACAATTTTCTAAATTTTTAGTTATATTATGTTTTACCTTATGGCTTACATTTTAGCCTATAGACTTTTATACATTTTTGGTATAATTTAACATGTCCTATTCCATCATTGCATGATCCTGTGGAACACTTCCATTGCCCCACAGTTACACTGATTCCATCTGCTCAACACCTCTTTCCCCCTCCCTTTAGGCCTGCCATGAAAGTCAATCTTAACTACTTGAAGGGCCATATTCAGAGATACTTGCAACAATGTTGAGGGCTTCACATAATCTACTGCCCTAACCCATTGGGAGCCACCAATTCTCTTGAGAGATACAGTTCCCTCTGTTTGAGAACATCAGTCCTCCGAAGATGTGGGTATACCTTCATTTTCATTGTATGGGTCTCTACCCAATGATATAATGCACTATTACAAAATGAGCACTCACACACTCTCTAGAAGCCTGGCCTGTGTCAGATGCCCCCCATTAAGCATCTTAAACAGGTTACGTTCCTTATCATATTTTCTAAAGAGTTTTTCAACTTTGTAGTTTCAACCACATACCTGACAATCTCCTATGTTCAAATGCTCCCCCCACCCTCCCTCAATTTCTTGGGCCTTCTGAATCATCCTCCCATCCCCAGTTCCCCTCAAGCCCTCAAAGGTACCCATATATCCCCATTTTATCCCTTCGCTGTACAAATACTTACCTCCAGGTTAGCATAGATTTCACACATGTAAGTTATAGCTCACAAACTTCCACTACCCCCAAACTTCCTTTAAGCCTATCATCCAATCTCTAGCTTTCAGAGACAGCTTGGTTTACTTATTTCATATCAGAGAGGTCATGTAGTATTTGTCCTTCCATGCCTGGCTTGCTTCACTCCACATAAGGTCCTCAACATTCATCAATGTTATCACATGTGTTTGTACTGTATTCCCTCTGACAGCTGAGTAGTATTTCATTATATGTACATTCCACATTTTATTTATCCATTCATCTGCTGATGGGCATTTGGATGGATTCCAACTTTGGCAATATTGAATAATCCTGCTATGAAAATGGGTGTGCATATATCAGTTTGTGTCCTTATCTTCAGTTCTTCTGGATATATAGCCAGCATTGGAATTGCTGGGTCATATGTTAAACCTAATTTTTTGTGAAACGACCAAACTGTCGTCCAGAATGGCTGGATCCTTTTGCATTCCCACCAGCAGTGGATGAGTGTTCCTGTTCCTCCCCATCCTCTCCGGCACCTGGAGGCTTCTGTTTTTTGATAGCTGCCAGTCTTATGGGAGTAGACGGTATCTCATTGCAGTTTTGATTCGCATTTCCCTAATAACTAGTGATTTTGAACATTTTTTCACGTGGTTATTAGCCATTTGTATTTCTTCTTTGAAGAAGCATCTGTTCAGATCTTTTTCCTTTTTTAAAATGGATTGCTTGTCTTTTTATTTTCAAGATATAAGAGTTCTTTATATATGCAGGATATAAGTCTCCTATCCGATATATGGTTACCAAATATTTTCTCCCATTGTGTAGGCTCTCTTTTCACTTTCTTTACAAACTCCTTTGAGATGCAGAAGGCTTTAATTTTGAGGAAGTCCCATTTATCTATCTGTTCTTTTGCTGCCCGTGCTTTGGGTGTGAAATTTATGAAGCCATTTCCTATTACAAGGTCCTGTAGATGCTTCCCTACATTGCTTTCCAAGGTCTTTATGGTCTTGACACTTATATTTAGGTCTTTGATCAATCTTAAATTTATTTTTGTATAAATTATAAGTTGGTAATCCTTTTTCATTCTTTTACGTATGGATATACAGTCCAGGCACTATTTGTTGAAGAGGCTTTTCTCTCCCAGTTGAGTGTGTTTAGTGGCCTTCTCTAATACCATATAACTTTATGTATGAGGATCTCAATTTGGGTCTGTTGGTCAGTGTGTCTATCATTGTGCCAATACCATGCTGTTTTCAATACTGTAGCTTTGTAGTAAGTTTGGAAGTCAGGTAGTGTGATTCCACCCATTTCATTATTCTTTTTCAATATGTCTTTGGCTATTCAGGGCCTCTTTCCACTCCAAATAAATTTCATAGTTTTTCTATTTCATTAACGAATGCTGTATCGATTTTTATTGAGATTGCATTTAGTCAGTAGATCAGTTTTGGTCGGATAAACATCTTAATAATATTTAGTCTTCCTATCCATGAACAGGGAATATTCTTCCATTTATTTAGTCTTCTTTGATTTCCTTTAGTGGTGTTGTGTAATTTTCTGTTTATAAGTCTTTTACATCTATAGTTAAATTTATTCCTAGGTATTTGATTTTTTAATTGACTATTGTAAGTGGTATTTGTTTCTTGATTTCCTATGAGATTGCTCATTATTGATGTACTGAAATGCTACTGATTTTTCCACATTGATCTTAATATCTGCAAATTTACTGAACTCATATATAAGTTCTAGAAGATTTGTTGTAGACTTCTCAGAGTTTTCTATGTATAAGATCATGTCAACTGCAAATAATGAAATTTTGACTTCTTCATTTTCCAATTTGGATGACTTTATGTCTGGTTTTTTCTTCAGTGCTCGAGCAAGTACTTCCAAGACAATGTTAAATAGAAGGGGTGATAGTGGGCATCATTGTCTTGCTCCTGATCTTAGAGGGAAAGATTTTAGAATTTGACCATTGTAAATGATGCGAGGTGTGGGTTTTTTATATATACCCTTTATCATATTCAGGAAGTTTCCTTCTATTCTCACCTTTTGCAGTGTTTTTATCAAGAAAGAGTGGTGTATTTCATCAAATGCTTTCCCTGCATCTATAGATATGATCATGTGATTTTTTAAAAAGATTTATTTATTTATTTCTCTCCCCTTCCCCCATCCCAGTTGTCTGTTCTGTGTCTATTTCTGCATGTTCTTCTTTGTCCACTTCTGTTGTCAGCGACACAGGAATCTGTTTCTTTCTTTCTTTCTTTTCTTTTTTTTTGCATCATCTTCTTGTGTCAGCTCTCTGTGTGTGTGGCACCTTTCCTGGGCAGGCTGAACTTTCTTTCACACAGGGCACCTCTCCTTATAGGGTGCACTCCTTGTGCGTGGGGCTCCCCTAAGTAGGGACACCCCTGAGTAGCAGGGCATTCCTTGTGTACATCAGCACTGTGCATGGACCAGCTCCACACAGGTCAAGGAGTCCCAAGGTTTGAACTGCAGACCTCCCATGTGGTAGACGGATGCCCTAACCTCTGGGCCAAGTCTGCTTCCCGATCATGTGATTTTTTTCTTCCATCTGTTTATGTGGTGTATGATATTAATTGATTTTCTTATGTTGAACCATCCTTGCATACCAGCAATGAATCCTACTTGGTCATGGTGTATAATTCCTTAATTTTATTGTTGAATATGATTAGCAAGTACTTTGTTGAGGCTGTTCATGTCTAGGTTCATTAGAGAGATTGGTCTGTAATTTTCCTTTCTTGAGATGTGTTTGTTTGGCTTTGGTATTAGAGTAATGTTGGCTTCATAGAATGAGTTAGGCAATGTCCCTTCTGATTTGATTTTTTGCAAGAAGACTGGTGTTAGGTCTTTCTGGAAAGTTTGGTAGTATTCACCTGTGAAGTCATCTGGCCCAGGGCTCTTCTTAGTTGGGAGGGTTTAATGACTGATTCTATCTCTTTATTTGTGATTGGTTTGTTGAGATTGTCAATTTCTTCTTTCATCAATGTAGGCTGCTTATGTGTTTCTTGGAATTTGTCCACTTCCTCTAAATTGTCCTTCTTGTTGGAATATAGTTTTTCAAAGTATCCTCTTATGATAGTCTTTATTTCTGTGGGGTCAGTGGTGATATCTACTTTCTCATTTCTTATTTTGTATATCTTCATCTTCTCCCTTTTTTTCTTTGTTAGTCTAGCTAAGGGTTTGTCAATTGTCTTAATCTTCTCAAAGAAAAAGCTCTTGGATTTGTTTATTTTTCCAAGTGCTTTCTTATTTTCTATGTCATTTAGTTCTGTTCTGATCTTTGTCATTTCTTTCTTTCTTCTTCCTTTGGGGTTAGTTTTTTGTTTGTTTGTTTGTTTGTTTTTACTGATTCCTCCAAGTGTGCAGTTACTTCTTCAACTTTAGTGCTTTATTCTTTTTTCATGTGTGAATTTATTGATATAAATTTCCCTTTCTGTACAGCTTTTGCTGTATCCCATAAATTTTGATATGATGTGTTATCATTTTCATTAGTTTCAAGGTAGTTATTGATTTCTTTTGAGATTTCCTCCTTGATCTACTGTTTTTCTAAGAGTGATTTGTTCCACTGCCAATATTGTTGCCAAATATACGTCTTTGGTCTTTGCACATTTCCACCGTTATTTCATTTTAGTTAGGGAAATTATATTGGATGATTTCAAACTTTCTGAATTCAGTGCGACTTTTTCTGTGGCCTAGCATGTGGTCTTTCTTGGAGAATGATCAATGTGCACTTGAGAAGAATGTATATTCTTCTGTATTCCGATGTAATATTGTGTATATGTCTACTGGGTCCAGCTCCTCTAATATATTATTTAAGATCTTTGTTTCTTTATTGATTCTCTTTTGTGATGTTCTGTCCAAAATTGATAATGGTGTATTAAAGCCACTGTAATTATAGAGGCATCTATTCCTTCACTTAGTTTTTATCACTGTTTGCCTCACATATTTGGAACTGCTGTGGTTAGGAGCATAAATGTTTATGATTGTTCTTTCTTCTTGAAAGATTATCCCTTTCACTAATATGTAGTTCCATCTTTGTCTCTCACAATAGTTTTGCATTTAAAGTCTATTTTGTCTGATATTAATATAGCTACTTCTGCCCTTTTTTGGTTATTGTTTGCTTGTAAGATTGTTTTCCCAGCCATTCACTTTCAACTTCCTTGAATCCTTGGCTCTAAAATATGTTTCTTGTAGACAGCATATGGATGGGCTGTATTTCCTTATCCAGTCTTCCAGTCTGAGTCTCTTGATAGGTGAGTTTAATCCACTGACTTTCAGTGTTATTACTTTCAAGGAATTACTTATATTAGCTATATTTTCTTTGAATTTGTGTTTGTCATATGTTGTTTGTTTTATTATCTCTTTTTTCATTTTAGTTGTTCTTACACTCTCCTCCAACTTGTCTCTCCTGTTTTTTTCTTTCCTCCCACAAAATTCCCTTTAGTACTTCTTGAAGGGCAGGTTTCTTGTTGGCATACTCTATTTATTTCTGTTTATCTGTGAATATTTTGAACTCTTCATCACTTTTGAGTGTTAAATTTGCAGGATAGAATATTCTTCATTGGAATAACTTTTCATTTAGTACCTATACTATGTCATACCAGTTCTTTCTTGTCTCTATGGTTTCAGATGAGAAATAAACACTTAATCATATGCAGCCTCCTTTTTATGTGAAAGTTTTCTTTTCTCTTGTTGCTATTAGTATTTTATCTTTGTCTTGAGCATGGAATAATTTGACCAGTATATGTCTTGGGGTGGGCCTGTTGGGATTTATGCTGTTTGGAATGCGTTGTGCTTCTTGGACATGTACATCTATCTCCCTCAGGTAGGTTTTGGAAGTTTTCCTCCAACACCCCTTCTGTCCCCTTCCCTTCTCTTCTCCTTCTGGGATGTCTACAATGCACATTTTTGTGCATTTTGCACTATCATTCATGTCCCTAAGTCCCTGCTGGAGTTTTTCTTTTTATCAATCATTTCTACTATCTGTTGGATTTCAGATGTACTGACATCCACATCACTAATTATTTCCTCTGCCTCATTGATACTGCTGTTATTTGCAAGGAGAGTATTTTTGATTTCTTGCACTGTGCTGTTGATCCCCATCATATCTGTTATTTTTGGGGGTGTGATTGCAATTTCTTCTGTATTCTCTCCAAGTTTTTCTTCATGTTCTTAATCTCTTCCTTCACCTCATCAAACTGGTCTCTAATACATGTTTTGAGAACTTTAATTGTTTGTTTGATGTTCTGCTCCTCTACCTATTTTTTAGTCCATTCATTGGATTAAGCCATGTTTTCCTCATTATTGCATTGGTTTGTAGTTCTTTGTTGCTATCTGGTCATCATTTTATCTTGACAGGTTTAATTAGTTCCTTAGCTTTTTTCCTAGTCTTGGGGTTTAAATTAGTTGTTTGTGTGTGTGTGTTAAGTCTTCTCTTTATCACTTTGTTCTTCTTATTCTATTTCCTTGTTGTTGGCTAAGTTCCCTTGAAGGAAAATATTAGGGTCCAAACAAGCAAAAGGAGTAAAAAAAGAAAATGTATAAGGGTAGTATTGATAGTAAGTGTTACAGAGAACCATGCGAGATATAGGAGAACAGATAATAGACTCATGTAAGCTTTGTAGAGTTATAGCAGTAAGAAAAGTAGAGTACCTCTAATGAGACAGTAAACTGAATATGGGGAGGAATATAGTATGAATTAAAAAGCCAGTGTGTTCAGAAGAGAGGGAAAGAGAAAAGAAAGGGCAATAATATAAAGAGTAAATAAAAGACAGAAAACAGAACAAAGGTATTAGAAATAGAGTCACAAAAATTGAGGGCCAACCAAAGAGGAGTGGGATGTAAGATAAACAATAAATGATGGAGGATAGAAAGATGTAGAGAAAAGGGGATAGTGTTGGTGGCCAAAACCAACACACGGAAAATAGGAAAGGGAGGATGAGGAAACACAGCAAATATGAAGCACTCCCTGAAGGACTAATATTAAAAATTAAAACAGAAGTGAAAGAAGGAAAAAATAAAAGGGGGTGGGGTTGGGGAAGTAAGACAAAGAAAAGGAGAGAGGGAGAAAAAGAAAGATAAAAGGGCCCTGGGGAGATAAAGAGGAAGGAAAAACAAGAAGACAGGCCAACAAAAAAGGCATAAAAAGTTTCAAGCAAGGCAACTTCTTTGCAGTTAAATAAAATGCTTAGGAATCTGAGGTTCCCCCTTTCTCCCTTCCTCACTTCCCTCTCTCCCAGGGCAGCAGAAAAGCTGCATGTGGGGTCTGGTAGGAGATTCAAGTGGGTCCTTGGTGAACCAGCTCAGCACAGAAAGCAGTGACTCAATTTCCAGAGAGAAAGCACCCATACCTCACCAGAAACCACAAATATGCTATTGGAAGCTTGGAAAGCACATCCTACAGTCCCTCTTCCTAAGGTATGTTACAGGAAAGTTAGATGATTTTCTGCTTCCACTATTCCCTGACCAAGTTTCCTATCCCAGGGTGTTTAGGAAAATTGGGCTTTCGCAGCAGAGTTGCCTCCCTTTTTACCCATGCTCTTTCCAAGTCAGCAGGTATGCTCCTCCAAGTTCAAAAAAAGGGGGCGGGGGGAGGACCAGAAAATTGAAGCCACATTCATTTGGCCCCTCTGCACCTCTTACTAAATCACTCCCACTCATGGAATCAGTCCAAAACCAGAGGGCTAGGGTATTCCCGGACCTCAGGGAGCACTGGATTCTGGAAAGGAAAGTCCGGGATTTTGCAGACTCAAGGTATGTCGGTCTGTGGAATGTGGGCTAAGGGGGTTTTGGGGGCACTGATCTGGGGACCATGCATCTGGGGAACACAGGGCTTGGGGATGCCACCACACAACCAACAGTTTTCAGGAACACTGCAGCCGCAATCCTTAGGGGTAATGTCCCACTTCCCCACAACTTCCAACCTCTGGGCTATAAACCCATAATTTTACCTTTAGCAAGCACTGCTGCTGTCACAGTCTCTCCAAATTGATGTCCTTTCACTCCTGTATTGCTAGCCCCCAGTCCAGCCTGCTCCAGCAAGATTCCAACCCTACCCAGTTGCTTCTTTGCAGGAGAGATTATGAGGTACACTCACTCAGATGTCATCTTGCCCCACCTCTTCTCATGTTCTCTTGATGACTCTGAAGATAAAAGGTGTCACATAAAAATCTGAGAAGGAAATTAATTCTCCCAACAACCTGAATCATCCCAGAGGTGTTTTCTCTCTGAGAGCCAATAGATGAGAGCCTAATTTGGCTGCAATCTATTTCAAACTTGTGAGACTCTAAGTCGAGGAACAAGCTAAGGCCAGGGGACTTCTGAAACATGAACTGTGAGAAAACAGATGGTGATATTATTAGCTATTAAATTCATGGCACTTTTCTATACTGAGGATGGTGGTTAAGAATACAGTTATAAGAATGTTCTTTCAAGGTCTATTGTGAAGTTATGTCGCTGGTACGGGGCATTCATAGTGGGGGACTATATGGAGGAAAATGCTCCTAAAACATATTTCTTTGGTATATAAATGTTTTCTTTTTAGGGAACCAAAAAGTAGCCATCAAAAGATTAAACTTCTGTTCTGGGGAATACTGATACTTTGTCAATAAAATGGCAAAATCTAATATATATATATATATATATATATATATATATATATATATATATATATATAGCAACTAATGCAATTAAACAGGCCAATATGCGAAGTCCGTGGTCTTCTACTTAAGAATATTATTGTTCTTAAGAATATTATTTCTGTAAAAATGAAGCTTAGCTTAATTATAATTTATTCCTATGTGTTACTTCCTGAAAATCTCCTTGTTTCTCAGATGTGGCCCCTTCTAAACCAAATTCAGCAAATAAACTCACTCCTACACCCTTAAGTGGGACATGACTCTTGGGGATGAGCCTCCTTTGCACCAAGGAATTATTAATGAGGAACAACCAGAAATGCATCTGTTAAATTACCTTGGCCAAAAGGTTGAAATATTGAATACGAAAGAATTTAAACAGATAAGGTGTTAGAAAGCAAGTTGGGAGGTAATTCAGAGGTCTCAGGCAGTTCTCACTAACTGCAACAATAACAGAAGCCTCAGACAAATGTACTTCTGAGGGCTTGGTGAAATCCAGACACTGTAGGTAAGGCATATAACCTCATGAAATCAAGATCTCATAGGATGGTTCTATTTTGAAAAATATGATAAGTTATTTCCCCAATATAACAGATTTGGAATCATTTTTAATTTCTCTAATCATGATTTTTCTACCCCTTTTATTTGAACTGATAATTTTAACTCTACCCATTAATATATATCTCATAGATTTAAATCTTCGGTCTCTACATGTGAGAGTTGAGCCCTGAATTTCAGCAAGATTGTTTTAATAACTTCATATGAAAAACACTAGTTATTTTATCATTTCCTAATAATTTTTTTGTCTGAATCAATCATATGATAGTTTGAATTGTTCTGTTAATTCTATATCCATCAGTTCACATTCCTAGGTCAAGGAGAGTTTTCCTTTTTACACTTTTCTGTTTTTATTATCACAATGGATTTAAGGATTCCTTTTCATTCATGATGATATGATATATTAAATTAATATTTTTTTCTTTTGAATCACAAACTCACTCAAAAGTTTTCATTGAGACATTCTTCAAGACAGCTACCATGCATTTTAATGTCTTTTTCACACACACATATCATAATGCTTATATATGTTATATAATTTTCTATGTTAAACATTTTAAAGATATAATCAATGGCATTAATTTCTAGTGTTGTTCTACCCTCACCAACATCTGTTACGAAGCATTTTCATCACCTGAAACATAAATTTTGTTTCCACTAAGCAGTAACTCCTCATCCATTCCTAACCCTTGTAATCTCTAACCTACTCTCTAGCTCAATGGATTTGCTTATTCTAGATATTTCCTATGAAGAAAATCATGGGGTATTTGTTCTTTGGTGTCTTGTTCACTTAGCATAATGTTTTTAAGATTCAGCTATGCCATAGCATGTATGAGATCTTCTTTCTTTTATGTTTGAACAATATCCCAATTTCTAGATAAGCCATGTTTTGTCTTTTTGAAGTAACAATCAGTATTAAAACAGTTTAAAAAATAATTCTTATTGTATAGATATGTGATAATTTATCTTTTAAAATTTCCCATAATCTCTGACCTGCTTTCTATTACTTCCAATTTACTCTTTCTAGTCATGTCTTAAAAGTGATACAATTAAATTTTTGTCCTTAGGTGTGTGGCTTATTTCAGAGAGCAAAACATTTTCAAGTTTGTTCCATGTTGCAGCATATCTCATAACTTCATTTTTCTCTTATTGTGAAATAATATTTCATTGTGTGTGAGCAACACTTTTGTTTATCCATTCATTCATTGATTGACATTGGAGTTGTTTCCAGATTTTGAATGTTGTGCATAATGCTGTTATAAACAATGATGTACAAATACCTGTTTGTGACTCTGTTTGGGTATATTACCAGAAGTGGAATTGCTCAGCCCAAAGGTAATTCTTTACTTAATTTTCTGAAAGTTGGCTATATTGGTTTCTGTATTTACATCACTTTTCATTCCTACATTCTCTACAGTTGCAATTTCTCTAAAAATATGACACAATTTTTAAATAACAGTAGTCTTTGTGGTTGTACAGTGTTATCTAATTGTGGCTTTAATTTTCATTTTCCCAAGAACTAATGGTTTTCAGCTTATTTTTTGGTGGTTTTTGGCCATTTGCATGTTTTTTTTAAGTAATATCTATTCAAGTACTTTGGCCATTTTTTAATGGGTTCTTTATCATTTTGTTTTATTGCATTGTAAAAATCCTTTGTAGAATCTTGATAGTAAACACATATGAGATATATGGTTTGAGAGCTTTTTCTCCCATTCTGTAGGCAGCATTTTTAATTTATTGATTATTTCCTTTGATATACTGAAATTTTTAGATTTAATGCATTCAATTGTATGTATTTTAAACCTTTGTATCTCAGGCTTTTAGTATCATAACTATGCCACATCATAAAAAATTTCCCCAGTGTTACCATCTAATATTTTTACATTTATCAAAGTTATCTTTATGATCTCGATTCATTTAGAGTTTATTTTTTATATAATGTGAAGTCAGGGTCTAATTTCATTCTTCTGCTTGTGGATATCCATTTTTTTTATTGATTTTTTAAAAATATTACATTAAAAAAATATGAGGTCCCATTCAACCCTACCACCCACACCCCACCACTCCCCCCACCCCCTCCCAAACACTCACTCCCATCATCATGACACATCCATTGCATTTATAAGTACATCTCTGGGCATCTCTGCACCTCATGGTCAATGGTCCACATCATGGCCCATACTCTCCCACATTCCATCCTGTGGGCCCTGGGAAGATTTACAATGTCTGGTGATTGCCCCTGAAGCACCATCCAGGGCAACTCTAAGTCCCAAAGGCGCCTCCACATCTCATCTCTTCCTGCCATTCCCCATACCCATCAGACACCATGTCCACTTTTCCCACTCCAATGCCACCTTTTCTCTGTGGACCTTGGATTGGTTGTGTCTGTTGCACCTCTATGTCAAGAGGAGGCTCAGATTCCACATGGATACTGGATGCAATCCTCCTGCTTTCAGTTGTAGGCCCTCTAGACTACATGGTGTGGTGGTTGTCCTTCTTCAACTCCATCTTAGCTGAGTGAGGTGAGTCCAATAAATCAGATTGTAGGAGCTGAAGTCTGTTGGGGCTCAGGGCCTGGCTATCATATTGTCAGTCCAGAGATTCAAATCCCCTAAATATATCTTAAACCCCAACACCAACTACAATTTCAGTAAAGTAGCATGAAAGTCTTGTGCAAGGAGATCCCATCTGAGTTCAACTCCCTCCCGCAGAAACACCAGCTCCAAAGAAGGGCCATCTGACATGGCAGTGAACCCCATCTGCCATGACCATAGAACCTGTGGGTCTCTTTAGCCCTCAAAGGAACCAATACCTGCGGTTGTATCTGCTTTATCTGTCTCTTAGACTCTGCTCAGTTGTGCATAAGGGCAATCCTTCTGACAGCCTCCAGACTCTTTTTTAGAGACTCGTAGCCATATAAACTCATTTCTCCTTTCCATTTCCCCCTTACATTAGGTCAAACAGCATTTTAAAGTCATGTTATTATATGTAGACGGGGATATTCTGCTGATACGCATTGAACCTTCAATTCAAGGTCATTTTCCAGTTGCATCATCAGTTGGTACTTGGTAGTGATCCCTCGGTGCCAGGGAGGCTCATCCCCGGGTGTCATGTCCCACCCTGGG
Source organism: Dasypus novemcinctus (assembly GCF_030445035.2). Classification (NCBI taxonomy): domain Eukaryota; kingdom Metazoa; phylum Chordata; class Mammalia; order Cingulata; family Dasypodidae; genus Dasypus; species Dasypus novemcinctus. The sequence continues at coordinate 197,148,390 of NC_080674.1, read as the reverse complement.
GGGAAGGCATTGCATTTACATGCTGAGCTTGGCTTCGAGACTGGCCACATTTGAGTAACATGAAGGCTGTCAGGAGGAAATTCCCAGGCACAGTGCTGTTCTAGGCCTTGTTCTTATTTCAGGCATATAGGCTCACAAGCATAGTCATTAGTATCATGCTCTCACTGTTGGACCCTCATTCCTTCTTGGTCCTTACCCTTGCACCTGGGGGACTGCCGCTGCTCCCCTAGGGACCACGACAGAGCAACCCCGGCCAGGAACCCAGTACCCCCCCAGCTTTAGTTTTTAATTGTTGCCACTATGAGTATATCCAAACATTTCCATGCACCCTGGACATATGCCCTGTATAGCTCCCTGTCAGCCATATATCACCCGTCAATAGTGTCCTATACCAGTATTCCTCTGCCACAACTGCCGAATCACTCTGTGATCCAAAACCTCCCGAAAATTGAAGCCCAATATAATGTCAGGATCCCTTACTAGCAAAATGGGATAAAGCGATGGGTTTAAAGTTCAGATATAGAATACGTGTTGACTTGGAAAAATTCTACATCCTGTCTTTTTCTTTTTTTTTTCCCTAATTATTGAACTTCTCTTCACAAGAGCCCTAGACCACAGCAATTCATATATAAAATATACAGTACTCCCACCCATCCACCATAGAACCTTTTCCCTCCCACAGTGATATTCTTATAACTTATTCATATCATATTTACTTAAAGTAATGTACAGACTCTGAGACAATAGCTCTCATACAAGGCGACATCCGCGCTTACATTGTGGCCCATACTTTAGGATATACAGTTTTCTAAATTTTTAGTTATCCTATGTTTTACATTATGGTTTGCATTATTAGTCTGTCGTCCCCTATATGTTTACGGTGTAGTATTACATGTTTTATATCCATCCCTGTGCACTCTCGCAAAACTCTCTTACCCCACATTTACTTTGCTTCCACACATTTAACATCCATTTCCCATCCCCTTGGTGCCCACAGTGACAGCCAACCTCTATTTCCCGAAGAGCCACCTCCAGAGATACTTGCAACAGTGTTCAGGGCCCAACTTGCTCAACTGCCCCAATGCCCTGGGAGCCACTCTTTCTCTTGAGAGATACAGTTCCCTCTATTTGATCGCATTAGTCCTCCCCAGGATGTGGGTCCACCCCCACTTTCACTAGTTGGGTCTCTACCCAATGGTACCACCTACTCTGGCAAAATGAGCATTCAGACATTTCCCAGGAGCCCGTCCCACATCAGACCATCCCCTCCGAGCATCCTAAACAGGTAACCCTCTTAATTATATTTTGATACGATTTTCTCAGCATTTTACTCTCAGCCAACACCTGACACTCTCCTATGTTCGTATGCTACCTCTCCCTCCCCCCACTTTTTGGGCAATATTACCCACCCGCTCATCCCCAGCCCCCCTCAAAATCGCAAAGCCCCACCCAAAGGCAACCCCTTGCTCCCATTTTATCTTTTCTTTGTGTTTATACTTACTGCCAGCTCACCATAAATTCCACCCCTGCAGACGTCGGCTCACTTCCTTCCTCCACCCCCCGATTTCCTGAAAGCCTATCTTTCAGTCTCTAGCTCTCTGAGGCAGCTTTCTTATTTCATATCACTGAGGTCATGTAGTATTTGTCCTTCAATGCCTGGGTTGCTTCACTCAGCATAAGGTTCTCAAGATTCATCCATGTTATCACGTGTGTTTGTAGTGTATTTGTTCTTACAGCTGAGTGGTATTCCATTGTGTGTATATACCACATTTTATTGATCCACTCATCTGTTGATGGGCATTTGGGTTGAATCCTACTTTTGGCGATAGTGAACAATGCTGCTATGAACATTGGTGTACATATATCAATTTGTGCCCTTTTTTTCAGTTCTGCTGGATATATACCCAGCAGTGGTATTGCTGGGTCATATGGCAAAACTATGGTTAGTTTTTTGAGAAACCACCAAACTGTCCTCCAGAATGGTTTGATCCTTCTGCATTCCCACCAGCAGTGGATGAGTGTTCCCCTTTCTTCACATCCTCTCCAGCATTTGTATTCTTCTGTTTTTTTTCATAGCTGCCAATCTTATGGGAGTAAGATGGTATCTCATTGTAGTTTTGGATGTCCATTTTTTATCACAAAATTTATTGAAAACACTATTCTTTTCTTACTACTTGTACTTAGCACACTGGTCAAAAGTCAGTTGGCAACTCAGCATGTAGATGCATTGCATTCCACCCAGTGTGGGACATGATTCCTGGGATGAGCATCCCTGGTGCTGAGGGATTACTACCAAGCACCAGCTGATGCTGTAACTAGAAAACGACCTTGAATAAAGAAGTCAACTCAGAACGACAGAATATCTCAGCCTACGTGTAATATCAGGTGTTAAAAATTGCTTTTGACCTTGGTTAAAAGGGGGAAATGGAAAGGACAAGTGAGTTTATATGGCAATGAGTCTCCATAAAAGAGTTGGGAGGTCATCAGAGGGGTGATGCTTATGAATGCCTCAGGTGGGTACCAGAGATAGCCAAGGTAGATGGAAACCGAGGTGCTGGTTCTCCTGAGGGCTGCAGACATCCACAGGTTCTATGGTCATGAACTCCAGAGCCATGTCAGTTGGCCCTACTTGGGAGTTTGTGCTCCTGAGCATTATGGAGTTGGATTCAGATATGGCCTTTCTACACATGCCTCTTCTGTTACTTTTACCAGACCTGTGGTTGCCATTTGGGTTGGTGTATGCTCAGGAGACCTGAATCTCTGGACTGTCCATGTGATGACCAGGCCCTGGATCTCAGGATACTTGCCACTCCTATCCTCTGGTTTATTGGACTTACTCTGGCCAGCTGACAGGGAGGTGAAGAGGGCCAACCACCACACCAGGAAGCCAAGAGTGCCTACAGCTGCAAGCAGGAGAATTGCATCCACCATCCATGTGGAACCTAAGCCCCTCTTGATGTAGCATGGAACTGGTCATAACCATCCCAGGGTCCACAGGATAGAGGAATAGAGTATGGATTAGAGTGGACTTACTGGTGTTCTGCCAGGGAACTATTGGGATTAATAAGGGAAGAAACTGTAGTAGTGATGTGGAGAGGGTGGCCACGGTGGCTGTTGATGGTAGGGAGATGGAAGAAGAGATATGGTGTGGGGGCATTTTCAGGATTTGGAGTTGTCCTAGGTGTGCTGCAGGGATGGATGCTGGATGTTGTGTGTCCTGTCGTGGCCCACTGGGTGGACTTGGGGAGAGTGTGGGCTATGATGTGGACCACTATCCATGTGGTGCAGCAGTGTTCCAGAATGTATTTGCCAGGTGCAGTAGATGTGCCGCAATGATGGAAGAGTTTGTTGATGTGGGAGGGGTGAGGTGGGGGTGGGGGTATATGGGGACCTCATATTTTTTAGTGTAACATTTAAAAGAAAATAAAGAAGAAGAAAAAAGTCAGTTGGCAGATGTCATCTTCATGGTGATATAAGATGTATTCTGAAAATGTCTCCCATCAGAATCAACTAATAAAAGGACAAATCTGACATGCTTGGAACTCTGAAAGATAATAAAGACTGGAGAAAGAATCTACAAATGCTTAATTGAAGAAATAGTAAATAGATCTCCAAGATCAGGTAAGAGATTTCTGTTCAAGCTCTGTCAGTCCAAACACCTCAGTCTCACATGGTCCCAGGTGGTTTGGGAGAGACATAAAGGCAGCATGGCCCTGGTTGCTCAATAAATGGATGCAGACTAACTAGGCACTCACAGAAGCATGTTAGAACCCCATACATATCCAGGCACAGAGATCCAAGTCCTCAGAAACCCAGGGAAGAACAGAAGTAGTCAATGGGTGCAAAATAAAAATGGTCATCCAAGTAAAAAAAAGAGAGAGAGAAAGAGACCATAACAGAAATGTTGGCAACAGGTATACACACTCAATCAATCTTAAGTGATTCGACCACTGAAACACAAAATGGGCTTTGCTAGATTAATAATATTTTATTCCCTGTGGCAGCATACCTGAATGAGTAAGAAACTGGTGGGTAGAAAAGCCTCACGAAAATAGGAGAAGGGGACTGAAATGCTATAAGACAGCATGACAGAACTGAAAAGTATAAGGAAAAAAATGAGGGAAAGAATTTAAATATATCATGGGAACTGGGGAGGAAATTCTGCACAAAACAGAGCAGATCAAGGTTCCCACAGATGGAAGAGAGAACATGAAACAACTGCACAAAAAGCACCATCTTAAAATTTACCACACATCCAGGGCAAGTATCAAATGAAAAAAAACTGAGAACACTTAAACAGTTAAAAATGGGCTTCTCTAAATATAAAGAAGTTGAACACGTGTCAAAGTAGAGCATTAACACACAGCCAATCAATTAAGAAAACACCCTAGACAGGAGGGAGAAACTGACTTTCAGAGTTAACACTAAAATAACCATTGTGGAGACTTTAGCAAAAAATCACAAGCCATACTAAGAAACAGGAAGATATGGCTCAGTCAGGGGAACAAATCAAAACTTCAGAGGAAAACAGAATTTAGAAAAAGGAAACACATTCAAACAAATTTCCCAAATAAATTCAAGGAGATGAAGAAAAACGTGACTAAAGAGAAGGAGAATATTGGGAAGAGACTGGCTGAGCATAAAGTATTTCAAAGTTTAAAAAGAAACATAACTTCAAAGGAGATTGTTCAAAAATTGAAAAGTTAGCCTACTCAATGGGAGTTAATAGTTGGGATCCACTTATCTGATAACGGCCTAATATCCAGCTCATATAAAGAAATTCTTCATCTTCAAAATAAAAGGAGCAGCAATCCATTTATGATTTAAGAAATTATATGTAACCAGTACTTTTAATTGAGAAATGTATGTTTTTACTCAACTGTGCTTCTTTTTAAGTTTTTGTTTACATTTCCAATTATTAAATATACAAAATGAAGAAAAATAAAGTGATGAAGATATTCCAAAAAGAAAAAAATGATCAAACCAAAAAAAAAAAAAAAATTGGCATGAGGGTTGAATAAACACTTTTCCAAAGAGGAAATACAAATGGCTAAACAGCACATGAAAAGATGCCTAACATCACTAATTATTGAGGAAATGCAAATCAAAACTGCAACGAGATATCACTTTACACCTTTTAGGCTGATGGCTATTTAAAGATTCCAGAAAACTACAAGTGTTGTGGAAGATGTGGAGGAATGGATATCTACACACACTGCTGGCTGGAATAAAGAATTGTTCAGTTATTGTGGAAGGAATTTTGGCAGTCCATCAGAAAACTAATTATAAAATTACCATATGATCTAGCAATACCACTGCTGGGTATATGCCTGGAAGATTTGAAAGCAGGGACACAAAGAGATATATGCACACCTCTGCTCATAGGGGCATTATTCACTGTTGCCAAAAGTTGGAAGCAATCTGACTGTCCATCAGCAGAAGAATGGATAAGCAAAATGCAGTATCTACATACAATGGATGTTACTCAGTTGTAAGAAAAAAAATGAAGTATTGACACATGCAACAATATGAATGAATCTTGAAGATCTTATGTTGAGTGAGTAAGACAATCTTAAAGGTAAATATGGTGTGTCCTTACCCTATTTAGAATATTCATAGAGCTAGAATCTGGAATATAAGTTATCAGGAGAGAGAAACGGAGTAGAGTGCAGTGAGGAGATGCTCAATATGGACAAAACCCAGGATTAGGTGGAAGGTGATGGTTTGGGTGTGGAAGCAGGTGATGATAGTGCAGATGCATGACTGGGGTGGACGATGCTGGAATGTGAGGTTGAGAAGGGCAGGGGTTTGGGATGGAATATTCATAGAACTTAGGAGAGGACTGGAGGAAGGAGCAGATAAACTCTGGGGATTTATGGATCTGTGATGGGAATTCTAGGGAAGGGTCACTGGTAGAGGGTGTTGGTGGGTTGGATAAGGGGGAAAGTGTCCACCTGGGGCATTCTTCAGTGGAATGTGAATGTGTTCATCTTGGCATAGGGTATTGTTTCAATGGGAGGAGACCCACACAATAAACAAGAAAATACCAAATTCCCACTCTGCAGAATCCAGCCATGTTCTCAAATAGTGGGGCAAGAATATCTCGAGTGTGTAGGCAGCACCCAATAAAATAAAACACACCCATATGTCAAGGTGTCAGTATTAATGTGTATAACTATGTACATTATTTTCCAAAAATTGAAACTTCATGTTAGCTATTTGTTCTGAGGTCAGAGAGAGCAAGAGGTAACACAGGGCATCTTTGGGACATTGGATTCCTCTGTGTGATCTTGCACTGATGGATAAAGGCCATTGGATAAAGGTCATTATATATTTTTTTCAGAAGCTATAAAGGTATACAGTGTAAAAGGTAAACCATAATGTAAACTGCTGAGAATGTTCTGTAGAAAAGATTCAACATTTATTCACCAATTGAAAAAAATGTACCATACTCATGTAGGAAATTATTGATAGGGCTGGATGGGAGGGAGGTTGTGGGATATATGGGAATCCCCTGTTTTTTCTATGTGACTTTTCAGTAACCTAAAACTTCTCAGTAAATAAAGTGTAAAAATTAGGACACTGGGGACACACACAGAAGAAATTGGCAATATATATAAAAAGTCACAGATCTCATGGTGATGAAAGGCACAATGCAATTTTTATTTTAATTTTTTAAAAAAATCTAATTTTTTGCTTTTTATTTTTAAATTTTATTAGTTATTTTTTCTTGGCTTTGATCTGGGGGAGGATTTGGGTTGCAGATTGGTTGTAACAGATTGGTTGCAGAATCACAAGTCCAGGGTGGCAGTGATGGGAGACTTGTGGATAGTGGTAGAACTTGGGCATGCCAGTAAGGAGAGTGAGTGGGTTCATGTGGACAAACAATGTTGTCTCTGTGAGTGGTGACCAGACAAAAATCGATGGAATATTGAACTCCCATCCTGGTGAATATTTCTACATTCTCGTATAGAGTGGTGAGAATCTTTGGAGTAACTGGGTAGTGTCTTGCAAGGGAGGGTGGGCCTTGTTATTGATGATTGTGAAATCAAAATTTAGTTTAATATTAATAATATATATTGCTTAAAAGTTGTCTCCTGAGAGCCTCCTCATGCTCAAATATAGCCCCTCTCTAAGCCAAAATCAACATATTAATTCACTGCCTTCTCTGTTACAATGGACTCCCAGGGAAGAGCCTTCTTCCACCAGGGATTAATACAAAGTGCCAACTAGTAATGCATTTGAGAAAGATCTAGAACAAAAGGGGGAAAACTGAATGCAAAGGACTTTTTATGGCTAAGATATTTAAAAGTGAGTCAGGAGGTTATTCCAGATTTTACCTTCTGTACATCTTAGTAGAAACTCACTGTCTGCAACAGTAAAAAGTGTTTCAGTTAGGGGTGCTTTGGGGGGCTCTAAAGACATCTAGGCGGTGTAGGCATGGCAGACATTGCAAGGAATTTGGCACACCTTACCTTAGAATATATGATAACCCATCTACCCCAATGTATCTGAGTTAGAGATTCGTTTATAATTTTTTTATACAGAGCTTTACCATCATTGTATTTGAACATATAATTGACACTGCCTGTTGAATATATGTCCCAGAGACTTAATCTTCTGGCTGTTCATATGAATGGTGAGCCCTGAATCTCAGCAGAGTCAGAGCCAACACCTACTCTCCAGTTCATCAGACTCACCCAGCATAACCAACAAAAGGATGTGATGGACAATGCCCATACCAAGAAGCAGAGAGTATATGAAACTGCAAGCAAGATAGTTCCATCCATCTGCCCCATAGCACCTAAGTCCCCTCCCAATCAGAAGCAGAAGTGGCATCACCATCCCAAAATCTTCAAGAGAGAGGAATGAAAAACCCTCTCTGCAGTATGCATTAAGTAGACTTATTATTACCCTATCAATGCAAAAACTTGTTACAATAATATAAAGTAAGTAGTCACAAAGGGTAGAGAGAGCAAAGAGTAGGTGTAAATAGGGCATTTTGAGGCATTGGAATCATTCTGCCTGACATTGCAAATACTTTTGGCCTACTGGGACTGAAATGTTGGGTACCTGTGGATCCAATACACAATATAGTAGAAGAGGACTGGTGTTTCCTGAGCTTCTCCAGGCAAAGGCAGTCACTTTTAGTATACATAGACTGAACTGTTGGGAATCAGTTGTTCCATTCCCATCCCCTAAAAGGCAAAAGTGAAAGAACTCCCTCAGCCTTTCAGGTCATCTGCACGTGAAACCACACATATGGATTAGATTTTTGTGCCCCTAGAGGGTTCATCCCTACCCCTGGCAGGGGACAGATACTTCATCAGTCTACCTGGAGAACTGTGATCATTTTAGACGCACATAAAGAAAGAGCAAGAAATACCTAAACTAAACTGAAAAACTGTATTCAGAATAAAATCATCTAGAAAACCGAATGTCAAGATACCAAAAAAAAAAAACCCTCATATTTTAATGTAACATTTTGTGTGAACCATGTATCTTTAAAAAAAAAATAACAGAAAATTTTTAAAAAGTCACTAACAAAAATTACAGTCCATATCAAGAAACACTTAGAAGAGAGACCTCCAGATGACATAAAGAAGTTGAGAAAATTAATCATAGATACTCTAAAAAATCACCTTAATAAATTCAATGAAATGGGTAAAGAGATTAAGGGTATTAAGAACACACCCAGGTCAGCTAACAGGGAGGTAAAGATGGTCAACCACCACACCAGGAAACCAAGAGTGCCTTCAACTGCAAGCAAGAGAAATGCATCCATCAGCCATATGGGATCTAAGCCCCTTCTCAATTGAGAGGTGGAGTGGCAATTTGCCATCCCAGGGTTCTCAGGATGGAGGAATATAAGATGGACTGGATTGAACTTGCTGGTATTCTACTATATAACTATTGTGACTATAGCAATGGAAGAAATTTTATCATGATATACAGACAGTGTCCATGGGATTTGCTGAAGGCAAGGAGAAGGAGGAAGAGGTATAATAGGGGGCACTTTTGGGACTTGGAGTTGTCCTGAAAGATTTTGCAAGGATATATGTCAGGACTTTGTATATCCTGCCATAACCACTTGTTTACTGGGGGAGAGTGTGAACTACAATGTAAACTATGGTCCATGAGGTGTGACAGTGCTCCAGGGTGTATTCACCAAATGCAGTGAATGTGCCTTGTTGATGAAAGGGAACGTTGATGTGGGATGAGTGGAGGTGGATTGCGGAGTGTGATATATGGGAACCTCTAATGTTTTTTGATGCAATGTTTTATGTGATCTATTCATCTTTTTTAAAAAGACATTACAAATAATAATAATAAAAGGAGACACTGGTTAAGCACAAAGATTTGAAAGTATACAGAACATATGGAAATGAAAGGCACAATAAATGAAATAAAAAATACATTGGAAGCATATGATAGCAGGCTTGAGTAGGCAAAATAGCAATTCACTGAGCTTGAAGAAATAGCTTCTAAAAGCAAACGAAGAAAAGAAAAGAGGGAAACAGACTTGGCCCAGTGGTTAGGGCATCCGTCTACCACATGGGAGGTCCACGGTTCAAACCCCGGGCCTCCTTGTCCCATGTGGAGCTGGCCCATACACAGTGCTGATGCACACAAGGAGTTCCCTGCCACGCAGGGGTGTCCCCCGCATAGGGGAGCCCCACGCGAATGGAGTGTGCCCCATAAGGAGAACCACCCAGCGTGAAAAGAAAGTGCAGCCTGCCCAGGAATGGTGCCACCCACACTTCCTGTGCTGCTGACGACAGCAGAAGCAGACAAAGAAACAAGACGCAGCAAATAGACACAGAGACCAGACAACTGGGGAAGGGGGGGCGGGGTTTAAATAAATAAATAAATCTTGAAAAAAAAAAAAAGAAAAGAAAAGAATGGAAAAAAATTGGAAAAGGTCTCAGGGAACAAAATGATGGCAATGGTCATGGTGTGCCAGAAGGTGAAGAGAAGGGAAAAGGGTCAGAAGGAATATTTGAAGAAAGAATGGTAGAAAATTTCCCAACTATATTGAAGGACATAGGTATCCATGTCCAAGAAGCACAATGTATGCCTGTCCAATTATCTGAATAAATCAACTGTGAAGCACATAGTATTCAGAATGTCAGATGCCAAAGACAAAGAGAAAATGCTGAGAGTATCAAGGAAAAAATGATGCATAACATATGGGATAACCAATAAGAGTAAATGTTGAGGCAATAACACAGTGGTATGATATATTTAAGATACTGCAAGAGAGAAAACTTCTAGCCAAGAATTTTAAATCCAGCAATATTGTCTTTCAAATATGAGGGCAAGTTTAGAATGATCACAGTTAAGTAGAAACTGAGTGAGATTAGATCAGAGACTGGCTTTGTAGGAAGAACTAAAGGAAGTGCTACAGCCTAAAAGAAAAGACATGAAAGAGAGGCTTGGAAAAAGTCTAGAAATAAAGATTATATCAGTAAAAGTAACTAGAAGTGTCAAGAGAGTGGAGAAATAATATATGACACATAAGATCTAAAGGTCAAAATGGGTGAAACAAGAAATACCTTTAGAATAATAACATTGAATGTTAGTGGATTAAACTCCCCAATCAAAAGACAGGCTTGAGGAGTGGATTAGAAAACATGAGCCATCTATAAGCTGCCTACAAGGGATTCATCTTAGATCCAAGTTACAGGAATAGACTGAAAGTGAAAGGCTGGGAAAAGATATTCTAGGCATATAGCAACAAGAATAGCTGGAGTAGCCATACTTATATTGGATGAAAGAGACTTTAATACAAAACTATTATTAGAGATAAGTAAGGATTTAAAAAATTAATTTCTTTTTTCTTTTTTTAAAGATATGTAGACCACAAATAGTTCCATTAAAATATATGAGGTGAGGGGTTGGGGCAAGATGGTGGCTGAGTGAACTTGCCTGGTAGTGTCTCCTGCAGGGGGTGGCTGGGCGGCGTTGAAGGCTCTTTGGGACCGCGCTGTTTCAGGGATTTTTGCTGGTTGGAAGGTGTCTGGACGTTGATTTGGTGGGAAGGTAACAGAGAGGATACATCTATAATATATAAACGGAGGTCGCAGCTGGGCGTGGAAAGTTCCCTCCTTGGCTGGGCGGAGCCGCGGTATCAGGCGCTGCTGCAGCTCGGGGAGCCCCGGCGTCCAGGGTTTTTATTTTTCTTTTTTTGGAGGCTCTGCGGTGCTGAGGAATTCACGGGTCCTGGGCGGGTTGGTGAGGGGTTGATGGGACAGGACTCCTTTGCAGATCGATTTGGGGAGACAGACGGTATTTTGTTGTGAAGCGGGGGAATTTTTGGTTGCGGACGGGGGTGGTAGAGCTTCCGCCTGGAGCCCCACCCCCACAGGTCCGGCTGCCGATCTGCAATGGAATTGGATTTTTGGCAATAAGGGGACACAATTGGGAGATTGTTGCAGGGTGCAGTGAGGGAGGGGGACACGTCTGGAAGCTGATTGGGGAATATTTTGCAAAGTTTGGGAGTTCCGGTTTTGGAGTCTGTTTTTGGCGTTTCCAGCTGAAGCCCAGCCCACCGGTGGGGCTTGGGATCTGGGTCATTGAATTGGCTGTGGTGTAGAGGCGCCCTCAAGTGGCTGTTGCATGGGAGCACAGGGTGGGAGCTGTACAAAGGCTGAATTGATGATACACCCACATAAAGAAACCCTGAGGAGTAGGTGAATTGCCTGGTTCAGACATTAAATATAGAGTTTGCAGATCTGGCTTCCCCCATGGGGCTGGCACTCAGCTACGGGGATCCCTGAGGGCTGTGTTGTACTGCAGGGCTCCTAAGCTTCCTATTGACCAGAATTGTGGTTGCCAGGTCCGGGTCCCCTGGACTCTGGTGGTCCACACCCCAGACTCACACCTCTTGAGTCTTCAGTGTCTCAGACTTTCCACCCCTGAATCCATCACGCCCTGGGGTCTACCTGGGGTCCTTGTGTGCCCTGGACTTTAACGTTTGCATTTTATCTTTATTGGTTCATATTGTTTTGTTTTTATTTTCACTTTATCTTATTTTTTACTCTTTTTGATGCCCTGATTGCTAATATTGCATTATCCCCTAGTCTTTTCTCCTAGCGTGTCCCCCAAAGTCCTGTTTTTATACAGATATTTAGGGGTTTTTTCGTTGTTGTTGTAGATAGTGTTGCAATTGTGGTTCGTGTATACCTGTATTTCTCTTCCCCCTACCTGTTCCCCACCCTTTGCCCACCCTCTTTTTCTTTCTTCCTTTCTTCTCGTCTTTCTTTTTTTTTCTTTATTATTATGTTTTTCTTTTTCTGTTTTCTCTCTCCCTCTGGTCCCTCATTTTCCACTTATTTTATTTTAATTCAAGTATACAATAGGTGTTAAAGGGAACACCTCACATTGGCTGGGTTTTCCCATCCTCCACTGTCTCATTTCTGTGTGAACTGATTTAGGCTACCTACACTATCCCCCTTCCCCTACATCTTGATATCCGCCATCATCTACTGTCTCTCCTATATTCCACCACCCACCTCCCTTTCTTTGATCCACAAAGTGTCTAACTCTTAATTTCTAATACCTTTGTTTTGTTTTCTGTCTGGTATCCACTTTTGAAACTATTACCTTTCTTTTCTTTTTCCCTCTCTCACGAACACAATAGCTTTGTATCTCATACCATATTCCTCCCATATTCAGTCACCTACCTCATAAAAGGTACTCTACCTACAGCTATAACTCTACACAATTTACATGAATCTAACCTCCATCCTCCCAGATCTCATATTCTTGCTTTGTTAACATATATCACCAATACTACTCTACACTTTTTCCTTGCTTACACAATTGCCTTTCCCTGGCACTAATATTTTCCTTTAAAGTGAACTTAACCAGCAACAAGAAATGAGAATAAGAAGAACAAAGTGACAAAAAGAAGATATAACACCTACGCAAAAATAACAGCTAATTAATCTCCAAGACTAGACAAAGAAGCTACGGAACTGATTAAACCGGTCAAGATAAAATGATGACCAGAAAGCAACAAAAATCGACAAACCAAACCAGTAATCAGGAAAACATGGCTGAATCCAATCAACAAACTAAAAATCAGGAAGGGGAGCAGAACTTTGCACAAGCAATTAAAGATCTCAGAACATTTATCACCAACAAATTTGATGAAGTAATGAAAGAGGTTAACAACATGAAGACAACACTGGGAGGGGAAATTGCAGACATACGCAAAAACATAACAGACATGATGGGAATGAACACCACAGTTCAAGAAATCAAAAATACACTTGCAGCAAATATCAACAGACTAGAAGAGGCAGAGCAGAGAATTAGTGATGTGGAAGACATTACATCAGAAATCAAACAGATAGTAGAAGGGGTCGATAAAAAGATAGAAAAAACCCAGCTAGGACTTAGGGACCTGAATGACAATGCAAAACGCTCAAATATATGTATTATAGGTATTCCAGAAGGAGAAGAGAAGGGAAAGGGGTCAGAAGGAGTGTTGGGGAAATAATGGCTGAAAACTTCCCAAATCTACTGAAAGAGACAGACGTACATATCCAGGAAGCACAGTGCACTTCACTGGCCATAAACCTCAACAGGCCCACCCCAAGACATACACTCGTCAAATTATCCAATGCTCAACACAAAGAGAAAATCCTAAAAGCAGCAAGAGAAAAGAAAACCATCACATACAAGGGAAGCACCATAAGATTAAGTGCCGATTTCTCATCTGAAACCATGGAGGCAAGGAGGCAGTGGTATGATATAGTCAAGGTACTAAAGGAAAAAAATTTCCAATCAAGAATACTCTATCCAGCTAAACTAATATTCAAACATGATGGAGAGTTCAAAATATTTGCAGATAAACAGAAACTGAAAGAGTATACCAACAAGAAACCTCCCCTTCAAGAAGTTCTAAAGGGAGTTCTGCAGGAAAAAAGGAAAAAACAGGACAGGCAGAGTTGGAGGAGAGTATAAGAGCAACAAAAAAAGACAAACAAGAAGGGAAAAAAAATACAAACAAAATATGACAAACACAAATCCAATCAAAATATGGCTAACACAAATAATTCCTTGAAAGTAATAACACTGAATGTCAACGGATTAAACTCACCTATCAAAAGATTCAGACTGGGACATTGGATAAGGAAATATGACCCATCTGTATGCTGTCTACAAGAGACACATCTTAGACCCAGAGACACATGGAGATTGAAAGTGAATGGCTGGAAAACAATCATACAAGCAAACAATAACCAAAAAAAGGCAGGAGTAGCTATATTAATATCAGACAAAATAGACTTTAAATGTGAAACAATTGTGAGAGACAAAGAAGGATACTACATTTTAGTGAAAGGGAAAATCTTTCAAGAAGATTGAGCAATCATAAATATTTATGCTCCTAACAAGGGTGCCTCTAAGTACATGAGACAAATGCTGGAAAAACTAAGTGAAACAATAGATGCATCTACAATCATAGTGGGGGTTTTAATACACCACTATCCACCTTGGACAGAATATCTCAAAAGAGAATCACTAAAGAAACAAAACATTTGAACAGTATATTAGAGGAGCTGGAACTAATAGAAATATATAGATTATTACACCGAAACACAGCAGGATATACATTCTTCTCAAGCACACATGGATCATTCTCCAAGATAGACCATATGCTAGGCCACAAAGAAAGGCTGAATGAATTCAGAAAGATTGAAATCATACAAAACAATATCTCTGACCACAGTGGAGTCAAGCTGGAAATTTGCAAGGGATAGAGGCCCAGGTTTCACACCACGATTTGGAAATTAAACAGCACACTCTTAGAAAAACCATGGGTCAAAGAGGAAATCTCAAAAGAAATCAATGACTACCTTGAAACAAATGATAATGATAACACAACATACCAAAATTTATGGGATACAGCAAAAGCAGTACTGAGAGGGAAATTTATAGCCATAAATTCATATATCAAAAAAGAAGAAAGAGCAAAAATTGAAGAATTAACTGCACATTTGAAGGAATTAGAAAAACAACAACAAAGTGACCCAACAGGAAGAAAAAGGAAGGAAATAACAAAGAAAAGAGCAGAACTAAATGAAATAGAAAATAAGAAAGCACTTGAAAAGATAAACAAGACCAAGAGCTGGTTTTTTGAGAAGATCAACAAAATTGACAAACTTTTAGCGAGACTAACAAAGAAAAAAAGAGAGAAGATGCAAATACACAAAATAAGAAATGAGAAAGGAGATATTACCACTGACCCCACAGAAATAAAGACTATCATACGAGGATACTTTGAAAAACTATATTCCAACAAAAATGACAATTTAGAGGAAATGGACAAATTCCTAGAATCACATAAGCAACACATATTGATGAAAGAAGAAATTGATGATCTTAACAAACCAATCACAAGCAGAGAGATAGAATCAGTCATTAAAAATCTCCTAACTAAGAAGAGCCCAGGGCCAGATGGCTTCACAGGTGAATTCTACAAAACATTCCGGAAAGAACTAACACCAATCTTGCTGAAACTATTCCAAAAAATCGAAACAGATGGAACACTGCCGAACTACTTCTATGATGCCAACATTACCCTAGTACCAAAGCCAAACAAAAACACCACATAAAAGGGAAATTACAGACCAATTTCTCTAATGAACCTAGATGCAAAAATACTTAACAAAATACTTGCTAATCGTATTCAACAACACATTAAACGAATTATACACCACGACCAAGTGGGATTTATTCCAGGTATGCAAGGATGGTTCAACATAAGAAAATCAATCAATGTAATACACCATATAAACAGATTGAAGGAAAAAAATCACATGATTATATCTATTGATGCAGAAAAAGCATTTGACAAAATACAGAACCCTTTCTTGATAAAAACAATCCAAAAGATTGGAATACAAGGAAATTTTTTGAACATGATAAAGAGTATATACGAAAAACCTAAAGCCAACATTGTTTACAACGGAGAAATCCTAAAATCCTTCCCTCTAAACTCAGGAACAAGACAAGGATGCCCATTGTCTCCGCTCCTATTTAACATTGTCTTAGAAGTACTTGCTCGAGCACTGAGGCAAGAACCAGATATAAAAGGCATTCAAATTGGAAAGGAAGAAGTCAAAATTTCATTATTTGCAGATGACATGATCCTATACATAGAAAACACTGAGAGATCTACAACAAAGCTTCTGGAACTCATAAATGAGTTTAGTAAAGTTGCAGGTTATAAGATCAATGCGCAAAAATCAGTAGCATTTCTGTACACCAATAATGAGCAAGATCACAAGGAAATCAAGAAACAAATACCATTCACAATAGTAAATAAAAAAATCAAATACTTAGGAATAAATTTAACTAAAGAGGTAAAAAACTTACACACCGAGAACTATACAAGACTGTTTAAGGAAACCAAAGAAGACCTAAATAAATGGAAGAATATTCCTTGTTCATGGATAGGAAGACTGAATATTTTCAAGATGTCTATCCTACCAAAACTGATCTACACATTCAATGCAATCCCAATAAAAATCAACACAGCCTTCTTTAAGGAACTAGAAAAACTAACTATGAAATTTATCTGGAAAGGAAAGAGACCCCAAATAGCCAAAGACATATTGAAAAACAAAAATGAAATTGGAGGAATCACACTACCTGACTTCAAAACATACTACAAAGATACAGTAGTGAAAACAGCATGGTATTGGCATAAGGAGACACACACAGACCAATGGAATCGAATTGAAAGCTCTGATAAAGAACCTCACATATATAGCCATATAATATTCGATAAAGCCACCAAACCCTCTCAACTGGGAGAGAGTGGCCTATTCAACAAATGGTGCCTGGAGAACTGGATAGCCGTATGTAGAATAATGAAAGAGGATTACCATCTCACACCTTATACAAAGATCAACTCAAGATGGATCAAAGACCTAAATATAAGAGCCAAGACCATAAAAGCCTTGGAAAGCAGTGTAGGGAAACATCTACAGGACCTTGTAATAGGAAATGGCTTCATGAATATCACACGAAAAGCACGAGCAGCAAAAGAACTAATAGATAAATGGAACTTCCTCAAAATTAAAGCCTTCTGCACCTCAAAGGAGTTTGTCAAGAAAGTAAAAAGGGAGCCCACACAGTGGGAAAAAATATTTGGCAACCATATATCTGATAAGAAACTTATAACTTGCATATATAAAGAACTCATATATATTGAAAATAAAAAGATAAACAACCCATTTAAAAAATGGGAAAAGATTTAAACAGACACTTCTCCAAAGAAGAAATACAAATGGCTAAAAAGCACATGAAAAAATGCTCTAAATCTCTAGCTATCAGGGAAATGAAAATCAAAACTACAATGAGATACCATCTTACACCCATAAGACTGGCAGCTATAAAAAAAACCAGAAGAATACAAATGGTGCAGAGGATGTGAAGAAAGGGGAACACTCATCCACTGGTGGTGGGAATGCAGAATGATCCAACCATTCTGGAGGACTGTTTGGTGGTTTCTCAAAAAGCTAACCATAGATTTGCCATATGATCCAGCAATACCACTGCTGGGTATATACCCAGCAGAACTGAAAACAAGGACACAAACCAATATATGTACACCAATGTTCATAGCAGCATTGTTCACTATCGCTAAAAGTTGGAATCAACCCAAATGCCCATCAACAGATGAGTGGATCAATAAAATGTGGTATATACACACAATGGAATACTACTCAGCTGTAAGAACAAATACATTACAAACACACGTGATAATATGGATGAATCTTGAGAACCTTATGTTGAGTGAAGCAACCCAGGCATTGAAGGATAAATACTACATGACCTCAATGATATGAAATAAACAAGCTGCCTCAGAGATCTAGAGACTGAACGATAGTCTTACAGGAAATCGGGGGGTGGAGGAAGGATGTGAGCCCACGTCTGCAGGGGTGGAATTTATGATGAGCTGGCAGTAAGTATGAACACAAAGAAGAGATAAAAGGGGGGCAAGGGATTGCCTTTGGGTGGGGCTTTGCGGGTTTGAGGGGGGCTGGGGCTGGGCGGATGGGTAATATTGCCCAAAAAGTGGGGGGAGGGAGGGGTAGCATACAAACACAGGAGAGTGTCAGGTGTTGGTTGAGAGTAAAATGCTGAGAAAATCGTATCAAAATATAATTAAGAGGTTTACCTGTTTAGGATGCTCGGAAGGGATGGTCTGATGCGGGTGGGCTCCTGGGGAATGTCTGAATGCTCATTTTGGCAGAGTGGGTGATACCACTGGGTAGAGACCCAAGTAGTGAGAGTGGGGGTGGACCCACATCCTGGGGAGGACTAATGCCATCAAATAGAGGGAACTGTATCTCTCTAGAGAAAGGGTGGCTCCCAGGGCATTGGGGCAGCTGAACAAGTTAGGACCTCAACACTGTTGCAAGTATCTCTGGACGTGGTTCCTTGGGAAACGGAGGTTGGCTGTCAATGTAGGCACCAGAGGATGGGAAAATGGATGTTAAATGTGTGGAACCAAGGTAAATGTGGGGTAAGAGAGGAGTTTCGTGAGAGTACACAAGGATGGATATAGAACATGTAATATTACATCATAAACATATAGGGAATGACAGAATGATAATATAAACCATAATGTAAAACATAGGATAACTAAAAATGTTAGAAAACTGCATGTCCTAAAGTATGGACCACAATGTAAGCACAGATTTCACCTGGTTTGAAAGCTATTGTCTCAGACTCTGTACATCACTTTAATTAAATATGTTGTGAATAGGTTGTAAGAGTATTGCTGTGGAAGGGAAAAGGTTTTGTGGTGGATGTGTGGGAGTGCTGTATATTGTATACATGAATTGCTATGGTCTTGGGCTCTTGTGAAGAGAAGTTCAACAATTAGGGGAAAAAAAAAAAAGGAAAAGAAAAAGATAGGATGTAGAATTTTTCCAAGTCAACATGTATTCTATATCTAACCTTTAAACCCATCGCTATATCCCATTTTGCTAGTAAGAGATGCTGACATTATATTAGGGCTTCAATTTTGAGGAAGTTCTGGATCCTAGAGTGCTCCAACAATGGCAGCGGAGGAATACTGGTATAGGATACTATTGATGGGTGATATATGGCTGACAGGGAGCTATACAGGGCATATGTCCAGGGTGCATGGTAATGTTTGGATATACTCATAGTGGCAACAATTAAAACTACAGCTGGGGGGGTACTGGGTTCCTGGCTGGGGGTGCTGTGCCGTGGTCCCTAGGGGAGCTGCAGCAGTCCTCGAGGTGCAGCGGCAAGGACCAAAAAGGAATGAAGGTCCAACAGTGAGCCCATATGCCTGAAATAAGAACAAGGCCTAGAGCAGCACTGTGCCTGGGAATTTCCTCCTGACAGCCTTCATGTTACTCAAATGTGGCCAGTCTCGAAGCCTAACTCAGCATCTAAATGCAATGCCTTCCCCCCAGCGTGGGACATGACACCCGTGGATGCGCCTCCCTGGCACTGAGGGATCACTATCAACTAACAACTGATAATGCAAGTGGAAAATGACCTTGAATTGAAGGTTCAATGTGAATCAGTAGAATATCCCTGTCTACATAGAATAATATGACTTTAAAATGGTGTTTGACCTAATGTAAGGGGGAAATAGAAACGAGAAATGAGTTTATATGGCTATGAGTCTCTAAAAAAAAAGAGTCTGGAGGCTGTCAGAAGGATTGCCCTTATGCACAACTGAGCAGAGTCTAAGAGACAGATAAAGTAGATACAATCCCCAGGTATTGGTTCCTTTGAGGGCTAAAGGGACCCACGGGTTCTATGGTCATGGCAGATAGGGTTCACTGCCATGTCAGATGGCCCTTCTTTGGAGCTGGTGTTTCTGTGTGATGAAACTGGACCCAGAGGGGATCTCTTTTCATAAGACTATCATGCCACTTTACTGGAATTGTAATTGGTATTGGGGTTTAAGATATATATAGGGGATTGAATCTTTTTACTGACAATATGATAGCCAGGCCCTGAGCCTCAACAGACTCCAGCTCCTACAATCTGATTTATTGGACTCACCTCACTCAGCTAAGATGGAGTTGAAGAAGGGCAACCACCACACCATGGCACCTAGAGGGCCTACAACTGAAAGCAGGAGGATTGCATCCAGTAACCATGTGGAATCTGAGCCTCCTCTTGACATAGAGGTGCAACGGACACAACCAATCCAAGGTCCACAGAGAAAAGGTGGCATTGGAGTGGGAAAAGTGTACATGGTGGCTGATGGGTATGGGGAATGGCAGAAGAGATGAGATGTGGAGGCGCCTTTGGGACTTGGAGTTGCCCTGGATGGTGCTTCAGGGGCAATCACCGGACATTGTAAATCCTCCCAGGGCCCACAGGATGAAATGGGGGAGAGTGTGGGCCATGATGTGAACCAATGACCATGAGGTGCAGAGATGCCCAGAGATGTACTTACCAAATGCAATGGATGTGTCATGATGATGGGAGTGAGTGTTTCTGGAGGGGGGGAGGGGTGCAGTCGGGGTGGTGGGGTTGAATGTGACCTCATATTTTTTTAATGTAATATTTTTACAAAATCAATAAAAAAAAATAAGGCGGAAAAAAATATATGAGGTGAAATGTAGCATGTCCTATAGCCATCATTGCATAACCTTGTGTGTATATAATTATATATTTAATTTTATAGGTATTGGTTTTAATTTTCCTTGATTAACGGGATGATATAACATCTGAAAAATGCACACTATTGGAAAAACTGGGCATCTTTTTTGGAATTCTTAAAATTTGACTGCCTTTTTTTTTTTAAAGTTACATAGATCACAAAAAAATTTACATTAAAATTACAAGGGGTTCCCATACACCCCACGCCCCATCCCACCACATTCCTTCCACATCAACAACCTCTTTCATCATTTAGGCACATTCACTGCATTTGGTGAATACATTTTGGAACACTGCTGCTCTGCATGAATTATAGTTTACATTTAGTTTACACTCTCCCCCAGTACATTTAGTGGGTTATGGCATGATATGTAATGTCCAGCATTTGCCCCTGCTATATTATTTAGAACAACTCCAATGCCCAAAAATGCCCCACATCTCATATCTTCTTCCCTCTCCATGCCCTCAGCAATTTCCATGGCCAATGACTCCACAACAATGATGCAATTTCTCCAATTGCTAGAGTCACAGTAGTTCTAAGTAGAATGCCAATAAAGCCACTCTAATCCATATTTTATTCCTTCATCCTGTGGACCATGGGATGGTGATGTCCACTCCACCTCTAAGTCAAGAGGGAGCTTAGATTCCACATGGCTGATGGATGTAAATCTCCTGCTTGCAGCTGTAGGCACTCTTGGTTCCCTGAAGTGGTGGTTGACCATCTTCACCTCCTTGTCAGCTGACCTAGTAAGTCCGATGAACTGAAGAGTAGGAATTGCAACACTGGTGAGGCTCAGGGTCCATCTGGCACATGGCCAGTCAAGAGATTCAAGTCTCCCAAATATACACTAACCCAGCATCAACCTCATGTTCATTAAAAGTGACAATAGAGACAAGTGTAGAATTGTGACATCTGAGTAAAATTCAATTACATTCAGGAACACAAATTCTAAAGTAGGACCCACTGACAAGGCACTGACCTCCAGAACCATCTGCCATGACTTTAGAACCTATGTGTCCCCATAGGCCTCAGGAGAACCAATACCTGAAGTTTTATCTGCTTTGACTGTCTTTTGGATCCTGCTGAGATGCATGTAAGTGTGACCCGTCTGATCGCCTCCTAACTCATTTTGAAAATTCTTAGTCATATAACTCATTTGTCTTTACAATTAGCCCCCTTTTATTCTAGATTTTTTTCCTAGTTGCATCACCAGCTAGTGATGGGTAATAATTCCTTGGTGCCAGGGAGGCTCATCCTGGGGAGTCATGTTCCATGCTGAGGGGAAGGTAATGCATTTACATGCTGAGTTTGGCTTAGAAAATGGTCACATTTGAGCAACATGGAGGCTCCCAGGAGATAACTCTTATGCACACTAGAGCTCTAGGCCTAGTTGAAATTTCAGGCACACAGCCTCATAAGCATAGTCATCAGGATCAAGGGCTCATCACTGGACCATTCTTCTTCATTGGTCTTTCCCCTTGCACTCAGGGAATTGTTGCTGTTCCATGGAGGAATGTGACAGTACTCCCCTGGCTAGGAACTCAGTACTCCCTCAGTTGTCATTTGTAACTGTAACTACTATGAAAATACCCAATGAATACCAAAACATTTTTTCATTCCCTATATTCATGCCCTGGAACACTTCCTCCCAGCAATGTGGCCCCCATTAATAACACCCCACACTAGTGTTCCTCTTCTATCATAGTTGAACCTCTCTGTGATCCAAATCTTCTTCAAATTGAAGCCTAATATATTGCCAAATTCAATCAATGGGAAAATGAAATGGTAACAATAGATTTATAGATTAGAAATAGTATATATACTAATGTAGAAAAACTAAAATAAAGTAAAAAATAAATTGAGATAATAAAAAAGGAAAATATCATAAAACTTTAATTTGATGTTTTGCCTTTCATCACTTTAATTGGTGTTGCCCATACGTACAGTGGCAGGCAAGTTCTTTCATTCCTTCCTCAGTGTCTACACTTTTAAAAACATTTTTTAATTTCATCTTCAAAAAAGTTTTAGATCACAGTAAAGTTACCTACACAATATGGGGGACTCCCATTTGTACAGACATCAAATTCTTTTCCCCTTTCTCCAGCAATGATCTTTACATATTCATGTTATATTTGCTACAGTTGATGTACTGATATTTATCTGTAGTAACCAAACATGGTTCCATTTGGGTTTACATTATGGTTTATATTTTAGACTGCACAATTTTAAAAATTTTAGTTATATTATGGTTTACATTTTAACGTACAGACTTTCATACATTTTTTGTGAAATTTAACATGTCCTATATCCATCATTGCATGATTTTGTGGAACATTTCCATTACCCCCCAGTTACCCTGCTTCCATTTATTCTATTCTTCTCTCCCTCTCCTCTCAGTGTCCACAGTGACAACCAAGCTTCACTGCTAGGAGGACCAGAGTCACAGATACTTGCAACAAGGCTGAGGGCCTAATACACTAGACTGTCCTCCCCCGTTGGGAACTACCAATTCTCTCTAGAGAACTATTTCCCTATGTTTGAGAACATTAGGCCTCCCTAGGATGGGAGTAAACCTCCCCAGTCATTGTATGGATCTCCACCCAAAGATATAACATTCAAATACAAAATGAGCCCTCACACACTCCCTAGAAGTCTTCTCAAGTGTCAGATGCTCCACATTAAGCACCTTAAACAGGTAACCCTTCTTTATACTTTCTAAAGAGTTTTCTCAACTTTATAATTTCATCAACATGTGCAACAATCTCCCATGTTCATCTGTTCCCCCCAACCCTTCCCCCAATTCCTTGGGCCTTCTCACCCATCCTCACATTCCAAGCCCACCTCAAGCCTGCACAGCCCCACCCAAAAGTATCCCTAGGCCCCCATATTATCCTTTCCTATTGTGGGAAAATGGTAGGAACATTGTTTGATGTTGAAACATTTCCATAACACACAAATGTGCAGGCTTAGGAACACAAGGCCTTGACTAGATGGAATACCATCTGGTCAGCATGAAAAAATGTTTGCATGAGGAGGCATTTGAACTTTATTTGACCTGTTCCTTATTATTGTAAATGTTGCACCAATTCCTTTTTATTATAAATAAAAAACAGCTGCTTGTTAGTTCCTAAATAAATCAATGTGGAAAGTAGGGTTGAAGTTCTCAATACCAGAAGCTGTGAGTCCTGTGGTCCCATCTTTATTTCCTTTCTTGTGTTTTTCTCTCTGCCCTTTATTTATTTTATTTATTATTATTTTTATTACATTCAGAAAATATGAGGTCCCCATATTCCCCACCCCCCTCACCCCACTCCTTCCCCAAAAGCAACAATCTCCATCATCATGAGGCATTCATTGCATTCAGTGAATACATCTCTGAGCATCACTGCACCTCATGGTCAATGGTCCATATCATAGCCCACATTCTCCCATGTTTCATCCAGTGAGCCATGGGAGGGCATACAATGTCTGGTAATTGTCCCTGCAGCACCACCCAGGACAACTGCAAGTCCCAAAAATGCCTCCACCTCTCATCTCATCCTCCCATTCCCCACCCCCAGCAGCCACCATGGCCACTTTCTCCATACCAATGCCACATTTTCTTTGATTACTAATCACAATAGTTCATGAATAGAATATCAGTAAGTCTATTCTAATCCATATGCTATTCCTCCATCCTGTGAACCTTGAATTGGTTGTGTCCACTCCACACCTATATCAAGAGGGGGCTTAGATTCCACATGGATGCTGGGTGCAATCCTCCCACTTTCAGTTGTAGGCACTCTTGGCTTCCTGGTGTGGTGGTTGACCTTTTTCAACTCCATGTTAGCTGTGTGGAGTAAGTCCAGTAAACCAGAGTGTAGGAGCTGAAGTCTGTTGAGGCTCTGGTCCTGGCTATCATATGGTCAGTCCAGAGATTCAGATCCTCTGGGTATGTATTAAACCCCAGCACCAACTACAGTTCTGGTAAACATAACAGGAGAAGCTTGTGAAAAAAGATCACATCTGAGTCCAGCTCCATCACACAGAAACACAAACTCCAAAGTAGAGCCAACTGACATGCCACTGAACTCCATCTGCCATGACCATAGAACCTGTGGGTCTCTGTAGAACTCAGTAGAACTAATACCCAGATTTGTACCTACTTTATCTGTCTCTGGAACTCTGCTGAGGTGTGCATAAGGGCAACCCCTCTGATAACCTCCCAGCTCTTTTTTGAAGACTCATAGCTATATAAACTCATTTGTCCTTTCCATTTCCCCCATTTGATTCAGGTCAAAAAGCATTTTTAACTCCTGTTATTATATGTAGACAGAGATATTCTGCTAGTCCAAGCTGACCCTTGTATTCAAGGTCATTTTCTAGTTACATCATCAGCTGGTACTTGGTAGTAATCCCTCAGCGCCAGGGAGGCTCATCCCCGGGAGTCATGTCCCACGCTGGTGGGAATGCAATGCATTTACATGCTGAGTTTGGCTTTGAGACTGGCCACATTTGAGCAACATGGAGTCTCTCAAGAGGTAACTCTTATGCTCCCTGCAGCTCTAGGCCTTATTCTTATTTCAGGTGCACAGGCTCACAAGCATATTCATTAGTATCAAGGGCTCATTGTTGGACCTTCATTCCTTTTTGGTCTTTGCCATTGTACTTGGGGGATTGTTGCTGTCTCTTTAGGGACTGTGATAGAGCCCCCCTGGCTAGGAACTCAGCACTCCCTCAGTGGTTGTTTTTAATTGTATCCACTTTGAAAATATCCAAACATATTTATGTACCCTGGATGTATGCCCTACAGAATTCCCTGCCAACCATGTGTCCCCTGTCAATAACATCCCTCACCAGTATTCCTCCACTGCCATTGTTGAACCTCTCTGTGATCCAAAACCTCCTGAAAAGTGAAGCCCAATATATTGCCAGGTTCCCTTAATAGTAAAATGGAATATAACAATGAGTTTAAAGGTTAGTTATAAAATACATATTAACTTGGAAAAATTAAGGTAAAAATAAATTGGGGTATCAAAAAATTTAAAAATGCAAAAGCTTTGTTTTTGATGTTTTGCCTTCCATCACTGCAGTAAGTGTTGCCCTTTATTCAACTTGGCTAGGCAACTACATCTGTCTTTTCCTCAGTGTCTTTGTCCTATCTTTTTCTTTCCTTTTTTCTAATTATTAAGCTTACCTTCACAAGAGTTTTAGATCACAGTGATTCATATATACAATATACAATACTCCCACATATACAACATAAAATCTTTTCCCTTCCACAGCAATAATCTCTTTACATATTCATACTATATTTACTGAAGCTAATGTGCAGATATTGAGACAATAGCTTTCAAACAAGGTAACATTTGGGTTTACATTGCCATTTATATTTTAGACTATACAATTTTCTAGATTTTTAGTTATCTTATGTTTCCATTATGATTTACATTTTAGCCTATCAGGCCCTATATATTTTTGGTGGAATTTTACATGTCTTATATCCATCCTTGCATACTCCTGTGGAACACTCCTATTGCCCAAACGGTTACATTGTTTCCATCTATACAATACCTCTTTCCCCATCCCTTTAGGACCCACAGTGACAGTCAATCTTCATTGCTTGAAGGGCCATGTTCAGAGATACTTGCAACAGTGTTGAGGGCTTGACATGGTCAACTGCCCTAATGCCCTGGGAGCCACCATTTCTCTTGAGAGATACAGTTCCCTCTATTTGATGGCATCAGTCCTCCCCAGGATGTGCGTATACCTTCACTCTCATTATATGGGTCTCTATCCAATGATATAACCCACTATGGCAAAATGAGCATTCATATATTCCCTAGGAGCCTATGCCAGATTATCCCTTTTAAGCATCTTACAGGTAAGTTTCCTTATTATATTTTTGAAAAGGTTTTCTCAACATTATACTCTCAACCAAATACCTGACAATCTCCTATGTTCATATGTTGCCCCACCCTCCCACCAGTTTCTTGGGCAATGTTACCCATCCTCCCATCCCTAACTCCCCTCAAGCCTGCAAAGCCCCACCCAAAGGTAACACTATGCCCCCATTTTATCCCTCCCTTGTAAAAATGCTTACCTCCAGCTTATCATAGATTTCACCCATGTAGGTGTCAGCTTGCATCCTTCCTCTACCCTCCAATTTCCTATAAGACTATCATCCAGTTTCTAGCTCTCTGAGGCAGCTTGGTTTACTTATTTCACACCATTGAGGCCATGTAGTATTTGTCCTTCAATGCCTGGGTTGTTTCACTCAACATAAGGTTCTCAAGATTGATCCATCTTATCACGTGTGTTTGTAGAGTATTTGTTCTTAAAGCCAAGTAGTATTCCATTGTATGTATATACCACATTTTATTTATCCATTCATCTGTTGATGGGCATTTGGGTTGATTCCAACTTTTGGCGATAGTGAACAATGCTGCTATAAACATTGGTGTGCATATATCAATTTGTGTCCTTGTTTTCAGTTCTACTGGGTATATACCCAGCAGTGGAATTGTTGGGTCATATGGCAAATCTATGGTTAGTTTTTAGAGAAACCACCAAACTGTCCTCCAGAATGGTTGGATCGTTCTGCATTCCCACCAGCAGTGGATGAGTATTCCCTTTCCTCCACATCCTCTCCAGCATTTGTAGTCTTCTGTTTTTTTTTCATAGCTGCCAATCTTATGGGAGTAATATGGTATCTCATTGTAGTTTTGATTTGCATTTTTGTGATAGGTAGAGATTTGGAGCATTTTTTCATGTGCTTTTTAATCATTTGTATTTCTTCTTTGGAGAAGTGTCTGTTTAAATCTTTTCCCATTTTTTAAATGGGTTGTTTATCTTTTTATTTTCAAGATATGAGAGATCTTTATATATGCAGGTTGTAAGTCTCCTATCTGATATATGATTACCAAATATTTTCTCCCATTGTGTAGGCTCTCTTTTCACTTTCTTGAGAAACCCCTTTGAGGTGCAGAAAGTTTTAATTTTGAGGAGGTCCCATTTATCTATTTGTTCTTTTGCTGCTCGTGCTTTTGGTATGAAGTTCATGAAGCCATTTCCTATTACAAGGTCTTGTATATGATTCCTTACACTGCTTTCCAAAGTCTTCATGGTCTTGGCTCTTATATTTAGGTCTTCGATCCATCTCGAGTTGATTTTTGTATAAGGTGTGAGATGGTAATCCTCTTTCATTCTTTTACATATGGATATCTAGTTCTCCAGGCACCATTTGTTGAATAAGCCACTCTCTCCCTGTTGAGAAAGTTTGGTGGCTTTATCAAATATTATATGTGTATATATTTGAAGATCTATATCAGAACTCTCAAATCAGTTCCATTGGTCTATGTGTCTCTCTTTGTGCCAATACCATGCTGTTTTCACTACTGTAGCTTTGTAGTATGTTTTGAAGTCAGGTAGTGTGATTCCTCCAATTTTGTTTTTCTTTTTCAAAATGTCTTCAGCTATTTGGGACCTCTTTCCTTTCCAAATAAATTTCATAGTTTTTCTAGTTCCTTAAAGAATGCTGTGTTGATTTTTATTGGGATTGCATTGAATGTGTAGATCAGTTTTGGTAGGATTGACATCTTAATAATGTTTAATCTTCCTACCCATGTACAGGGAATAGTTTTCCATTTATTTAGGTCTTCTTTGATTTCCTTGAACAGTCTTGTGTAGTTCTCTGTGTATAAGTTTTTTACATCTTTATTTAAATTTACTTGTAGGTATTTGATTTTTTTATTTTCTATTGTGAATGGTATTTGTTTCTTGATTTCCTCCTGATCTTGCTCATTATTGGTGTATAGAAATGCTACTGATTTTTTGCTCATTGATCTTATAACCTGCAACTTTACTAAACTCATTTATGAGTTCTAGAAGCTTTGTTGTAGACCTCTCAGCGTTTTCTATGTATAGGATCATGTCATCTGCAAATAATGAAATTTTGACTTCTTCCTTTCCAATTTGAATGCCTTTTATATCTGGTTCTTGCCTCAGTGCTTGAGCAAGTACTTCTAAGACAATGTTAAATAGCAGGGGTGAGAGTGGGCATCGTTGTCTTGTTCCTGATCTTAGAGGGAAGGATTTTAGGATTTCACCATTGTAAATGACGTTGGTTGTGGGTTTTTCATATATACTCTTCATCATGTTCAAAAAATTTCCATGTATTCCAATCTTTTGCAGTGTTTTTATCAAGGAAGAATGATGTATTTTGTCAAATGCTTTTTCTGCATCTATAGATATAATCATGTGATTTTTTCCTTCAATCTGTTAATATGGTGTATTACATTGATTGCTTTTCTTATGTTGAACCATCCTTCCATACCTGGAATGAATCCCACTTGATCATGGTGTATAATTTGTTTAATGTGTTGTTGAATATGGTTAGCAAGTATTTTGTTGAGGATCTTTTCATCTAGGTTCATTAGAGAAATTGGTCTGTAATTTTCCTTTCTTGTCATGTCTTTGTTTGGCTTTGGTACTAGGGTAATGTTTGCATCATAGAATGATTAGGCAGTGTTCCTTCTGTTTTGATTTTTTGGAAGAGTTTCAGCAGGATTGGTGTTAGTTCTTTCTGGAATGTTTTGTAGAATTTACCTGTGAAGCCATCTGGCCCTGGACTCTTCTTAATTGGGAGGATTTTAATGACTGATTCTATCTCTTTATTTGTGATTGGTTTGTTGAGATCACCAATTTCTTCTTTTGTCAATATAGGCTGCTTATGTGTTTCTAGGAATTTGTCCATTTCCTCTGAATTGTCATTTTTGCTGGAATATAGTTTTTGAAGGTATGCTTTTATGATAGTCTTTATTTCTGTGGGGTCAGTGGTGATATCTCCTTTCTCATTTCTTATTTTGTGTATTTGCATCTTCTCTCTTTTTTCTTTGTTAGTCTAGCTAAGGGTTTGTCATTTTTATTGATCTTCTCAAAGAATAAGCTCTTGGTCTTATTTATCTTTTCAAGTGCTTTCTTATTTTCTACTTCATTTTTTCTGCTCTTATCTTTATTCTTTTTTTCTTTCTTCTTCCTGTGGGGTTACTTTATTGTTGTTTTTTTACTAACTCCTACAAATTTGCAGTTAGTTCTTCAATTTTTGCTCTTTCTTCTTTCTTGATGTATGAATTTACAGCTATAAATTTTCCTCTCAGCACTACTTTTGCTGCATCCCATTAGTTTTGGTATGTTGTGTTATCATTTTCATTAGTTTCAAGGTAGTTATTAATTTCTTTTGAGATTTCCTCTTTGACTCACTGTTTTACTAATATTGTGTTGTTTAATTTCCATATCTTGGTATGAAATCTGGCCCTCTGGCCCTTGCAGATTTCCAGCTTCACTCCACTGTGGCCAGAGATATTATTTTGTTTGATTTTGATTTTTCTGAATTCATCAAGCCTTTCTTTGTGGCCTAGCATATAGTCTATCTTGGAGAATGATCCATGTGCCCTTAAGAAAAATATATATCCTACTGTATTTGGGTGTAATGATCTGTATATGTCTATTAGATCCAGCTCCTCTAATATACTGTTGAAAGTTTTGGTTTCTTTATTGATTCTCTTTTGCAATGTTCTCTCCAAAGTTGATAGTGGTGTATTAAAGTCTCCCACTATAATTATAGAGGCATCTATTTTTTCACTTAGTTTTTCCTGTGTTTGCCTCATGTATTTGGAGGCACCCTTGTTAGGAGCATAAATATTTATGATTGTTCATTTTTCTTCAAAGATTATCCCTTTCACTAATGTGCAGTATCCATCTTTGTCTCTCACAATTCTTTTGCATTTAAAGTCTATTTTATCTGATATTAATGTAGCTACTCCTGTCTTTTTTTGGTTATTGTTTGCTTGTATGATTGTTTTCCAGCCATTCACTTTGAACCTCCTTGAGTCCCTGGGTCTAAGATGTGTTTCTTGTAGACAGCATATAGATGGGTCATATTTCCTTATCCAATCTTCCAGTCTGAATCTTTTGAAAGGTGAGTTTAATCCATTGACATTCAGTGTTATTAATTTCAAGGAATTATTTATGTTAGCCACAGTTTGTTTGGACTTGTGTTTGTCATATTTTGTTTGTTTATTTCCTTCTCTTTTTGTCTTTTTTGTTGCTCTTGCACTCTCCTCCAACTCTGCCTCTCCTGTTTTTTTCTTTCTTCCTGTAGAACCCTCTTTAGTGTTTCTCGAAGGTCAGGGTTCTTGTTGGCATACTCTTTTAATCTGTTTATCTGTGAATATTTTGAACTCTCCATCATTTTTGAATGCTACCTTAGCTGGGTAGAGTATTCTTAGTTGGAAATTTTTTTCTCTCAGTACCTTGACTATATCATACCGCTGCCTTCTTGCCTCCATGGTTTCAGATAAGAAATCAGCACTTAATTCTTTGTCTAGCCTTGGGGATTAATTAGTTGTTGTTTGTGTGGAAGTGTTTGTCACTTTGTTCTTCTTACTTTACTTTCTTGTTGCTGGCTAAGTTCACTTAAAAGGAAAATATTAGGGCCAGGGAAAGCAAAATGAGTAAGAAAAGAAAATGTATAAAGTAGTATTGTTAATAAATGTTAACAGAGCAACAATGTGATATCTAGGAGAATGGTTATTAGTCTCATGTAAGTTGTGTAGAGTTATAGCAGTAAATAGAGTACTATAATGAGGCAGTCACCTGAATGTGGGGAGGAATATAGTATAAATTAAAAGGCCACTGTTTTATGAGAGAGGGAAAGAGAAAAGAAAGACAAAAATATCAAGAGTGGATAAGAGAGAGAAACAGAACAAAGGTATTAGAAATAAAAAGTCAGACAATTTGGGGGCCAAAGAAAGGGAGGTATAATGTAAGAGAAACAGCAGATGATGGAGGATAGAAAGATATAGGGGAAGGGGGATAGTGTAGGGGGCCAAATACAATACACACAGAAAAGAGGAAATGTAGGATGAGTAACCACAGCAAGTGTGAAGCACTCCCTGCAACACCTATTTTATAAAGCAAATAAAATAAAATAAGAAGAAAATGAGACAAAAGAAAAAATAGAAGAGAAAAAGGGGGCAAAGAAAATGGGTTAAACAAGTAAGAAAATAAAAAAAAAAAACTAAATAGATGAAGAAGGACCTTGGGGGATATAACAGGAGAAAAGAGACAATGCTATATTAGCAACCATGCCAAAAAAAAAAAAAAAAAAAAAAAAAAAGCAACGTTTCAACCTAAGAATCCTCTTTGCATTTAAATAATACACTTAGGGATCTGACCTTCCCTCTTTCTCCTTTCCTCATTTCTCTCTCTCCCAGGGCAGCAGAAAATCTGCCTGAGAGGTCCAGTAAGAGATTCACGTAGGTCTTTGTTGAACCAACTCAACACAGAGGACAACGACTCTTTATTTCCAGTGTGAGAGCACCTACACCTCACCAGAAACTCCAAGTATGCTATTGGAAGCTTGGATAGCACATACTACAGTCCCTTTCCCTTAGGTGGGCTAGGATTTTCTGACTCCACCTTCTCCCAGACCAAGTTTCCTTTCCAGGACGTTTAGGTCAATTTTAATTTTTCCCCTTAGCTATTTCTAATTTAGTCTTGAAAAACATTAGTAAAGTCATACCACGTAAGTCGTAGATATGTCATTTGTGTACCTACTTTGTATACAATAACCAGCTTCCAGATGTGGATGAAGTCGAACAGACTACCCATACAATCTCTGGATTCTTACATAGCATTCCTAATTGATCCAATTTCTACTAAGGAAATCCAAAGAATGATATACTCATTGCTTCTTTAGTAACTATGCCCATTTATACAGAAAATTGTCAGACATACCTAGTTTTCTGGACCATAAATCTAAAATCCTGAGGCTTTCATTATCTAAGGCAGTTCACCCATTCATATCAACACTGAAGTGTTTAAAATTTTAATCTCCAAATTAACAGGTTTCAGAATATTAGATGGATATAACACCACAAATAAAATTTATTTTTATTAGAATAAAAATATTTCATTAATTCAAAGTTCCATTCCTAGTTTCCTATCCTTTTAGTGGTTTGATGATTCTACTTTTAAGGGATAGACCAGGGAGTTTACTTCAGCTATTTGGAAAATTTGGGTCATTGATCCATAATTTCTCTCAGACGGCTTCTTTCCTACACTGATCTTGGACCTGCTCTGAGCTCTTTCCTTTATCACTACAAATACCTACTATATACTTTTGTTTTTCCAATCACCTTATGGCTACATCAAATTGGAGAGAATTGGGGAGCAGACATGAGCTCTGAGGTGACGCTGTTGCATACATCTACTGCCATATTCCCATGTTCTTTTAATCCCAATTAAATTTGATTGAAGCCCCTGATATCATCAGCATTTCTAACCTACAACCTGTTCAGTCTAAAGGAAACAAAATGAAATAATCACAGATTTTTCCCTTCTCCTGTAGATAAAATCATCAAGGCATGAATGTTAAAAAAAAATAAAATAAAAAAAGGAAATATGCTAAGTGAAAGAAACCTGGTGAAGATAACTGCATATGCATATTGTTTGATACCATTTATACAAAATAAAAATGCAAATGAATTAGAGATGGAAATATAATAGCCGATATGTATGTCAGGGGAAGAACACAGAGATTGAGAGGTAACTGTTAAGGAGTAGATGTTTTTGTTGTTTGCTTTTTGTTTATAATAATTATATATATTATTGGCATAATGCTCACTTTCTAATACTAATTGAAGTGATGCATGCACAAATATGTGATTATACTGAATACCACTGTTTGTACACTTAGGATGGGTTTATGCTTCATAGTATGTATCAATAAAATTAATGTTTAATTAATAAATCAATGGTAGTTGGTTCATTACTCCAATAATAATAATAACAAATAAAAACAGACAGAACTAAGCACATCTCAATCTCTCTATGCTTCCCCCGTCATAATATCTGCTATTCTTTTTCTTTCTGTCTAGTATATATGCATTTATATTTTGAAAAAGTCATATTTGCAATATCACCCATATTCAAGTTTTACATGAAGTTTTACTGTGTTATACTGTCCCAAGTAATGGTTTTTATCTTTCCTTCTAGTAATATATGTGTCCTTAATTTTCCTTTCAACCATTGTCATACCCATATAATAGCTTGGCTATTTAGAAAAAAACATGATGTACTTTCACCATTTCTATTCACTTCCAATGGTTTACAGAGAACCTATTAACCAACTCTGAACAAATTAATCTTTAGCTTTCCATTCTCTACCTTCTTTCTATTACCTGGTGGCCTATATTCCAATCATAAACTCCATGAGTTTACATAACATATTTAGTTCATAACAGCTCAGTCATACTGTATTTGTCCTTGTGTTTCTGCCTTGCTTCACTTAACATAATGTTCTCCAGGCTTACTCATGTTGTTACATGCCTCAAGACTTAATTTCCTCTTACCAGTGGATAATATTCTACCACCTTTAAACACCACTAATTGTTCATCCATTAATTAGTTGATGGATTCCTGGGTTGTTTCCAGCTTTTGGCTCTTGTGAACAATGCTGCTATGAACATCAGTGTGCAGATGTCTCTTCATGTTTCTGCTCTCAGTTCTTCTGGGTAGATACCAAGTATTGGTTTTGCCAGGTCACATGGCAAGTTTATATTCACCTATCTTAGGAACTGCCAATCAGTCCTCCACAGTGACTGTACCATTTTACCTTCCCACCAACAGTGAATAAGCATTCCTATCTTTCCACATCCTCTTAAACTTTTGAAGTTTTCTGACTATTTAATCATGGCCAGTCAAATAAATTTGAAGTGATATCTTATTGTAGTTTTTCTAAAAAGATTTATTTATTTCTCTCCCATCCCCCCCACCATAGTTGTCTGTTCTCTGCATCTATTTGCTGCGTCTTCTTTGTCCACTTCTGTTGTTGTCAGTGGCATGGGAATCTGTGTTTCTTTTTGTTGCGTCATCTTGTTGTGTCAGTTCTCCCTGTGGGTGGTGCTATTCCTGGGAAGGCTGCACTTTTTTCGTGCTGAGCAGCTCTCCTTACAAGGCGCACTCCTTGCACGTGGGGCTCCCCTACGCAGGAGACAGCCCTGAGTGGCAGGGCACTCCTTGCGTGCCTCAGCACTGTGCATGGGCCAGCTCCACATGGGTCAAGGAGGCCCGGGATTTGCACCACGGACCTCCCATGTGGTAAACGGATGCCCTAACCACTGGGCCAAGTCTGCCACCATCTTATTGTAGTTTTGATTAGCATTTCCCTAATTGCTAGTGCTATTGAACATTTTTTTCATATGTTTTTTTGCTTTTTGTACTTTTTTTTTGACAATTGTCTTTTCAAGTCTCTTGCCCTTTTTTCAGTCAGAATGGTTATTCTTTTTATTGTTGAGTTGTATGATTT
Organism: Dasypus novemcinctus; assembly: GCF_030445035.2. Taxonomy (NCBI): domain Eukaryota; kingdom Metazoa; phylum Chordata; class Mammalia; order Cingulata; family Dasypodidae; genus Dasypus; species Dasypus novemcinctus. Next base: position 197,113,360 of record NC_080674.1, on the reverse strand, counting down.
CATTATGTATTATTGATATTGTACCCTTATTGGATATGTGATTGCCAAATATTTTCTTGGTTTGTGTCTACTGCTTTTTCACCCTTTTCACAAAATCCTTTGAAGTGCAAAACTGTTGAATTTTGAGGAGGTCACATTCATCTATTTTTTGTTATGCTGCTCATGCTTTATTTGTAAGGTTTAAGAAACTACCACATACCACAACACCTTGAAGATATTTTCCTATGTTTTCTTTTAGGAATTTTATGTTGTCATTTTTATATTTAAATCCTTGATCCATTTTGAGTTAATTTTCATATAATGTGTGAGATAGGGGTCTTCTTTCTTCCTTTTGGATATAGTTACCTAGTTTTCCCAGCACCATTTGCTGAATAAACAGTTCTGTCCAAGCTGGGTGGGCTTAACAGACTTGCCAAAAATCATGAGTGTAGATGAGAGGGTCTATTTCTGGGTTCTCAACTCATTTCCATTGGATAATATATCTGTTGTTATGCCAGTGCCATGCTGTTTTTACCACTGTAGTTAGGTATTATGCTTTAAATTCAGGAAGTGATAGTCCTCCATCTTCCTTCCTCTTTTTAAAGGCATTTTTGGTTATTTGGGGCCCCTTACCCTTCCAAATAAATTTGATAAGGTTTTTTTTAAAAATCCATTTCTGTTAAAAAGGCTATTGGGAGTATTGTTGGGATTGCATTGAATCTGCAAATCAATTTGGGCAGAATTGACAGCTTAACAATATTCAGTCTTCCAATCCATGAACAAAATGTCTTTCCATTTGTTTGTCTTCAATATCTTTTAGCAATGTTTTATAGTTTTCTCATTACAGCTCCTTTATATTCTTGGTTAATTTTATTCTTAAGTATTTGATTGTTTAATTGCTCTTTTAAGTAGAAATTTTTTCCTGATTTCCTCCTCAGATTGCATATCAATAGTGTATAGAAACACTATTGATTTTGCATATTAATCTTGTATCTTGCTATGTTGCTCATCTTCTATATTTGTTCTAGTAACTTTGTTGCAGACTTTTCAGAAAATTCTAGATATAGGATCATATCATCAGGAAATAGGGAAAATTTTCCTGCCTTTCCTATTTGGTGGGCTTTTTTTCCTCTATTTTTTATAAATGTTACATTAAAAAAATATGAGGTCCCCATATACCCCCCACCCCATCACCCCACTCCTCCCATATCAACAACCTCCTTCATTATCATGGGTCATTCATTGCATTTGGTGAATACACCCTGGAGCACTGCCGCAGCACATGGATAATGGTTTACATTATAGTACACAATTTTCCCCAGTCCACCCAGTGGGCCATAGCAGGTTGACCTTCTTCACTTCCATGTTAGCTGAGTGGGGTAAGTCCAATAAACCAGAGCATAGGAGTTGCAAGTCTGCAGAAGGATCCAGTCATTGTGGAGGACAGTTTGGTGGTTTCTCAAAAAAATAGCTATAGATTTGCCATATGACCCAGCAATTCCACTGCTGAGTATATACCCAGTAGAACTGAAAACAAAGACACAAATAGATATATGCACACCAATGTTCATAGCAGCAATATTCACTATTGTCAAAGGTTGGAATCAGCACAAATGCCCACCCACAGATGAATTGATAAATAAAATGTGATATATACATACAATGGAATACACTCAGCTATAAGAATGAATGCAGTACAAATACATGTGATAACATGGATGTATGTTGAGTGAAGCAACCCAGGCATTGAAGGACAAATACTATATGACCTCCCTGATATGAAATAAGTAAACCAAGCTGCCTCAGACACCTAGAGACTGTATGATAGGCTTATAGGAAATTGGGGGGTAGAAGAAGGACATAAGCTGACATCTACATGGGTGAAATCTATGATAAGCTGGAGGTTAATATTTGTACAGGGAAGTGATAAAATGGGGGCATATGGATACCTTTGAGTGGACCTTTGCAGGCTTGAGGGGGACTGGGGATGGGAGGATGGGTAAGATGGCCCAAGAAATTGGGGGAAGGGTGGGGGGAACATTGGAACATAGGAGATTGTGATGTATGTGGTTGAAGCTATAATGTTGAGAAAACTTTTTAGAAAATATAATAAGGAAGATTACCACTTAAGATGCTTGAGGGGGGAGCATCTGACACAGGGCGGGATTCTAGGGAGTGTGCAAATGCTCCTTTTGTCATAGTAGGTTACATCATTGGGAGGAGACCCATACAATGAGTGTGGTTGTCATTTATTTCTTTATTTAACCTAATTGCTCTAGCAGCAAATTCTAGTACAATTTTGAATAGCAAAGGTTGGCAGTGGGCATCCTTTTATTGTTTCTGATCTCAGTGGGAAAGCTTTCAGTCTTTCACCATTGACAACAATGGAAGTTGTAGGTTTTTCATATATGCACTTTACCATATTGAGAAAGCTTCCTTTCATCTCAATCTTTTGGAGTGTTTTATCAAGAGAGTGTGCTGTAATTTGTCAAAAGCCTTTTTCACATCAATCAAGAGGATCATGTGATTTTTTCTTTGATTTATTAATGTGATTTATTACAGTAAATTTATTTTCTTGTGCTGAAACACCCTTGCATACCTAGGATAAAGCCTACTTGATCGCGATGTACAATTCTTTTAATTACCCAGCAGATGACTTATCTTTGAGAAGGATCCACAAGCGCTTGGAAAGGAAATATATCCTCCTGCATTTTTTGTTGTTTTATTTTTCAACTGTAAAAAAATTACTGAAGTATTACACTCATATATGAATATGTTGTGTAATGCTTTAGAGCAGTCTTTTTTTTGTTTTGTTTTTTAAAAATTATTTATTTATTATTATTTTTTTAATTACATTAAAAAAAATGAGGTCCCATTCAAACCCACCGCCCCCGCCCCCCACTCCCCCCACAGCAACACTCTCTCCCATCATCATGACACATCCATTGCACCTGGTATGTTCATCTCTGAGCATCACTGCACCCCATAGTCAATGGTCCACATCATAGCCCAGACTCTTTCACGTTCCATCCAGTGGGCCCTGGGGGGATCTACAATGCCCCGTAATTGTCCATGAAGCACTATCCAGGACAACTCCACGTCCTGAAAACGCCTCCACATCTCATCTCTTCCTCCCGTTCCCCACACCCAGCAGCCACCATGGCTACCGTTCCCACACCCATTCCACATTTTCTCTGTGGACATTGGATTGGTTGTGTCCATTGCACACCTATGTCAAGTGAGGGCTTAGATTCCACATGGGTACTGGATGCACTCCTCCCACTTCCAGTTGTAGACACTCTAGGCTCCATGTTGTGGTGGTTGACCTTCTTCAACTCCATGTTAGCTGAGTGGAGTAAGTCCAATAAATCAAAGTGTAGGAGCTGAAGTCTGTTGAGGCTCTGGGCCTGGGTGTCATATTATCAGTCCAGAGATTCAAATCCCCTACATATATCTTAAACCCAGCACCAACTACAATTCCAATAAAGTAGCATGCAAGTCTTGTGAAAAGAGATCCCCTCTGAGTCCAATTCCATCATGCAGAAACACCAGCTCCAAAGAAGGGCCATCTGTCATGGCAGTGAACTCCTTCTGCCATGACCATAGAACCCGTGGGTCTCTTTATCCCTCAAAAGAACCAATACCTGGGGTTGTATCTGCCTTATCTGTCTCTTAGACTCAGTTGTACATAGGGGTATTCCTTCTGACAACCTCCAGACTCTTTTTTAGAGACTCACAGCCTTATAATCTCATTTCTCCTTTCCATTTCCCCCTTACATTAGGTCAAACAGCTTCCCGAAGTCATGTTATTATATGTAGACAGGCACATTCTGCTGTTCCGCATTGAATCTTTAATTCAAGGTCATTTTCTAGTTGCTTCTTCAGCTGGTATGTGGTAGTGATCCCTCGGTTCCAGGGAGGCTCATCCCCGGGTGTCGTGTCCCACGCTGGGGGGAATGCATCGCATCTACACGCTGAGTTTGGCTGTGAGAGTGGCCACATTTGAGTAACATGAAGGCTGTCAGGAGGAAACCCCCAGGCACAATGCTACTCTAGGCCTTGTTCTTATTGCAGGTGTATAGGCTCAAAAGTGTAGCCATTAGTATCAAGAGCCCACTGTTGGGCCCTCCCTCCTTCCTGGTTCTTGCCATTGCACCTGGAGGATTGCCGCTGTAGAGCAGTCATTGAAGCCTAGTTCTATAATCATATTATTCTAGTTCTATTTATCCTCTGTCCAGCTGTTCCATCCAGTTCTGAGAGTGGCATACTGAAGTCTCCAGCTCTTACTGTAGGAGACACCTATTTCTCCCTTCATTTTGCCATTGTGTGCCTCATGTATTTGGGGCACTCAGATTAGATGCATAAATATTTCATACAGTTATTTCTTCTTGGTGAATTGCCCCTTTTATCATCCCTTAAAACAGCTTTGCATTTGAAATCTATTTTGTCACCTTATACCTTTGATTTTTAAATAAACAAAGCAAAAGGCTCAAGGCATATCCAGAATCCTTATCTTGTCCAACAATGTCTATGGATGAGTCATTTTACATAATTCCTAAATATTTCCTAGTTTTCCACTAAGTGACAGACAGCAATACTCCTTTTCATTTCTATGCCAGATATTAATTGAGGGAAAAAGAAGAGTAAGAAAGAAATTAAGTAGAAGAAGAATCTATGAGATCTTAGACAATGAGATTCTTTTGCAAAATCATATGAAATAGGTTGATTGATCAGGTAAAATCATAATCCAAAACACTCATTTGTAAGGTTGTTCTGCTCAATGGTTACTACTTACGTGCAGTATTGGTGAGAACCATACAAATTCCCTACACTCACGCAACTCAAACTGTAGTACACATTTTGGTAATTAAACATTTTGGATGGATTTATGCTTTATTAATATGTATCAATAAAATTGATTGTTAAAATAAAAAATTGACCTAAGAAAAAAGAAAATTTACATGCGCTCACACACATTTCAGATGGAAGGCACATTTCAGTGTGTCTGTGCATCTCCCAAAGCTAATCTCTCACTTATATTTAGGAAAACCCAGTTTAAACAAATACCTATAGAAATTTCACTTACGTCTTTGCATCATATAAATAAAGGCATATGTAACAGCACAAGAAGACACATTTTTATTAAAAGGCATGATGTGGCCGCCGCTGCGGCGCTGCAGGCAGGTCGCTGCAGGCGAGTCGCTGCCGGGGATCGGGCCTATGCCACGGCCGGACCGGGGCGGCAGCGGGCGGCTCAAGGCTTGGTGGGACGCCCAGTTCGATGGAAGAAAAACCACGGAGACGAGGTCTATGCGCAGGTCTGATTTTATTCGGGAAGTACATGGGGTTTTATAGTCTCATGGAGGCGGGGAGGTTGTGGGAGGGGCATGTCCGCGGGGCAGCTGAGGATTGGCTGCAGAGGCAAGGGCGGACCTGCGGTTTATGACGTAAGCCATTGATGGCAGGGGGGGTTGTTTCCGAGGTTGTGCCGGGGCGGATATGGGATGAGGGCGGTTGAAATGAGGCGGGGAGAACAGCGATCGGCTGGGAGGGGGAAGATAACAGTGGCTGGGAGGAGGGGCGGAGGGAGGCAGCAACATAAGCTGCTGCTGAGAAGGGCCATAATACAGCGAAAAGCAGGGTGGGAGCAGGGGACAGCATATTATAATTCTATACGAATGTGTGAAAATTTCATGGCAGAATATATTAAGAACAGAAAAAAAAATTCTCATCCACCTGGTCTGGACTTGATAAAATTAGGCAGTACCTTTAACAAAGTATACTGACATGTTGTCTATAATGTGCAGATTATCCCAGTTTGGTCCTGAAAGATTTGGGGAAAGATCACAATAATCAGCTCACCACTTTCCTTTCCTTTCCTTCAATTAATGCAGTCTAGTGCACAAGGTTTATCGTTTTACTATAGAAGTATTGTTAGTGTGAAATTTGAAATCTTTGCTTTTATATAGAAGGTTCACAAGTCGAAACTGTTTTAAAAACATATGCCTGGATTCCTTCTCCATAGATTATAATTTCATAGACAATTTCCTAACAAGTCATGGTAAAGATGTAAACTAGTTGGACCCTCATAAATGCTGCTGGATCCAAAATTGTGCAGCTACTGTGGAAAACAGTTTAGCCATTCTTAAAGAAGATAAAAATATAATTTTCAAATGATACAGCATTTCCACTACTAGTTATATACCCAATATAATTTATGTACCCAAAAGAATGTATTAATAGGTGCAAAGAAAACATTGTATATAAATATTAATAGCAGCACTATTCACAGTGGCCAACAACTAATATCAACCCAAATGCTTGATGGATGAATGTACAAACATTTGTAGAATGATACTAATTTTATGTAGATTTTCATATTTAGTTTCTAGCAATTTTGGCAAATATTCTAATCTTATACTTTTCTTTCCCTTTCTTAATATTTATGCTGTGCCATTGTGCATTTTTTGAGCCTTTATTTTAAGCTGGTCAGTTTAGTTGAATATTTTGTCAATTTAGTTGAATATTTCAAATAATGTATTTTTTCTTACTTTTGCACTTTTATTCTTTCTTCCATTTACTAAAATATTAGTTTCTGTTTAAATCTATATTTCCTTCTGGTTTGATCAACTTTAGTTTATTTTACAGTATGATTTCTAAAAATTGATTTTGATCTTTACTTTTATAGATTTAAGTATTTGAAGCTATGAATTTCTCTCTAAGCCTTCTTTCAGTATTTTTCCAAAGATTATGATATTGTCACATTAGTGTTAAGGTATAGAACAATATTTATTTATAACATAATATTTGACATATAATTATTTAATGAATATATGTAATTATTTTTGAGTATTCTATAAAAATATTCATAAATATTTCTCTTTTATAAAATACATTTTCTATATACTTCATAGCATTTCTTTTAGTTCTGTTTTTTAAATACCGTTTTTACTACTGGAGTCTTTAGCATAGTAAAGTTGACTTCTCTGTCTTATTTAATCATCATTTTCCACATTATACCTTGACTGAAATTGAAACAGTAGGTGCATTTTTCTTACAATTTTATTTCTTTTTTTAAAAATTCGGGGTCGCTTGTATTTTTAAACTTTCCTAATTATTTAATTCTATTTTTTTAAAAATTTCTACAAGTTGGATTTTGCTGTACAGGATAATTTGAAAATATTTTTCTTTTACTGGGTGAATTAAGCCCTATTGTATTTATTAGTACAAGAAAGGATTAGTTAAATTCTCTCATAATTTTTTCTACTAGAATATAAAACATGAATACAATGTATTTTATCGTGTAATCCCCACAATGACACAGTCTCATTCCATCCCGATTCTCTTGAACATAATGATAGGTTCTGTGATGGACCCTGGAATGAAGCAAGCCAACCAGAGTTGTCCCTGATATTTCCTTTAATATAACAACAGAAAAGCACTGTCATTTGGGCTGGTAAGGGTAAAATCATAGACCAAGAACAGATGCAATTTTGTCACTGCTTGTTATGGTCTGGGAGAAATCCTTGCGTTACAGGAAAGAATCATGACTAAAGAGATAAGAAAAATCTTCTGATGGTGTAAGGATGATAAAGTAAATAACATCTATTCATTTATCATACCCCTGAATTTGACTTAAAGACCTATATTCTTACTACTGATTGTTTGGGACAGGTCTGTGTTCCTGTCTGATATAAATTAATATTTATTGTTGTTGTAAGGATTGATGAAAATTTGACACCTTAGGTAAATTTTTGTGTTTCTTATATGTCTATGCTATAAAGGGTGGGTAGAGATATAGACACTGTACTCTTAGTGATATACTAGAAGTTTCTATGTTTCCCTGTATCCATAGAAATTAGTGATTCTTTGGGTCTTGGATTACTTTCATGGCCCTCATTTTCTCCTTCCCCAAACTACACCTGTCCCCCAATAGGCTCCAGAATCATCCTCCTTTCCCAGATTTTAACAAAGGCTTGGCCAGTGCAATCAAAGGTCACCCAGTGCTAATGCAGAGACACATGGAAAATGCACAGACAGAAGCAAAATGAGGGATAATCTGGATATAGGAAAACTCATGCCCCAAAATGTGTGATTGTTAGCCAAAAAGATTTATAAATAGCTGAGGGATTGGGGTATATAGGCACCTCTTATATTTTTTGAATGTAACATTTAATAAAACAGAGAAAAAAAAACAAAACCTTTTTTTACATGTGTTATCCTAGCAGTTTACATAAACCACATCATTACAGATCCTTTCAACATAATCATGACATGCATGACTCACATTCTTCTTAAGGAAGTAGCGAATGTATGCTCTGGATGTTCTCTGTTTGCATACTGGCACTAATTAATATCCATACCATACCTACAGAACTAAGGGTACAAGAAAACACTCATTTTAAGTCTTATCTTTCTTCAGTCTTAAAAGGCTTGGAGTATACAGAGTTTCATGAGCCACTTGAGCACAGAAATGGTTGGCATAGCCTGTGAGGAGAGAGGAAATACAGAGTAAATGTATCACTGAATAAATGGAACAAGATGCAGTCTGGAGTATATCGTAGAAAAATAACTTTTTGGATCATGAGAAAACTGAGCAGTAGCAGATATCAGGAGATTATTTCAGGACTTTAGAGACCATCTGAAGTCAAGGAAGAAAGAAATTGTGCTTTGGGCATTGAAGCACTGATGAAGAAGTGTAAAACATGAATAGCAATAAGCATATGAGGAGCAAAAAGAGAAGTACAAGTGAATGTGGCATTAAAGAAAAGTCAATAGTGAAAATCAAAGGCATTATCATTGCCATAATATAAAATGAAGGCATGGAAAAGTATTGCTCTCTGCACAGAAGATCAACAATAAGAGAAATAAGACATGGGGATAGTTGCCAGTAAAGTGAACTGAGCAACTCAAGAACACAAGCACTTTGTTCATGAGTAAGATGCCAGCCATGGAGGGCATGCAGTAGTACATTGTGGGAGAAGCTGAGTTGAGAGGAGAAGCTGAAGAGATAGGAGCCCTTGAGTCACCTTCTGTTCTCTCCTCCCTTACTCCCTTCACATGTTCATAGTTTTCTAATTCAGACATTTTTGAGAACCTGGTTCCCCTTGCTTCCTCTTTTCTTTGAACTCATCCAAAGCTTCCTCTACTGTCACATTGTTTACCGCAATGACGGGTTCAGCAATCCTGCTGTATTTTGATACTGCTGCAGCAACTTTTCTTTTCTCCTCGTGCAGTACTCTGGATGCCCATTACTCAGCTGTTGTTTCATTTCCTACACTGGATATTATCTCTGTAACAGCTATTGTCTCAACATTTTGATTCTTTCCACTCTCTTACTCTTCCAGATTTAATAATTTTTAAAAGTTTCTACATCAATCAATGCTCCTACATTTTTCCTGTTAGTTTACTCTAGCTCACGGATGGTCTCATCAGCCATTATCATTTTCCTTTTCTCAACTTTTTTAAAAGACAAGAAATCGGTCAATTACTCACAACCCCACTATGCACCAATAGAATTCAAGAGCAAACAAGCGATCATGATACCTGCTGTCACACAAAACTTGAAGATAAGTTTGTCACTCTTATTATATTGATACACAACAAGTTCTTTCAAATTCCTTTGTTTTTAATAATTATTCCCCCAAATATTTGTATAGCCTTTTCCTGTGTAATAATCTAAAATATAAACCAAACATATAAAGGCACTTTTAAAGTAAAATTTAAAAAATCAGTTGTTGAGACAAAACATCAAATACATAATTCATGTTTACAAAAATGTAAGGACAGCATGATCTAGACAAGATGGCACATGAAATTAGCCATCACAATATTCTGTTTTTCTATTACCTAGTTCTGTATGTTAAATAGATTAAAAAATCATCATTAAGAAGCAACTTTTGGTATTTGTATAGCAAATATGGCATCCATAATGGTACTTTTTAGAATAGTATATTTTCAAAAATACGTATTAACTTTAAAGAATATAATAATACTAGTATGATAGTAATATTTTCAAAACAAACTAAGCTATTATTCACATTTCTATGGATTGGATTTTATGGTATTTTTACATTGATTTTTAAAAAATAAATATATTCAACTGTTATATAAAGACTGTCTTTGGGAAACAATTTTATTTTCTCTAATGAAAGTTTCATAATTCTGAGACATTCTTATGCCTGTAACACCATTTCTATTGCTCTTTGTTCACTTTCTTCTTTTTTATATTTAAAGTTCATTTCAGTCAATAATATCTCACATTTGAATTGTTTTTTACAGTACATAATTTAGAATCTTGTGATGATTATTTTCATGTATCAACTTAGCTAGATTATGCTGTCCAATTGTTTGCTCAAGCAAGCACTGGTCTAATTGTTACTGTGCATGTATTTCGTTGATAGATCTAAATCATTAGGCAGTTGATTGCACCTAGGGCTGATTGCATCTTCAGTCAATGATGTAGACTTTCTGTCTCTATTTCAACCAGCCAGCTTCTGAGAAATTCAACCCCAAGCACATGCTTGTGGACTCTGGATTCATGAATCCCATGTTTATGTGCACCAATTCCTATAATAAATATATCAACACATCTTTTCCATCTATTTATCTATCTTTCTATCTATGTATCTATCTAACCATCTATCAACAACCTATTTCTATTTCTCTGGAGAGCCCTAATACAAATATTTATTATGAAATCATTCTACTACAATGAAAAATTATCCTTCTCCATGTATCTTGATCAACACCAATATTATAAGCTCCCTCATAACTACGTTTCTCTACGGTTTCTTCTAGAACATTACTCTTTTCTTTAGTTTTTATTTTATGAAGTTCACAGGTTACCATGTGGAAGACAGTGGAGATTTTTGGTTTTCAATGCCCAAATTTGAGTCTCTATTATGGTTTCCCACTCCCTTGTGGAAGTTTTTTTTTATTTCAGTGTTTTAACATATTGATTATGGTCATTTGTTTTCCCTATCTGATAGTCCCAACTTCTGTATCATATCTTAATTCAGCTCACATAATTGCTTGTTTCATCAGATAATTTTAATTGCCTATTTTTGTATTTTTCATAATTTCTTGTTAAAATATAGACCGTAGAACAAACTTAATGAACAGAAGTCTCACTCTCCCAATACTGCTGGCAGTGTGATTATTGCTGGGTTTGTTAGCCTGTAAAGAAACAATTACATTTCCATTTCTGGAAATTGTTGTCTTTTGTTTTTGTTTTTTTCTGTCATAATTCTGAGTAGAGTAACTTAGAGCTCTATCCAATATTGTTGTTTATTCTGAAATATTATCTGACTGGTATGTCCCTATGTTTGAGATGTACTTAGACTTTTCCTAAATTTAAAAGTGTTTTTCAGTTCAATATATTTGGTTATTAGAAACTATTTTATTACTTAAAATTACAAGTCTCAAACTGTGTTTTCTCTGAATTCTGCTTCTAAACTCATAATATTAAGTCTATCCCTTGTAGTAATTTATAATACATAGGTGGAAAGAGTTAACTAATGTGTTTACTATTCTGCCTGGAGAGCTCTGTCTTTGAGACCAAATTTCATTAAGTATACGTTCTAACTTCTGAATGCTAGCAGAATTAGTTGTATTAAATAATGTGCCTTAGAAAACAGATGTCGGTAGTTTTTAATCCTCATGTAACAGTTTTTGCTGCAAATTTCCAAATTCTCAAAATAGTCCCTTCCACCATTTTTTCCAAACTTCAACTACCATGCAGTATTCCAAACAATGTGCATATACATTTCGTCACACCTATAATATTGTGTGGTGCAAAATGTAAATCATAATGAAAACTATAGGCTATGCTTGTAATGCTTCAATATGTGATTATCAGTTTTAACAAATGTACCACACTAATGAAAGATGTTGTTGATGGGGAAAGTATAGGAAGGGAGAAGATGAGATATATGGGAATTCCTTATTTTAAAAAAATTTTTTTAAGATTTATTTTTATTTATTCTCTCCCCTTACCCTCCCCCATTGTCTGCTCCTTTGTGTCCATTTGCTGTGTGTTCTTCTGTGCCTGTTTGCATTTTCTGTGGCACCGTGAATCTGTATATCTGTGTCTCTATTTGTTTCATCATCTTGCCGTGTCAGCTCTCTGTGTGTGCGGAGCCACTCCTGGGCTGGCTGCACATTTTACATGCAAGGTATTTCTCCTTGTGTGGTGCACTCCTTGCGGGTAGGGCTCCCCTTTGTGAGGGACACCCCTGTGTGGCATAGAACTCCTTGTATGCAGCAGCCCTGTGCATGGGCCAGCTCACCACTTGGGCCAGGAGGCCCTGGGTTCAAACCCTGGACCTCCTGTATGGTACATGGATGCTCTATCAGTTGAGCCACATCCGCTTCCCTCATATATTTGATGTAACATTTCTGTAATCTAAAAGTCCTCTAAAAATAAAGAAAAAGAGAACATGTATATTAATTTATTTCCAGTGTCTACCTAAGTCCTTCCTGCATCTCCTTGAATCTTCAATACATCTCAGTACATTTTTTTAATAGTGTAATTTTTACCTAAAGGTTCCTTAAATTACTTTATGTTACCTGCAATTAAAAGAGACTTCTTAGCAATGCAATTGAAATAGCATTGGGTTTTTAGGTCACAAGACTTAATATTGTTAATATGTCAATAGTTCCAAATTGATATATAAAAATTTAAAAATTTCAATCAAAATCATAGAAAGCAATCCTGTAGAAATTGAAATACTGATTCTAAAATCCATATAGAAATGCACAGGATCAAAAAGAGAAAGACAACTTTGAAAATAAAGTTTTAAAACTAACACTACCAAAACTGAAGACTTAATAAAAAGCTACAATAATCAAAGGAGTGTGATGTTGTTAAAGTCAAATAGATTGATAGGATAGTGAAGCTACAAATACATCCATGTATATAAAGACAACTGATTCAAAAGCAATTCAATGATGGTAAGGTAGCCTTTTCACCAAATCCTGATGGAAAAACTGTATATACATTTCTAAAAAGGCAAAATTTTATCTAAAAGTTTAGCAAAGATTAGACTAAGAAGGTACCATGGATCTAAAGAGAACATAAAGTGTAAAAACTTCTGGAAGGAAATGCAGGAGAAATCTTTTGTTGTCTAGGCTATGAGTTCTTAGCTTTGACACTGAAAGCACCATTCATAAAAGAAAAAATAAATCAATTCAAGGTTATCAAAATAAATATATCCACTCTTCAAAAGACACATTTTAAGAGAATGAAAATACTAGCCATCAACTGAAAGAAAATACTCACAAAGCATTATTTAATATAATAATTTTATTCAGAATATAAAAAGAACTATTTTAGGGCAGTGGAATTGTTCTGCTTCGGTGTGATTTTGCAATAATGGATAGAGGCCATTATATATTTTGTCAAAATATATGAAATTATACAGTACAAAGTGAAAACATGTTATAAATATGGGCCATAATTAGTAGCAATGCTTCAATATTTGTTCATCAATTGTAATAAATGTACCACACTAATGAAAAATTTTATTAATAGGAGAAAATGTGAGGTAAGAAGTGGTGGGGTATATGAGAATTGCTTATATTTTCTAAGTAAATTTTCTGTGATCTAAAATTTCTTTTAAAATAGTTTAAACATTCCTTACAAGCAAATAAAAACTTGAGAAATAAGAAAATTTATTAGAGGTGTTGCACTTATGTACATCTCAGCAGAATCTGAGACAACCAAAGTAGATACAACCCCAGGTGGCGGTGCTCCTAAGGGCTACAGAGACCCACAGGTTCTATGGTCATGGCAGATGGCTCTGGAGTTCAGTGCCTTGCCAGTGGGCCCTACTTTGGAATTTGTGCTCCTGAGTGTGATGGAGTTCGACTCAGATGTGACCTCTCTACACATGCCTCTTCTGTCACTTTTCCTGAACCTGTGGTTGGCACCAGGCTTGGTGTATGCCCAGGTGACTTGAATTCCTGGATGTCCATGTGACAACTGGGCCCTGAGGCTCAGCAGAGTTGCAACACCTACTCTCTGGTTCATTGGACTTACCCAGGTCAGCTAATAAAGAGGTGAGGGTGGTCAACCACCACACCAAGGAATCAAGAGACTTTTCAACTGCAAGCAAGAGAATCCCATCCTTCAGCTATCTGGGATCTAAGTCCCCTCTTGATTTAGATGTGGAGTGGACATCAACCTCTGTGGGTCCTAAGGATGGGGGAATAAAATAAGGATTAAAGCGGATTTACTAGTATTCTACTATAGTATTATTGTGAGTCTAGCAGTGGAGGAAATTGTCACTGATGTGCAGACAGTGGCCCTGGTAGTTGCTGAAGGCAGGGAGAGGGAATAAAGGTGTGATATGGGGACATTTTCATGACTTGCAGCTGTCCTGAATTATAGTGCAGGGACAGATGAAGGACATTATATAAAAACACAACACATTTCCACTAAATACGTTTTGGCAGCATAACTATTTGTATTTATACAGAGCAACGTTAATGTTCCCAACCTGAGAGGATGTTGGTAGTTTTACAAATCTTCAGTAGAATTGGTCCTTTTTCTGGTAGTTTTCTTCAATATTTCCCTGTCATCCCAAATCCACAAAACAGTGAGTCTTTTGGGAAAGGAATGAAGGTTGCTTTTGGATATTTTAGATAAATTACAGGATGAAAAAATATTAGCTATTTTCATTATCTGTATACACATGCCACACATATATAGAGGGAAATTTTTCTCTAGTGATATTTTGATTAGATTTTTCTTCATTAACATTCAAGGTGAACAGGATGTGTCCTTTTTCTTCATGGGTGATGAAGTGATTAACAGCATACAGAAAAATAAAATATGGTATATATTGTGGTATGTATATACACAGGCATATTACTGAGCTGTAAAATATAATGAAATTCTGGTATATGTACAACATGGATGCACCTTGAAGACATAACTTGTTTAGTGAAACAAGCCAGGCACAAAAGGAGAAATTCTGTGTATGTCCTGATTGGAAACAATTAGAATAAGTAAACTCATAGAGTTCCAATGAAGAATATAGGTTACCAGGGGTGTAGGGATACGGAATGGGAAGTATAAAATGTATACAGTTCCTATTTGGAATGATGGAAATATTTTGGTAAATTATGGGCATTTATTAATAGTACAATTATGAAAAAGTGCTATTGTAAACTGTAACAAATACTTCTGAACAAAGCAAGTTGTTGGTGGGTGGTATTTGAGAATCATGTATTTTATGCTGGAATTGTTCTGTAAACGCACACATTCTCTAGTCAAATAAAGAATCTTTGAGCTCTGAAAAAAAATGCACATCATTTTAATGTGCATTTCCAACTTTATATACTTTTTTGCTAATGACATTATTTGATTTTACTTTATATTTATTTTACACTATGAAAATCATGTTAAGCAAAAGAGCAAATTTATGCGATTTTCTTATTTGAGTTCAAAATGAGCTGTAAAGCAGCAGAGACAACCCACAACATCAACAACACATTTGCCAGGAACTGCTAACCAAGGTACTGCGCGATGGTGCCAACAAGTTTTGCAAAGGAGATGAGAGCCTTGAAGATGAGGTGCATAGTGGCTGGCCATTGGAAATTGACAAAGACCAATTGAGAGCAATTATCAAGGCTGATCCTCTTACAGCTACATGAGAAGTTTCCAAAGAACTCAACATCAAGCATTCTATCATCATTTGGCATTTGAAGCAAATTGGAATGATGAAAAAGCTCCATAAGTGAGTGCCTCATGAACTCACTGAAAATCAAAAGAATCATCATTTTTGTCATTTTGTCTTATTTTGTGCAGAAACAATGAACAATTTTTCAATTGCATTGTGATGTATGATGAAAAGTGTCTTTTATATGACAACTGGCAATGCCCAGCTCAGTGGTTGGACTGAGAAGAAGCTCCAAAGCACTTCCCAAAGCCAACCTAGAATAAAAAAAAAAGTCATAGTCACTGTCTGGTGGTCAGCTGCTGCTACAAATTACTGAATCCAGGTGAAACCACTATATCTGAGAAGTATGGTCAGCAAATCAATGAGACGCACTGAAACTGCAATGACTGCAGCCAGCATTGGTCAACAGAAAGGGCCCAATTCTTCTCCTTGATAACACCCAATCACATGTTGCATAACCAACGCTTCCAAAGAAGAACAAATTGGGCTATGAAGTTTTGCCTCATCTGCCATATTCACCTGACCTCTCATCAACTAACTATCACTTCTTCAAGCATCTTGACAACTTTTTGCAGAGAAAATGCCTCCACAACCAGCAGGATGCATAAAAATGCTTGGAATAAGTCAAGGAGGGCCTTACTAACTTTAAATTGAATATTAGGAGCAAAGTATATCTGGTTGTTTTGGGTATTCTGCCTGCAGGGATTTTTGTTATACGTCTTTTGTTCATCTTTGTCTATTTCAGCCAGAGAGCATTTTGGTTCCCATAAAGGGGACTCAGTGCATGGATGTAGGCTCATCTTGGTCTTGGAGGAAAGAGATGACTGCTTCACTGCATAAGCAGTAAATTGGTTTCCAGTTATATGTCTAAATCCCTCTTTTGAATACCTTGACAGTGTATTACCACAACATCCAGAGGATTTTGTGTGGTTTCCAGATGTTGTAGAGTTTCTGAATGATGTTTCATGGGAGAGTTTTTGTTGTCAGAAATCTTTCTTTCCAAATGGCAGCATAAACATGAAGAGAAAGGAAAGCATACTGGGAATCAGTGGATATGTAAAGCTTTATTTCTTGCCCTAGCTAAAAAGCCCTAATGAGCACTATGAGTGGTTTGGAATTAAATATTGGTGGTAGGGGTTTTGTCTAGATTTTTTTTTGCTGGAAGACTCACTATACAGTATCCAGTCCTCTGATTTCCTCTAGAAAGAAAAAGCTTTTCCCTTCAATGAACTATGTTTCATCAGGATTCTCTAAAGCCTTATCTTTGAGGTTAGGTCTGATAGAAATAATTTGGTTAAATGTTTCTTCACAAGAATGGATTAAAACTTCCTGTTTCTTGATAGGTATGACAATAGTCTAGTATAAGGTATGGTGTGCCCAGAGAGTTATTTCTGGAGTGTCTAAATGAAGGACCTGGTATTTTGTTAGTCATCCTTTTGTCAGTCACTAATATCCTTTAGTTTCTAAGACATTCTGAACCAGTTGAGGGGTTTGGGCCTCAAGAGTTTGCACTAGTATTAGTTTAGTGGCTTCTTCAACAAGGAGTGCTATGGCTGCCTCCACCCATAAACATCCAGCCTTGGGCTTCAATTATCAGGAAATGTATGCTACAGGCTTAGAGGTATCTCCCATCTTTTGGGTTAGTACTCTAAGTGCAATAATTTGTGTCTGCTATGTATAGAGTGAAATGTTTTTTCTAAGTTAAGTATTTACAAAGCTGGAGCAGAGATCAATTTATTCTTGATTGTCTGGAAGGTTTTTGCTCTTTCTCCACCCATTCAAGAGGTTCAGTGTCAGGTCCCCATAGGCTGTGTATAAGAGTTTTGCTGTCACACCGAATCTAGGAACACAATGCCTGCAATAGTCAGCCATCCCCAGGAAAAGTCCCAAGTTTTTAATTTGTTTTTGAAGGCCTAGATTTGTTATTGTGTCTGTTGATTTCAAGGAGAGAGTATGGATGCCCAGAGATAGGACATTCCCTAAATAATTGGCCAACTGTTGGGTAATTTGTGTTTTAGAAGGGGAAAACTAGTATCCCCATTCCCTAGGAAATTTAGCATTTAAATGGTGTTCTCATTTGAGGTTTAGGCAAAAGTAAATCAGGATAAAATATAATCTACATATTGGAGCAAAACTCCAGTCCTTAGATTTAATTCACTTAGTTGTCTTCCGAGGTCATTTCCAAAATGTTGAGGGACATCTCTACATCCTTGGTTTGGTATTGTTCCAGTGTATTGCTAAGCAATTGTTGACCGGGATGGGGTCCATTACAAAGCAAACAGATATTGTGTGTCAGGGTGGAGAGGGATGCAGAAGAACACATCCTTCAGGTCTAAAACTGTAAGCCATTTATTGTACCCAGTATTTGGGTTAGGATGCTATAGCACTTAGACCCTATAAATTGGGAATAACTGTTTCATTCATGACCCTAAAGTCCTGTACTATGTGATATCATCAAAGATTGTACAGCAGACTGTTGATGCTGTAGGAGAGCTGGACAGATGTGGTTTTGAACATTTTAAGGTGAGAATGAAGAAAATGCTCTATTAAGTTTTTCAGGTTGTGCAAGCCATATTATTTGCATGTGCAGGGGGCCCTCCTGGCCCAGAGTTTGGTGATATAGTCTCCTACAAAAATTCTCTATCCTGAGACATCAGGACTTGTAAGAAATCCCTTGCTTTCTCATTAGCCATTCCACTTTCTCCGTATCACTTGCCAGGTCTTCTCCTACAATGATCTTTGGTGAATGATTATCTCAAAGCCAGTTTTAGAGGATCCCCTTTGGAGGTCTGAGAAAACTGGTTAGAGTTTGTAGATAGTTGGCATCTATATTTTCAGGTTTGAGAACACTGTCCAAATTTCAAAGTAGTAAGAGAAACTTATTTCTTCCCCCATCTCCATAAAAACACATTAACAGGTCAAAAACTGTTTTTCAACTCATCTTATGATTTTCTATTCAGGAAATATGTGTCTTTATCCAAGCCAGACATATACTAGACTAACAAGTCTTTGGTCTCAAGGTCTTTGTTGTCAAATGGGAACCAAGTTCTGGGCTGGGTTAAATTCAAGTGGCATAGGTGGATACTTTCTAACATAATTTTCTTTGGGTTTCTTATTTTTCTTCATGCAGAAGAAATAGAAGAAAAGAATGATTGGTGATATTTGGTTTTTACTTACCCATGTTTTAACCTTCAAAATCAATAATTTTTAGTACCTGATTATTAAAACTTTTATAACAAATATAAAATCAATTGACAATACCTCTTGATGATGTATAATAATGTTGAGAGACTTCTAAATACATTTCTTCTACTTGCAAAATATTAAATATAAGTATTTTAAAGATGGGAATAGTTGTTATGCTTAAATGGAGAAGGGCTAGACGTGTCAGCTTGTGCTATGAGAGGACTAGGACTCTGAGTTCTTGCATCTGCCTCATTCAGATAAGTTCACTGATTTCTTGAGCATGTGGTTATTAACTGCCTATTGTGTTACTGGTACTTGAGAAGCATTACTGCCAAAAAAAAGGAACCCTCACTCACAATGAAGTTGGTTATTTTGTGACAGATGTACATATTACATTTCTAAAATAAATGCTAAATTATTATTTCAATGAGTGTCCTGGTAAAGGGTATATGGAGAAATAAGAATATATGTTAGAGGGATTTGGCCTAGTTATGATGTCATACATTTTCTGAAGAAGTGCTAATGTAGCTGAGATCAGTAGTAATCAAGGGAATAGGTAGGTAAATGAGAGCACAGCATGTGCCTATCAGGGAGCAAGGGTTGCCATAAATTTTGGGATGAGTGAACACATGGATCTATCAGAGTCCAGATATATTAATCAGATGATTCTGATTCAGATTACCAAATCAAGATTACAAGGTAGGTAGACAAAGGACAGGAAATTCAGCATTTCTTCAGCCATGGCAAGAATTTTCTATTTTTAAATAGAAAAGTTGTGGGCTTACAGAAGAGTAATGCATAAAATCCAGGATTCCAATATTCCAACCTACTATTAACACTTTGTATTTGTGTAGCTCATTTGTTCCAATAAATGAAAACATGTATGTATAATGATAATATTAACTATTGCCCATGATTTAAATACTGGTTGACTTCTTGCATAATGCAGTTCCTTAGATTTTTAAAAATTTTATAACATATACAATCATTTTTCCTTTTAATCACATTCTGATATATATTTCAGTGCTGTTAATTTTGTTCACAATGCTGTGCTTCCATCACCACCATTCATTAACAAAACGTGTCCACTTTTCCAAATACTAATGCTATAGAGTTTAAACATTAACTCCCTGTTCCCTACCCCCAATTTATCCCATAGTAACCTATATTCTAGGTTCTAACTCCATGATTTAGCTTGTTTTAATTGTTTTATATAACTGAGATCATACAATAAACAAATATATGGTTTACTTCACACAATATGATGTCTTCAAGGTCTATCCATGCTATCACATGTGTTCCTTTTCACAGCTGAATAATATTCCATTGAATATATCTACCACATTCTGTTCATCCATTAATGGACACTTAGTTTACTTCCACCTTTTGGCAACTGTGAATATTGCCACTGTGAACATAGGTTTGTAAATATCTGTTAAAGTTCCTACCTTCAATTCACTGGTGTACATACCTAGAAGTGGGATTGATTGGTCATATACTAATACTATACTTAACTTTCTGAGGAACTTCCAAACTTCCTTCCACACTGAGTGTACACAATTACATCCTTACCAGCAAAGAATGAGAGTTCCAATTTCTCTTCACTCCTTCCAACACATTTAATTTTCTGTTTTTTTCCACTGTTTTGGAATTTGTTGTAGTATATCACTCATACATAAGCATCCATAAACAATAAATGTACAGTTATAACTGTGAACTTAGAAAACATATATAACATCATACATGACTCTTGCACCGCACCCTACCACTAGTACCTTGTACAGTTGTTAAACCTTTTTAACTAATGATTAAAAAGCATTGTCAAAATATTACTACTAACCAAAGTTATTTCTCCTAACCTCCTATTATTATTTTCTTTATATCACTAATATATAAAACATATATAAACATACCCTTATTGTGTATAGTAAAAGTTGTGAACTTACAAAGCAAACATGCATAACATCATACATGGGTTTCATACATCAACCCTCCACCAACACCCTGCACTATTGTGAGATGCCTGTTACAAATTCTGAAAGAATATTGTCAAAATCTTACTACTAATTATAGTCCTTTTCTTATATTTAGTGTATTTTCCCCCAACCCACCCTATTATTATTTTTTAAATATATATGTATATATTTTACAGAATTTGTAAACTTATAAAACAATCATGCACATGTGCAGAATTTCCAAACAACCACCCTCTATCAAGACACCACACTAGTGGAACATTTGTTACAAATAATGTAATATCATCTGGTTGTTACCATGTCCATAGTGTACATTAGGCATATATTTTCCATACTTCCCCATTATTGACACAGTACATCTTGGCATAGATGCAAGAATATTATATTATTATTGCTTACCACAGTCCATAAGTCACTCCAGTTGTATCTTTCCCACGGTTCTCCACATTCCCACCACCCTGCAATAGTAATGTATGTTTGCTCTAGCTAACCAAGGACACACTTGTGCCTGAACCATCAACCATAATTCTCATCCACTTCTTGGTTTATTGTGCTATTTTCCTAGAATATTCTCTAGTATTCTGTTAATTGGCATTCACATAACTAGACTACCATTTTCAGCCACATCCCCATTTATAAACTAACATACTATGTGTTACCATCCATTCTATACATTTCCATACTTCCACAGTAAAGCTAATTAAAACTTCTACATATATTTAACTTCAGTAGTCCATCTCATCTCCTTTAAGAATCCATCACATACCACCAGGTCTTGAAGCTATTTTCCCACAATTTCTTCTAGAAGCTTTCTGGTTATTCCTTTTATTTTTAGGGTTTTTTTTTTATCCATTTTGAGTTTATTTTGGGATAAGGTGTGAGATAGGAGTCTTCTTTCCTTTTTTGGCTATGCATATCCAGTTCTTTCAGCACTATTTGTTGAATGGGCTGTTCTGCCCGAATTGTGTGCATTTGACAGGCTAGTCAAAAATCACTTGAGCATACATGAGAGGGTCTGTTTCTAAACCATCAATTTGTTTCCATTGGTCTAAGTGTCTGTCATTATGCCAGTACCATGCTGTTTTTACCACTATAGCTAGCTAATGTAATTTAAAGTCTAGAAAGAAGAGTTTGCTTTTCCTTTTTAAGATGTTTCTGGGTATTCAGTACCACTTAGTCTTCCAAATAAATTTGATAATTGTATTTTCAGTTAAAAAAAATCAGGTGGACATTTATTGGGATTGCATTGAATCTGTATATCAATTTGAGTAGAACTGATATCTTAATGATCTTTCATCTTCCAATCCATGAGCATGGTTTGTTCTTCCAGTTATTTAGGCCTTTTAAAAATTTCTTTTAATATTGATTTACAGTTTTCTGACTATAAGGCTTTACATTGTTGGTTAACTTTATTCCTGACTATTTAAGTTTTATCAGTCATATTTTATTTTCACTACTCTTTTGTCACTTTTAGTTACTTTTATTGATATAATCTTCATTTATAGACTCTCTTCTAGGCCTCTGTCTACTTTCTTTTCTTTTCAGGCCCTAGCACACCCTTTAGAATTTCCTGAACATCATATTCTTAATCTCTTTAGCCATCTCTTTGAATTTATTAAGTAGATTTGCTTGAAAATCAATGATTAGTTGTCTCAACTCCTTTATGTCTTCTGGAGGCTTATCTTTTTCTTTAACTGGGTCATGTCTTCTTGTTTCTTGGTGTGAATTGTAATTTTTTGTTGGTGTCTTCACATCTGGTTTACTAGAGTATTTATTCTGGGTGCAGGTTTTCTCTTTAGTTTAGGGTTTCCTGCCATTTCTCCCTTGCTGGTTGTGCAGTAGGAACCAAGGATGTAGTTGGGGCTATAGGCTGTGGAGCTTCAAGCTGCCCTCTTTACCCCAGGGACCAGTGAAGCTTCTCCCCACTTTCTCTTTTGCCAGGGGTAGGGAAGGAGTCACATCTGTGTAGAATAAACCAAGTCGTGCAAGCCTAATCCAAATCGTTCAGGCCTTATTGCCCAGAGAGACCGATGAAGCTTCACATCTCTTTCTCCTCTGCCTGAGGAGGGGAAGGAGCTGCAGGTGTGGGCAGCAGTCTATGTAGTGTGGGTCCAAGATCACCAGAGTTACCTAGGTAGACTTCTGATTATTCAGTCTGTAGCAGCCAAATGTATGTGCATTACCTGGACAGGCTGGTGCAGGGCCAGCCAGCTACCTCCCTGCCAAAGGTGGGGCTGATGCCTAGGCTGGGGCTGCAGGCTCATCTGGGTCAAAGAAATCAGTTCCTACTATCACTGTGATTTTCAGTCAGCAGGCTTCCCCTCATGGTGGGGGTGGAGTCAACATGGCGGTCAGTGACCTCTTTCTGACCTGGACAAGTTCAAACTGTAGTTGTTCTTAGGGTTATACTCTAGCCAGCTGAACCCACAAATCAGTACCTGAAATCAGTGGTCAACCATCTCCTCCTCATTTGTTTTTGGGAAATGGAGCCTCCAATTCCAGCCACAGAATAGCTCCTGGGATGGCTTTTCATGCCAAAATAGAATGATCACTGGCCTCTACGATATGGTCGGTAATTTTCCAGAGAAGTTGTCACAATTCCCCCAGCTTCCTCCCAGCGGGAGGTGGGGCTGGGACCTAGGCTAGAGCTGCAATCTGATCTGGACGGGAAGAAGCCAGTCCCCACCAGCACTAGGTTTTCAGTCTGCCCTGCTTCCCCTCATGCCAGGCATGAAGTTAAGATGGCAGCTACCAGCCTCTTTCTGACTTGAACAGGCTCAAACTTTAGCTGTTCTCAGGATTATTCTTTAGCCTGCTGAGTTTACTCATCAATAGCTGAAGTTGGTGCCCAACCATCTCTTCTTTCCCCATTTTTGGGAAGTGAGCTTTCAATTCCAGTCACGGGAACAGCTCCCGAGTTGGCTTATGCCTCCAGTGGAGGATGGGACCGGCCTCCTGGGTGTGGAGGGCTCTACTTATGAATCTTCTCTGCAGGTGTGCAGACTCTTCTTTCCATTCCTTCAAGAATGTTGCAGGATGCTCTTTTGGTGTCCTTGAGCTCCCAAGGTGCTTCCCCTGGTTCCAGATAGCTCTCAGTGTTTAATGACCGCCCTGTAGTAGGAGCTGAATCTATGAGCTCATTACTCTGTCACCATCTTGCTGGTTCTCTGTTTTGTTTTTTAATAACCATTCTAGTGGGTTGAAATGATATCTCATTCTGGTTTTGATTTGCATTTCCCTGATGGCTAATGATGTTGAACATCTTTTCATATACTATCTGCCCCGTTGTATATATTTTTTGGTGGAATGTCTACTAAAGTCTTTTGCCTATTTAAATTTTTTTTGTTAATTTTATATATTCTGGATATTAAAATGCGTTGAATATAATTTTCAACTATTTTTCGCCATTTGTAGTTTTCATTTTACATGGATGCACAAAGGTATTTAATATGAATGAACTTCTACTTACCATTTTTTTTCTTTTGTTGCCTGTGCTTTGGTTGTAAAGTCTAAAATACTATTTGCCTAACACAACGTCCTGAATATGCTTCCCTAAATTTTCTGTTAGGAGTTTGAATGTTCTCACTCTTAAATTTATGTCTTTATTCCATTTTGAGTTGATATTTGTATAAGGCATGAGGTAGGAAGGATTTAGAACTTTGTCCAAGATAGTGGGAAGTCATTGAAGTTAATCTTAAAAGGAGTAAGATGACCAGATTTACATAAAAATGGTTACAGTTAAAATTTGTAGTGAGAATTTATTCTAATTATTTCAAATCAGTGAGGTCATATAATATTTGTCTTTTTTTAAGTCAGTATTTGTTTTTGTTGCATTTTTCTATAGATATTACACTTTCATTTATTTTAATTCAAGTATACATTGTCTAGTGTATAATTTTTTTCTTTTTTTGAAGTACATATATTGCTTTTTCTCTATTTTTTAAAAAAAGTTACATTAAAAAAATATGAGGCCCCATATACCCCCCACCCCAGAAACTGCTCCTCCCACATCAACAACCCCTCCCCCATCATGGTGGGCCATTCACTTCTCTGCTGTACCACATGACAACAGTCTACACTGTAGTTTACACTCTCCCCCAGTCCACCCAGTGGGCCATATTTGTCTTTTTGTGTCTGGCTTGTTTCACTAAACATCATATCTCAGAGAGTCAAAATCTAGAATATAGATTAATAAGGGACATGGTAGGGATGGATAAGGAATGGGAAGTTAAGGCTTAAAATGTACAATGTTCCTATTTGAGTGGTCAGGATGGTAATACAAAATTGTGAATACCTTAACAGAGGTAAAATATATGTCTGAATATGAGGGAAAGTGGAAATGTTAGATTGTCTCTATGGTAACAGAAGACCAATTTTTAAAAAAATCTTTGGAATTACACTACACAATGAAACCTAACTTAAACCATGGCCTTTAATTAATAGTACAATAATAATACTACCGTCAATTCTTGTTTTTTCTAGACTTTTATGTCTTTATTTATATTTTTAATATTACATTAAAAAAATATGAGGTCCCTATATACCCCCACCCCCTTCACCCCACTCTTCCCCTCATAGTAACAGTCTCCTCCATTATCATGAGACATTCATTGCATTTGGTGAGTACATCTCTAAGCACCACTGCACCTCCTGGTCAATGGTCCACATCATAGCCCACACTCTCCCACGTTCCACCCAGTGGGCCATTGGGAGGACACACAATGTCTGACTACCATCAATTCTAACAAATGTTCCACACTAATAAAAGTTTTTGTTGGGGTTGTGTATGGGAAGCTTGTATGTTACGCATGATTGTTCTATAAACCTATATATTTTCTAATACAGATAAAAGGGGTTAAGGGAAGTAAAAGGTTGCAGAGAGAAAAGATAGGTGAAATCACCTTGGGACATATGCATATAACTAAAAGGTCTTAAAAGTCAATTTGTATTTAGTTATTTAATATCCAGTATTTCATCTTCAAAATCGTAAATTTTACTGGTTCTTTAGTCATTATGTATATCCAATAGTCTGCTATCTAATTATTGAATATGGTTCCAGTTTAAAAGGGAAGTGCTGTGAATTATCTGTGGTTGCTTTCAATATTTATTTATTTACTTACTTGTTTTTTATATGTATTTATTTATTCATTCATCTATTCATTCGGGCTTATTTAAGACAGGGAAAACAAGTGATAATTACATTAGTTTTTGAAAGAGTAAATTCTGGAATCAGAAAGTTTGATTTGAATTCCAACTCTACCAGTTAGTGACTTCAAGATCTTGAAAAAGATATTTTTTTAACATTAAAAATGATTTATTGAAGTATATCATACATACATGAGCATACATAAACAATAGGCATGTAGTAAAAAATGTGAACTTACAAAAGAAACATGCATAACATCATACAGTGTTTAATACATCACACCACCACAAATATCTTGCATTGTTGTGTAACATTTGTAATCAATTATTAAAGAGCTTCATCAAAGTATTACTACTAATGTAGTCCGTATCTTACATTTGGGATATTTTCACTGAGCCTGCCATATTATTACTTCTCAAAAACCATATGTTTATCTAAAGTGTGCAATCAATGTCATTCTGTCTAATCCCCAAGTTGTGAATTCATCATTTCAATCAATATTAGAGCATTTTCATTACTCCATATAAAGGAAAAATAACAAATCACTATCATACCCACATGTGTTACTAATTACAAATCCTATGGTGAGCTTGCACCATTTCTATTCATTTCCAGACATTTACATATATCCTTTTACCAATTCTACACAGATTAAACCTAAATTTTCTATTCTAACCACATACTGTTCTCTGATGATTTATATTCTAGCTATTAAATTCATGAGTGTGCTCATTATATTTAGTTAATAATTGTGAAATAATACAATATTTGTCCTTTTATGCCTGTCTTGCTTCACTCAACGTAATGTTCTCCAGGTTCATACATGCTGTTTGTATGCTTCATGGCTTCATTTCTTTTAACAACTGAATAATATTCCACTGTGAGTGTATACCACAGTTTGTTTGATGGACATCTGAATTGTTTCTACCCTTTGTTATTTGTGAACAATGTTGCTATGAACATTGGTGTGCAGATGCCTGTTTGTGTACTGCTCTCAGTTCTTCTGGCAATGTAACTAGTAGTAGTATTGCCGGGTCGCATGGTAGGTCCATATCTAAATTCCTTAGAACGACCAATCAGACTTCCACAGTTGCTGCATCATTCTACATTCCCATTAAAAGTGTATAAACATTCCTATCTCTCCACATCCTCTCCACACTTGTAGTTTTCCATTTTGCCAATAGTGGCCGTTCTATTAGTAGGTGTGAAATGATATTTCACTGTAGCTTTGATTTGAATTTCTCTAATAATCAGTGATGTTGAACATTTTTCATGTGTTTTTTTCATCATTTGAATTACTTCTTTAGAAAAAAAAAATCTATTCACGTCATTTACCCGCATTTTAATCAGATAATTTGTGTTTTTATGGTTGAATTGTAGGACCTCTCTGTTTATCATGGATACTTGATTCTGACAATGTGTGGTTTCCAAATATTTACTTGCATTGAGTAGGCTGTCTTTTTTCCGTCTTCACAAAATTCTTTGTGGTACAGAAGTGTTTAATTTTGGGGATGTCCCATTTATCTATTTTTTTTTCTTTTCTTGCTTGTGCTTTTTATGTAAGGTTTAAGAGACCACCACATACTACAAAGACTTCTAGATGTTTCCCTATATTACCTTCTAAGGGTTATATGGTCCTGACTTTCATGTTTAGGTCTTTGATTCAGCTTGAGTTCGTTCTTGTGTAGGGAGTGAGATATCGGTCCTCTTTCATTCTGTTGACTATGGATATCCAGTTTTTCCAGCACCATTTGTTGAAAAGACTGCTCTTTCCTAGAAAATTGGACTGTTTAGACTTAACAAATTCAGTAGAAACGAGGACCTTTTTCCAAACTCTCAATTCGATTCCATTGGCCAATGTTTCTTTCTATATGCCAATCCCATGCTGGTTTGCCGCTGTAGCTTTATAGTACACTTTAAGGCCAGGAAGTATGAATCCTCTGACTTTGCTCTTTTTCATAAAGTTTTGGCTATTCAAGACTGATTTCCCTTCCAAATAAATTTGGTAATTGACTTTTCAGTTACTGTAAAGTAAGCTGTTAAGAGTTTTCATTTGTAATGCATTGAACCTGTAAATGAACCTGGGTAGAATTGACATCTTCATGATGTTTAGTCTTTAATGTATGAACACGGAATGTCCTTCCATTTCTTTAGTTCTTCTTTGCTTACTTTTAGCATTGTTTTGTAGTTTACTGAATAAAGATCCTTTACATTCCTTGCTAAATTAATTCCTAGATATTTGAGTGTTAATTCTATTCCATTGCTTTATATATATGTCCTTGTACCAGTATCAAGCAGTTTTGATTACTGTGATTTTGTAATAAACTTCCGTATCAGGAATTATGGAGTGTTCCAAATTCATTCTTTTTTTTCAAAATGGCTCTAGATATTCGGGGCCCCTTACACTTCCATATAAATTTGTTTGTTGCCTTTTCCATTTATGCAAAAAGAGTTGTTGGCATTTTTATTCAGATTGCATTGAATCAATAAATTGCTTTGGATAGAATTTATATTTTTAACAATATCTAATATTCCCATCCATGAACATGGAATTCCTTTGTATTTTCAGGTCCTCCGATTTTTTTAAGCAATGTTTTGTCATTTTCTGCATACACAGACTACTTTACATTCTTGGTTAAATTCTTGGTTAGATTTATCTCTAGACAGTTTATTATTTTAATTGTTATTGCAAATGGAATTTATATCTTGATTTCTTCTTCATGATTGTCCTTTAAATGCAGAACCTCTCTAATAATGAATAAAACACTGGATGGGATTTTCCCTTTCTCTCTCTCTCTCTCTTTGCTGTTACTTTAGTGAAATGAACATAGATTGCTTTCATAACCTATAATGACAAACGTTCTTGATTAAATTTCTCCATGCTACTATAAAAAGATTTATTTTTCCTTCTAGTAAAACCTTACTAAATACTTGGAAATACTCATTTTCTCTAAATTTTAACCCTCCATTTTTCTATCTCTATTTCAGAAAGATATCAAGATCCTGAAAATACCTTTATGGCCCAGAAATGGTGCTGAATCATCCCCACCCTTGACTTTCTGACAACATATCCTTCTTTCCCCCTCTTACTCATCCACTGCTATATTGGACACTTTCTGCTCTTTAAACACCATACACCAACAACTACCACACCAAGGAGACTAGAGTGCCTACAACTGAAAGCAGGAGGATTGCATCCAGTAACCATGTGGAATCTGAGCCTCCTCTTGACATAGAGGTGCAACGGACACAACCAATCCAAGAACCTCAGAGAAAAGGTGGCAATGGAGTGGGAAAAGTGGACATGGTGGCTGATGGGTATGGGGAATGACAGGAAGAGATGAGATGTGGAGGCGCCTTTGGGACTTGGAGTTGCCCTGGATGGTGCTTCAGGGGCAATCACCGGACATTGTAAATCCTCCCAGGGCTCACTGGATGGAATGGGAGAGAGTGTGGGCCATGATGTGGACCAATGACCAAGAGGTGCAGAGATACCCAGAGATGTACTTACCAAATGCAATGGATGTGTCATGATGATGGGAGTGAGTGTTGCTGGTGGGGGGAGGGGTGCGGTGGGGGTGGTGGGGTTGAATGGGACCTCATTTTTTTTAATGTAATATTTTTACAAAATCAATAAAAATAAATAAATAAACGCCATATATGTGCTTCTGCCTTGACGATTTCATATAGTGTTGCTTTACAGACATTCCTCTGCTCTACATTTCACTCTTTCCATGCTAAATTGCTGGATATAATATTCCTAGTAAGAATATAAAAAAAAGTTATGAGAATCAGTCTATTGCCACAGGCATTTCAGCAGAGTATGGCCATATTTCTAGTCTAACAACAGTGTCCTTGGAAATGTGAGGCTTCTGATGATTCCACAAGTCAGGAGATTCAAATTTATGGATTGTGTGGCACTATAGACAATACTTATACAGATTATATTTATTTATTCCTCTGTGTATGTAAAAAGGAATCTCAAATGCTATCTACATTGTTTCCCACTCCTGCTCTGATCTCACTCTTAGAATTTGAAAGGTTTTATATGAAGTCTAAGAGTTAATTTCTTCCTTCTATTTCCTTATTACTTCCTATTCTTGAAGAAGATGTTAAGCTGGATAGAGTCACTGTTCATCCTTCTCTTTCTGTGCCAGATGATGCTAGAAAAGCAATACTTGCCTGAAAACCAAGAGTTATTTTATATTCTTGTGGCTACCCCAAGTCAGAACGGATTTTGTGGTGGTAGCCATTATTGGGAGGTAAGAGTAACAGGTGGGCAATAAGACTGTTTTTGGCCTCAAAAAACTACAAAGGGCTGTATATACCTGTTCATCCTGGAATTGTTTCTGGAAGCATTCCCTGAAGAATGATGTATACCAGGCCCTTTTCATACCCCTGTCTTTACTTAATGTCCCAGAATTAGTGGATTTTAGACAATTGATAAAAAATGTATAGAATGAAAGTGTATTAAGGTTCCCAGAAAAACAGAATTGGCAATATATATATGTGTGTGTGTGTATATATATATATTTATAATAGATATTATAACAGTATGCATATATTTATATGTATGTCAGTATTACATATATATATAAACACAAAGAGGTTTATTATAGGAATTGGCACACATTGATCATGACACTGGCACATACGAATTCCATAGGATAAGGTTGGGGCCTGGAGGATGAGAATGAATCTCCAGGAGAAGCACTTTGACTAGAAGAAGAGAGAGAAATTCTTTTTTCTTTAAAGATTTATTATATTTATTTCTCTCCCCTTCCCCCCCCCCCGCCCCCGCCATTTGTCTGTTCTCTGTATCTATTTGCTGCGTGTTCTTCTTTGTCTGCTTCTGTTGTTGTCACCAGCACAGGAATCTGTGTTTCTTTTTGTTGTGTCATCTTATTGTGTCAGCTCTCCATGCTTAGTAAGGAGATTCCTTTCATTGTGGAGATCAAACTCTTTTGCTGATTGTAGATGTAGTAAGCCAGAGACACAATCAACTAACTAATGACTTCATCCTATCAATTAAATATTATTACAGTAACAGTCAGTCTAGGGTTTACTTGACCTAACACTTGGACACCATAACTTAGCCAAGTGGACACACAGAATTAACTGGAATACAAAGCATCACATTTCAACCATATAATATGAACCAACAAATATTCCATTTAAAAATGCAAAATAAAGAATGATATTAAAGAACTAAAATAAAATTTTTCAGATGTGGAATACTTTATTATCATAAAGACAAATTCATATTCCATAAAGTAAGGAATTAACTTAACAAACTAAAATGTCATTGATCAAAGAAGTTAAATATACAATTAACAAGTTGAATGGAAAACTACAATCTGGAAAATTTCAATTTACAGAATGAAAAAGAGTCACTAAGATGAATATAATAAATATGTTAGAAATAATTGATGAAATATATTGCAAAAGAAAAAGTAAATAATATAAGTTCTTTAGATGGTATATAACATCTTCCTACACATCAAAAAGTAAAGTTAAAAAAAGTCATTTTATTATCCTCTCACTCCTACCAAATATGTAGACTGCTTTATGAATGTCTTAAATGTTTTAGCAATATCTTCCATTCTGGATGAATATTGGTTAAAGATCAAATAAATAACATGTTTAACTAAACACAATTTTCAACATCCACGAAGTTTCTCTTTTGAGCTCACATTAAGAAATGATAGTTATAATTGTGGGCAAATATGTCCGTATAAGAATGTATATTTGCATTACAGTGTCAGAAACTTATAAATATCTGGTAAAGAGAAATCTAGGTAGGCAAAAAGCAGATTAACAGTTTCCTAAGGCTTCAGAGTGAGAATAAATACTATTTGTTAATGATTATGAAAAGAATCTCTTCAGTGATAGAAATGTCCTAGAACTGGATTGTGGTGATGGTTACACATCTCAGTAAATGTACAAAATGTCATTAAATTGTAACTTAAAATAGTGAATGTTATGGTATATGAATTATAACTTGGTAAACTTGGTAAAACATTAACCTAATAAAATAATGAAGTGTAATATCTATGAAGACATGCAGAAGTGTCTGTCCTTAGCAAGGACCCTCCATTTCTCTAAATTCTTTATACCATCACCTTCCTTGTATCATTTTAAACACAATCTACTAATTTAATATGATACTAGATGTTGATACCTTTCTTAATACTGTCCCCTCTTTGCCACAGATCTTCATAGTATTAAATAGTGATAGGAAGTTTGAATGTAATTTTGATTACATAAATATTTTCTACTGCTAAAGTGAATACTAGGAATACATTTTTCTTTATTAGTTTATTTTTTTTTGTTTTTATGTTATTTTTCTAGTGTTGTTTTCATCATAGCCCCTCTTTCTAATCTCACAATCATATTAGATATTCTATAATGTTTTTTTCTCCCCACAAACATTTCCATTACCCTGTTCCAATTAAAGCTGGTTGCTTACTATGATATTAAAACAACTCTACAACTCTATCGATAGAAATCTACAGTTTTTGAGGTTTTGCTTTCTGCTTTGGTTTCCCTTCATTTATCTGGAGCACAATTTCTATGAAAAGTTATGCAGATAGCGACCTGTTAACCTAGTATGTCTTCAATTTGTTATTCTACATTTGCCCTTGAATGATACTTTTGCTAGGAGTATATTCGTAGGGTTAACATATTTCTTCCTCGATTTTAACTTTTATTTTCCATGTTAAAACAATCAGTATTGCTGAAATATTGCTGATCATTTCAATGATTTTATTTTTCCTAAATAGTAGGATAATCTCAGTATTTTAGACTTTTGAAATTACACTCCTCTTTGAAAGTGAATTTCTTTATCTCATTCATTTTGCTCCACAATTAGTTGGTCCAAATCATACTGACATGGTTTATTTAGTTTGAGTAATCCTCCAGCAGTGTATCTGAAACAACCTTCCCATGTCTTTTCTCTGTTATTTTTTCAGAAAGGTCTATATTTCATATCGTTGCCCCCTTGGATTGGTTTTTCGTTGACATCCACATTTTCCTTCATATTGTCTGTCTTTTACTATTAGCATTGGCAGTGTTCTTCTCTCAGCAAGATTTCCTTCACGTTAAATTCTGAAAGTTTCTATTTTTTATTTATTTTTACATCTTCATTTCTTTGAGGACACCTGTCTTGTTCTCTGGATATCTCTTCTTGGTTTCCAACTGTTTTTATTGTTGTTTTTCTTCCTCTTCTTTTTAAAAATAACTTTAGTGTTTTGGTTAAACAAGTCTTCCTCTCAAACAGTACAGACGTGCAAAAAGGGTGATTAAAAATTTCTTGAAAATATAGAGCTATTATCGGGAATTCCTTAGTCTGAAATGTTTGTGAAAGCATAATGCTATGTGTAAGTAATTAAAGATGCACTGTATGTGTGTGCAGGCGCATGTGTGTGTGCAGGTGTGTGTTTGTGTGTCAGGGGGCAGGGGATAAGGAGGTAGAAGAAAGAAAAGATGATACACCCCCTAAGAGAAAGGAAAAGTTAGTATTTGTGATTTTATTTCTAACCGGTTCTCTGTGCTTTAAACAATCATAGATGAAAGCCTGTGTGAACAAAATGTTTTCCCGTTGTTTTCTTTCAACTATAAGGCATGGATAGTTTTCTATTGTATATAGGTCTCTAAAGAGATGTTCCTAAAACGACTTTATTGTTGAACTTGCGGGTATTTAACATTTTTCTCTATTAAAAATGAAACTCTAATTACTTTCTTTGACCAAAAAATCTTTGCACAAATCACTTTCTACTTTCTTAGAATATTTTCCTAGAAACAGAACTACTGGACAAAAGGGGAGGTCTATTTCGTTCGTTTTGCTAAAATACTCTCCAGGACGTCACTGGTCTTTTTCATAGCACGAGGCTATTTCTTAATACAGTGCTTAGTTGAAGTCGATTGTGTAAAACCAATCCAATGTCCACATAGAAGAGGTGGCATTGGATTGGGAAAAGTGGACATGGTGGCTGATGGGTATGGGGAAAGGCAGGAAGAGATGAGAGGTGGAGGCTTTGGGACATGGAGCTGCCCTGGATGGTGCTTCAGAGGCAATCACCGGACATTGTAAATCCTCACAGGGCCCACTGGATGGAATGGAGGAGAGTATGGGCCATGATGTGGACCATTGACTATGAGGTGCAGAGGTGCCCAAAGATGTACTTACCAAATCCAATGGATGTGTCATGATGATGGGAACGAGTGTTGCTGGGGGGGGGGGGGGGGGGGAGAGGTGGGGTGGGGGGGTGGGGTTGAATGGGACCTCACATATATATTTTTAATGTAATATTATTACAAAGTCAATAAAAAAAAATGATATGAAAAAAAAAAAAATGCAGAAAGGGCAACACTTCATTCTTCCGGGGCTGATGTAAAGTGGCCCAAGGATTCTGCTCTTTCATTATTTCCCGCTGAGGATGGATGGTCTCTATCCTCCCTTAGGCAGGGTTCTCGAATTCAGCTGTTCCAGGCGAGCATTTGCTAAGCATCCAGAGGGTCGTGGGGCGACGCGAGCACAAAGGCTCCGAGGGGTGGGCACCGCGGGCGGGAGGGCGGCAGACGGGACCAGGGCCTGCTGCGAGGGCTGGAGAGCTGGGAGTGTGGGGGGTCTCGGCCGACGCCCCCTCCAGGCTGCGCCCCGCGCTGCCACCAGGCGGCCCAGCCTGTACATTGTTGATTAATTCAATATAGTCATGACACTGCTATGATTAAAGAGGAGATTAGTTTGCATTAAAGTACTGTTTAGTTTCCTTAATTTATTTGATTTATTAGGATTTTTTATCTGTTAATCAAGGTCTAGTTCATGTTTCACTATATTTCAATTCATGTTGGTCTTGGATGTCTCCTTAAGGTAGGAATGAGGCCACCAGGAAAGGTACCCTGGAGTTATGTAGATATGGACGTGTGATCAGTGCGATTTGCTAAAAATCATTAGGAAGAAAAACAACCGCTATGCTTTGATCCTTTAGGCCAGAATGCAGAGTTCATCTCTGGGCATATTTATTCACTTTTAGCAAATCATTCTGATTCTTCACAGAGATTGTCAATAGACTGGATCCAGGAATTCTGTGTTCAGGAAAAGGACAGGATCGAGGAAATCATTAGCTTCCTGCAGAAACATCAGTAATCTGTTTTCTACTTTATATCTCATTCCTGCTTTACATCACTGCAAATATTTTTGGATTCTACAAGGAAAATTGGCTACTACCCAATAACTGCTTCCTCTTACACAAAATTCTAATTTTTGTTTATTGAGACTTGGTTGGCTATTTCTCAATCCAAATGATCCATCAGCTTGTAACTCTTTTTTTTTATCTTGGTCATTGTGTATTTGTTAAGGGGCTTATAGCTCTATGATCATGTTAATGAATTACTGAAATGAAGTTTAGTTTTTAAATTGATATATCATTGTTTTAAGAGCAAATTTTGGAACCATAATAATAGTAAATCCTGGTGGATTTTAATGGAACTTATGCAATAATAAACATGATATTTTGAATAAATATTGAATGATAAGGAAACTATTCAGACTAGTAATTGAAAAAGCTATAAATAGTATGTTTCCTCTGGATTTCCTTGTCATTTTTTTCCTGTCCAAATTTCACTCTCCATAGATATACTTATGAATACACACATAAGAAATTGCATGCATATATGTATGCACAAATACATAAGCATATACATATACATAAGTATATAAATACACAAATATTTAATTCCTGTGAGCCTTAGCTATTTTATCATTAAAACGGTTGTAATAATAATGCTTATGCATCCTGACAGCACAATAACTATATTATGATAACTTTAAATAAATATTTTCCTTCTCATCTCTTAAAAATCTTTGTCTCCATCATGAAAAATGTAATCTGTTTTCTTCTATTCTAATTTGGTCAGTGAGTTTTCTAAAAATAAGTTCAATTTCTACTTAATTTAGCAATCCTCACGAGTGCATCTAGAATATTGCCCTAGGTAGCATAGGTTTCAATAAGTATTTGCTGAACATACTCATTTCAAACCCCTGTCATTACTTAGAGGTATTTAATGAATGCCTTTTCTGAATTAAAAAAATTTTTTTTCTATAGCTATTTAAAG
Source organism: Dasypus novemcinctus (assembly GCF_030445035.2). Classification (NCBI taxonomy): domain Eukaryota; kingdom Metazoa; phylum Chordata; class Mammalia; order Cingulata; family Dasypodidae; genus Dasypus; species Dasypus novemcinctus. The sequence goes on along the minus strand of NC_080674.1, from coordinate 197,077,271 downwards.
CAATTTATTAGTCATCATTATATTAAGAGCATTCATGAAATATTAATTTCTATCCACATTTCAATAATTTATACATTGATATTTCTCATTGTTTATGAATGTAACCTGAGTACTGTTTCTAGAATGAATTAAATAATTTGAATAGTTATTTCAGTTTTAACTTGAAATAAGACGATATAAGAGTGAAACAAATCTCTGTTTCCAATGTTTCAAAACAAAATATTGTTATTGCTCTAGGAGCATTATACCATAGTATAGTAAGATATATTTCATGCCTAGTCTCTTCTTCTTTCAGATGTCCTTATCTTCTGGCTTGCTCCCACAATATTACAGCTGATTACACATGTGTTCATTGGATATACTATTAATGGTGACTTTATTCATATGGAACTAGTTATATTTTAATCTTTATTCTCTCAACTAAGTAACTAATGATTTCATTGTAAAGTTCTAAAGTTCTGTTTTCAATATTATGGAGGTTATATATTATTTATGGGAAAGGACGTAAGTGTGGAAGCAATATGCAGACACCTGAGGGCCAAAAGAATAATCAGTCGGTCTTATGGGAATCTCATCCCTTGGCTTTCATTTTTATGAATTTAAGGCATAACTACTTATACTTACTCTCAACCAAAATCTATAGATAACTTTATCAGTTCCCTCACAAGATTCATTACAAAACATATGCAATAAGGGAAACGGACTTGGCCCAGTGGTTAGGGCATCCGTCTACCACATGGGAGGTCCGCGGTTCAAACCCTGGGCCTCCTTGACCCATGTGCATCTGGCCCATGCGCAGTGCTGATGCACACAAGGAGTGCCCTGACACACAGGGGTGTCCCCCACATAGGGGAGCCCTAGGCACAAGGAGTGTGCCCGTAAGGAGAGCCACCCAGTGCGAAAGAAAGTGCAGCCTACCCAGGAATGGCGCCGCCCACACTTCCGGTGCCGCTGATGACAACAGAAGCAGACAAAAGAAACAAGACGCAGCAAATAGACACAGAGAACAGACAACGGGGGGGGGGGGGGGGGGATTAAATAAATAAATAAATCTTTTAAAAAACAAAACAAAACATATGCAATAAGATGCAAGATGGCAGAGTAGGGAATGACAGCCTGCTCCTCGAGAAACCACAGGAAGTAAGGCAGGTTTACCTAGCAGAAGGAAAGTCATGGAATCACAGGAGCAACTGGAGAATGCAGCTAGAAAGTGGGCCCAGATGGCCAGGCTAAGAGGAAGCTGAAGAACATAGGGCACTCAAATCAGCAGACAGATGGCTCATAGTGCCAAGGAAGCTAGAGGGTTACTGGCTGGAAGATCAGCGTTCAGCAGGCTCAGAGAGTGAAGAAAGTCCTCAGGCAATCAAGGAAGCTTCCTGGTACCCAGTGGGCTCTTGAAGTGGGGAAGCAGCAAGGCACAAAGTTGGGGCCAGCAGTCAGCCAACTCAGGGGAAGAGAGGATTAGGGATGTAGGAGGTAGAATAGGCAGCCCAGAGAGGGGCAAAAGGAGGAAGGACACAACCTGACCAGAGCTGAATGGCTCCAGGGAGAAGGGAAGGGGCGCTTATCAGGCAGCTTGTCACGCCCTCCCGCCCTGGAAGAGAGAGGAAATGGTTCAGTGAGAGTGAGGGCTGGCAGGCACCTAACAGTCCTGGACAGAGTGAAGCCAGGGGGGGCAACCAACAAACCAACAGAAGCCAAATTAGCCTGAAGGAAAAGCACAGCTCACATCAAACAGTGTAAATCTTAATAGGTCCACCTCAAGACTTTTGCTTGTCAAATTGTCCACTGCTCAAGGCAAAGACAGAATATTGAAAGCAGCAAGAGAAAGGAGACCCATCACATACAATGGAAGCTTGATAAGATTAAGTGTTGATTTCTCATCTAAACCATGGAGGCATGAGGGCAGGGGTATGGAATAGTAAAGTGCTAAAATAAGAAACTCCTAGCCAAGAGTTCTCTATTTTGCAAAGTGAGCATTCAAAAATGAGGAAGATTTCAAAATATTTGCAAATAAACAGAAAATAAGAGAGCTTGTCAATAAGATATCTACCCTTCAAAAAATAATGACGGGAGTTCAGTAGGTTGAAAGGAAAAAAAGAGAGAGTTGGATGAAAGTGTAAGAACAAACAAAAATATAAAAAGAGAAATAAAAACTTCAAATGGTTACATAAAATTAAAGAAAATATGGTGGAAGTAAGTAATTCCTTGACAGTAGTAACATTTAATAATAATGGATTAAACTCTCCAATGCAGAGACACAGATTGGCAGAATGGATAAGGAAATATGCCACACCTATATGCTGCCTACAAAAAAACCATCTTAGACCCAGGGACATGAGAGTGCTGAAAGTGAATTGTTGGAAAACAATTTCAAAAACAAACAATAACCAAAAAATGGTGAAAGTAACTATATTAAAACCAGACATAAACTTTAAGTGCAAGATGAGTATAAGAAAAAAAAACACTATATCTTAATAAAAGGAGTAATCTATCAAGGAAGTAAGAAGAAAGGTAAACATTTATGCACCTAATGAGGCACTTCAAAAGACATGAGGCAAACACTGAAAAAAGTAAGTGGAGAAATAAATACCTCTATAATATAGTGTGAACTTAAATACACCATTAACAGCAATAGACAGATAATCTCAACAGCATTTTTGTACACCAGCAATGATGCCTCTATAATTATAGTGGGGACTTTAATACACCATTAACACCATGAGACAGATCATCTCCACAGAGGCTCAGCAAAGAAACAGAGACCTTGATTATTACATTAGAGGAGATGGACTTAATAGGCATAGACAATACATTACACCACAATACAGTTGGATAGACATTCTTCTTGAGGGTACATGGATGATTGCTCAGGATAGTCCCCATGTTTGGCCACAGAACAACATTCAGTGAATTCAGAAAGATTTAAATTATAGAAATAATTGCCCTGACCTGAAGGCAATGAATCAGTAAGTGGTAGAGAATTAGATCAGGAACAAAGATAGGGAAGTTGCACAATACATACTTCGACAATCTGTTGGACAAGGATGAAATTGCAAAAGAAATCAGAAACCACCTTGAAATGAGTGAAAATGAAAACACAAAGTATCAAAACCTGAGGGATGCAGCCTAACCTGTACAGAGAGGGAAAGTCATAGCCATAGATGCCTATATAAAAAAGACAAAAGAGATAAAATGAAAGTCCTAACTGCACACATGGAGGATTTAGAAAAGGAACAGCAAAGTAACTGCAAAGTAAGTAGAAAGAAGGAAATAACAAAGATTAGAGCAGAGATAAATGAAATAGAAAATCAGAAAGCACTAGAAAAATTAAGCAAAACCAAAAGCTGGATCTTTGAGAAGATTAATAAAGTTGATAAAACCTTAGCTAGACTAACAAAGAAAAAAAGAGATAGAAGATGCAATAAATAAAATAAGAAATGAGGAAGGGAATATCACCACTGATCCCACAGAAATAGAGTATCATAAGAGGATACCTTCAAAAATTGTACACCAACAACATGGGTAATTTAGAGGAAATGGAAAAATGTCAGGACACACGCAAGCAGCCTACATTGACAAGAGGAGAAATTGATGAACTCAACAGACCAATCACAAGTAACAAGATAGAATCAGTCATCAAAAACCACCCAACGGGTGGCAGACTTGGACCAGTGGTTAGGGCATCCGTCTACCACATGGGAGGTCCGCGGTTCAAACCCTGGGCCTCCTTCACCCATATGGAGCTGGCCCATGTGCACCACTGATGAGCACAAGGAGTGCTGTTCAAAACAGGGGTGTCCCCCACATAGGGTAGCCCCATACGCAAGGAGTGTGCCCCATAAGGAGAGCCTCCCAGAATGAAAGAAACTGCAGCCTGCCCAGGAATGGTGCTGCACACATGGAGAGCTGACACAACAAGATGATGCAACAAAAAGAAACACAGATTCCCATGCCACTGACAACAACAGAGGCAGACAAAGAAGATGTAGCAAATAGACACAGAGAACAGACAACTGGGGTGGGGGGAGAAGGTGAGAGAAATAAATAAATAAATCTTAAAAAACAAAACAAAACAAAAACCCACCGAACAAAAAGAGTCCAGGGCCAAATGATTCACAGGTGAGTTAATCCAAACATCGGGAAAGAACTAACACTCTTCCTGCTTAAACTCTTCCAAAAGACAGACATTGAGGTAACATTGTCTAACTCATTCTAGAATGTCAACATCACCCTAATACCAAGCCAAACACAGGTGCCACAAGAAAGGAAAACTATAGACCAATTTCTCTAATGAGCCTAGATGTTAAAGTCTTCAACAAAAATACTTGCTAAACATATTTAACGGCACATCAAGTGAATTATACAATATGACCAAATGGGTTTCATCCTAGGTATGTGCTTCAAAATAAGAAAATCAATCAATAAAATACATCATATAAACAGATTGAAAGAAAAATAATAATAAGATCATCTTAAAAGATGGAGAAATCATTTAACAAAATAAAGAAAACTTTCATTGTAAAAACAGTACAAAAGATAGGAATAGATGGAAGCTTCCTCAACATGATAAAAGGTATATATAAAAACACACAGCTAACGTCATATTCAAAGGTGAATTCCTAAAGTCTTTCCTTCTAAGACCTGGAAAAAAACCAAACGTGTGCATCATCACTTCCTTTATTTAACACTATGTTAGAAGAACTTGCTCAAGCAGTCAGGCAAGAAAAATAATAAAAGTTACCCAAATTGGAAAGGAAAAAGTAAAAATTTCTCTATTTGCAAATATCATGATTATTGACATAGAATGTCAAGGGAAATCTATAATAAATGAGTTCAGTAAAGTGGCAGGTTATATGATAAATGTGCAAACCTAATTAGCCTTTTTGTACGCCAATACTGAGCAATCTGAGGAGGAAATTTTTAAAAATCTCATTTATAATAGCAACTAAAGGAATCAAATAAATAGGGATAAATTTACCTAAAAATGTGTAAGACTTATATGCAGAAAACTACACAGCACTGATAAAGAAAATTAAAGAAGACATAAAAAAATGGAAGAATATTCCATGATGCTGGAGAGGAAGACTAAACATCATTAAGATGTCTATCTTACCCATTACGATTTACAGATTAAACACTATTACAATAAAAATTAACACAGAATTATTTTTCCTGAATTGGTAAAACTAACTTTGAAATTTATCTGGAAAGGCAAGGGGATACAAAGAGCCAAAAACACATTGAATAGAAAAACAAAATCAGAGGACTCACTCTGCCTGACTTTAAAACATATGAAAAGACAATTGTGGTCAAAACTGCACGGTATTGACACAAGGATAATCATATTGACCAATGGAATCTAGTTGAAAGTTCTGATACAGATCCTCACACATATTATCAACTGGTATTGGACAAACCCAGCAAGCCCATTCAACTAGGAGAAAATGGCCTCTTTGACAAATGGTGCTGTAAGAATTGGATGTCCATAACCAAAAGATTGAGAGAGGAGCACCATCACAGTTTATACAAGAATTAATTCAAGATGGATCAAAGATCTAAATATAAGAGCCAAAAACATAAATCTCTTGAAAAATAATGTAGGGAATCACCCACAAGATCATGTATTTGGAAGTGGTTTCATGAACTTTACACGCAAAGCATGAACAATAAATGAAAAAAAAAACATAAATAGGACCTCTTCAAAATTAAAAAGCTTTGCACCTCTAAGCAGTTTGTCAAGAAAGTGAAAAGGCAGCCTACTCAATTGGAGAAAATATTTGGTAACCATATATCTGATAGAGGTCTAATATCAGCATACATAAAAATTCCTACACCTCAACTATGAAAAGACATAAAAACTATTTAAAAATTGGGTGATTTGAATACACACTTCTTAAGAAGTAATTCAGATCGCTAAAAAGCACATGAAAAGATGTTCAAAATCACTAGCTATTAGGGAAATGCAAATCAAAACTACAAGGAGATATCATCTTACACCCATTAGACTGGTGGTTATTACAAAAAAAAAGCAGAGAACAACAACTGCTGGAGAAGATGTTGAGGAATGGGAACAGTTATCCACTGCTGGTGGGAGTAGAGAATGTTGCAGGCATCGTGGAGGACAGTTTGGCAGCTCCTCAGGAAATTAAGTATAGAACTGCCTTATGATTCAGTAATCCCACTGCTGGGTATATATCCAAAAGAATTAAAACAAGGGCAAGAAAAGATACAGGGACATCAAAGTTCAAAGCAGCATTAATCACTTTTGCCAAAAGTTGGAAACAACCCAAATGTCCATCAACAGTAAGGGATATACAAATATTGGTATATGCATTCAGTGGTATATTACTGAGCTGTAAGAAGTAATGCATTGTTAACACATGGGATTACATGAATGAATCTTGAAGACCTTATAATGAGTGATGCCAGACAGGAACTCAAAGACAAATATTACATGATGTCACTGAAAGGAATTAAGTGAGTTGAGCTGACTCACAGAGGTAGATTCTGGAAAATAGGTTTCAGGAGACAGAAAGGGAGAGTGAGTTTGTGAGCCAATGCCCATATGGGCAAAATCTATGATAATGTGGAAAGCTATTGTGCAGTGGATGGGCATGAAAGTGGTATAGTGGTACAGTGATGATATTGGGTGGGGAAGTGCTGGGGTGTGAGGGAGTTAGTGTGGGAAGGTGGGTTGGGTTGTCCATGGAACTGCGAGGAGGGTTAGGGGAGGGAACAGGTGACCTCTGGGGATTTGCAGGTATATGGTTGAAACTACAATATTGGGAATGTTCTATTAGAAAATATTGCAGGGGAGGGTTACTGGTTTAGGATGGGGATATGTGTGGCATGCAGGACTGGGCAGACCTGAGGCAGGCTACGAGGGCATATGAAAAAATTGACCTTGTCATAGTTTGCTGTATCTGTGGGTGTAGAGCCATAGAATGAGTGGGAAGTTGTAGGATTTCCATCCTGGGGAGTCCTTCTATGTCTCAAATAATGGGGCTGGAGTCTCATAGGAGCATAGGCAGTGCTTAATGGGGAAAGAATGGCCAGTATGTCAAGGCCTCAGAGTTGTTGCAAGCAGTAATGAATCTTCTTCTTCAGGGAATGAAGTGGTGGTTGTCATGGGTTTTGAGGGGAGAGACAGGGAGAAATAATTGGAACATGTGGATTTGAGGGTTGATGAAATTATTCTACATGATCTCAAAATGATGGATACAGGCCATGTTAGGTGGTGTGGACATCACCATCTCAGGGGCCACAGGATGGAGGAATAAAATATGGACCAGAGTGGACTTACTGATATTCTACTACAGAACTATTGTGACTCTAACAATGGAAGAAATTGTATCATTGATGTGAAGACAGTGGTGACAGTAGTTGCTGAGGGCAGGGAGAGGGAAGAATAAAAGTGATGTGGGTGCATTTTCAGGACTTGGAGTTCTCCTAAATGATAGTGCAGGGACAGATGCTGAACATTATATATCCTGCCATAAGCCAGTGAAAGGAATGGGGGAGAGTGTAAACTATACTGTAAATTTTAATCCATGCAGTACAGCAGTGCTCCAAATTGTATTCACCAAATGCAATGAATGTGCCACAATGATGAAAGAGGTAGTTGAGGTGGGAGGAGTGAGGGTGTGGGGTGTGGGATATATGGAAACCTCTTACATTTTAATTTATTTTATTTTTTATTTTTTTTTTCAAATTCTACTCAATTTATTCATTTTTTAAAAGATATTACATTAAAAAAAATGAGGTCCCCATTCACCCCCACAGACCCAACCCCAGCACTCCCCCCAGAGTAACACTCTCCCCCATCATCATGACACATCCATTGCGTCTGGTGAGTACATCTCCGGGAATTGCTGCACCCCATGACCCATGTTCCACACCATAGCCCACACTCTCCCATGTTCCATCCAGTGGGCCATGGGAGGATATACAACGTCTGTCAATTGTCCCTGGAGCACCACCCAGGACAACTCCAAGTCCCGAGAATGCCTCCACATCTCATCTCTTCCTCCCATTCCCTGTACTCAGCAGCCACCATGGCCACTTTTTCCACACCAATGCCATATTTTCTCGATTATTAACCACAATAGTTCATGAATAGGATATCAGTAAGTCCACTCTGATCCTGACTGTATTCCTCCTTCCTGTGGACCTTGACTTGGTTGTGTCCATTCCACATCTGTGTCAATAGGGGGTTTAGGTTCCACATGGATATTGGATGCCATCCTCCTGCTTTCAGTTGTAGGAACTCTGGGCTCCATGGTGTGGTGGATGACATCCTTCAACTCCATGTTAGCTGAGTGGGGTAGGTGCAATAAATCAGAGTGTAGGAGCTGAAGTCTGTTGAGGCTCAAGGCCTGGCTATCATATTGTCAGTCCAGAGATTCAAATCCCCTAGATATATCTTAAACCCAGCACCAACTACAATTCCAGTAAAGTAGCATGAAAGCCTTGTGAAAAGAGATCATATCTGAGTCCAGCTCCATCATGCAGAAACACCAACTCCAAAGAAGGGTCAACTGACATGGCAGTGAACTCCATCTGCCATGACCATAGAACCTGTGGGTCTCTTTAGCCCTCAAAAGACCCAATACCTTGGGTTGTATCTGCTTTATCTGTCTCTGAGACTCTGCTCAGGTGTGCATAAGGGCAATCCTTCTGACAACCCCCAGACTCTCTTTTAAAAACTCAAAGCCATATAAACTCATTTGTCCTTTCCATTTCCCCCTTACTTTAGGTCAAACAGCATTTTTAACTCTTGTTATTATATGTAGACAGGGATATTCTGCTGTTCCATGTTGAACCTTTAATTCAAGGTCATTTTCTAGTTACGTCATCAGCTTGTACTTGGTAGTGACCACTTGGTGCCAGGGAGGCTCATCCCCGGGTGTCATGTCCCACACTGGGGGGAAGGCATTACATTTAAATGCTGAGTTTGGCTTCGAGACTGGCCCCATTTGGGAAACATGGAGGCTGTCAGGAGGGAACTCTTAGGCACAGTGCTGCTCTAGGCCTTGTCCTTATTTCAGGTGTATAGGCTCACAAGCATAGTCATTAGTATCAGGGGCTCACTGTTGGACCCTCATTCCTTCCTGGTCCTTACTGTTGCACCTGGGGGACTGCCACTGCTCCCCTAGGGACCACAATGGAGCCCTCCCCCGACCAGTAACCCAGTACCCCCCCAGCTGTTTTTTTTAATTGTTTCCACTATGAGTATATCCAATCATTTCCATGTCCCCTGGACCCATGCCCTGTATAACTCCTTGTCAACCATATATCGCCTGTCAATAACATCCCATACCAGTATTCCTCCACTGTCAGTGTTGAACCACTCTGTGAGCCAAAATTTCCTGAAAAGTGGAGCTCAATATAATGTCAGGTTCTCTTAATAGTAAAATGGAATATAGCGATGAGTTAAAGGTTAGATGTAGAATACATATTGATTTGGAAAAATTCTACATCGTATCTTTTTCTTTTCTTTGTTCCTAATTATTGAGCTTCTCTTCACAAGAGCCTTAGATCACAGTAATTCATCTATACAATATACAGTACTCCCACATATCCATTATAAAACCTTTTCCCTTCCACAGCGATAATCTTTTAACTTATTCATATCATATTTACTGAAACTAATGTACAGATATTGACACAATAGCTTTCAAACAAGGTAACATTTGTGTTTATGTTGTGGTTTATACATTAGGCTATACAGTTTTCTAAATTTTTTAGTTATCCTATGTTTTACATTATGGATTACATTATTGGTCTGTCATCTCCTATATGTTTTGGTGTAATATTACATGTTTTATATCCATCCTTGTGTACAGTTGTGAAACACTCCATTTGTCCTCACATTTACTTTGGTTCCATCTATTCAATATCTATTTCCCCCTCCCCTTGGGGTCCACAGTGACAGTCAATCTTCATTTCTTGAGGAGCCATGGTCAGAGATACTTGCAACAGTGTTGAAGCCTTGACTTGCTCAACTGCGCTATTGCCCTGGGAGCCACCCTTCCTCTTGAGAGATACAGTTCCCTCTATTTCATGGCATTAGTCCTCTCTAGGATGTGGGTCTACCTTCACTCTCATTATATGGGTCTCTACCCAATGGTATAACCCACTTTGACAAAATGAGCATTCAGATATTCGCTATGAGTCAGTCCTGCATCAGATGATCCCCTTTGAGTATCTTAAACAGGTAACTGTTCTAATTATATTTTGAAAAGGTTTTCTTAGCATTTTACTTTCAACCAACACCTGAGAATCTCCTATGTTCATAAGTTCCCGCTCCTTCCCCCCAATTTCTTGGGCAATATTACCCATCCGCCCATCCCTAGATCCCTAGCACCCCTCAAACCTGCAATGCCCCACCCAGAGGTAACCCTATGCCCACATTTTATCTCTTCCTTGTGCACATACTTACCGCCAGCTTATCATACATTTCACCCATGTAGATGTCAGCTTACATCCTTCCTCTACCCCCGGATTTCCTGTAAGCCTATCTTCCAGTCTCTAGCTCTCTGAGGCAGCTTGCTTATTTCATATCATTGAAGTCAAGTGGTATTTGTCCTTCAATGCCTGGGTTGCTGCACTCAACATAAGGTTCTCAAGATTCTTCCATGTTATCACGTGTGTTTGTAGTGTATTTGTTCTTAAAGCCTAGTAGTATTCCATTGTATGTATATACCACATTTTATTGATCCACTCATCTGTTGATGGGCATTTGGGTTGATTCCAATTTTTGGCGATAGTGAACAATGCTGCTATGAACATTGGTGTACATATATCGGTTTCTGTCCTTGTTTTCAGTTCTTCTGGGTATATACCCAACAGTGGTATTGCTGGGTCATATGGCAAATCTGTGGTTAGTTTTTTGAGAAACTGCCAATCTGTCCTCCAGAATGGTTGGATCCTTCTGCATTCCCACCAGCAGTGGATGAGTGTTCCCATTTCTTCACATCCTCTCCAGCATTTGTATTCTTCTGTTTTTTTCATAGCTGCCAATCTTATGGGAGTAAGATGGTATCTCATTGTACTTTTGATTTGCATTTCCCAGATAGGTAGAGATTTGGAGCATTTTTTCATGTGCTTTTTAGCCATTTGTATTTCTTCTTTGTAGAAGTGTCTGTTTAAATCTTTTTCCCATTTTTTAAATGGGTTTTTTTTTTTTATTTTCAAGATATAGGAGTTCTTTATATATGCACGTTAAAAGTCTCTTATCGGATATATGCTTGGCAAATATTTTCTCCCATTCTGTAGGTTCTCTTTTTACTTTCTTGACAAACTCCTTTGTGGTGCAGAAGGCTTTAATTTTGAGGAAGTTCCATTTATCTATTAGTTCTTTTGCTGCTCGTGCTTTTGGTGTGATATTCATGAAGCCATTTCCTATTACAAGATCTTGTAGATGTTTCCCTACACTGCTTTCCAAGGTCTTTATGGTCTTGGCTCTTATATTTAGGTCTTTGATCCATCTTGAGTTGATCTTTTCATAAAGTGTGAGATGGTAATCCTCTTTCATTCTTCTACATATGGATATGCAGTTCTCCAGTCACCATTTGTTGAATAGGCCATTCTCTCCCAGTTGAGAGAGTTTTGTGTCTTTATCGAATATTACATGGCTATATATATGAGGTTCTATATCAGGACTTTCAATTCAATTCCATTGGTCTGTGTGGCTCTCCATATGCCAATACTATGCTGTTTTCACTACTGTAGCTTTGTAGTATGTTTTGAAGTCAGGTAGTGTGATTCATCCAATTTCGTTTTCCTTTCCAATATGTCTTTCGCTATTCGGGGCCTCTTTCCTTTCCAAATAAATTTCATAGTTTTTCTAGTTCCTTGAAGAAGTCTGTGTTGATTTTTATTGGGATTGCATTGAATGAGATCAGTTTTGGTAGGATAGACATCTTAATAATATTTAGTCTTCCTATCCATGAACAGGGAATATGCTTCCATTTATTTAGGTCTTCTTTGATTTCCCTGAACAGTCTTGTATAATTCTCGGTGTACAAGTTTTTTATATCTTTAGTTAAATTTATTCCTAAATATTTGATTTTTTAAATTTACTGTTGTGAATGGTATTTGTTTCTTGATTTCCTCCTGATCTTGCTCATTATTGTGGACAGAAATGCTACTGATTTTTGCGCATTGATCTTATAACCTGGGACTTTACTAAACTCATTTATGAGTTCTAGAAGCTTTGTTGTAGACCTCTCAGGGTTTTCTATGTATAGGATCATGTCATCTGCAAAGAATGAAATTTTGACTTCTTCCTTTCCAATTTGAATGCCTTTTAGATCGGGTTCTTGCCTTAGTGCTCAAGCAAGTACTTCTAAGACAATGTTAAATAGAAGGGGAGACAGAGGACATCCTTGTCTTCTTCATGACTTTAGAGGGAAGGATTTTAGGATTTCGCCATTGTAAACAATGTCGGCTGTAGGTTTTTCATTATACTCTTTATCATGTTCAAAAAATTTCCTTGTATTCTGATCTTTGGGAGTGTTTTTATTAAGAAAGGGTGCTGTATTTTGTCAAATGCTTTTTCTGCATCTATAGATATAATCATGTGCTTTTTTTTCCTTCAATCGGTTTATATGGTGTATTACATTGACGATTTTCTTATGTTGAACCATCCTTGCATACCTGGAATGAATCCCACTTGGTCGTGGAGTATAATTCATTTAATGTGTTGTTGAATACAATTAGTAAGTATTTTGTTAAGTATTTTTGCGTCTAGATTCATTAGAGAAATTGGTCTGTAATTTTCCGTTCTTGTGGTGTCTTTGGCTTTGGTACTAGGGTAATGTTGGCATCATAGAAGGAGTTAGGCAATGTTCCCTCTGTTTCAATTTTTTGGAAGAGTTTCAGCAGGATTGGTGTTAGATCTTTCTGGAATGTTTTGTAGAATTCACCTGTGAAGCCGTCTGGCCCTGGGCTCTTCTTATTTGGGAAGGTTTTAGTGACTGATTCTATCTCTTTACTTGTGATTGGTTTGTTGAGATCATCAATTTTTTCTTTTGTCAATATAGGCTGCTTATGTGTTTCTAGGAATTTGTCCATTTCCTCTGAATTGTCATTTTTGTTGGAATGTAGTTTTTCAAAGTATCCTCTTATGATAGTCTTTATTTCTGTGGTGTCAGTGGTGATATATCTCCTTTCTCATTTCTTATTTTGTGTATTTGCATCTTCTCTCTTTTTTTCTTTTTTATTCTTGCTAAAGGTTTGTCAATTTTATTGATCTTCTCAAAACACCAGCTCTTGGTCTTGTTTATCTTTTCAAGTGCTTTCATATTTTCTATTTCATTTAGTTCTGCTCTTATCTTTGTTATTTCCTTCCTTCTTCTTCCTGTTGGATTACTTTTTTGTAATTTTTCTAATTCCTCCAAATGTGCAGTTAGTTCTTCAATTTTTGCTCTTTCTTCTTTTTTGATATATGAATTTATGGTTAAATTTCCCTCTCACTACTGCTTTTGCTCCATCCCATAAATTTTGGTATGTTGTGTAATCACTATCATTTGTTTCAAGGTAGTCATTGATTTCTTCTGAAATTTCCTTTTTGACCCACTGTTTTTCTAAGAGTGTGCTTGTAATTTCCATATCTTGGTGTGAAATCTGGGCCTCTGGCCCTTGCAGATTTCCACCTTCACTCCACTGTGGTCAGAGATATTATTTTGTGATTTCGATCTTTCTGAATTGATTAAGCCTTTCTTTGTGGCCTAGCATATGGTCTATCTTGGAGAATGATCCATGTGCACTTGAGAAAAATGTATATCCTTCTGTGTTTGCGTGTAATTATCTGTATATGTCTATTAGATCCAGCTCCTCTAATATACTGTTCAAAATTTTGTTTCTTTAGTGATTCTCTTTTTGAGATTTTCTGTCCAGAGTTCATAGTGGTGTATTAAAATCCCCCACTATAATTGTAGATGCATCTATTCTTTCACTTAGTTTTTCCAGTGTTTGCCTCACGTATTTAGAGGCACCCTTGTTAGGAGCATAAATATTTATGATTGTTCATTCTTCTTGAGAGATTGTCCCTTTCACTAATATGTACTATCCTTCTTTGTCTCTCACAAGTGTTTCGCATTTAAAGTCTATTTTGTGTGATATTAATATAGCTACTCCTGCCTTTTTTTGGTTATTCTTTGCTTGTAAGATTGTTTTCCAGCCATTCACTTTCAGCCTCCATGAATCTCTGGGTCTAAGATGTGTCTCTTGTAGACAGCATATAGATGGGTCATATTTCCTTATCCAATGTCCCAGTCTGAATCTTTTGATAGGTGAGTTTAATCCATCGACATTCAGTGTTATTACTTTCAAGGAATTATTTGTTAGCCATATTTTGTTTGGACTTCTGTTTGTCATATTTTGTTTGTTTTTTTTTGTTTTTTCTTCTCTTTTTGTCTTTTTTGTCACTCTTACACTCTCCTCCAACTCTGCCTGTCCTGTTTTTTCCTTTCTTCCTGTAGAACTCCCTTTAGAATTTCTTGAAGGGGAGGTTTCTTGTTGGCATACTCTTTCAGTTTCTGTTTATCTGTGATTATTTTGAACTCTCCATCATTTTTGGATGCTAGTTTAGCTGGATAGAGTATTCTTGGTTGGAATTTTTTTTCTTTTAGTACCTTGACTATATCATACCACTGCCTTCTTTCCTCCATGGTTTCAGATGAGAAATCAGCACTTAATCTTATGAACCTTCCCTTGTATATGATGGTTTTCTTTTCTCTTACTGCTTTTAGAATTTTCTCTTTGTCTTGAGTATTGGATAATTTCACAAGTATATGTCTTGGGATTGGCCTGTTGGGGTTTATGATGATTGGGGTGCACTGTGCTTCTTGGATATGTACATCTGTCTCTTTCAGTAGATTTGGGAAGTTTTCAGCCATTATTTCCTGCAACACTCCTTCTGATCCCTTTTCCTTCTCTTCTCCTTCTGGGATGCCTATAATATGTATGTTTGAGCATTTTGCATTGTCATTCAGGTCCCTAAGTCCTAGCTGGTTTTTTCCTATCTTTTTATCAACCAATTCTACTATCTGTTTGATTTCCAATGTTCCGTCTTACACATCGCTAATTCTTTGCTATGCCCCTTCTAATCTGCTGTTATTTGCTGCGAGTGTATTTTTGATTTATTGAACTGTGGTGTTCATTCCCATCATATCTGTTATCTTTTTGTTTATGTCTGCAATTTCTCCTCCAAGTGTTGTTTTCATATTTTTAACCTCTTCCTTTACTTCATTAAATTTGTTGGTGATATATGTTCTGAGATCTTTAATTACTTGTGCAAAGTTCTGTTCCCCTTCCTGGTTTTGAGTTTGTTGATTGGATTCAGCCATGTTTTCCTGATTACTGGTTTGGTTTGTAGATTTTTGTTGCTGTCTGGTCATCATTTTATCTTGACAGGTTTAATCAGTTCCTTAGGTTCTTTGTCTAAACTTGGGGATTAATTAGCTGTTGTTTTTGTGTGTTATATCTTCTCTTTGTCACTTTGTTCTTCTTATTCTAATTTCCTATTGCTGGCTGAGTTCACTTTGATGGAAAGTATTAGGGCCAGGGAAAGGCAATTGTTTAAGTGAGGAAAAAGTGTAAAGTAGTGTTGGTGATAAATATAACAAAGCAATAATATGAGATCTGGGAGGATGGCTATTAGATTCATGTAAGTTGTGTAGAGTTATAGCAGTAGGTAGAGTACCTATAATGAGGTTGTTGACTGAATATGGGAGGAATATGGTATGAATTAAAAAGCTAGTGTTTTCCTGAGAGAGGGAAAGAGAAAAGAAAGGCAATAGTTTCAAGAGTAGATTAGAGAGGAGAGAGGGGGGCAAGATGGTGGCTGAGTGAACTTGCCTGGCAATGTCTCTGCAGGGGGCGGCTGGGCAGCATTGAAGGCTCTTTGGGACTGTGCTGTTTCAGGGATTTTTGCTGGTTGGAAGGTGTCTGGACGTCAATTTGGTGGGAAGGTAACAGAGAGGATACGTCTATAATATATAAACGGAGGTCCCAGCTGGGTGCAGAATGTTCTCTCCTTGGGTGGGCGGAGCTGCGGTATCGGGTGCTGTTGCAGCTCGGGGAGCCGCCGCGGCCAGGGTTTTTTTTTGTTTTTGTTTTTGTTTTTGTTTTTTCCTTATTTTGGAGGCTCTGCGGTGCTGAGGAATTCACGGGTACTGGGCCGGCTGGTCAGGGGTTGATGGCACAGGACTCCTTTGCAGATCAATTTGGGGAGACAGACGGTGTTTTGTTGTGAAGCGGGGGACGTTTTGGTCACCGGACAGGGGGGGTAGCGCTTCCGCCTGGAGCTCCATCCCCACAGGTCCGGCTGCTGATCTGCAACGGAATTGGATTTTTGGCAATAAGGGGACACAATTGGGAGATTGTTGTAGGGTGCAGTGAGGGAGGGGGACTCATCTGGAAGCCGAATGGGGAATATTTTGCCAAGTTTGGGGCTTCCTGTCTTGGAGTCTGTTTTCGGCGTTTCCAGCTGAAGCCCAGCCCACCCGGCGGGGCTTGGGATCTGGGTCATTGAACTGGCTGTGGTGTAGAGGCACCCTCAAGTGGCCGTTTTGTGGGAGCACAGGGAGGGAGCTGTCCAAAGGCTGAAACCCTGAGGAGTAGGTGAATTGCAGGGATCAGACATTAAATATAGAGTTTGCGGACCTGGCTTCCCCCACGGGGCTGGTACCCAGCTACGGGGATCCCTGAGGGCTGTGTTGCACTGCGGGGCTCCTAAGCTTCCTGTTGACCAGATTTGAGGTTGCCAGGTCTGGGTCCTCTGGACTCCAGTGGTCCACACCGCAGACTCACACCTCTTGAGTCTTCAGTGTCTCAGACTTTCCACCCCTGAATCCAGCACGCCCTGGGGTCTACCTGGGGTCCTTGAGTGCCCTGGACCTTAACGTTTGCGTTTTATCTTTATTGGTTCATATTGTTTTGTTTTTATTTTCACTTTATCTTATTTTTTACTCTTTTTGATGCCCTGATTGCTAATATTGCATTATCCCCTAGTCTTTTCTCCTAGCGTGTCCCCCAAAGTCCTTTTTTTATACAGTTATTTAGGGGGGTTTTTTTGTTGTTGTTTTAGATAGTGTTGCAATTGTGACACGTGTATACCTGTATTTCTCTTCCCCCTACCTGTTCCCCACCGTTTTTCCACCCTCTTTTTCTTTCTTCCTTTCTTCTCGTCTTTTTTTTCTTTTTTCTTTTTTTTAAAGATTTATTATTATTATTATTATTATTATTTTTTAATTTAATTCCCCCCCTCCCCTGGTTGTCTGTTCTTGGTGTCTGTTTGCTGCGTCTTGTTGTCTTGTTTCTTTGTCCGCTTCTGTTGTCGTCAGCGGCACGGGAAGTGTGGGCGGCGCCATTCCTGGGCAGGCTGCTCTTTCTTTTCACGCTTGGTGGCTTTCCTCACGGGCGCACTCCTTGCGCATGGGGCTCCCCCACGTGGGGGACACCCTTGCGTGGCACGGCACTCCTTGCGCGCATCAGCACTGCACATGGCCAGCTCCACACGGGTCAAGGAGGCCCGGGGTTTGAACCGCGGACCTCCCATATGGTAGATGGATGCCCTAACCACTGGGCCAAAGTCCGTTTCCCTCTTTTTTTCTTTATTATAATTAGTTTTTCTTTTTCGGTTTTCTCTCTCCCTCTTGTCCCTCATTTTCCACTTATTTTATTTTAATTCAAGTATACAATAGGTGCTACAGGGAACACCTCACATTTGCTGGGTTTTCCCATCCTCCACTGCCTCATTTCTGTGTGAACTGATTTAGGCTACCTACACTATCCCCCTTCCCCTGCATCTTGATATCCGCTATCATCTACTGTCTCTCCTATATTCCACCCCCCACCTCCCTTTCTTTTATCCACAAAGTGTCTAACTCTTAATTTCTAATACCTTTGTTCTGTTTTCTGTCTGGTATCCACTTTTGAAACTATTACCTTTCTTTTCTTTTTCCCTCTCTCACAAAAACAATAGCTTTGTAGCTCATACCCATATTCCTCCCATATTCAGTCATCTACCTCTTAAAAGGTACTCTACCTACAGCTATAACTCTACACAATCTACATGAATCTAACCTCCATCCTCCCAGATCTCATATTCTTGCTTTGTGAACATATATCATCAATACTATTCTACACTTTTTTCTTGCTTACAAATTGCCTTTCCCTGGCACTAATACTTTCCTTTAAAGTGAACTTAACCAGCAACAAGAAATGAGAATAAGAAGAAAAAAGTGACAAAAAGAAGGTATAACACTTACACACAAAAATAACAGCTAATTAATCTCCAAGACTAGACAAAGAAGCTAAGGAACTGATTAAACCCATCAAGATAAAAGGATGACCAGAAAGCAACAAAACTCGACAAACCAAATCAGTAATCAGGAAAACATGGCTGAATCCAATCAACAAACAAAAATCAGGAAGGGGACCAAAACTTCACACAAGCAATGAAAGATCTCACAACATTTATCACCAACAAATTTGATGAAGTAATGAAAGAGGTTAACAACATGAAGACAACACTGGGAGGGGAAATTGCAGACATACGCAAACACATAACAGACATGATGGGAATGAACACCACAGTTCAAGAAATCAAAAATACACTTGCAGCAAATATCAGCAGACTAGAAGAGGCAGAGCAGAGAATTAGTGATGTGGAAGACAATACATCAGAAATCAAGCAGATAGTAGAAGGGGTCGATAAAAAGATAGAAAAAATTCAGCTAGGATTTAGGGACCTGAATGACAATGCAAAACGCTCAAATATACATATTATAGGTATTCCAGAAGGAGAAGAGAAGGGAAAGGGGTCAGAAGGAGTGTTGCAGGAAATAATGGCTGAAAACTTCCCAAATCTACTGAAAGAGACAGATGTACATATCCAAGAAGCACAGTGCACCCCAATCATCATAAACCCCAACAGACTCACCCCAAGACATATACTCGTCAAATTATCCAATGCTCAACACAAAGAGAAAATCCTAAAAGCAGCAAGAGAAAAGAAAACCATCACATACAAGGGAAGCTCGATAAGATTAAGTGCTGATTTCTCATCTGAAACCATGGAGGAAAGGAGGCAGTGGTATGATATAGTCAAGGTACTAAAGGAAAAAAATTTCCAACCAAGAATAATATATCCAGCTAAACAAGCATTCAAATATGATGGAGAGTTCAAAATATTCGCAGACAAACAGAAACTGAAAGAGTATACCAACAAGAAACCTCCCCTTCAAGAAGTTCTAAAGGGAGTTCTGCAGAATGAAAGGAAAAAACAGGACAGGCAGAGTTGGAGGAGAGTATAAGAGCAACAAAAAAAGACAAACTAGACAGCGGAAAAAAAATACAAACAAAATATGACAAACATAAATCCAATCAAAATATGGTTAACACAAATAATTCCTTGAAAGTAATAACACTAAATGTCAACGGATTAAACTCACCTATCAAAAGAATCAGACTGGGACTTTGGATAAGGAAATATGACCCATCTGTATGCTGTCTACAAGAGACACATCTTAGACCCAGAGACGAAAGGAGATTGAAAGTGAATGGCTGGAAAACAATGATACAAGCAAACAATAACCAAAAAAAGCCGGAGTAGCTATATTAATATCAGACAAAATAGACTTTAAATGTGAAACAATTGTGAGAGACAGAGAAGGATACTACATTTTAGTGAAAGGGAAAATTTGTCAAGAAGATCGAACAATCATAAATATTTATGCTCCTAACAAGGGTGCCTCTAAGTACGTGAGACAAACGCTGGAAAAACTAAGTGAAACAATAGATGCATCTACAATCATAGTGGGGGATTTTAATACACCACTATCTACCTTGGACAGAACATCTCAAAAGAGAATCACTAAAGAAACAAAACATTTGAACAGTATATTAGAGGAGCTGGAACTAATAGATATATATAGATCATTACACCCAAACACAGCAGGATATACATTCTTCTCAAGCGCACATGGATCATTCTCCAAGATAGACCATATGCGAGGTCACAAAGAAAGGCTGAATGAATTCAGAAAGATTGAAATCATACAAAACAATATCTCTGACCACAGTGGAGTCAAGCTGGAAATTTGCAAGGGACAGAGGCCCAGGTTTCACACCACGATTTGGAAATTAAACAGCACACTCTTAGAAAAACAGTGGGTCAAAGAGGAAATCTCAAAAGAAATCAATGACTACCTTGAAACAAATGATAATGATAAAACAACATACCAAAATTTATGGGATACAGCAAAAGCAGTACTGAGAGGGAAATTTATAGCCATAAATTCATATATCAAAAAAGAAGAAGGAGCAAAAATTGAAGAATTAACTGCACATTCGAAGGAATTAGAAAAACAACAACAAAGTGACCCAAAAGGAAGAAGAAGGAAGGAAATAACAAAGATAAGAGCAGAACTAAATGAAATAGAAAATAAGAAAGCACTTGAAAAGATAAACAAGACCAAGAGCTGGTTTTTTGAGAAGATCAACAAAATTGACAAACCTTTAGTGAGGCTAACAAAGAGAAAAAGAGACAAGATGCAAATACACAAAATAAGAAATGAGAAAGGCGATATCACCACTGACCCCACAGAAATAAAGACTGTCATAAGAGGATACTTTGTAAAACTATATTCCAACAAAAATGACAATATAGAGGAAATGGACAAATTCCTAGAAACACATAAGCAACCCATATTGACGAAAGAAGAAATTGATGATCTTAACAAACCAATCACAAGCAGAGAGATAGAATCAGTCATTAAAAATCTCCCAACTAAGAAGAGACCAGGGCCAGATGACTTCACAGGTGAATTCTACAAAACATTCCAGAAAGAACTAACACCAATCCTGCTGAAACTATTCCAAAAAATTGAAACAGATGGAACATTGCTGAACTCCTTCTATGACGCCAACATTACCCTAGTACCAAAGCCAAACAAAGACACCACAAAAAAGGAAAATTACAGACCCATTTCTCTAATGAACCTAGATGCAAAAATACTCAGCAAAATACTTGCTAATCATATTCAACAACACATTAAACGAATTATACACCACAACCAAGTGGGATTTATTCCAGGCATGCAAGGATGGTTCAACATAAGAAAATCAATCAATGTAATACACCATATAAACAGATTGAAGGAAAAAAACCACATGATTATATCTATAGATGCAGAAAAAGCATTTGACAAAATACAGCACCCTTTCTTGATAAAAACACTCCAAAAAATTGGAATACAAGGAAATTTTTTGAACATGATAAAGAGTATATATGAAAAACCTACAGCCAACATTGTTTATAATGGAGAAATCCTAAAATCCTTTCCTCTAAACTCAGGAACAAGACAAGGATGCCCATTGTCTCCACTCCTTTTTAACATTGTCTTAGAAGTACTTGCTCGAGCACTGAGGCAAGAACCAGATATAAAAGGCATTCAAATTGGAAAGGAAGAAGTCAAAATTTCATTATTTGCAGATGACATGATCCTATACATAGAAAACCCTAAGAGATCTACAAGAAAGCTTCTAGAACTCATAAATGAGTTTAGTAAAGTTGCAGGTTATAAGATCAATGCGCAAAAATCAGTAGTATTTCTGTACACCAATAATGAGCAAGATCAGGAGGAAATCAAGAAACAAATACCATTCACAATAGAAAATAAAAAATCAAATACTTAGGAATAAATTTAACTAAAGAAGTAAAAAACTTATACACTGAGAACTATACAAGACTGTTCAAGGAAATTAAAGAAGACCTAAATAAATGGAAGAATATTCCTTGTTCATGGATAGGAAGACTGAATATTATCAAGATGTCTATCCTACCAAAACTGATCTACACATTCAAAGCAATCCCAATAAAAATCAACACAGCCTACTTTAAGGAACTAGAAAAACTAACTATGAAATTTATTTGGAAAGGAAAGAGACCCTGAATAGCCAAGGACATACTGAAAAAGAAAAACGAAATTGGAGGAATCACACTACTTGACTTCAAAACATACTACAAAGCTACAGTAGTGAAAACAGCATGGTACTGGCACAAGGAGAGACACACAGACCAATGGAATCGAATTAAAAGCTCTGATATAGAACCTCACATATATAGCCATATAATATTCGATAAAGCCACCAAACGCTCTCAACTGGGAGAGAGTGGGCTATTCAACAAATGGTGTCTGGAGAACTGGATATCCTTATGTAGAAGAATGAAAGAGGATTACCATCTCACACCTTATTCAAAGATCAACTCAAAATGGATCAAAGACCTAAATATAAGAGCCAAGACCATAAAAGCCTTGGAAAGCAGTGTAGGGAAACATCTACAGGACCTAGTAATAGGAAATGGCTTCATGAATATCACACCAAAAGCACGAGCAGCAAAAGAACTAATAGACAAATGGGACTTCCTCAAAATTAAAGCCTTTTGCACCTCAAAGGAGTTTGTTAAGAAAGTAAAAAGGGAGCCTATACAGTGGGAGAAAATATTTGGCAACCATATATCTGATAAGAAACTTATAACTTGCATATATAAAGAACTCATATATCTTGAAAATAAAAAGATAAACAACCCATTCAAAAAATGGGAAAAAGATTTAAATAGACACTTCTCCAAAGAAGAAATACAAATGGCTAAAAAGCACATGAAAAAATGTTCCAAATCTCTAGCTATCAGGGAAATGCAAATCAAAACTACAGTGAGATACCATCTTACTCCCATAAGATTGGCAGCTATAAAAAAAACAGAAGAATACAAATGCTGGAGAGGATGTGAAGAAAGGGGAAAACTCATCCACTGCTGGTGGGAATGCAGAAGGATCCCACCATTCTGGAGGACAGTTTGGTGGTTTCTTAAAAAGCTAACCATAGATTTGCCATATGATCCAGCAATACCACTGCTGGGTATATACCCAGCAGAACTGAAAACAAGGACACAAACCGATATATGTACACCAATGTTCATAGCAGCATTGTACACTATCGCCAAAAGTTGGAATCAACCCAAATGCCCATCAACAGATGAGTGGATCAATAAAATGTGGTATATACACACAATGGAATACTATGCGGCTGTAAGAACAAATACACTACAAACACACGTGATAACATGGATGAATCTTGAGAACCTTATGTTGAGTGAAGCAACCCAGGCATTGAAGGACAAATTCTACATGACCTCAATGATATGAAATAAACAAGCTGCCTCAGAGAGCTAGAGACTGAACGATAGGCTGACAGGAAATCAGGGGGTGGAGGAAGGATGTGAGCCGACGTCTGCAGGGGTGGAATTTACGATGAGCTAGTGGTAAGTATGAACACAAAGAAGAGATAAAATGGGGGCAAGGGGCTGCCTTTGGGGGTCGCTTTGCGGGTTTGAGGGGGGCCTGGGGATGGGTGGATGAGTAATATTGCCCAAAAAGTGGGGGGAGGGAGGGGTAGCTTACGAACACAGGAGAGTGTCAGGTGTTGGTTGAGAGTAAAATGCTGAAAAAATCGTATCAAAATATAATTAAGAGGGTTACCTGTTTAGGATGCTCGGATAGGATGGTCTGATGCGGGACGGGATCCTGGGGAATGTCTGAATGATCATTTTGCCAGAGTGGGTGATACCATTGGGTAGAGACCCAAGTAGTGAGAGTGGGGGTGGACCCACATCCTGGGGAGGACTAATGCCATCAAATAGAGGGAACTGTATCTCTCTAGGGAAAGGGTGGCTCCCAGGGCATTGGGGCAGCTGAGCAAGTTAGGACCTGAACACTGTTGCAAGTATCTCTGGACGTGGTTCCTCGGGAAACGGAGGTTGGCTGTCCCTGTGGGCACCAAGGGGATGGGAAAATGGATGTTAAATGTGTGAAACCAACATAAATGTGGGGTAAGAGAGGAGTTTCATGAGAATACACAAGGATTGATATAAAATATGTAATATTACATCATAAACATATAGGGGATGACAGAATGACAATGTAAACCATAATGTAAAACATAGGATAACTAAAAATGTTAGAAAACTGCGTGTCCTAAAGTATGCACCACAATGTAAGCACAGATGTCACCTGGTTTGAAAGCTATTGTCTCAGACTATGTACATCACTTTAAGTAAATATGTTTTGAATAGGTTGTAAGAGTATCACTGTGGAAGGGAAAAGGTTTTGTAGTGGATGTGTGGGAGTGCTGTATGTTGCATACATGAATTGCTGTGTTCTAGGGCTATTGTGAAGAGAAGTTCAATAATTAGGGGAAAAAAAAAGGAAAATAAAAAGATAGGATGTAGAATTTTTCCAAGTGAACACGTATTCTATATCTAACCTTTAAACCCATCGCTATATTCCATTTTGCTAGTAAGAGATCCTGACATGATATTGGGGCTTCAATATTCAGGAAGTTCTGGATCCCAGAGTGGTCCAACAATGGCAGTGGAGAAATACTGGTATGGGATACTATTGACAGGGGATATATGGCTGACAGGGAGCTATACAGGGCATATGTCCAGGGTGCATGGTAATGTTTGGATATACTCATAGTGGCAACAATTAAAAACTAAAGCTGTGGGGGTACTGGGTCCCTGGCCAGGGGTGCTGTGCCGTGGTCCCTAGGGGAGCAGCAGCAGTCCCCCAAGTGCAGCGGCAAGGACCGAGAAGGAATGAGGGTCCAACAGTAAGCCCCTGATACTAATGACTATACTTGTGAGCCTATAGGCCTGAAATAAGAACAAGGCCTAGAGCAGCACTGTGCCTGGGAATTTCCTCCTGACAGCCTTCATATTACTCAAATGTGGCCAGTCTCAAAGCCTAACTCAGCATCTAAATGCAATGCCTTCCCCCCAGCGTGGGACAGGACACCCGGGGATGAGTCTCCCTGGCACCGAGGGATCACTATCAACTAACAACTGATAATGCACCTGGAAAATGACCTTGAAATGAAGGTTCGATGCGGATCAGTAGAATATCCCTGTCTACATAGAATAATATGACTTTAAAAAGCTGTTTGATCTAATATAAGGGGGAAATAGAAAGGAGAAATGAGTTTATATGGCTATGAGTCTCTAAAAAAAAAAGAGTCTGGAGGCTGTCAGAAGGATTTCCCTTATGCGCAACTGAGCAGAGTCTAAGAGACAGATAAAGTAGATACAATCCCCAGGTATTGGTTCCTTTGAGGGCTAAAGGGACCCACGGGTTCTACGGTCATGGCAGATAGGGTTCACTGCCATGTCAGATGGCCCTTCTTTGGAGCTGGTGTTTCTGTGTGATGAAACTAGACCCAGAGCGGATCTCTTTTCATAAGACTATCATGCTACTTTACTGGAATTGTAGTTGGTATTGGGGTTTAAGATATATTTAGGGATTGAATCTTTTTACTGACAATATGATAGCCAGGCCCTGAGCCTCAACAGACTCCAGCTCCTACAATCTGAACTATTGGACTCACCTCACTCAGCTAAGATGGAGTTGAAGAAGGGCAACCACCACACCATGGAGCCTAGAGTGTCTACAACTGAAAGCAGGAGGTGTGCATCCAGTAACCATGTGGAATCTAGCCTCCTCTTGACATAGAGGTGCAATGGACACAACCAAGGACCTCAGAGAAAAGGTGGCAATGGAGTGGGAAAAGTGGACATGGTGGCTGATGCGTATTGGGAATGGCAGGAAGAGATGAGATGTGGAGGCGCCTTTGGGACTTGGAGTTGCCTGGATGGTGCTTCAGGGGCAATCACCGGACATTGTAAATCCTCCGAGGGCTCACTGGATGGAATGGGGGAGAGTGTGGGCCATGATGTGGACCAATGACCATGAGGTACAGAGATACCCAGAGATGTACTTACGAAATGCAATGGATGTGTCATGATGATGGGAGTGAGTGTTGCTGGGGGGGGGGGAGGGGTGTGGTGGGGGTGGTGGGGTCGAATGGGACCTCATATTTTTTTTAATGTAATATTTTTACAAAATCAATTAAAAAAAGTAAAAAAAAAAGAGTGGATTAGAGACAGAAAACAAAACAAAGGTTTAGAAATTAAGAGTTAGACACTTTGGGGATCAAAGAAAGGGAGGTGGAATATAGGAGAGACAGTAGATGATGGAGGATATCAAGAGGTAGGGGAAAGGGGATAGTGTAGGTAGCCAAAATCAATTCACACAGAAATGAGACAATGGAGGATGAGGAAACCCAGTAAATGTGAGGTGTTCCCTGCAGCACCTATTGTATAATTAAGATAAAATAAAATAAGAAGAAAATGAGGGACAAGAGAGAAAAAGAAAAGAAGAAAGAAAGAAAGAAAAAGTGGATGGGTAAAGGGAGGGGAACAAGTAAGGAAAAGAAAAAAATATATAGAACCACCACAACAGTAAAAACAAAAAAAACCCATAAATAACTGAGGAAAAAAAAAGACTTTGGGGGATATAGTGGGAGAAAAGCCCAGGAGATAATGCAATGTTAGCAATCAGGACTATAAAAAATAAAAAAATAAAATAAAAATAACAAAACAAAACAAAACAAAAAAGAAAAAATGCAAACGTTGAGGGCTAGGACATTCAAGGACTTCAGATGGACCTCAGGGCATGATTGATTCAGGGATGGAAAGTCTGTGATATTGAAGACTCAAGAGGTGTGAGTCTCTGGGATGTGGGCCACCAGGGTTTAGGGGACTCAGACCTGGCAACCTCAAATCTGGTTAACAGGGAGCCTGAGAGCACCGCAGTGCTACACAGCCTTCAGGGATCCCCACAGCTGGGGTCCAGCCCTATGAGAGAGGTCACATCCGCAAACTCTGGCCTATGTGACTGAACCCCGCAATTCACCCACTCACTCGGGTCTCTTCTGTGGCTGTATCACCCAATTCGACTTCAGGACACCTCCCGCCCTGTAAGCCCCTGGAATGGCCACCTGGGGGCGCCGCTACACTGCAGCCAATTTAATGACGCAGATCAGTAGCCAGGCCAGGGGTGGGGCTCCAGCCGGAAATGCTGATAACAGAGTCCAAAACCAAAATTCCCACACTTCGCAAAATATTTCCCTAATCGGCTTCCAGACGTCTCCCACCCTGCCAGTCCCTGAAACAGCGCCCTGCTTACATCTCTTTATTGTGAGCAATTTAAGGGGGCTGCAGATCAGCAGCCAGTCTTGGGGGCGGGGCTCTAGCCAGAAGCGCTATTATTTGTGTCCACAATCAAAAATTCCCCACCTAGCAATAAAATTCCTGTTTGTCTCCCCTAATAGGTCTGCAAAGGCCTCCTGCCCTGTTAGCCCCCCAGTAGCCCGCTCAGAGCTTATGAATTCCCCAGTACCACAGAGCCTCCAGGAATTGCTGCTACAGCGCTGGTGCCACGGCTCTGCCCACCCCAGGAGGGAGCATCAGGCACGCAGCCCCCACCTCCATGTAATAGAGCCTCAATATTATCTTATACATGAATTTTCTCTGTTACCTTCCCACCAAATCGATGTCCAGACACCTCCTGCCCTGCAAAATCCTGAAACAGCCTGGTCCCAAAGAATTTCCAATGCTGCCCAGATGCTTCTTTGCAGGAGAGATTATTGGGTGTGCTCACTCAGCCACCATCTAGCCCCACCCCTTATGTTTTTAAATGTAGCAGTTTTTCTGATCTATGCTTTTTAAAAAAGGACAATTAAAAATTTAATTTAAAAAAATTATAAAAGTGCATGGTCCAATATGTAAACTACAATGTCAACCATTGACATGTTTCAAAATAATGTTTCAATATTTGTACATGAATTTTGACAAATGAACCATCCACATGTAAAATGTTATAATGAAGGAAAGGGAAAAAGAGGTATAAATGAATCCCCTATAATCTGTATGTGACTTTTCTGTAACCTAAATGTTCTTTGAAGACAATATGAAAAAAAGAAGATGGCAGGGGAATAAACAGAAAAAAACTGTTACCATACACACAAGACAACATATCTTAGAGTGATGAAAGACATAATGTCAAAAAAGTTATTTTAATTTTATGTTTTTATTTATTTTTATTAGTCAATAATGTTTTTAAAAATTATTTGCATTTTATTTATTATTTTTAAAACTATCAATTCTTTTTTGTATAAATTTCATTTGGTTATTTTGCTGGCTTCATTTTTTTAAAGATTTATTTTATTTCATTATTTATTCCTCTCCCCTTGTTGTTTCTGTGCTTGGTGTTTGCTCTCTCTATCCATTTGCTGTGTGCTCTCTGTAACTGCTAATCTGCTCTTTAGGAGGCACTGGAAAGTGATCATGGGACTTCTGATGTGGAAAAGAGGCATTCAATTACTTGAGCCACCTCAGCTACCTGGTTTGTTGTGTATCTCATTGTCTTTACTCTGGGTCTCTTCGTTGCATCTTATTCCAGCATCAGCTCACCATGCCTGTCTGTCATGCCAGTTTGCCTTCACCAGGTGGCCCTAGGAACCAAACCTGGGACCTCCCATGTCACTGATGAAAGCTCATTCATTCGAGGTAAATCTGCTTCTCTGTTGGCTTTGTATTTGAAGAAGTTTTTGGATCACAGAGGATTTACAAGTGTGTTAGGGAAGGATCATTGGTGTGAGTTTTCAATGATAGGGATGCATGGGAAGATGTTCACCTGGGGCATACTTATAAGGCATATGAATGTATTCAAGGGTTCATGGAGCATTGTCATGGTGGGTGGAAATTCACACAGTAACAATAAGAATATTGATTTCTCACCATGGGAAGCTCTGCCACATTCATTAATGGGACAGCAGGAATCCCCTGAATACAGGAGCAGTAACTATTGAAGGAGGATGGACCACTGACAAGCTCTTGATATTGATGACTATCCTTATGAAACTTTATTTTGAAATTGAAACTCAGCCTAGTATTATTGGGTGTCTAAGAGTTACCTCCTGAGAGCCTCCTTGTTGTTCAAATATGGTCTCTCTATAAGCCAAACTCAGCATATAAGCATATAAATGCATAACTTTTCTGCTGATGTAGGACATGACTCCTGGGAATGATCCTCCCTGGCTCCGAGGGATTACTACCAAGCACCAACTAGCAACACAACTGGAAAAAGAGCTTCACCAACCGGGGGAAAGTGGAAAGATAAATGTGTTTATATGCCTAAGAGACTTCAAAGTGAATTGGGAGGTCATTCCAGATTTATGCTTATACATATCTCAGCAAGATTGTAAGAAATATACCATATGAATGAAAGATATTGCTAATCTGGGTAAGCGTGGAATGGGTAGGGAGCAGGCTATTTGGCAATCACATTTTTTTTTTATGTGAAATTTATGTAATCCAACTATCTTTTAAAAATGAAGAATTATGAAAAAGGAATTAATAGCATATAAGAATCCCTGTTTAGGGCAGGAGATAAAAAATCCTGTCATCACCAACTTAGAATACTTCCAATGTCCTTATGTGACTGCTATTATGATTTTTTGCACCTGAGTTTGTATGAAATCAAAACAAATATTATAGATTAAAACAAACTTTTTAAAAAAATGTATTTCCCAACTTTTCCTGTAAATCTGAGATGTTATTGGTGCAGGTAGCATCTTTACTAAATATACCATTTCCATTTGACAAAGCATTTTGGTCATGCTTAACTTATTGGTCATAGAGTCGAAGTTGACCCTGAAATTGGGATATTATGTATGGAGACCCAAACTTTTATATGTCAAACTTCAATTTTGACTAGAGCTAAGTATCAAGCTCATGCCTTAATTTCAAATGTAGTGTAACTGGCATTTTAGAATAAGTAGCTACAAGGGATATCTCTAGTTAAAGGCTGCCTCCATTGGCCAGCAGCTGCAAATGACAAAATACTGTCACAGTTTCCCTTGAAGAATTGAGTAGTGTAAATCCTCCTGAATATGTTCGATAATATTTGACTAGAACTCAGGTTTCTGGATTTCTTTGTTTTGTTCTTTTTTCTTTTTTTTCTCCTTCCTGGAGGTCATAAGATAATGTCTACTGCAGGGCTATTGGGACTGAGGCTTCTGACTTTCCAACAAATAGAACATCATCTACAGACTGAAAAGTTGAAATCACAAGGTAGAGGTGCACATGCTTCATTCTTACCTGCCCACTGAGAGCAAATGGCAGGGGAGTTTATCTCATCAATACTTCTATACTAGCACCTTGCCACAATTAGGATAATCCCCTGTGGCATTATGGGACAGGGAAGTAGAAGTATATAATACATTAATTCCAAAAATAGATTCTCATGGAAAAAAATAAACTGGATGTTGAATTATCTCATAAGGCCCCATCTATATCATCAGATAAATTCTGTTCCCTCATTGTGCACCTTGTGAAAACCCTAATAGTTGAGTTTGTGTGTTTTTATTTTATATTATTTTATTCATTTTTATTACGTGAACACAGATAAAGGAGTTTAACACCAGCATGAGTCAAGGGCTGCAGCAAGATTAGTGTATCCCTTAGGCAGGAGCTTGGAGATCTTAAGGAGCCAAAAGAGGCAACCATGGGGGACTAGCCAGGATAATGAGTAGATTTTTCCTATTTCTCTCCTTTTTCTTAGAATTGTCATCTTAAAGTCTTGTGCCTTGCAGCACCTGGAGAATACAAAGGCTTCGGGGCATCTTTCTTTCTGACTGCTTGCAGGCATGCTCAATTCCACATCCCTAGCCATGATTAACAATCTCTGCACCTAACCCCCTCCCCTAGGACTATGATAAAAGATGACAAATTTGGCACAAGTATCCAAAAGGACTATAAAAGTTCTAAACCCTTCTCTCCGTCAAATCCCACAGAAATTCAACTTTTTCCTTAAAGATTTGGAGGTCAGGTTGCAGGTGGAGGAAGACATCAAGGGACACAAAGTGTGAGAGTGAGCAAGACGCATTTCCTTTTTATGCCTAGTGACCACATGACCGCATGACCTCAAAATATAATTTTGATTTACCTTAACCATCAGTTTTGGGGACTGCTTGACATTTCTCCTGCTAAGAAGAGAATGAACAAAATTTCTTGATGGTTCCTCCTGCTGCAGAAGGAGAGTAGACAGTAAACAAAGCACACGTAGCTACCTCCTTTCAATCCTGCCTTTCACACAGTTTCCCCATTAAATGTGCAGGGCCCTTAGCTCCACCTCACCCAACATTGGGTTAGAGAATTTTCTGTTAGTTCAAGGGAGGTTTCTCACACCATAACCACAAAGTGTCCTTGTCCTTTCCTCTTCCAGATATTAGTTCTCTGTCTGCATTATATCTTCATCACAAACATTATCAAAGTATTTGTATGCTTTTATATTCAACCCCATTTGCAAGCTAACAAACTAGCCAGTCGGTTTCATGGATGCTGGCAGAAGGCATGAGGATTCCGGATCTGAAACAAAAGGCTTTATTTTTTGTTGCACAACTGACAACAATATCTTCATGTTAATATTATTCATCTTGCTCTCTCTTTCCCCCTGCAAGTTCCATGACGTTAATACAAAGGAACTCAGGTATATGCTGCACAAATAATAGATTTGTGCTACAAGTGAGGGAGCTTGGGCATATGACTCCCCCAATTTTGTTTCTTAAAGATTTATTTTATTTCTTTCTCTCCCCTTGACTCCGTTTTCTGCTCTCTGTGTCCATTCACTGTGTGTTTTTCTGCATCAACTTGTATTAATTGAGGGGCACTGGGAAACTGCATCTCTTTCTTGTTGAGTCATCTTTCTGCATCAGTTCTCCGTGAGTGCAGCACCACTCCTGGGTTGGCTGTGTTTTTGTCACCTGGGGTGGCTCTCCCCATGGGGTGCACTCCTTGCGCATAGTGCACCCCAACACTGGGGCGCCCCTACGTGGCACAGCACACCTTGCACACAGCAGCACTGTGCATGGCCGGCTTATCACATGGGTCAGGAGGCCCAGGGAATCAAGCCCTGGAACCTCCATACGGCAGGTGGACACGGTCAGTTGTGCCATGTCCACTTCCCAGAATCCCCCAATTTTTAACTTTATTATTGTGAAGTTTGCCCTAGTTTTTCTTCAGTGTGAGGATTTACCTATATTACAATCATCAGATAATTAATATGACTTATGCCCCGAGAAATAATTTAATAACATCTTGAAAGTTGGCTTGAATTACAAGAATTATTAAAAAATTTATTAGGAAATAAAGCTGGTGCATACGTGAAAAAGTTGAGATACCCACTGAGAAATATATCCTAATAGGGACAACTTTCACATTAAAATATGGGAAAAATCAATCCCATGACCAAAAAGATTTTGAAGATTTTTTTTCTCCAAGTCCCATCTTGCTGGTGTGGCAAAGCGGGATTGCTAAAAGATAAGATGATAGGTAGAAATAGTATGAATAAACATCTCCAAAGATGGGGAAATGTTAACCTATTTGACACAATGGCAAGTGAGAGCAAATGAAATCAAATTATGATTTACTTTCAGAATGAACTGTATTTATAGTTGTTTATGGAAAAATATCAATCCATACTCCCACCACATAAAAAGTCCATTCTTAATGAATGGCTGATTGTAATTTTAAAGACTAAAAATGAAATATTTATAAGAAAAAAAAAAGAGACCATTTCTATGGTATTAGAAAAGAAAAATAATATAAAGGAAAAAAATTTAAAGGAGTAAATGCAAATTAGATTTTAGTAGAATTAAGAGCTTATCAGAGAGAGAGAAAGAGAATCGGGGACAGAGAATTTAAGAACTTGTTTCCAGAGTACATAAAGAATGCTTACAAACTGAAAAGAGAATGAAAGAAAATTCAACTGAGAAAAAATGAACAGAGTAAATGAACAGGCATCTCCCAGAAAGAGTCAGCAAGGGGCTGGTAAACCTGTGAAAACATGTTCAGCTTCTTTAGTAAACCATTAACTTGTAGCATGACACAACAACCAGAAGGCTAAAATGAAAACGACAAAAATAATCAAATGTGGATAAAGAAAAAATCTCATACACTTAAGGTGGGTGTGGAAATTGCTACAGAAATATAGGAAAACAGTTTGGCATCATCATCTATGTCAGAATGGATGTAAACATGATGAATAATTTCAGTAAACACATATAGGTAACAAAAATTCATACATTTCACCAAAACACAAATTCTGCCATTTGAATACCTACACTAACGATCATAGCTCCATCATGAAAATTATTCACATGCAAATAAACAATGGAATTATTATATTAAATATTTGATAATGATACAATGGAATTTTACACAACAATCCTAATGAATGATCCACAAGAACTTGTAGCAGTACATATTAAGTCACAAAAACCGTAAGGAATGGAAACTCTACGTACAAAAACATTATTGCTAAATGATTCCATTTATATAAAGTAAAAAGCAGAAGGAACTGCTCAATGGTAATAGCTGTCAGACTAGTGTTTCCAGTGTGGATAATGGCACGGAGGAATCATAAAACGATACTAGAGCATATCAGTATTCTGGTTTCGGTGGTGTTACAGTTTGCAGTTATTTCTGTGAATCCCAAAAACAGAAAAATTATGTTTGTAAACTATTCTATTCTTCTGGGTGTGTTGCCCTTTGATTATTAAATTCATTTGATAATACTAAATTCATTTGAGGGGCCCTTAATTAAATTACCTCTTAAAAGTAGGGTTTTGATTCTACCAATGAGTAACACTTGACTCGGGTTGACCCCCTGACCCTTGGTGGACCATTATAAATTGACACTCAAGAAGAAATGTTGGGAAGAGAGAGAGCTCTGTCAAAGTTTGTCCTGGGGCCCCAGGGAGAGATAAGTCATTTGCCTGGTAGTTTGCAGCTGACCTTGGAAACAGAACCATACAGCTGAAATTGATACAGAAGGCCCAGAAATAAATGAGCCCTATGTTGGGAGAGAGAGGAAGCCCTGAGAGACAGGCCTTATGCCAGCCTGCAGCTGAGAGAGAGGAAGACCAGAGGGGAAGGCTGAACCCACGCAGAGATCACTGACCAGCTTGCTTCAACACTTGGCAACTGACTGGTGGGAAAGCAACCTTGAGTTGAACTCTTTAGGGCCTTGTAACAATAAGTTTTTAACTCAAATAAAGTACCTTTTATAAAAACCAAAAGATTTCTGGTACTTTGCATTGACACTCCACTCGCAGACTAATACAAGTAGTTTGCTCAGGATTTGGAAGTTCTCCATGTAATATCAATACATACATCTTATAAATACTCTTAAATACATAAAAGCAATGTAAAAGGCTGGTAGAACATTATGACAGACACAACTTAGAGATGTTGTAGGTTGGATGCCAGACAACCACAATAAAATGAATATCACAATACAGTGATTAAACAAAATTTTTGGTTATCCAGTGATCATAAGCTATGTTTATGCTGTACTATGATCTATGGAAAGTGTAATAGCATTACGTCAAATAAAACGTACATAGATTCATTTAAAAACTCTTTATTGCTAAAATAAAATGCTTACCATCTTCTGATCCTTCAACAAGTCATTACCTTTTTCCTAGTAAAAGGTCTTTCCTATATGTAAATGGCTGCTGAATGGTAACAGTGGAGGTTGCTGACGTTTGGATTTGCTGTAACGATTTCTTAAAATAAGACAATAATTAATTTTATTGCATTGATTGACTTTTTCACAACAGATTTCTCTGTAGTATGCCATGCATTTTATACACAGTATGCCATGCATTTTATACACAGTAGACATTATTTCAAAATTGGAATCAATCGTTTCAAACCCTGTTGCTACTTTATCGATGAAGTTGGTGTAATGTTCTAAATCTCTTCTAGTCATTTTGCCAATGTTCACAGGATCTTCACCAGAAATTTCCATCTCAAGAAACCTCTTTCTTTCCTCATACATAAAAAGACAACTTGTTGATATTTCGATATCCTACCATAAACCATGTTTGTTCTTCAGGGTATCAAAAAAAGTAATCCTTTCCAGAAGGTTTTCAATTTACTTTTCCAGATCCATATGAGGAATCCCCGTCTATGGCAGTTATGGCTTACAAAATCTATTTCTTCAATAATAAGACTTGAAAGTCAAAATTAACTCCCTGATACATGCAATGCAAATGGATGTTGTGGCAAAGTCATGAATTTCATTGAACATACTCATCAGTGCTTTTGGGTGAACAGGTGTGTTGTCAATGAACTGTGATATTTAGAATGGTATTATTGATTCTGAGCAGTAGGTCCCAACAATGGGCTTAAAATATTCAGCAAATTGTGTTGTTAACAGATTTGCTGTCAGCCAGGCTTTGCTATTCCATTTCAGCATAATTCTTAAGGGTCCTAATTTTCAGTGTGGTAAATGAGCACTGGATTCAACTTAAAGTCAGCAGCTGTATTTTCCCCTAATGAATGTTGGAGTCAGCCTGTGCTTCCAAGCATTGAAGTCAAATCAAATTGACTTCTCTTTTCAGTTATGAAAGTCCTAGATGTCAATTCTTCCAATAGAAGTTTGTTTCCTCTACATCAAAAATCCTTCAGTCTGCACTTAGCCTACATAACTTGCTTCAGCATTTATCTCAGCACTTGCTGCTTCACATTGTACTTTTATGCCTTGGAAGAGAGTTATTTCCTTAGATCTCATGAAGTGACCTATGCTATCTTAGTTTTTCTTTTTCATCTTCTCTATTCCTTTCAGCCTTCATAGAATTACAGAGAGCTGGGCCTTGCTCCAGATTAGATTTTGGCTTCAATGGAATGTTGTGGTTGGTTAGATCACTACGATTTTCTCTACATCAGCAATATGAGTTTTATGTTTTCTTATCATTCATGTGCCTATTGAAGCGGCACTTTTAATTTCCTTCCGAAACATTTCATTCACTTTCACAACTTGGCTAACTTTTGGCACAATAGGGTCCAAATTTTTGGCCTATCTTAATTTTCAACATGCCTTCCTTAATAAGCTTAATAATTTCAAGGTTTGATTTAAATTAAGAGATTTGCATCTCTTCATTTGACCACATAGAGGTCACTTTAAGGTTACTAATTGGCTTAATTTCAATAAAGTTGTGTCTCAGGGAATAGGAAGGCCTGAGAAAGGGGAGAGAAATGGGGGAATGATTGTTCAGTGGAGCAGTCAGATCACATGCATTTATTAAGTTTGCCATCTTATGTGGTCATGTTGCTCCCCCAAACAATTATAAAATAGCACCAAAAGTCTCAGGCAACCTAAAAGATATAATAATAAAATAAATATTTCAAATATTAGTATAATTAGCATAATATGACATAGAGAAAGAAACAAGTCCAAGCTTTTGGAAAAATGGTGCTTACAGACTTGCCCAATGCAGGGTTGCCACTAACCTTCAATTTGTAAAAAATTGCAACATCTACAAAATGCAATAAAGCAAAGTACAATAAAACAAGTTATATCTGTAGATTAGAGTTGCATTGTCTTTCTATTTTCAGGAAGGCAGTTGAACATATTGGGTAACTCTACCCTATCATTAATTTTTAAAGTATACTTTAATTTCTAGATTATAAAGTAAGAGATACTGAGTTTGCAACCTCCAAAGAAAAAAGGCAAAATGTGGAATTTTAAACACAAAATAAGCAGAAGAAGATACAAAGAACAAGGAAGTAATCTAAGTGTAATGTAATGAAGAGCATGCAACAAATTTGGACATACACTCTCAAATACAGGCATCATTATATTACTCCTAAGTATATTATTGCTCCTATTAACATCAAACAATATTTGCATATATTAAATAGGACATTTTTAAAGAGATATTACTAATACATAATTAAAATAGAATAGTTTTTAACCTCATTTTTATTACATTTCATATTATTATTTTATTCAATTAAAAATTAGCATAATAAATAAAAAATTAAAAAGTTTCTCATTAATTCAGTTAATTAACTATTTCAGTATATATACTTACACATAGTTATAATTTTAACAAATAAAGTAACAAGGCTGGTGATATAAATCAGTTTAAATATGCTTTACAGTTAAACAAACTTTGCTGTTATTTTAATTTCTCAATTTATACTTCTCCAATATTATTGCATATCAAACATAGTCTGGTTTTATATATATGCACATATATATGTACATGAAAATGTTAATGCATTTATATATGTAAATATATTTGTTATATGTTTTGTGGGAGCTAAAATGTGTTTCTTTATATTTTGGCATAATATTTAATGTATATTCATTACAACAAACTGATGCTGCTGTTTAAAATTTATATGATTTTACCACTTTACATCTCCTTTACATGTAACTACAGAGAGAGAAATATAAGAAAATGTTCCTTAAAGTTGAGGAAACACCATCATGATAATTCAGAATCCAAGACGTTATTAACGCCACATTATAAACCAAAAAATGGATATATGCTTTTCTTTTTTCAAATGGCTATTCTTCTACTGCTCCAAGGCTAATGAATGACTCAGTCAAAATCTTGTCCTTTAACTTAAAGAAATGAGAGTGCTCCTCCCAAAATTTTTCTTGCCAAAATGCCCAATAGAAATGTTCTCATAATATCAAATAAACACCCCAAGACACACAAACTTCCATCTACAGTTCAGAAATCCATGAAATTTTCTACCAGGTACCCAGATTTTTTCATATTCTCAAACTCATCTGATCTCTTCAAAAAACAGCAAAAATATATTTTTCACATTCTTGTTTGATCTATTTCAGTTCTATATGAACATTTCTACAGTATAATATTTTATGTATGCCAATCTCTCTTCTCAGCATCATATTTCAAATGACTGCCATCCATCTAAGTACATTAGATACGCAAATCATAACTTGCCCACAATGATCATATTCTCTGATTCTGAATCTGAAATACAGATTCCATTTTCACACCCTACTTCTTCATTATTCCATCGGGATTTTTTCTTTTAAATATTTTGAATCGCACCCCCCACACACTCTCTTCCTTTATTGTGTAACTTGTGCAACAATTTGATATGTAACGAATTTTTGGAAAAATATACTATATCAGGTAGAAAGTTACATACTCGAAGACATACTTACATAGTAATTGCATAATATTTCATTTTCAGTTGTTCTTATCATTTGTTTATTCTTGTGGCAAAGGCAGCTTAGGTTGTCTTTTGCCCTGCACTTGAAGTGTGATTTTTCATACCAGTTCTTATGATAAACTAGGAGATGTATAAATCATAACTGAACATCTTGCAGAAACGTACATTTACATATTTCTGAAAAGATGGGGAATTCTTTATGCCTTACTTGGCAGAGTGGAACCCGAAAACACTGGGGACACGACACATGAGAACAAAGGGGCTGAGAGCTGGGAAACAGGAAGCAAGAAGTGCAGTGGTGTTTATCAGCCACCAACTAGGATTATTTAAAACAGAAAGAAAAATCTGAAATATGAAGGAGAGGGTATAAAAAGTTACAAAAATGCTCATCAGTAAAAGGATGTTTTTGGCAGCTCTGGTCTCAGGGGAGGATCTGGGGGAGACATTGTTCCTATGAATATATTGGACCCTCTGCTTGTGCCTGTACAAGATATAAGCCAGGGAGCCACTGGCCCAGAGCATGAGCCCCAGACATAAAGCATCAGGGACTGATAACAACACTGCATAGAGTGAGTCTGAGATTTTGTCATGATGTACAGAACCACAGTATCCAAAACTTTTTAGGTTTGTGATGTTTTTGGTGTTCTGTCTGCCATACATATGCAGTGGAAAAATAATATTTACTGCAATGTAGATGATCCAGCACAAGAAAATGGAAAAAACAGTATACTTTGGGGCTTTAAATTTCAACTCTGCCCACCTGGCATTCCTGGGACTGACCATGATGGCCTGAAAAATACTCAAGAGACAGGTGGTTCCCAGGGACACCCCCCTGCCCACTCTGTGAAGATAGAAAAATAATTTGCATACAAAATCATTGAACACATCTTTCAAATCAAATGCTGCCATTGTTTGTGGTATTCCTTTACAGAGAAGGACCAAGGAATTGGCTACTAGCAGATGCTTGACAATCAAATCTGTGGACCTTAATCTGCACCCAGTGAAGGAAAGGAAGATATAATGGTAAAAAAATGACAAATTCCCCAGCATTCCAAATGTGGTTTGTAATAAGAAGATCATTCCTATTGCCAAATCCTTGGAGGCCATTTTGTCAGTTATCTGTGACTGATTATCTCAGAACCAGAAAATACTGCATTGGGAACAAAAATCATGAGCTACATTTATCATCTCAATCAAAATACAAAATTCTCCACTTACTGTTAGATTGTACTTAAAGACATATTAGTTTTTCTTTAATTAAGATTTCTAAGCACTGAACATATAACCTTTAAAGAGAAATTACCATGTATGAACTTCTGCTATCAAATCTGTACATATACTAATTTCTGTTTTCTTCACAAATCCATGATGCACACACTGAAATTTTAATCATAAAGTTGAGGATAATTTAGGCACAAAGAAGTTAAATGATTTGCAGAATTTACACCCTAGGTAGCTTTAACCACACATGCTATAGTAAGGAAGATACCTACCTGTATTATTCAAATAATCTCTATATATTTGTTCTTACAACCTATCATTTTATTTTAGATTGATGGCATTTTATTGAGAGCTTTCCAAGTAAGTATTGAAGCTATTACATAGGTCAATATCAATTATGAATAAAGATTTAATGATTACAGTAAAATATGGATGTCCTTATAGCATATTGCTACATGAACCTATGCTATGACAAGATGGATTCAGTAAATGCCTGATAAATTCTGAATTAAGATGGCAAGAGAAAGATTCCTTTGTTTTTATGTCAGGAACAAAAGTATAATGACATCTCTCACTGGACTTATTTAACAATATTAGGTCATGCTCTAAAATCAGGTACATGAAACACTAAAGCATGAGAAAATATCATGGAGTTCAAACTATATCCTTACTAATTGTGGATCATATATTTATTTATTACTATCTAAGTTGAGTTACCAATAAGATAAGATCTGTGAAAGATATCAAAATATAAGATGCATGAAAAATAGCATCTGTAAAGTGTGAAATCTTTTGCACTGTATAAATAAAAATAGTAAAAATTATGTTTGATAATGTTTTTAAAACAGAAAATATTGAAAGATATATCTGAGCCTGACAGACACTGTCTGAAAGACATATTAATAAAGTTACATTATCCTTAAATACTCCTTCCCTAACATCAAGGAGCAAAACAGTCTCACCATAATCAGCAGACCACAGATATTTTCAGTAAAGGCACATTTACTGTCTCCATGAAGCAATTCATAATCTGTAACTTAAAGAAAGCATTTTCTTTTGGTCAGCTGCGGTTCAGATACACAATTTCTGCACAGGATTGGATGATTCCTGTTGATACATCCTGTTCATTATTGCAAACATGGATGTATTACATGCACACCTATATTAATTCTGAGAATTTTCTATATGATTCCTGTTAGGTAGACTGACTAAACAGCAGATTAGTTACAGAATTGCAATTCTTAATCATCCCAAAAATCAGAGATTTCCTGATCACTTGGACTAAACATTAACAATTACCATCAGTTAGGAATTAACCAAACTACATTAGGAAACACCAGGGAATGGTATTGGATCTAGGACCCACAGTTTTCTTTACTAGCTTAGCTCATGCCACAGGAATTTTTCTTCTCATCTGTGCATTTTTTATTCTGCAACAGTTTCAAACCCTGAAGAATTCCTTTTTAGAATATTATCACTTATCCTGACTCTTGATAGGCCTCCTTCTCTTATGATTCTGCCTTTCCCATTGATTTAGAAAATACTTACCCAACTTCTCACTCTCAATCCTCTGGTCCCAGTGAGGTGGTCATGATTGCAAATATGTGTGTGGTAGAGGGGAAATAAGATCCTGAAATAGGGTTTTGTGATTTTGTGACCTCACCTCCCCATGCAACAATTATAATTTCATTTGTATCATGAGAGTGCAGTCATGGGTTCCTGAGAATATTTCTGAAAAACATTTTGCAGTTGCTAATTACCAAAAACAATTACAAGTTTCTAATCAGGATCTCAAAAGAGACCATTGGAGTGTTTGCAGGAGGCTCTTTCTTTTCCATAATCCTTGGAGGCAAACAGGGACGCATATGAAAGAAGCAGGAACCGTTCCTGTCTGAGCAGGCAGTAAGTCACTTTATTCTCTGCTTCCCTTATAAGTTTTAATACCACAAAGTGAGTTCTTTCCTAATCTTCATACTAGTTAGGTTCCCATCATTTAATTTTTTAAAACTTTTCTTTATTTTTTAAAGTTTTTCAAGTATATCAATCACACATAAATGCACATAAACAGTAAGTGTATAGTAATGTTGTGAACTTACAAAAGAAGCGTATACAACACCATACAGGACTCTAATATCTCACCCTCCCACATGAGCAGATAGGGAATCAGACAACATAACTGGGGATTTTCAAAGAGCTCTAAGAAAAAGGAAACATGCTTCCAGTAATTTATATTAGAAATCTCCAGATTGATTCACACAAGTGAAAGTCTATCAATATGGAATTTTTTAGGAAAATACATTTTTCTAACACTGTCCCACACTAGTAAAAAATAATTAGAACAATGATAGAAAAAAGAGAAAAGTTTATAAAGGGATCCCTCA
Source organism: Dasypus novemcinctus (assembly GCF_030445035.2). Classification (NCBI taxonomy): domain Eukaryota; kingdom Metazoa; phylum Chordata; class Mammalia; order Cingulata; family Dasypodidae; genus Dasypus; species Dasypus novemcinctus. Next base: position 197,035,691 of record NC_080674.1, on the reverse strand, counting down.
GAAATTAAACATCCAGGATCAGGTTTTTAAAAGACAGATCTACCCATTCTTTTAACAGATAAGTCAATGCTACTTACTCAATTGCCACTGTTTTTTGCAAAATTTTGAATTATAAGAATTCATTGATTTTTGTTATTAATGAAGAAACCTAAAATATAAGTGTACCAACCAATCATTTGTTTTCACCAAAAAACAGTTTGATCCTGTCCACTATTCAATCCCTCTGCCCCATTTTACATGTCAGGAATTATAAACTTACGGACAACCCATACTTTACAAGCACGCACAAACACAAATTTGCTCTTTTCACACAGATGCAGACACACACATGCATGACCACTCATAATCCCAAATCACATCTATTCACAAAAACATCTTCATATCCACATTCCCACAATCTCAGTCACACACTTGCACTCATGCATACACTTAGCATGTGAAAACACCCTCACAATTATGCACGCTCACATAAACTCACACAGTCACACCCACTGTCATAAAATCACACCCTCACGGTCACCGTGTGGATGTGTAATGAAGCAACATGCTCATGTATGGAAGAGTAGTGATACCGTGAGGCCTCTGGAAGCCTAGGTGGTGCTTATTGCATATTTGTGATCTTCCCAAGCCTCCAATCACCTACAAAAGCCTCATTTTCCATTTACAGCATTTACAAATGAGTTGTTTTTAATTTAACATTCTATTTTTAAATTTTTGTTAAATTGTCTTTTTAAAAAGGATACATAGATCACAAAAAATGTTACATTAAAAATATGAGGATCCCACATACCCTACTCCCACCCCCCACTCCTCCCACATCAACCTCTTTCATTACTGTGGCACATTCATCGCATTTGGTGACTACATCTTGGAACACTGCTGCGCTGCATGGATTAGAGTTTACATTGTAGTTTACACTCTCCCCCAGTACATTCAGTGGGTTATGGCAGGATATATAATGTCCAGCATCTGTCCCTGCAATGTCATTTAGGACAACTCCAAGTCCCCAAAATGTCCCCACATCTCATCTCTTCTTCCCTCTTCCTACCCTCAGCAACTACCGTGGCCAAGATCAAGGTTTCATGTTGGGAAAGCTGGAGCATTTAGGGGAGTGAATTTTCCTATGTGTGTGATAGTGCAGGGTAAAAAGTGCAATGGGAAAGGGAACATAGGAATAATACATGGGTGCAGATTCAGGGGCACAGGAGAGTAAAGAATGCAGGGAAAATAGAAAATAAAGAAGGATAAAAGGCATAGAAAAGGGCAGGTATGAATAAGAGGCACAAGAGATTTAATAGCTTTGAGGAGTTGAAGAACATCATTGGGAGAAGAGGAATAACTATTGAGCTATGAAAAAGACCAGGATACTTAGTTTCTCAAGGGAAGGAGAGAGGGTGGAAAAAGGAGATGGAGATTATGAACAACAATGACAAAGGGATGGAAAATGTGCAAAGGGCAATGAATGGATGTGGGGAAGCTAGTTGGTATCACAGAACTAAATGTCCCCGGAGAAATGAACAGGCTTCATAGTATTGGCATAATTTTGAAGGGGTGTGGATGGCAGACATATGGGACCCAAGGATACCCTCTGGTCATGGGTTTGGGCTCGAGGGCAGCAGAAACCAAAGTCTCAAGAAATAGCCTGAGATCATTGGAACAGGGGAGCTGTTTTAGGGCAGGGAAGAAGGAAGGCATTGTGGGAAACTGGCTTACCTATTAGTTGTTTCTTGTTGTTATACATGATGGTCTGAGTTGCCTCCTGTTATTGTATATTACGTATTAGCTGTTTCTTATTATTGTACAAGATGTTCCAGTACCTTAATTGTACATTTTGCAAGTTGCTTCTTAACTTTCAAGTAAATACGATAGAGAAACTAGGGTTGAGGTTCTCAGTTTCAAAAGCGGTGAAGCCCCCTGACCCCATCTTTGTTTCCTCTCTTGTGTCTCTCTTTCTGTCCTTTATTTCTTCATTCTGCATTGCCTTCCCTTTGTGCAGACCTACTGCTGAGCTGGTCTCAGCAAGGCATGGAGGAGGAAGGTTGTGGAGATTGTGGAGACAATGGAAGTTCGGAGGGATGTGCTAATTCTGGAAAATGAAGCATGGAGGGATGGAGGTCAAAAGGGAGATGGGGTGGATTCAGGGGAGCAATAAAGAAGTTGAGAATAATTGAGTGGAGGTGAGGTGGCAGGTGGGTGTTTAAGGAATGCCTAAAAATCACAACTATGCAGGGAAAGAAGGCATGAAGGTTGGGGATAAAATTTACAGTGGCAGATGAGTCACTAAATCATTCCACCATTCTTTGATTCACACATTTACAGTCAAATTATAACATATTCATTGACAGAGTCTAGTTTCAGTACATGATGTAAAAACCTTTCTTGCACTAAATATACTTAAAACCTCTCAAGCTGAGCATATAGTAAAGACTGCACATTGGATGTTGGGGGATCAAATCTCCATAGCCTCTCTGCTCTTGGGGTAGCAGGTACAGGTGTGACCATAGCTGCCTTGGCAGGAAAGTCTGTTAACTGATATCTGGTCCTCAGTATAGGACAGAGGTGCCAGTCTGTCCTTTTCCCAAGTTCTGCATATGCTACAAATTGCTTAAATTTCCCAAGACTGGTATGAAATAAAAAACATTTTAAATGTGGTGTTTCTAAAGTAGAACACATGCTTATTAGAAAATAAAATAATACATTGAAAATTTTAATTATGTTTTCCACTTGCTTCTTCCTTGTGAGATACACTCAAAGATGTAATGAAAGATAATAAAATTGTTGGCACAACAAATATATATGTAATTTTATATACAAATATGCATATAAAATTTATATACATAAATTTGACCAAAATTTCAATAGTCTCATAATATCATATGCAGATCTCCATGTTTGTGTTATGTTGGAGCCTAGGCAGATATAGTTAATGCTGCTAATTATCTGGCCTTAAAACAGGGAGCTTATTCTGGATAAACTTGGCAGGCCTGATTAAGCATATGAATCATTAAAGTAAAATCACAGAAATGTCTCAGTGAAGAAAGTCATACATTTGAAGCACTAGAGGTATTTGATGCTCTTTTATTTTTATTCTACTATAGAGTTATTATTTTATTGTCTTTTTAAAAAGATACATACATCACAAAAATGTTACATTAAAAAGGTTAAGGGAAGCGGACTTGGTCCAGTGGTTAGGGTGTCCGTCTACCACATGGGAGGTCCGCACTTCAAACCCTGGGCCTCCTTGACCCGTGTGGAGCTGACCCATGTGCAGTGATGCACACAAGGAGTGTCGTTCCATGCAGGGGTGTCCCCCGAGTAGGGGAGCCCCATGTACAAGGGGTGTGCCCCGTACAGAGAGCTGACCAGTGTGAAACAAAGTGCAGCCTGCCTAAGAATGGCACCACCCACACGCAGAACTGACACAACAAGATGATGCGACAAAAAGAAATGCAGATTCCCATGCTGCTGACAACAACAGAAGCGGACAAGAAGAAGACGCAGCAAATAGACACAGAGAACAGACAATGGGGGGCAGGGATATAGGGGAGAGAAATAAGTAAATAAATAAATCTTTAAAAAAAAGTTTTAAGAGGTTCCATATCCACCACACCATACCCCATCCCTCTCTTCTTCCACATCAACAACCTCTTTCATCATTGTGGCACATTCATTGCATTTGGTGGATACATCTTGGAGCACTGCTGCATTGCATTGATGTTCACTTTATTATTATTATTATTATTTAATTGTTCCTTTTATTCCTTTGTTTACTTTTTAAATATTACATTACAAAAATATGAGGTCCCCAGATACCTCCACCCCCCTCATCCCACTCCTCCCACATCAAGAAACTCTTTCATAATCGTGGGGCATTCATTGCACTTGGTGAATACATTTTGGAGCACTGCTGTACCACATGGATAATGGTTCACATAGTAGTTTAAACTTTTCCCAGTCCACTCAGTGGGCCATGGCAGGACATACAATGTCCAACATCTGTCCCTGAAGTACCACCCAGGACAACTCCAAGTTCTGAAAACGCCCCCACATCATATCTCTTCTTCCCTCTCCCTATCCTCAGCAGCTACCATAGCCACTTTCTCCACATCTATGCTACAATTTCTTCCATTACTATTCACAATTGTTCCATAGTAGACTATCAGTAAGTCCACACTAATCCATACTCTATTACTCCATCCTGTGGATCAAGGGATGGTTATGTCCACTCCACCTCTATATCAAGAAGGGATTTTGATTATTCCACTTTGATCATTCCACATGGATGATGGATACAATTCTCCTGCTTGCAGTTGTAGGCACTCTTGGTTCTCTGGTGTGGTGTTTCACCTTCTTCACCTCCTTGTTAGCTGGCTGGGGTACTTTCAATAAAGAGGAAGGTAGGAGTTTCAAGTCTGCTGAGGCTCAGGGCTTGGCTGTCACATGGACAGTCCAGAGATTCAGATCTGAGTATACAGCAACTCCAGCACCAACCACTGGTCTGGTAAAAGTAACAGAAGTGGCATGTGTAGGAAGGTCACTTCTGAGTCCAATTGCATCACATTCAGGAACACAAACTCCAAAGTAGGGCCAACTGACATGGCACTGAACTCCAGAGCCATCTGCCATGACCATAGAACCTGTGTGTCTCCATATCCCTCAGAAGCACCAGTACCTGGGGTTGTATCTACTTTGGCTGTCTCTGGGACCCTGCTGAGGTGTACATAAGCATGACCCCTCTGATGACTTCCTGACTCTTTTTTGGAGACTCATAGCCATATAAACTCATTTGGCTTTCCATTTGTCCCTTTTATTCAAGGTCAAAAAGCAGGTTTTAACACCCGATATTACATGTAGGCTGTGATATTCTGCTGGTGTGAGTTGACCATTTTATTCAAGGCCTTTTTCTAGTTACATCATCAGCTGGTGCTTGATAGTAATCCTTCAGCACCAGGGAGGCTCATCCCTGGGAGTCATGTCCCACACTGGGGGGAAGGTAATGCATTTACATGCTGAGTTTGGCTTAGCGAGTGGCCACATTCGAGCAACATGGAGGCTCTCAAGAGGTAAGTCTTAGGCACCCTGCAGCTCTAGGCCTAATTCATATTTCAGGCTCTTAGGCTCATAAGCACAGTCATCAGTATCAAGGGCTCATTGTTGCACCATCCTTCTTTATTGGTCTTTGCCATTGCACTTGGGGGATTGTTGCTGTTACATTGGGGAATGTGACAGAGCTTCCCTGGCTAGGAATTCAACACTTCCTCAGTTGTCATTTTTAACTGTAACCATTATGAAAATATCCAAAAATTTTTTGTACCCTATATACATGCCTTGGAGAACTTCCTCCCAACCATGTGCCCCCTATCAATAACACCCCACACCAGTGTTCCTCCCCTGCCATAGTTGAAACTCTCTGTAGTCTAATCCTTCTTTAAAAATGAAGCCTAATATATTACCAGGTTCCATTAAGAGTAAAATGGAATATGTCAATGGGTTTAAAGGTTAGATATAGAACACATACTAATTTAGAAAAATTAAATGAAGTAAAAGTAAATTGGAGTATCAAAAATGAGAAAAATGAAAAAGCTTTGTTTTTGATATTTTGCCTTTCATTACTGCAATAGGTGTTGCTCTGTATGTACAGTGGCAATGCAATTTCTTCCATTTCTTCCTCAGTGTCTATATCCTTTCTCTCTTTTCTTTCTAATCATTAAGTTTGTATTTACAAAAGTTTTAGATCACAGTAATTCACACATACAATGTACTTTATCCCACATATCAAACACCAATCGCTTTGTCTCTTCCCCAGCAATAATCTTTTCACATGTTCATAATTCATTTGCTGCAACTTATGTACAGATATTGTAACAATAGCTTTCAAACATGGTTCAATTTGGGTATACATTATTGTTTGTATTTTAGACTACACAGTTTTCTAAGTTTTTAGTTATCTTATGTTTTACCTTATGGTTTACATTTTAGCCTATAGACTTTTATACATTTTTGGTGTAATTTAACATGTCCTATTCCATCATTGCATGCTCTTGTGGAACACTTCCATTGCCCCACAGTTACACTGATTCCATCTGTTCAACACCTCTTTCCCCCCTCCCCTCAGGCTTGCCATGAAAGTCAATCTTAATTACTTGAAGGACCATATTCAGAGATAATTGCAACAATGTTGAGGGCTTCACATAATCGACTGCTGTAACCCATTGAGAGCCAGCAATTCTCTTGAGAGATACAATTCCCTCTGTTTAAGAACATCAGTCCTCCAAGGATGTGGGTATACCTTCACTTTCATTTTATGGGTCTCCACCCAATGATATAATGCACTATGACAAAATGAGCATTCACACACTCTCTAGAAGCTTGGCCTGTGTCAGATGCTCCCCATTTAGCATCTTAAACAGGTTACCTTCCTTATCATATTTTCTAAAGAGTTTTAAAAACATTGTAGTTTCAACCACATACCTGACAATCTCCTATGTTCAAATGCTCCCCCCACCCTCCCACAATTTCTTGGGCCATCTGACCCATCCTCCCATCCCTTGTCCCCCTCAAGCCCTCAAAGCCCTACCCAAAGGTATCCATATGTCCCCATTTTATCCCTTTGCTGGACAAATACTTACCTCCAGGTTAGCATAGATTTCACACATGTAAGTTTTAGCTCACAACCTTCCTCTACCCCCCAACTTCCTTTAAGCCTATCATCCAATCTCTAGCTTTCAGAGACAGCTTGGTTCACTTATTTCATATCAGAGAGGTCATGTAGCATGCCTGGCTTGCTTCACTCTACATAAGGTCCTCAACATTCATCCATGTTATCACATGCGTTTGTACTGTATTCCCTCTTACAGCTGAGTAGTATTCCATTGTATGTACATTCCACATTTTATTTATCCATTCATCTGCTGATGGGCATTTGGGTGGATTCCAACTTTGGCAATACTGAATAATACTGCTATAAAAATGGGGGTGCATATATTGGTTTGTGTCCTTATCTTCAGTTCTTCTGGGTATATAGCCAGTAGTGGAATTGCTGGGTCATATGTTAAACCTAATTTTTTGAGAAACCACCAAACTGTCTTCCAGAATGGCTGGATCCTTCTGCATTCCCACCAGCAGTGGATGAGTGTTTCCATTCCTCCATATCCTCTCCAGCACCTGTAGGCTTCTGTTTTTTGATAGCTGCCAGTCTTACAGGAGTAGACAGTATCTCATTGTAGTTTTGATTCGCATTTTCCTAACAACTAGTGATTTTGAACATTTTTTCATGTGCTTTTTAGCCATTTGTATTTCTTCTTTGGAGAAGCATCTGTTCAGATCTTTTTCCCTTTTTTAAATAGATTGTCTTTTTATTTTCAATATATGAGTGTTCTTTATATATGCAGGATATAAGTATCCTATTAGATATATGGTTACCAAATATTTTCTCCCATTGTGTAGGCTCTCTTTTCACTTTCTTGACAAACTCCTTTGAGGTGCAGAAGGCTTTACTTTTGAGGAAGTCCCATTTATCTATTTGTTCTTTTGCTGCTCGTGCTTTGGGTGTAAGATCATGAAGCCATTTCCTATCACAAGGTCCTGTAGATGCTTCCCTACATTCCTTCCAAGGTCTTTATGGTCTTGACTCTTATATTTAGGTCTTTGACCAATCTTAAATTTATTTTTGTATAAAGTGTGAGTTGGTAATCCTTTTTCATTCTTTTATATATGGATATACAGTTCTCCAGGCACTATTTTTTGAAGAGGCCATTCTCTCCCAGTTGAGTGTGTTTAGTGGCCTTCTCTAATACCGTATAACTTTATGTATGAGGATCTCAATTTGGTTCTGTTGGTCAGTGTCTCTATCATTGTGCCAATACCATGCTGTTTTCAATACTGTAGCTTTGTAGTATGTTTGGAAGTCAGGTAGTGTGATTCCTCCCATTTCATTTTTCTTTTTCAATATTATCTTTGGCTATTCAGGGCCTCTTTCCATTCCAAATAAATTTCATAGTTTTTCTATTTCATTAAAGAATGCTGTGTTGATCTTTATTGAGATTGCATTTAGTATGTAGATCAATTTTGGTCAGATAGACATCTTAATAATATTTAGTCTTCCTATCCATGGACAGGGAATATTTTTCCATTTATTTAGGTCTTCTTTGATTTCCTTTTACAGTCTTGTGTAATTTTCTGTTTATAAGTCTTTTACATCTATAGTTAAATTTATTCCTAGATATTTGATTTTTTTATTGACTTTGTAAGTGGTATTGTTTCTTGATTTCCTCCTGAGATTGCTCATTATTGGTGTACAGAAATGCTACTGATTTTTCCACATTGATCTTATAATCTGCAAATTTACTGATCTCATATATAAGTTCTAGAAGATTTGTTGTAGACTTCTCAGAGTTTTCTATGTATAAGATCATGTCAACTGCAAATAATGAAATTTTGACTTCTTCATTTTCCAATTTGGATGACTTTATGTCTGGTTTTTTCTTCAGTGCTTGAGCAAGTACTTCTAAGACATTGTTAAATAGAAGGGGTGATAGTGGGCATCATTGTCTTGCTCCTGATCTTAAAGGGAAAGATTTTAGGATTTGACCATTGTAAATGATGTGAGGTGTGGGTTTTTTATATATACCCTTTATCATATTCAGAAAGTTTCCTTCTATTCTCACCTTTTGCAGTGTTTTTATCAAGAAAGGGTGGTGTATTTCATCAAATGCTTTCCCTGCATCTATAGATATGATCATGTGATTTTTAAAAAATTTTTTATTTATTTCTGTCCCCTTCCCCCATCCCAGTTGTCTGTTCTCTGTGTCTATTTCTGCATGTTCTTGTTTGTTCACTTCTATTGTCAGCGACACGGGAATCTGTTTCTTTCTTTCTTTCTTTCTTTCTTTTTTTTTTTTTGCATCATCTTCTTGTGTCAGCTCTCCATGTGTGTGGCAGGCTGAACTTTCTTTCACACATTGCAACTCTCCTTACAGGGTGCAGTCCTTGTGCGTGGGGCTCCCCTACGTGGAGACACCCCTGAGTAACAGGGCATTCCTTGTGTGCATCAGCACTGTGCATGGACCAGCTCTACACGGGTCAAGGAGGCCCAGGGTTTTAACTGCAGACCTCCCATGTGGTAGACAGATGCCGTAACCACTGGGCCAAGTCTGCTTCCCGATCATGTGATTTTTTTTTCTTCCATCTGTTTATGTGGTGTATGATATTAATTGATTTTCTTATGTTGAACCATCCTTGCATATCAGGAATGAATCCTACTTGGTTATGGTGTATAATTCCTTTAATGTATTGTTGAATATTATTAGCAAATATTTTGTTGGGGCTGTTCATGTCTAGGTTCATTAGAGAAATTGGTCTGTAATTTTCCTTTCTTGAGATGTGTTTCTTTGGCTTTGGTATTAGGGTAATGTTGGCTTCATAGAATGAGTTAGGCAATGTCCCTTCTGTTTTGATTTTTTGGAACAAGACTGGTGTTAAGTCTTTCTGGAAAGTTTGGTAGTATTCACCTTGTGAAGCCATCTGGCCCAGGGCTCTTCTTAGTTGGGAGAGTTTAATGACTGATTCTATCTCTTTACTTCTGATTGGTTTGTTGAGATTGTCAATTTCTTCTTTCATCAATGTAGGCTGCTTATGTGTTTCTTGGAATTTGTCCATTTCCTCTAAATTGTCCTTGTTGGAATATAGTTTTTCAAATATCCTCTTATGATAGACTTTATTTCTGTGGGGTCAGTGGTGATATCTACTTTCTCATTACCTATTTTGTGTATCTTCATCTTCTCTCTTTTTTTCTTTGTTAGTCTAGCTAAGGGTTTGTCAATTGTCTTAATCTTCTCAGAGAACAAGCTCTTGGATTTGTTTATTTTTCCAAGTGCTTTCTTATTTTCTATGTCATTTAGTTCTGTTCTGATCTTTTTCATTTCTTTCTTTCTTCTTCCTTTGCGGTTAGTTTTTTGTTTGTTTGTTTTTTACTGATTCCTCCAAGTGTGCAGTTACTTCTTCAACTTTAGCACTTTATTCTTTTTTGGTGTATGAATTTATTGATATAAATTTCTCTCTCTGTACAGCTTTTGCTGCATCCCGTAAGTTTTGATATGATGTGTTATCATTTTCATTAGTTTCAAGGTAGTTATTGATTTCTTTTGAGATTTCCTCCTTGATCTACTGTTTTTCTAAGAGGGATTTGTTTCACTTCCAAATTTATTGCCAAATATGGGTCTTTGGTTCTTGCACATTTGCAGCATCATTCCATTGTAGTCAGGGAAATTATATTGGATGATTTCAAACTTTCTGAATTCAGTGAGACTTTTTCTGTGGCCTAGCATGTGGTCTTTCTTGGAGAATGATCAATGTGCACTTGAAAAGAATGTATATTCTCCTGTATTTGGATGTAATATTCTGTATATGTCTATTGGGTCCAGCTCCTCTAATATATTATTTAAGGTCTTTGTTTCTTTATTGATTCTCTTTTGTGATGTTCTGTCCTAAATTGATAATGGTGTATTAAAGCCACTGTAATTATATATGCATCTATTCCTTCACCTAGTTTTTATCACTGTTTGCTTCACATATTTGGAACTGCCATGGTTAGGAGCATAAATGTTTATGATTGTTCTTTCTTCTTGAAAGATTATCCCTTTCACTAATATGTAGTTCCATATTTGTCTCTCACAATAGTTTTGCATTTAAAGTCTATTTTGTCTGATATTAATATAGCTACTTCTGCCCTTTTTTGGTTATTGTTTGCTTGTAAGATTGTTTTCCCAGCCATTCACTTTCAACTTCCTTGAATCCTTGGCTCTAAAATGTGTTTCTTGTAGACAGCATATGGATGGGCTGTATTTCCTTATCCAATCTTCCAGTCTGAGTCTCTTGATAGGTGAGTTTAATCCACTGACTTTCAGTGTTATTACTTTCAAGGATTTACTTATATTAGCTATATTTTCTTTGAATTTGTGTTTGTCATATGTTGTTTGCTTTATTATCTCTTTTTTCATTTTAGTTGTTCTTACACTCTCCTCCAACTTGTCTCTCCTGTTTTTTTCTTTCCTCCTGCAAAATTCCCTTTAGTACTTCTTGAAGGACAGGTTTCTTGTTGGTATACTCTCTTTATTTCTGTTTATCTGTGAATATTTTGAACTCTTCATCACTTTTGAATGCTAAATTTGCAGGATAGAATATTCTTCGTTGGATTAACTTTTCATTTAGTACTTTTCCTATGTCATACCAGTTCTTTCTTGCCTCTATGGTTTCAGATGAGAAATAAGCACTTAATCATATGCAGCCTCCTTTGTATGTGAAAGTTTTCTTTTCTGTTGTTGCTATTAGTATTTTCTCTTTGTCTTGAGCATGGAATAATTTGACCAGCATATGTCTTGGGGTGGGCCCGTTGGGATTTATGCTGTTTGGAGTGCGTTATGCTTCTTGAACATGTACATCTATCCCCCTCAAGAAGGTTTGGGAATTTTCCTCCAATACCCCTCATGTCCCTTCCCTTCTCTTCTCCTTCTGGGATGTCTACAATGCATGTTTTTGTGCATTTTGCACTATCATTCATGTCCCTAAGTCCCTGCTGGATTTTTTCTTTTTATCAATCATTTCTACTATCTGTTGGATTTCTGATGTACTGACATCCACATCACTAATTATTTCCTCTGCCTCATTGATACTGCTGTTATTTTCTAGGAGAGTATTTTTGATTTCTTGCACTGTGCTGCTGATCCCCATCATATCTGTTATTTTTAGGGGTGTGATTGCAATTTTGTCTGTATTCTCTCCAAGTGTTTTCTTCATGTTCTTAATCTCTTCCTTCACTTCATCAAATTGGTCCCTGATATATGTTTTGAGAACTTTAATTGTTTGTTTGATGTTCTGCTCCTCTACCTGTTTTTTAGTGCGTTCATTGGATTGAGCCATGTTTTCCTCATTATTGCATTGGTTTGTAGCTTTTTGTTGCTGTCTGGTCATCATTTTATCTTGACAGGTTTTATTAGTTCCTTAGCTTTTTTCCTAGTCTTGGGTTTTAAATTAGTTGTTTGTGTGTGTGTGTTAAGTCTTCTCTTTATCACTTTGTTCTTCTTATTCTGTTTCCTTGTTGTTGGCTAAGTTCACTTGAACGAAAATATTAGGGACTAAACAAGCAAAAGGAGTATAAAAAGAAAATGTATAAGGGTAGTATTGATAGTAAGTGTTACAGAGAACCATGAGAGATATAGGAGAACAGATAATAGACTCATGGAAGCTTTGTAGAGTTATAGCAGTAAGAAAAGTAGAGTACCTATAATGAGACAGTAAACTGAATATGGGGAGGAAAAGAGTATGAATTAAAAAGCCAGTGTGTTCAGAAGAGAGGGAAAGAGAAAAGAAAGGACATTATTTTAAAGAGTGAATAAAAGACAGAAAACAGAACAAAGGTAGTAGAAATAGATTCACAGAAATTGGGGGCCAATCAAAGAGGGGTGGGATGTAAGAGAAACAATAAATCATGGAGGATAGAAAGATGTAGAGAAAAGGGGATAGTGTTGGTGGCCAAAACCAACACACATGGAAAATAGGAAAGGGAGGATGAGGAAACACAGCAAATATGAAGCACTCCCTGAAGGACTAATATTAAAAATTAAAACAGAATTGAAAGAAGGAATAAATAAAGGGGGAGGAGTAAGACAAAGAAAAAGAGAGAGAGAGAGAAAAAGAAAGATAAAAGGGCCCTACGGAGATAAAGAGGAAGGAAAAACAAGAAGACCATCCAACAAAAAAGCCATAAAAAGTTTCAAGCAAGGCAACCTCTTTGCAGTTAAATAAAATGCTTAGGAATCTGAGCTTCCCCCTTTCTCCCTTCCTCACTTCCCTCTCTCCCAGGGCAGCAGAAAAGCTGCATGTGGGGTCTGGTTGGAGATTCAAGTGGGTCCTTGGTGAACCAGCTCAGCACAGAAAACAGTGACTCTTAATTTCCTCTGAGAGCACCCACACCTCACTAGAAACCACAAATATGCTATTGGAAGCATGGAAAGCACATCCTACAGTCCCTCTCCCTAAGGTATGCTACAGGAAGGTTAGTTGATTTTCTCACTCCACTTTTCCCTGACCAAGTTTCCTATCCCAGGGTGTTTAGGTAAATTGGGCTTTCGCAGCAGAGTTGCCTCTCCTTTTTACCCATGCTTTCCCCAAGTCAGCTGGTATGCTCCTCCAAGCTCAAAAAAAAAAGGTGGGGGGGGGGGAGGACCAGAAAATTGAAGCCACATTTATTTGGCCCCTCTGCACCTCCCACCAAATCCCTCCCACTCATGGAGTCAGTCCAAAACCGGAGGGCTAGGGTATTCCCAGACCTCAGGGAACACTGGATTCTGGAAAGGGAAGGCCGGGATTTTGCAGACTCAAGGTATGTCGGTCTGTGGAATGTGGGCTAAGGGGGTTTAGGGGTACGGATCTGGGGACCATGCATCTGGGGAACACAGGGCTTGGGGATGCCACCACACAACCAACAGTTTTCAGGAACACTGCAGCCGCAATCCTTAGGGGTAATGTCCCACTTCCCCACAACTTCCAACCTCTGTGCTATAAACCCACGATTTTACCTTTAGCAAGCACTACTGCTGTCACAGTCTCTCCAAATTGATGTCCTTTCTCTCCTGCATTGCTAGCCCCCACTCCAGCCTGCTTCAGCAAGAGTCCAACCCTACCCAGTTGCTTCTTTACAGGAGAGATTATGAGGTAAACTCACTCAGATGTCATCTTGCCCCACCTCTTCTCATGTTCTCTTGATGACTCTGAAGATAAAAGGTGGCACATGAAACTATGAGAAGGAAATTAATTCTCCCAACAACCTGAACCATCCCAGAGGTGTTTTCTCTCTGAGAGCCAATAGATGAGAGCCTAATTTGGCTGCAATCTATTTCAAACTTGTGAGATTCTACTTCGAGGAACAAGCTGAGGCCAGGGGACTTCTGAAACATGAACTGTGAGAAAACAAATGGTGAAATTATTAGCTATTAAATTCATGGCACTTTTCTATACTGAGGATGGTGGTTAAGAATACAGTTATAAGAATGTTCTTTCAAGGTCTATTGTGAAGGTATGTCGCTGGTACGGGGTGTTCATAGTGGGGGAATATATGGAGGAAAATGCACCTAAAACATATTTCTTTGATACATAAATGTTTTCTTTTTAGGGACCCACAAAGTAGCCATCAAAAGATTAAACTTCTATTCTGGGGAATACTGATACTTTGTCAATAAAATGGCAAAAATCTCATCTCATATATATATATACATGTATATATATATACAGCAACTAATGCAATTGAACAGGCCAATATGCCAAGTCCGTGGTCTTGTACTTAATAATATTATTCTTTAATAATATGCTTGTTCTTAAGAATATTATTTCTGTAAAAATGAAGCTTAGCTTAATTATAATTTATTCCTAAGTGTTATCTCCTGAAAATCTCTTGTTTCTCAGATGTGGCCCCTTCTAAACCAAATTCAGCAAATAAACTCACTCCTACACCGGGAAGTAGGACATGACTCTTGGGGATGAGCCTCCTTTGCACCAAGGAATTATTAACGAGGAGCAACCAGAAATGCATCTGTTAAAATACCTTGGCCAAAAGGTTGAAATACTGAATATAAAAGAATTTAAAGAGATAAGGGGTTAGAAAGCAAGTTGGGAGGTAATTCAGAGGTCTCAGGCAGTTCTCACTAACTGCAACAATAACAGAAGCCTCAGGCAAATGTAATTCTGAGGGGTTGGTGAAATCCAGACACTGTAGGCAAGGCATATAACCTCATGAAATCAAGATCTCCTAGGCTGGCTCTATTTTGAAAAATATGATAAACTATTTCCCCAATATAACAGATTTGGAACCATTTTTAATTTCTCTAATCATGATTTTTCTACCCCTTTTATTTGAAATGATAATTTTAACTCCACCCATTTATATATATCTCATAGATTTAAATCTTCACTCTCTACATATGAGAGTTGAGCCCTGAATTCCAGCAAGATTGTTTTAATAACTTCATATGAAAAACACTAGTTATTTTATCATTTACTGATAATTTTTTTGTCTTAATCAATCATATGATAGTTTGAATTGTTCTGGTAATTCTATATCCACCAGTTCACATTCCTAGGTCAAGGAGAGTTTTTCCTTTTACACTTTTCTGTTTTTATTTTCACAGTGGATTTAAGGATTCCTTTTCCTTCATGGTGAGATGATATATTAAATTAATATTTTTTTCTTTTGAATCACAAACTCACTCAAAAGTTTTCATTGAGAGGTTCTTCAAGACAGCTACCATGCATTTTAATGTCTTTTTCACACACACATATCATAATGTTTATATATGTTATATATAACATATACTTTTCTATGTTAAACATTTTAAAGATATAATCAATGGCATTAATTTCTAGTGTTGTTCTACCCTCACCAACATCTGTTACAAAGCATTTTCATCACCTGAAACATAAATTTTGTTTCCACTAAGCAGTAACTCCTCATCCATTCCTAACCTTTGTAATCTCTAATCTGCTCTCTAGCCCAATGGATTTGCTTATTCTAGACATTTCCTATGAAGAAAATCATGGGGTATTTGTTCTTTGGTGTCTTGTTCACTTAGCATAATGTTTTTAAGATTCAGCTATGTCATAGCATGTATGAGAACTTCTTTCTTTTATGTTTGAAGAATATCCCAATTTCTAGATAAGCCATGTTTTGTCTTTTTGAAGTATCAATCAGTATTAAAACATTTTAAAAAATAATTCTTATTGTATAGATATGTGATAATTTATCTTTTAAAATTTCCCATAAACTCTGACCTGCTTTCTATTACTTCCAGTTTACTCTTTCTAGTCATGTCTTATAAGTGATACAATTAAATTTTTGTCCTTAGGTGTGTGGCTTATTTCAGAGAGCAAAACATTTTCAAGTTTGTTCCATGTTGCAGCATGTCTCATAATTTCATTTTTCTCTTATTGTGAAATAATATTTCATTGTGTGTGAGCAACACTTTTTGTTTATCCATTCATTCATTGATTGACATTGGAGTTGTTTCCAGATTTTGAATGTTGTGCATAATGCTGTTATAAACAATGATGTACAAATACCTGTTTGTGACTCTGTTTGGGTATATTAACAGAAGTGGAATTGCTCGGCCCAATGGTAATTCTTTACTTAATTTTCTGAAATTTGGCTATATTGCTTTCTGTATTTACATCACTTTTCATTCCTACATTCTCTACAGTTCCAATTTCTCTAAAAATATGACACAATTTTTAAATAACAGTAGTCTTTGTGGTTGTACAGTGTTATCTAATTGTGGCTTTAATTTTCATTTTCCCAAGAACTAATGGTTTTCAGCTTGTTTTTTGGTGGTTATTGGCCTTTTGCATGTTTTTTTTTTAATGTAATACCTATTCCAGTACTTTGGCCATTTTTAAATGGGTTCTTTATCATTTTGTTCTTTATTGCATTGTAAAAATCCTTTGTAGAATCTTGATAGTAAACACATATGAGATATATGGTTTGAGAGCTTTTTCTCCCATTCTGTAGGCAGTATTTTTAATTTATTGATTATTTCCTTTGATGTACTGAAATTTTTAGATTTAATGCATTCAATTGTATGTATTTGTAAACCTTTGTATCTCAGGCTTTTAGTATCATAACTATGCCACATCATAAAAAATTTCCCCAGTGTTATCATCTAATATTTTTACATTTATCAAAGTTATCTTTATGATCTCAATTCATTTAGAGTTTATTTTCTATATAATGTGAAGTCAGGGTCTAATTTCATTCTTCTGCTTGTGGATACCCATTTATTATCACACAATTTATTGAAAACACTATTCTTTCCTTAGTGCTTATACTTAGCGCACTGGTCAAAAGTCAGTTGGCAACTCAGCATGTAGATGAATTGCATTCCACCCAGTGTGGGACATGATTCCTGGGGATGAGCCTCCCTGGTGCTGAGGGATTACTACCAAGCACCAGCTGAGGATGTAACTAGAAAACGACCTTGAATAAAGAAGTCAACTCAGAACGACAGAATATCTCAGCCTACGTGTACTATCAGGTGTTAAAAATTGTTTTTTACTTTGGATAAAAGGGGGAAATGGAAAGGACAAATGAGTTTATATGGCAATGAATCTCCATAAAAGAGTTGGGAGGTCATCAGAGGGGTGATGCTTATGAACGCCTCAGGTGGGTACCAGAGATAGCCAAGGTAGATGGAAACCGAGGTGCTGGTTCTCCTGAGGGCTGCAGAGATCCACAGGTTCTATGGTCATGGCAGATGGCTCTGGAGTTCAGGGCCATGTCAGTTGGGCCTACTTGGGAGTTTGTGCTCCTGAGCATTAGGAGTTGGATTCAGATATGGCCTTTCTACACATGCCTCTTCTGTTACTTTTACCAGACCTGTGGTTGCCATTTGGGTTGGTGTATGCTCAGGAGACCTGAATCTCTGGACTGTCCATGTGATGACCAGGCCCTGGATCCCAGCATACTTGCCACTCCTATCCCCTGGTTTCTTGGACTTACTCTGGCCAGCTGACAGGGAGCTGAAGAGGGCCAGCCACCACACCAGGGAGCCAAGAGTGCCTACAGCTGCAAACAGGAGAATTGTATCCATGTGGAATCCATGTGGAATCTAAGCCCCTCTTGATGTAGCATGGAACTGGTCATAACCATCCCAGGGTCCACAGGATAGAGGAATAGAGTATGGGTTAGAGAGGACTTACTGGTGTTCTGCCAGGGAACTATTGGGATTAATAAGGGAAGAAACTGTAGTAGTGATGTGGAGAGGGTGGCCACGGTGGCTGCTGATGGTAGGGAGATGGAAGAAGAGATATAATGTGGGGGCATTTTCAGGATTTGGAGTTGTCCTAGGCGTGCTACAGGGATGGATGCTGGATGTTGTATGTCCTGTCGTGGCCCACTGGGTGGACTGGGGGAGAGTGTGGACTATGATGTGGACCACTATCCATGTGGTGCAGCAGTGTTCAAGAATGTATTTGCCAGGTGCAGTAGATGTGCCGCAATGATGGAAGAGTTTGTTGATGTGGGAGGGTTGGGGTGGGGGTGGAGGTATATAGGGACCTCATTTTTTTTAGTGTAACATTTAAAAGAAAATAAAGAAGAAAAAAAAAGTCAGTTGGCAGATGTCATCCTCATGGTGATATAAGATATATTCTGAAAATGTCTCCCATCAGAATCAACTAACAAAAGGACAAATCTGACATACTTGGAACTCTGAAAGATAATAAAGACTGGAGAAAGAATCTACAAATGCTTAATTGAAGAAATAGTAAAAAGATCTCCAAGATCAGGTAAGAGATTTCTGTTCAAGATCTGTCAGTCCAAACACCTCAGTCTCACCTCAGTCTCAGTCTCAAGTCGTTTGGGAGAGACATAAAGGCAGCATGGCCCTGGTCCCTCAATAAATTGATGCAGACTAACTAGCCACTCACAGAAGCATGATAGAACCCCATACATATCCAGGCACAGAGATCCAAGTCCTCAGAAACCCAGGGAAGAACAGAAGTAGCCAATGGGTGCAACATAAAAATGGTCATCCAAGTAAAAAAAAGAGAGAGAGAAAGAGACCATAACAGAAATGTTGGCAACAGGTACACACACGCAATCAATCTTAGGTGATTGGACCACTGAAACACAAAATGGGCTTTGCTAGATTAATACTATTTTGTTCCCTGTGGCAGCATACCTGAATGAGTAAGAAACTGGTGGGTAGAAAGGCCTCATGAAAATAGGAGAAGGGGACTGAAATGCTATAAGACAGCATGACAGAACTGAAAAGTATAAGGAAAAAAATGAGGGAAAGAATTTAAATGTATCATGGGAACTGGGGAAGAAATTCTGCACAAAAACAGAGCAGATCAAGGTTTCCACAGATGGAAGAGAGAACATGAAACAACTGCACAAAAAGCACCATCTTAAAATTTACCACACATCCAGGGCAAGAATCAAATGAAAAAAAAAACTGAGAACACTTAAACAGTTAAAAATGGGCTTCTCTAAATATAAAGAAGTTGGTCAAGTGTCAAAGTAGAGCATTAACACACAGCCAATCAATTAAGAAAACACCCTAGACAGGAGGGAGAAACTGACTTTCAGAGTTAACATATTAAAATAACCATTGTGGAGACTTTAGCAAAAAATCACAAGCCATACTAAGAAACAGGAAGATATGGCTTAGTCAGGGGAACAAATCAAAACTTCAGAGGAAAACAGAATTTAGAAAAAGTAAACACATTCAAACGAATCTCCCAAATAAGTTCAAGGAGATGAAGGAAAATGTGACTAAAGAGAAGGAGAATATTGGGAGGAGACTGGCTGAGCATAAAGTATTTCAAAGTTTAAAAAGAAACATAACTTTAAAGGAGATTGTTCAAAAATTGAAAAGTTAGCCTACTCAATGGGAGTTAATAGTTGGGATCCACTTATCTGATAAGGGCCTAATGTCCAGCCCATATAAAGAAATTCTTCGTCTTGAAAATAAAAGGACCAGCAATCCATTTATGATTTAAGAAATTATATGTAACCAGTACATTTAATTGAGAAATGTATGCTTTTACTCAACTGTGTTTCTTTCTAAGTTTTTATTTACATTTCCAATTATTAAATATACAAAATGAAGTTAAGAAAAATAAAGTGATGAATATATTCCAAAAAGAAAAAAATGATCAAACCAAAAAAAAAAAAAAATTGGCATGAGGGTTGAATAAACACTTTTCCAAAGAGGAAATACAAATGGCTAAACAGCACATGAAAAGATGCCTAACATCACTAAGTATTGAAGAAATGCAAATCAAAACTGCAACGAGATATCACTTTACACCTTTTAGGCTGATGGCTATTTAAAAATCCCAGAAAACTACAAGTGTTGTGGAAGATGTGGAGGAATGGATATCTACACACACTGCTGGTTGGAATAAAGAATTGTTCAGTCATTGTGGAAGGAATTTTGGCAGTCCATCGGAAAACTAATTATAAAATTACCATATGATCTAGCAATACCACTGCTGGGTATATGCCTGGAAGATTTGAAAGCAGGGACACAAAGAGATATATGCACACCTCTGCTCATAGGGGCATTATTCACTGTTGCCAAAAGTTGGAATCAACCTAACTGTCCATCAACAGAAGAATGGATAAGCAAAATGCAGTATCTACATACAATGGATATTACTCAGTTGTAAGAAAAAAAAAATGAAGTATTGACACATGCAACAATATAAATGAATCTTGAAGATCTTATGTTGAGTGAGTAAGACAATCTTAAAGGTAAATATTGTGTGTCCTTACTGAAATGACCTAACCCTATTGAGAATATTCATAGAGCTAAAATCTGGAATATAAGTTATCAGGAGAAAGAAAGGGAGTAGAGTGCAGTGAGGAGATGCTCAATATGGGCAAAACCCAGGATTAGGTGGAAGGTGATGGTTTGGGTGTGGAAGCAGGTGATGATAGTGCAGCTGCATGAATGGGGTGGATGATGCTGGAATATGAGTCTGAGAAGGGCAGGGGTTTGAGATGGAATATTCATAGAACTTAGGGGAGGACTGGAGGAAGGAACAGGAAAACTCTGGGGATTTATGGATCTGTGATTGGAACTCTAGGGGAGGGTCACTGGTAGAGGGTGTTGGTGGGTTGGATAAGGGGGAAAGTGTCCACCTGGGGCATTCTTCAATGGAATGTGAATGTGTTCATTTTGGTATAGGGTATTGTCTCAATGGGAGGAGACCCACACAATAAACAAGAAAATACCAAATTCCCACTCTGCAGAATCCAGCCATGTTCTCAAATAGTGGGGCAAGAATATCTCGAGTATGTAGGCAGCACCCAATAAAATAAAACACACCCATATGTCAAGGTGTCAGTATTAATGTGTATAACTATGAACATTATTTTCCAAAAATTGAAACTTCATGTTTGCTATGCGTTCTGAGGGCAGAGAGAGCAAGGGGTAACACAGGGCATCTTTGGGACATTGGATTCCTCTGTGTGATCTTGCACTGATGGATAAAGGCCATTGGATAAAGGTCATTATATATTTTTTTCAGAAGCTATAAAGATATACAGTGTAAAAGGTAAACCATAATGTAAACTGCTGAGAATGTTCTGTAGAAAAAATTCAACATTTATTCACCAACTGAAAAAAATGTACCATACTCATGTAGGAAATTATTGGTAGGGCTGGATGGAAGGGAGGTTGTGGGATATATGGGAATTCCCTGTTTTTTCTATGTGACTTTTTGGTAACCTAAAACTTCTCAGTAAATAAAGTGTAAAAATTAGGACACTGGGCACACACACAGAAGAAATTGGCAATATATATAAAAGGTCACAGATCTCACGGTGATGAAAGGCACAATGCAATTTTTATTTTAATTTTTTTTAAATCTAATTTTTTGCTTTTTATTTTTAAATTTTATTAGTTATTTTTTCTTGGCTTTGTTTTGGGGGAGGATTTGGGTTGCAGATTGGTTGTAACAGATTGGTTGTAGAATCACTAGTCCAGGGTGGCAGTGATGGGAGACTTGTGGATAGTGGTACAACTTGGGCATGCCACTAAGGAGTGTGAGTGGGTTCATGTGGACATACAATGTTGTCTCTGTGAGTGGTGACCAGACAAAAAGTGATGGAATATTGAACTCCCATCCTGGTGAATATTTCTACATTCTCACATAGAGTGGTGAGAATCTTTGGAGTAACTGGGTACTGTCTTGCAAGGGTGGTAGGCCTTGTTATTGATGATTGTGAAATCAAAACTTAGTTTCATATTAATAATATATATTGCTTAAAAGTTGTCTCCTGAGAGCCTCCTCATGCTCAAATGTAGCCCCTCTCTAAGCCAAAATCAACATGTTAATTCACTACCTTCTCTGCTACATGGGACTCCCAGGGAAGAGCCTTCTTGCACGAGGGATTAATACAAAGTGCCAACTAGTAATGCATTTGAGAAAGGCAGAGAACAAAAGGGGGAAAGCTGAATGCAAAGGACTTTTTATGGCTAAGATATTTAAAAGTGAGTCAGGAGGTTGTTCCAAATATTACCTTATATACATATTAGTAGAAACTCACTGTCTGCAACAGTAAATAGTGTTTCAGTTAGGGGTGCTTTTGGGGGCTCTAGAGACATCTAGACAGTGTGGGCATGGGAGACAATGCAAGGAATTTGGCACAGCTTACCTTGGAATATATGATAACCCATCTACCCCAATGTATCTGAGTTAGAGATTCATTTATAATTTTCCTATACAGGGCTTTACCGTCATTGTATTTGAACATATAATTGACACTAACTGTTGAATATATGTTCCAGAGACTTAATCTTCTGGCTGTTCATATGACTGGTGAGCCCTGAGTCTCAGCAGAGTCACAGCCAACACCTAATCTCCTGTTCATCTGACTCACCCAGCATAACCAACAAAAGGATGTGATGGACAATGCCCATACCAAGAAGCAGAGAGTATATGTAACTGCAAGCAAGACAGTTCTATTCATCTGCCCCATAGCACCTAAGACCCCTCCCAATCAGAAACAGAAATGGCATCACCACCCCAAAATCTTAAAGAGAGAGGAATGAAAAAATCTCTCTGCAGTATGCATTAAGTAGACTTATTATTACCCTATCAATGCAAGAACTTGTTACAATAATATAAAGTAAGTAGTCACAAAGAGTAGAGAGAGCAAAGAGTAGGTGTAAATAGGGCATTTTGAGGCATTGGAATCATTCTGCCTGACATTGCAAATACTTTTGGCCTACTGGGACTGAAATGTTGGGTGCCTGTGGATCCAATACCCAATATAGGAGAAGGGGACTGGTGTTTCCTGAGCTTCTCCAGGTAAAGGCAGTCACTTTTAGTCTACATAGACTGAACTGTTGGGAATCAGTTGTCCCATTCCCATCCCCTAAAAGGCAAAAGTGAAAGAACTCCCTCAGCCTTTCAGGTCATCTGCACGTGCAAACCACACATATGGATTAGATTTTTGTGCCCCTAGAGGGTTCATCCCTACCCCTGGCAGGGGACAGATACTTCATCAGTCTACCTGGAGAACTGTGATCATTTTAGACACACATGAAGAAAGGGCAAGAAATATCTAAACTAAAGTAAGAAACTGTATTCAGAATAAAATCATCTAGAAAACTGAATGTCAAGATACCAAAAAAAAAACTTCATATTTTTAATGTAACATTTTGTGTGAACCATGTATCTTTTAAAAAAATAATAACAGAAATTTTTTAAAAAGCTGCTAACAAAAATTACAGTCCATATCAAGAAACACTTAGAAGAAAGGCCTCCAGATGACATAAAGAAGCTGAGAAAATTAATCATAGATACTCTCAAAAATCACCTTAATAAATTCAATGAAATGGTAGAGATTAAGGGTATTAAGAGGACACCCAGGTCAACTAACAGGGAGGTAAAGATGGTCAACCACCCCACTAGGAAACCGAGAGTGCCTTCAACTGCAAGCAAGAGAAATGCATCCATCAGCCATGTAGGATCTAAGCCCCTTCTCAATTGAGAGGTGGAGTGGCAATTTGCCATCCCAGTGTTCTCAGGATGGAGGAATATAAGAGGGACTGGATTGAATTTGCTGGTATTCTACTATATAACTATTGTGACTATAGCAATGGAAGAAATCTTATCATGATATAGAGACAATGGCCATGGGAGTTGCTGAAGGCAAAAAGAAGGAGGAAGAGGTATAATATGGGGCAATTTTGGGACTTGGAGTTGTCCTGAAGATTTTGCAAGGATCCATGTCAGAACTTTGTATATCCTGCCACAACCCACTTGTTGACGGGGGGAGAGTGTGAACTACAATGTAAACTATGGTCCATGACGTGTGACAGTGCTCCAGGATGTATTCACCAAATGCAATGAATGTGCCTTGTTGATGAAAGGGAAGGTTGATGTGGGCGGAGTGGAGGTGGATTGCAGAGTGTGATATATGGGAACCTCTAATGTTTTTGATGCAATGTTTTATGTGATCTATTTATCTTTTTAAAAAAGACAATACAAATAATAATAATAAAAGAAGACACTGGTTAAGCTTAAAGATTTGAAAGTATACAGAACATATGGGAATGAAAGGCACAATAAATGAAATAAAAAATACATTGGAAGCATATGATAACAGGCTTGAGGAGGCAAAATAGCAATGCAGTGAGTTTGAAGAAATAGCTTCTAAAAGCAAACAAAGAAAAGAAAAGAATGGAAAAAAATTGGAAAAGGTCTCAGGGAACAAAATGATGGCAATGGTCATGGTGTGCCAGAAGGGGAAGAGAAGGGAATAGAATCAGAAGGAATATTTGAAGAAAGAATGGTAGAAAATTTCCCAACTGTATTGAAGGACATAGGTATCCATGTCCAAGAAGCACAATGTATGCCTGTCAAATTATCTGAATAAATCAACTGTGAAACACATAGTATTCAGAATGTCAAATGCCAAAGAGAAAGAGAGAATTCTGAGAGTATCAAGAAAAAAATGATGCATAACATATGGGATAACCAATAAGAGTAAATGTTGAGGCAATAACACAGTGGTATGATATATTTAAGATACTGTAGGAGAAAAAACTTCTAGCCAAGAATTTTATAGCCAGCAAGATTGTCTTTCAAATATGAGGGTAAGTTTAGAATGATCACAGTTAAGTAGAAACTGAGTGAGATTATATCAGAGACTGGCTTTGTAGGAAGAACTAAAGGAAGTGCTACAGCCTAAAAGAAAAGACATGAAAGAGAGGCTTGGAAAAAGTCTAGAAATAAAGATTATATCAGTAAAAGTAACCAGAAGTGTCAAGAGAGTGGAGAAATAATATATGACAGATAAGATCTAAAGGTCAAAATGGGTGAAACAAGAACTACCTTTAGAATAATAACATTGAATGTTAGTGGATTAAACTCACCAATCAAAAGACAGGCTTGAGGAATGGATTAGAAAACAGGAGCCATCTATAAGCTGCCTACAATGGATTCATCTTAGACCCAAGTTACAGGAATAGATTGAAAGTGAAAGGCTGGGAAAAGATATTCTAGGCATATAGCAACAAAAATAGCTGGAGTAGCCATACTTATATTGGATGAAAGAGACTTTAATACAAAACTATTATTAGAGATAAGTAAGGATTTAAAAAATTAATTTCTTTTTTCTTTTTTTAAAGATATATAGACCACAAAAAAAGTTCCATTAAAATATATGAGATGAAATGTAGCATGTCCTATAGCCATCATTGCATAACCTTGTGTGTATATATTTATATATTTAATTTTATAGGTATTGCTTTTAATTTTCCTTGATTAAAGAGATGATATAACATCTGAAAAATGCCCACTATTGGGAAAACTGGGCATCTTTTTTGGAATTCTTAAAATTTGACTGCCTTTTTTTTTTTTTTAAAGTTACATAGATCACAAAAAAAATTACATTAAAAATACAAAGGGTTCCCATACACCCCACGCCCCATCCCACCACATTCCTCCCACATCAACAACCTCTTTCATCATTTTGGCACATTCACTGCATTTGGTGAACACATTTGGGAACACTGCTGCTCTGCATGGATTATAGTTTACATTTAGTTTACACTCTCCCCCAGTATATTTAGTGGGTTGTGGCATGATATGTAATGTCCAGCATTTGTCCCTGCAATATTATTTAGGACAACTCCAATGCCCAAAAATGCCCCACATCACATGTCTTTTTCCCTCTCCATACCCTCAACAATTTCCATGGCCAATGACTCCACAACAATGATACAATTTCTCCAATTGCTAGAGTCACAGTAGTTCTATAGTAGAATGCCAATAAAGCCACTCTAATCCATATTTTATTCCTTCATCCTGTGGACCATGGGATGTTGATGTCCACTCCACCTCTAAGTCAAGAGGGAGCTTAGATTCCACATGGTTGATGGATGTAAATCTCCTGCTTGCAGCTGTAGGCACTCTTGGTTCCCTGAAGTGGTGGTTGACCATCTTCACCTCCTTGTCAGCTGGCCTAGTCAGTCCAATGAACTGAAAAGTAGGAGTTGCAACACTGCTGAGGCTCATGGTCCATCTGGCACATGGCCAGTCCAGAGATTCAAGTCTCCCAAATATACACTAACCCAGCATCAACCTCATGTTCATTAAAAGTGACAATAGAGACAAGTGTAGAATTGTGACATCTGAGTAAAATTCAATCACACTCAGGAACACAAATTCTAAAGTAGGACTCACTAACAAGACACTGACCTCCAGAACCATCTGCCATGACTTTAGAACCTATGTGTCCCCATAGGCCTCAGGAGAACCAATACTGAAGTTTTATCTACTTTGACTGTCTTTTGGATCCTGCTGAGATGCATGTAAGTGTGACCCATCTGATCGCCTCCCAACTCATTTTGAAAATTCTTAGCCATATAACTCATTTGTCTTTACAATTAGCCCCCTTTTATTCTAGGTATTTTTCTAGTTGCATCACCAGCTAGTGATGGGTAATAATTCCTTGGTGCCAGGGAGGCTCATCCTGGGGAGTCATATTCCATGCTGAGGGGAAGGAAATGCATTTACATGCTGAGTTTGGCTTAGAAAATGGTCACATTTGAGCAACATGGAGGCTCCCAGGAGATAACTCTTATGCACACTACAGCTCTAGGCCTAGTTGAAGTTTCAGGCACACACCCTCATAAGCATAGTCATCAGGATCACGGGTTCATCACTGGACCATTCTTCTTCACTTGTCTTTCCCCTTGCACTCAGGGGATTGTTGCTGTTCCATGGAGGAATGTGACAGTACTCCCCTGGCTAGGAACTCAGTACTCCCTCAGTTGTCATTTGTAACTGTAACTACTATGAAAATACCCAATGAATACCAAAACATTTTTACATTCCCTATATTCATGCCATGGAAAACTTCCTCCCAGCCATGTGGCCCCCATCAATAACACCCCACACTAGTGTTCCTCTTCTATCATAGTTGAACCTCTCTGTGATCCAAATCTTCTTCTAAAATGAAGCCTAATGTATTGCCAAATTCAATCAATGGGAAAATGAAATGGTAACAATAGATTTAAAGATTAGAAATAGTATATATACTAATTTATAAAAGCTAAAATAAAGAAAAAAATAAATTGAGATAGTAAAAAAAGGAAATATCATAAAGCTTTAATTTGATGTTTTGCCTTTCATCACTTTAATTGGTGTTGCCCATACATACAGTGGCAAGGCAAGTTCTTTCATTCCTTCCTCAGTGTCTTCACTTTTAAAAACATTTTTAAATTTCGTCTTCAAAAAAGTTTAGATCACAGTAAAGTTACCTACACAATATGGGGGACTCCCATGTGTACAGACATCAAATTCTTTTCCTCTTTCTCCAGCAATGATCTTTTTACATATTCATGTTATATTTGCTACAGTTGATATACTGATATTTATCTGTAGCTACCAAACATAGTTCCATTTGGGTTTACATTATGGTTTATATTTTAGACTGCACAATTTAAAAAATTTTAGTTACATTATGGTTTACATTTTAACCTACAGACTTATACATTTTTTGAAAATTTATCATGTCCTATATCCATCATTGCATGATTTTGTGGAACATTTCCATTACCCCCCAGTTACCCTGCTTCCATTTATTCTATTCTTCTCTCCCTCTCCTCTCAGTGTCCACAGTGACAACCAAGCTTCACTGCTTGGAGGACCAGAGTCACAGATACTTGCAACAAGGCTGAGGGCCTAATACACTAGACCGTCCTCCCCCGTTGGGAACTATCAATTCTCTCTAGAGAACTATTTCCCTATGTTTGAGAACATTAGGCCTTCCTAGGATGGGAGTAAACCTCCCCAGCCATTGTATGGATCTCCACCCAAAGATATAACAAGCAAATACAAAATGAGCACTCACACACTCCCTAGAAGTCTTCTCAAGTGCCAGAAGCTCCACATTAAGCACCTTAAACAGGTAACCCTTCCTTATACTTTCTAAAGAGTTTTCTCAACTTTATAATTTCATCAACATGTGCAACAATCTCCCATGTTCATCTGTTCCCCCCAACCCTTCCCCCAATTCCTTGGGCCTTCTCACCCATCCTCACATTCCAAGCCCACCTCAAGCCTGCACAGCCCCACCCAAAAGTATCCCTAGGCCCCCATATCATCCTTTCCTATTGTGGGAAAATAGTAGGAACATAGTTTGATGTTGAAACATTTCCATAACACAGACAAAAGTGCAGGCTTAGGAACACCAGGCTTTGACTAGATGGAATACCATCTGGTCAGCATGAAAAAATGTTTGCATGAGGAGACATTTGAACTTTGTTTGACCTGTTCCTTATTATTGTAAATGTTGCACCCATTCGTTTTTATTATAAATAAAAAACAGCTGCTTGTTAGTTCCTAAATAAATCAGTGTGGAAAGTAAGGTTGAAGCTCTCAATACCAGAAGCTGTTAGTCCTGTGGTCCCATCTTTATTTCCTTTCTTGTGTTTTTCTCTCTGCCCTTTATTTCTTTTTTTATTATTATTCTTATTACATTAAAAAAATATGAGGTCCCCATATTCCCCACCCCCCTCACCCCACTCCTTGCCCCAAAGCAACAATCTCCATCATCATGTGGCATTCATTGCATTCAGTGAATATGTCTCTGAGCATCACTGCACCTCATGGTCAATGGTCCATATCATAGCCCACACTCTCCCACGTTCTATCCAGAGTGCCATGGGAGGTCATACAATGTCTGGTAATTGTCCCTGCAGCAACACCCAGGACAACTGCAAGTCCCAAAAATGCCTCCACCTCTCATCTCGTCCTCCCATTCCCCACCCCCAGCAGCCACCATGGCCACTTTCTCCATACCAATGCCACATTTTCTTTGATTACTAATCATAATAGTTCATGAATAGAATATCAGTAAGTCCATTCTAATCCATATGCTATTCCTCCATCCTGTAGACCTTGAATTGGCTGTGTCCACTCCACATCTATATCAAGAGGGGGCTTAGATTCCACATGGATGCTGGATGCAATCCTCCTGCTTTCAGTTGTAGGGACTCTTGGCTTCCTGGTGTGGTGGTTGACCTTCTTCAGCTCCATGTTAACTGAGTGGAGTAAGTCCAATAAGCCAGAGTGTAGGAGCTGAAGTCTGTTGAGGCTCTGGTCCTGGCGATCATATGGTCAGTCCAGAGATTCAGATCCTCTGGGTATGCATTAAACCCCAGCACCAACTACAGTTCTGGTAAACATAACAGGAGAGGCTTGTGAAAAAAGATTACATCTGAGTCCAGCTCCATCACACAGAAACACAAACTCCAAAGTAGAGCCAACTGACATGGCACTGAACTCCATCTGCCATGACCATAGAACCTGTGGGTCTCTGTAGCACTCAGGAGAACTAATATCCGGGTTTGTACCCACTTTATCTGTCTCTGGAACTCTGCTGAGGTGTGCATAAGGGCGACCCCTCTGATAACCTCCCAGCTCTTTTTTGGAGACTCATAGCTATATAAACTCATTTGTCCTTTCCATTTCCCCCTTGATTCAGGTCAAAAAGCATTTTTAACTCCTGTTATATGTAGACAGAGATATTCTGCTAGTCCAAGTTGACCCTTGTATTCAAGGTCATTTTCTAGGTACATCATCAGTTGGTACTTAGTATTAATCCCTCAGCACCAGGGAGGCTCATCCCCGGGAGTCATGTCCCACACTGGTGGGAAGGCAATGCATTTACATGCTGAGTTTGGCTTCGAGACTGGCCACATTTGAGCAACCTGGAGTCTCTCAGGAGGTAACTCTTAGGTACCCTGCAGTTCTAGGCCTTGTTCTTATTTCAGGAGCACAGGCTCACAAGCATATTCATTAGTATCAAGGGCTCATTGATGGACCTTCATTCTTTTTTGGTCTTTGCCATTGTACTTGGGGGATTGTTGCTGTTTCTTTAGGGACTGTAATAGAGCTGCCCTGGCTAGGAACTCAGCACTCCCCCAGTGGTTGTTTTTAATTGTATCCACTTTGAAAATATCCAAACATATTTATGTACACTGGATATATGCCCTATAGAACTCGATGCCAACCATGTGTCCCCTGTCAATAACATCCCACACCAGTATTCCTCCACTGCCATTGTTGAACCTCTCTGTGATCCAAAACCTCCTGAAAAGTGAAGCCCAATATATTGCCAGGTTCCCTTAATAGTAAAATGGAATATAGCAATGAGTTTAAAGGTTAGATATAAAATACATATTAACTTGGAAAAATTGAGGTAAAAATAAATTGGGGTACCAAAAATTTTAAAAATGCAAAAGCTTTGTTTTTGATGTTTTGCCTTCCATCACTGCAATAAGTGTTGCCCTCTATTCAACTTGGGTATGCAACTACTTCTGTCTTTTCCTCAGTGTCTACGTCGTATCTTTTTCTTTTCTTTTTTCTAATTATTAAGCTTACCTTCACAAGAGTTTTAGATCACAGTGATACATATATACAATATACAGTACTCTCACATATCCAACATAAAACCTTTTCCCTTCCAAAGCAATAATCTCTTTACATATCCGTACTATATTTACTGAAACTGATGTGCAGATACTGAGACAGTAGCTTTCAAACAAGGTAACATTTGGGTTTACATTTTGGTTTATATTTTAGACTATACAATTTTCTAGATTTTTAGTTATCTTATGTTTTACACTATGATTTACATTTTAGCCTATCAGGCCCTATATATTTTTGGTGGAATTTTACATGTCTTATATCCATCCTTGCATACTCCTGTGGAACACTCCTATTGCCCAAACGGTTACATTGGTTCCATCTATTCAATACCTCTTTCCCCATCCCTTTAGGACCCACAGTGACAGTCAATCTTCATTGCTTGAAGGGCCATGTTCCGAGATACTTGCAACAGTGTTGAGGGCTTGACATGGTCAGCTGCCCTAATGCCCTGGGAGCCACCATTTCTCTTGAGAGATACAGTTCCCTCTATTTGATGGCATCAGTCCTCCCCAGGATGTGCATATACCTTCACTCTCATTATATGGGTCTCTATCCAATGGTATAACCAACTATGGCGAAATGAGCATTCACATATTCTCTAGAAGCCTGTGCCAGATTATCCCTTTTAAGCATCTTACACGTAACTTTCCTTGTTATATTTTTGAAAAGGTTTTCTCAGCATTATACTTTCAACCAAATACCTGACAATCTCCTATGTTCATATATTGCCCCACCCTCCCACCAATTTCTTGGGCAATGTTACCCATCCTCCCATCCCTAGCCCCCCTCAAGCCCGCAAAGCCCCACCCAAAGGTAACCATTTGCCCCATTTTATCCCTCCCTTGTACAAATACTTACATCCTGTGTATCATAGATTTCACCCATGTAGGGGTCAGCTTACATCCTTCCTCTACCCTCCAATTTCCTGTAAGCCAATCATCCAGTTTCTAGCTCTCTGAGGCAGCTTGGTTTACTTATTTCACACCATTGAGGTCATGTAGTATTTGTCCTTCAATGCCTGGGTCGCTTCACTCAACATAAGGTTCTCAAGATTCATCCATGTTATCACGTGTGTTTGTAGTGTATTTGTTCTTAAAGCTGAGTAGTATTCCATTGTATGTATATACCACATTTTATTTATCCATTCATCTGTTGATGGGCATTTGGGTTGATTCCAACTTTCGGCGATAGTGAATACTGCTGCTATAAACATTGTTGTGCATATATCAGTTTGTGTCCTTGTTTTCAGTTCTACTGGGTATATACCCAGCAGTGGAATTGTTGGATCATATGGCAAATCTATGGTTAGTTTTTTGAGAAACCGCCAAACTGTCCTCCAGAATGGTTGGATCCTTCTGCATTCCCACCAGCAGTGGATGAGTGTTCCCATTCCTCCACATCCTCTCCAGCATTTGTAGTCTTCTGTTTTTTTCATAGCTGCCAATCTTATGGGAGTAATATGGTATCTCATTGTAGTTTTGATTTGCATTTCCGTGATAGGTAGAGATTTGGAGCATTTTGTCATGTGCTTTTTAATCATTTGTATTTCTTCTTTGGAGAAGTGTGTGTTTAAATCTTTTTCCCATTTTTTAAATGGGTTGTTTATCTTTTTATTTTCAAGATATGGGAGTTCTATATATATGCAGGTTATAAGTATCCTATCCGACATATGGTTACCAAATATTTTCTCCCATTGTGTAGGCTCTCCTTTCACTTTCTTGAGAAACTCCTTTGAGGTGCAGAAGGTTTTAATTTTGAGGAGGTCCCATTTATCTATTTGTTCTTTTGCTGCTCGTGCTTTTGGTATGAAGTTCATGAAGCCATTTCCTATTACAAGGTCTTGTATATGCTTCCCTACACTGCTTTCCAAAGTCTGCATGGTCTTGGCTCTTATATTTAGGTCCTCAACCCATCTCGAGTTGATTTTTGTATAAGGTGTGAGATGGTAATCCTCTTCCATTCTTTTACATATGGATATCTAGTTCTCCAGGCACCATTTGTTGAATAGGCCATTCTCTCCCTGTTGAGAAAGTTTGGTGGCTTTATCGAATATTATATGTGTATATATTTGAAGATCTATATCAGAATTCTCAATTCGGTTCCATTGGTCTATGTGTCTCTCCTTGTGCCAATACCATGCTGTTTTCACTACTGTAGCTTTGTAGTATGTTTTGAAGTCAGGTAGTGTGATTCTTCCAATTTTGTTTTTCTTTTTCAATATGTCTTTGGCTATTTGGGGCCTCTTTCTTTTCCAAATAAATTTCATAGTTTTTCTAGTTCCTTAAAGAATGCTGTGTTGATTTTTAGGTATTGCATTATATGTGTAGATCAGTTTTGGTAGGATTGACATCTTAATAATGTTTAATCTTCCTACCCATGTACAGGGAATATTCTTCCATTTATTTAGGTCTTCTTTGATTTCCTTGAACAGTCTTGTGTAGTTCTCTGTGTATAAGTTTTTTACATCTTTATTTAAATTTACTTGTAGGTATTTGATTTTTTTATTGACTATTGTAAATGGTATTTGTTTCTTGATTTCCTCCTGATCTTGCTCATTATTGGTGTACAGAAATGCTACTGAATTTTTGTTCATTGATCTTATAACCTGCAACTTTACTAAACTCATTTATGAGTTCCAGAAGCTTTGTTGTAGACCTCTTAGGGTTTTCTATGTATAGGAGCATGTCATCTGCAAATAATGAAATTTTGACTTCTTCCTTTCCAATTTGAATGGCTTTTAGATCTGGTTCTTGCCTCAGTGCTTTAGCAAGTACTTCTAAGACAATGTTAAATAGCAGGGGTGAGAGTGGCATCCTTGTCTTGTTCCTGATCTTAGAGGGAAGGATTTTAGGATTTCACCATTGTAAATGACGTTGGTTGTGGGTTTTTCATATATACTCTTTATCATGTTCAAAAAATTTCCGTGTATTCCAATCTTTTGCAGTGCTTTTATCAAGAAAGAATGATGTATTTTGTCAAATGCTTTTTCTGCATCTATAGATATAATTTTTGTCCTTCCTGTGATTTTTGTCCTTCAATCTGTTTATATGGTGTATTACATTGATTGCTTTTCTTATGTTGAACCATCCTTCCATACCCAGAGTGAATCCCACTTGATCATGGTGTATAATTTTTTAATGTGTTGTTGAATATGGTTAGCAAGTATTTTGTTGAGGATCTTTGTGTCTAGGTTCATTAGAGAAATTGGTCTATAATTTTCCTTTCTTGTGGTGTCTTTGTTTGGCTTTGGTACTAGGGTAATGTTTGCATCATGGAATGATTAGGCAGTGTTCCTTCTGTTTTGATTTTTTGGAAGAATTTCAACAGGATTAGTGTTAGTTATTTCTGGAATGTTTTGTATAATTCACCTGTGAAGCCATCTGACCCTGGACTCTTCTAGTTGGGAAGGTTTTAGTGACTGATTCTATCCCTTTACTTGTGATTGGTTTGTTGAGATCATCAATTTCTTCTTTCATCAATATAGGCTGTTTATGTGTTTCTAGGAATTTGTCCATTTCCTCTGAATTGTCATTTTTGCTGGAATATAGTTTTTCAAGGTATGCTTTTATGATAGTCATTATTTCTGTGGGGTCGGTGGTGATATCTCCTTTCTCATTTCTTATTTTGTGTATTTGCATCTTCTCTCTTTTTTCCTTTGTTAGTCTAGCTAAGGGTTTGTCATTTTTATTGATCTTCTCAAAGAACAAGCTCTTGGTCTTGTTTATCTTTTCAAGTGCTTTCTTATTTTCTACTTCATTTTTTCTGCTCTTATCTTTATTCTTTTTTTCTTTCTTCTTCCTGTGGGGTTACTTTGTTGTTTTTTTTTTACTAATTCCTCCAAATCTGCAGTTAGTTCTTCAATTTTTGCTCTTTCTTCTTTCTTGATGTATGAATTTACAGCTATAAATTTTCCTCTCAGCACTACTTTTGCTGCGTCCCATAAGTTTTGGTATGTTGTGTTATCATTTTCATTAGTTTCAAGGTAGTCATTAATTTCTTTTGAGATTTCCTCTTTGACACACTGTTTTTCTAAGATTGTGCTGTTTAATTTCCATATCTTGGTGTGAAATCTGGCCCTCTGGCCCTTGCAGATTTCCAGCTTCACTCCACTGTGGTCAGAGATATTATTTTGTTTGATTTTGATTTTTCTGAATTCATCAAGCCTTTCTTTGTGGCCTAGCATATGATCTATCTTGGAGAATGATCCATGTGCCCTTAAGAAAAATGTATATCCTGCTGTATTTGGGTGTAATGATCTGTATATGTCTATTAGATCCAGGTCCTCTAATATACTGTTCAAAATTTTGGTTTCTTTATTGATTCTCTTTTGCGATGTTCTCTCCAAAGTTGATAGTGGTGTATTAAAGTCTCCCACTATAATTGTAGAGGCATCTATTCTTTCACTTAGTTTTTCCTGTGTTTGCCTCATGTATTTGGAGGCACCCTTATTAGGAGCATAAATATTTATGATTGTTCATTCTTCTTCAAAGATTATCCCTTTCACTAATATGCAGTATCCATCTTTGTCTCTCACAATCCTTTTGCATTTAAAGTCGATTTTATCTGATATTAATGTAGCTACTCCTGCCTTTTTTTGGTTATTGTTTGCTTGTAAGATTGTTTTCCAGCCATTCACTTTGAACCTCCTTGAATCCTTGCATCTAAGATGTGTTTCTTGTAGACAGCATATAGATGGGTTATATTTCCTTATCCAATCTTCCAGTCCTAATCTTTTGAAAGGTGAATTTAATCCATTGACATTCAGTGTTATTACTTTCAAGGGATTATTTATGTTAGCCACAGTTTGTTTGGACTTGTGTTTGTCATATTCTGTTTGTTTATTTCCTTCTCTTTTTGTCTTTTTGGTTGCTCTTATACTATCCTCCAAGTCTGCCTCTCCTGTTTTTTTCTTTCTTCCTGTAGAACCCTCTTTAGTGTTTCTCGAAGGTCAGGGTTCTTCTTGGCATACTCTTTTAATTTCTGTTTATCTGTGATTATTTTGAACTCTCCATCATTTTTTAATGCTACCTTAGCTGGGTAGAGTATTTTGTTTGGAAATTTTTTTCTCTCAGTACCTTGACTATATCATACCACTGCTTTCTTGCCTCCGTGGTTTCAGATAAGAAATCAGCACTTAATCTTATAGAGCCTTCCTTGTATGTGATGGTTCTCTTTTCTCTTGCTGCTTTTAGAATTTTCTCTTTGTCTTGAGCATTGGATAATTTGACAAGTATATGTGGTAGGCCTGTTGGGATTTATGAGTGTTTGGGGTGTGTTGTGCTTCCTGGACATATATATCCATCTCTCTCAGTTGATTTGGGTAGTTTTCAGCCATTATTTCCTCCAACACCCCTTCTGTCCCCTATCCCTTCTCTTCTCCTTCTGTGTTTGTTACAGTGTCATTCAGATCCCTAAGTCCCAGCTGGATTTTTTCTATCTTTTTATTGATCAGTTCTTCTATCCATTTGATTTCAGATGTATTGTCTTCCATGTCACTAATTCTTTCCTCTGCCTCTTCTAATCTGCTGCTATTTGCTGAGAGAGTATTTTTGATTTCTTGAACTGTGGTGTTCTTCACCATCATATCTGTTTTCTTTTGGCATATGTCTGCAATT
Organism: Dasypus novemcinctus; assembly: GCF_030445035.2. NCBI lineage: Eukaryota > Metazoa > Chordata > Mammalia > Cingulata > Dasypodidae > Dasypus > Dasypus novemcinctus. The sequence continues at coordinate 196,999,572 of NC_080674.1, read as the reverse complement.
TCCTCTCCAAGTGTTTTCTTCATATTGTTAATCTCTTCCTTTACTTCATTAAGTTGGTCTCTAATATATGTTTTGAGATCTTTAATTACGTGCCCAATGTTCTACTCCACTTACTGGTTTTTTGTTTGTTCATTGGATTCAGACATGTTTTCCTGATTATTGGTTTGGTTTGTAGGTTTTTGATGCTGTCTGGTCATCATTTTATCTTGACAGATTTAATCAGTTCCTTAGCTTCTTTGTCTAGCCTTGGGGATTCATTACTTGTTGTTTGTGTGTAAGTGTTTGTCACTTTGTTCTTCTTACTCTATTTTCTTGTTGCTGGCTAAGTTCACTTAGAAGGAAAATATTAGGGCCAGGGAAAGCAAAATGAGTAAGAAAAGAAAAATGTATAAAGTAGTAATGTTAATAAATGTTAACAGAGCAACAATGTGAGATCTAGGAGAATGGTCATTAGTCTCATGTAAGTTGTGCAGAGTTATAGCAGTAAGTAGAGTACCTATAATGAGGCAGTCAACTGAATATGGGGAGGAATATAGTATAAATTAAAAGTCCAGTGTTTTCATGAGAGAGGGAAAGAGAAAAGAAAGACAAAAATATCAAGAGTGGATAAAAGAGAGAAAACAGAACAAAGGTATTAGAAATAAAAAGTCAGACAATTTGGGGGCCAAAGAAAGGGAGGTAGAATGTGAGACAAACAACAGATTATGGAGGATAGAAAGATGTAGGGGAAGGGGGATAGTGTAGGGGACCAAATACAATACACACAGAAAAGAGGAAATGTAGGATGAGTAAACACAGCAAGTGTGAAGCACTCCCTGCAACACCTATTTTATAAAGCAAATAAAATAAAATAAGAAGAAAATGAGACAGAAGAAAAAAGAGAAGAGATAAAGGGGGCAAAGAAAAGGGGGAAAACAAGTAAGAAAATGAAAAAGAGAAAAAAAAACCTAAATAAATGAAGAAAGACCTTGGGGGATATAACAGGAGAAAAGAGACAATGCAATATCAGCAACCATGCAAAAAAAAAAAAAAAAAAAAGCAACGTTTCAACCTAGGAATCCTCTTTGCAGTTAAATAATACACTTAGGGATCTGACCTTCCCTCTTTCTCCTTTCCTCATTTCTCTCTCTCCCAGGGCAGCAGAAAATCTGTCTGAGAGGTCCAGTAGGAGATTCACGTAGGTCTTTGTTGAACCAACTCAACACAGAAGACAATGACTCTTTATTACCAGTGTGAGAGCACCTGCATCTCACCAGAAACTCCAAGTATGCTATTGGAAGCTTGGATAGCACGTACTACAGTCCCTCTCCCTTAGGTGGGCTAGGATTTTCTGACTCCACCTTCTCCCAGACCAAGTTTCCTATCCAGGACGTTTAGGTAAATTGGGCTTTCTCAGCAGATGCACCTCTCCTTTCTTCCCAGACTCTCCCCATGTCAGCTGGTACAATCCTCCAAGTTCAAGAAGAGAGAGAGAGAAAAAAAAACACAAAATGCAGAGGGCTAGGGTAATCAAGGACCTCAGGGAGACCTTAGGGCACAGTGGATTTGGGGATGGGAAGTCCGTGATATTACAGACTCAGGGTGTGTGAGTTTCTGGAGCATGGGCCACCAGAGATTAGGGGACACAGACCTGGGAACCACGCATCTGATTAACATGGGGCCTGGGAACACCACAGCACCACAAAGCCTTCACAGATCACAGGGGCAGGGCCGCCAGCCCTAGGAGGAGCGGGTCCTGCCCACAACATCTGACCTCCATGTCAGAAACCCAAAATTCCACTTCTCACAAGAATCTCTTCAGTCACTTTCTCACCAAATTGACATCCAGACACCTCCGGCCCTGTAAGCCCCCGAAACAGCCCAGTCCAGCAGGACTCCGACTGTACTCAGCTCCTTCTTTGCAGGAGAGGTTATTAGGTGCACTCACTCAGATGCCATCTTCAGTCCATATTGGTAACAAGATACGATAAAGAATATTCCCTACATCGATAAAGGTGTGAATTTTTTCCTTGCAAGTTAGGGAGAGTGTCATGGGAATACATATCAATGAAATAATATAACCATCTCAGAAAATCATGTAGCAGGGCAGATTGTATTTAACATCCAAATTCATTCCTCCTCTTTACATTCTTCTTTATGTTATTATGCTTTTCACTTAACTAAGTCTTCTTCTGGGATGCATTGTTTTAGCTTCAACAAGATGTACATCAGTCATTTCTGGTAGTGCTCAATTTTAATTTTAAGATATTTTCCCCTTAGCTATTTCTAATTTAGTCTTGAAAAACATTAGTAAAGTCTTACCACGTAAGTCTTAGGTATGTCATTTGTGTACTTACTTGGTATAGAATAACCAACTTCCAGATGTGGATGAAGTCACACAGACTACCCATACAATCTCTGGATTCTTACATAGCATTCCTAATGGATCCAATTTCTACTAAGGAAATCCAAAGAATGATATACTCATTGCTTCATTAGTAACTATGCCCATTGATACAGAAAATTGTCAGACATACCTAGTTTTCTGGACAATAAATCTAAAATCCTGAGGCTTTCATTATCTAAGACAGTTCACCCCTTCATATCAACACTGAAGTGTTTAAAATTTTAATCTCCAAATTAACAGGTTTCAGAATATTAGATGGATATAACACTGCAATTAAAATTTATTTTTATTAGAATAAAAATATTTGGTTAATTCAAAGTTCCATTCCTAGTTTCCTATCCCTTTAGTTGTTTGATGATTCTACTTTTAAGGGATAGACCAGGGACGTTACTTCAGCTATTTGGAAAATTTGGGTCATTGATCCATAATTTCTCTTAGACGGCTTCTTTCCTACACTGATCTTGGACCTGCTCTGAGCTCTTTCCTTTATCACTACAAATACCTACTACATACTTTTGCTTTTTCCAATCACCTTTTGGCTACATCAAATCGGAGAGAATTGGGGAGCAGACATGAGCTCTGAGGTGATGCTGTTGCATACATCTACTACCATATTCCCATGTTCTTTTAATCCCAATTAAATTCAATTGAAGCCCCTGATATCATCAGCATTTCTAACCTACAACCTGTTCAATCTAAAGGAAACAAAATGAAATAATCACAGATTTTTCCCTTCTCCTGTGGATAAAATCATCAAGGCATGAATGTTAAAAAAAAAAAAAAAAAAGAGAAAATATGCTAAGTGAAAGAAACCGGGTGAAAGAAACTGCATATTGTTTGATACCATTTATACAAAACAAAAATGCAAATGAATTAGAGATGGAAATATAATAGCAGATATGTATGTCAGGGGAAGGATACAGAGATTGAGAGGTAACTGTTAAGGAGTAGATGTTTTTGTTGTTTGCTTTTTGTTTATAATAATTATACATATTATTGGCATAATGCTCACTTTCTAATACTAATTGAAGTGATGCATGCACAAATATGTGATTATACTGAATACCACTGTTTGAACACTTAGGATGGGTTTATGCTTCATAGTATGTATTAATAAAATTCATGTTTAATTAATAAATCAATGGTATTTGGTTCATTACTCCAATAATAATAATAACAAATAAAAACAGACAGAACTAAGCACATCTCAATTGCTCTATGCTTCCCCATCATAATATCTGCTATTCATTTTCCTTCTGTCTAGTATATATGCATTTATATTTTGAAAAAGTCATATTTGCAATATCACCCATATTCAAGTTTTACATGAAGTTTTACTGTGTTATACTGTCCCAAGTAATAGTTTTTATCTTTCCTTCTAGTAATATATGTGTCCTTAATTTTCCTTTCAACCATTGTCATACCCATATAATAGCTTGGCTAGTTAGAAAAAACCATGATATACTTTCACTGTAGCTGAGCGTGAGGGTCTCGCCCTCGCTCAGGCCCAAGAGTCGGGGAGGCTTGCTCCTGCCAAACCACCGGCGGGGGGTGCCCCAAGAGAGAGCACCGGTTCTCCAGGCGTGGGGGACGTGCGGTTGGGGGAAAAACCACGGAGACCGCTTGAGCGCAAGAACAGGTCTGCTTTATTGCGGAAGTACACTTAGTTATAAAGGTTTGGGTAGAGGGAGGAGTAAGATGGAGGGAGGGCTAGCTACCCGGCAGTAGTGGACAGGCTGAAGCTGGTGGACAGCCCCCGAGGTAAGCAGTTACCGGGGAAGAGGGCAGATTGTACGTTGGCAATATGGGCGGGACTGGCGGGAAAGATAGCGATGACTGGAAAGGGGAGGAGGGGTGGCAAGAGGCAGCAACACTTTCACCATTTCTATTCACTTCCAATGGTTTACAGACAACCTATTAACCAACTCTGAACAAATTAATCTGTAGCTTTCCATTCTCTACCTTCTTTCTATTACCTGGTGGCCTATATTCCAATCATAAACTCCATGAGTTTACATAACATATTTAGTTCATAATAGCTCAGTCATACAGTATTTGTCCTTGTGTTTCTGCCTTGCTTCACTCAACACAATGTTCTCCAGGTTCACTCATGCTGTCATATGCTTCACGACTTAATTTCCTCTTACCAGTGGATAATATTCCACCACGTTTATACACCACAAATTGTTCATCCATTAATTAGTTGATGGATTCCTGGGTTGTTTCCAGCTTTTGGCTCTTGTGAACAATGCGGCTATGAACATCAGTGTGCAGATGTCTCTTCGTGTTTCTGCTCTCAGTTCTTCTGTGTAGATACCAAGTATTGGTTTTGCCAGGTCACATGGTAAGGTTATATTCACCTTCCTTAAGAACTGCCAATCAGTCCTCCACAGTGACTGTACCATTCTACCTTCCCACTGACAGTGAGTAAGCATTCCTATCTTTCCACATCCTCTTAAACTTTTGAAGTTTTCTGACTATTTAATCATGGCCAGTCAAATAAATTTAAAGTGATATCTTACTGTAGTTTTTCTAAAAAGATTTATTTATTTATTCATTTATTTCTCTCCCCTTCCCCCCACCCGAGTTGTCTGTTCTCTGTATCTATTTGCTGCATCTTCTTTGTCCACTTCTGTTGTTGTCAGTGGCATGGGAATCTGTGTTTCTTTTTGTTGCGTAATCTTGTTGTGTCAGTTCTCCCTGTTGGTGGTGATATTCCTGGGCAGGCTGCACTTTTTTTCATGCTGGGCAGCTCTCCTTACAAGGCGCACTCCTTGCACGTGGGGCTACCCTATGCGGGGGACACCCCTGTGTGGCAGGGCACTCCTTGCGTGCCTCAGCACTGCACATGGGCCAGCTTCACACAGGTCAGGGAGGCCCAGGGTTTGAACCACAGACCTCCCATATGGTAGACGGATGCCCTAACCACTGGGCCAAGTCTGCCACCATCTTATTGTAGTTTTGATTAGCATTTCTCTAATTGCTAGTGCTATTGAACATTTTTTTCATATGTTTTTTGCTTTTTGTACTTTTTTTTGGACAATTGTCTTTTCAAGTCTCTTGCCCTTTTTTCAGTCGGATGGTTATTCTTTTTATTGTTGAGTTGTATTATTGATATTGTACCCTTATTGGATATGTGATTGCCAAATATTTTCTTGGTTTGTGTCTACTGCTTTTTCACCCTTTTCACAAAATCCTTTGAGGTGCAAAACTGTTGAATTTTGAGGAGGTCACATTCGTCTATTTTTTGTTATGCTGCTCATGCTTTATTTGTAAGGATTAAGAAACTACCACATACCATAACACCTTGAAGATATTTTCCTATGTTTTCTTTTAGGAATTTTATGTTGTCATTTTTATATTTAAATCCTTGATCCATTTTGAGTTAATTTTTATATAATGTGTGAGATAAGGGTCTTCTTTCTTCCTTTTGGATATAGTTATCTAGTTTTCCCAGCACCATTTGCTGAATAAACAGTTCTGTCCAAGCTGGGTGGGCTTAACAGACTTGCCAAAAATCATGAGTGTAGATGAGAGGGTCTTTTTCTGGGTTCTCAATTCATTTCCGTTGGATGATATATCTGTTGTTATGCCAGTGCCATGCTGTTTTTACCACTGTAGTTAAGTATTATGCTTTAAATTCAGGAAGTGATAGTCCTCCATCTTCCTTCCTCTTTTTAAAGGCATTTTTGGTTATTTGGGGCCCCTTACCCTTCCAAATAAATTTGATAAGGTTTTTTTTTAATCCATTTCTGTTAAAAAAGCTATTGGGAGTATTGTTGGGATTGCATTGAATCTGCAAATCAATTTGGGCAGAATTGACAGCTTAACAATATTCAGTCTTCCAATCCATGAACAAAATGTCTTTCCATTTGTCTTCAATATCTTTTAGCAATGTTTTATAGTTTTCTCAGTACAGTTCCTTTATATTCTTGGTTAATTTTATTCTTAAGTATTTGATTGGTTAATTGCTCTTTTAAGTGAAAATTTTTTCCTGATTTCCTCCTCAGATTGCATATCAATAGTGTATAGAAACACTATTGATTTTGTATATTAATCTTGTATCCTGTTATGTTGCTCATCTTCTATATTTGTTCTAGTAACTTTGTTGCAGACTTTTCAGAAGATTCTAGATGTAGGATTATATCATCAGGAAATAGGGAAAGTTTTCCTGCCTTTCCTATTTGGTGGGCTTTTTTCCCTCTATTTTTTATAAATGTTACATTAAAAAAATATGAGGTCCCCATATACCCCCCACCCCGTCTTCCCACTCCACCCATATCAACAACCTCCTTCATCATCATGGGTCATTCATTGCATTTGGTGAATACACCCTGGAGCACGGCCACAGCACATGGATAATGGTTTACATTATAGTACACAATTTCCCCCAGTCCACCCAGTGGGCCATGGCAGGTTGTACAATGTCCAGCAACTGTCCCTGCAGTACCACCCAGGACAACACCAAGTCCTGAAAATGTCCATACATCTTTTCTCTTCTTCCCTCTTCCTAACCTCAGCAGCTACCATGGCCACTTTCTCCACATCGATGCTCTATTTTCTTCCACTACTAATCACAATAATTCCATACTAGAATACCAGTAAGTCCACTCTAATCCATACTCTATTCCTCCATCCTGTGGACGCTGGGATGGTTATGTCCACTACACCTCTATATCAAGAGGACACTTATATTCCACATGGATGATGGATGCAATTCTTCTGCTTACAGTTGTAGGCACTCTTGGCTCCCTGGTGTGGTGGTTGACCTTCTTTACTTCCATGTTAGCTGACAGGGGTAAGTCCAATAAATCAGAGCATAGGAGTTGCAAGTCTGCAGAAGGATCCAGTCATTGTGGAGGACAGTTTGGTGGTTTCTCAAAAAAATAGCTATAGATTTACCATATGACCCAGCAATTCCACTGCTGAGTATATACCCAGTAGAACTGAAAACAAAAACACAAACAGATATATGCACACCAATGTTCATAGCAGCAATATTCACTATTGCCAAAGGTTGGAATCAGCACAAATGCCCACCCACAGATGAATGGATAAATACAATGTGGTATATACATACAATGGAATACTACTCAGCTATAAGAATGAATGCAGTACAAATACATGTGATAACATGGATGTATGTTGAGTGAAGCAACCCACGCATTGAAGGACAAATACTACATGACCTCTGATATGAAATAAGTAAACCAAGCTGCCTTAGACAGCTAGAGACTGGATGATAGGCTTACAGGAAATTGGGGGGTAGAAGAAGGACATAAGCTGACATCTACATGGGTGAAATCTATGATAAGCTGGAGGTTAATGTTTGTACAGGGAAGTGATAAAATGGGAGCATAGGGATACCTTTGAGTGGGCCTTTGCAGGCTTGAGGGGGGCTGGGGATGGGAGGATGGGTAAGATGACCCAAGAATTTGGGGGAAGGGTGGGGGGAACATTGGAACATAGGAGATTGTGAGGTATGTGGTTGACATTATAATGTTGAGAAAACTTTTTAGAAATATAATAAGGAAGATTATCACTTAAGATGATTAAGGGGGGGTGGCAAATGACACAGGGCGGGATTCTAGGGAGTGTGCGAGTGCTCATTTTGTCATAGTAGTTTACATCATTGGGAGGAGACTCATACAATGAGAGTGGTTGTCATTTATTTCTTTATTTAACCTAATTGCTGTAGCAGCAAATTCTAGTACAATTTTGAATAGCAAAGGCTGGCAGTGGGCATCCTTTTATTGTTTCTGATCTCAGTGGGAAAACTTTCAGTCTTTCACCATTGACAACAATGGAAGCTGTAGGTTTTTCATATATTCACTTTACCATATTGAGAAAGCTTCCTTTCATCTCAATCTTTCGGAGTGTTTTATCAAGAGAGTGTGCTGTAATTTGTCAAAAGCCTTTTTCACATCAATCAAGAGGATCATGTGATTTTTTCTTTGATTTATTAATGTGATTTATTACAGTAAATTTATTTTCTTGTGCTGAAACACCCTTGCATACCTAGGATAAAGCCTACTTGATAGCGATGTACAATTCTTTTAATTACCCAGCAGATGACTTATCTTTGAGAAGGATCCACAAGCGCTTGGAAAGGAAATATATCCTCCTGCATTTTTTGTTGTTTTATTTTTCAACTGTAAAAAAATTACTGAAGTATTACACTCATATATGAATATGTTGTGTAATGCTTTAGAGCAGTCTTTGAAGTCTAGTTCATTAATCATATTATTCTAGTTCTGTCTATTTATCCTCTGTCCAGCTGATCCATCCAGTTCTGAGAGTGGCATACTGAAGTCTCCAGCTATTACTGTAGAGACACCTATTTCTCCCTTCATTTTGCCATTGTGTGCCTCATGTATTCGGGGCACTCAGATTAGATGCATAAATATTTCATACAGTTATTTCTTTTTGGTGAATTGCCCCTTTTATCATCCCTTAAAACAGCTTTGCATTTGAAATCTATTTTGTCACCTTATACCTTTGATTTTTAAATAAACAAAGCAAAAGGCCTCAAGGCATATCCAGAATCCTTATCTTGTCCAACAATGTCTATGGATGAGTCATTTTACAAAATTCCTAAATATTTCCTAGTTTTCCACTAAGTGGCAGACACCAAAACTCCTTTCCATTTCTATGCCAGATATTAATTGAGGGAAAAAGAAGAGTAAGAAGGAAATTAAGTAGAAGAAGAATCTATGAGATCTTAGACAATGAGATTTTTTTGCAAAATGATATGAAATAGGTTGATTGATCAGGTAAAATCATAATCCAAAACACTCATTTGTAAGGTTGTTCTGCTCAATGGTTACTACTTACGTGCAGTATTGGCGAGAACCATACAAATTCCCTACACTCACGCAACTCAAACTGTAGTACACATTTTGGTAATTAAACACTTTGGATGGATTTATGCTTTATTAATATGTATCAATAAAATTGATTGTTAAAATAAAAAATTGACCTAAGAAAAAAGAAAATTTACATGCGCTCATACACATTTCAGATGGAAGGCACATTTCAGTGTGTCTGTGCTTCTCCCAAAGCCAATCTCTCATTTATATTTAGGAAAACCCAGTTTAAACAAATACCTGTAGAAATTTCACTTACGTCTTTGCATCATATAAACACAAAGGCATATGTAACAGCACAAGAAGACACATTTTTATTAAAAGGCATGATATTATAATTCTATACGAATGTGTGAAAATTTCATGGCAGAATATATTAAGAACAGAAAAAAAAATTCTCATCCACCTGGTCTGGACTTGATAAAATTAGGCAGTACCTTTAACAAAGTATCCTGGCATGTTGCCCATAATGCGCAGATTATCCTAGTTTGTTCCTGAAAGATTTGGGGAAAGATCACAATAATCAGCTCACCACTTTCCTTTCCTTTCCTTCAATTAATGCCGTCTAGTGCACAAGGTTTATCATTTTACTATAGAAGTATTGTTAGTGTGAAATTTGAAATCTTCGCTTTTATATAGAAGGTTCACAAGTCGAAACTGTTTTAAAAACATATGTCTGGATTCCTTCTCCATAGATTATAATTTCATAGACAATTTCCTAACAAGTCATGGTAAAGATGTAGACTAGTTGGGCCCTCATAAATGCTGCTGGATCCAAAATTGTGCAGCTACTGTGGAAAACAGTTTAGCCATTCTTAAAGAAGATAAAAATATAATTTTCAAATGATACAGCATTTCCACTACTAGTTATATACCCGATATAATTTATGTACCCAAAAGAATGTATTAATGGGTTCAAAGAGACTGGGGGGCAAGATGGTGGCTGAGTGAGCTTGCCTGGTAATGTCTCTGCAGGGGGCGGCTGGGCAGCGTTGAAGGCTCTTTGGGACCGCGCTGTTTCGGGGATTTTTGCTGGTTGGAAGGTGTCTGGACGTCAATTTGGTGGGAAGGTAACAGAGAGGATACGTCTATAATATATAAACGGAGGTCCCAGCTGGGCGCGGGAAGTTCCCTCCTTGGGTGGGCAGAGCCGCGGTATCGGGCGCTCCTGCAGCTTGGGGAGCCGCCGCGGCCAGGGTTTTTTTTTTTTTTTTTTTTTTTTTCCTTTTTCTGGAGGCTTTGCGGTGCTGAGGAATTCACGGATACTGGGCCGTCTGGTGAGGGGTTGATGGGACAAGACTCCTTTGCAGATCAATTTGGGGAGACAGACGGTGTTTTGTTGTGAAGCGGGGGACGTTTTGGTCGCCGGACAGGGGGAGTAGCGCTTCCGCCTGGAGCCCCATCCCCACAGGTCTGGCTGCCGATCTGCAACGGAATTGGACTTTTGGCAATAAGGGGACACAATTGGGAGACTGTTGTGGGTGCAGTGAGGGAGGAGGACACGTCTGGAAGCCGATTGGGGAATATTTTGTGAAGTTTGGAATTTCGGGTCTTGGAGTCTGTTTTTGGTGTTTCCAGCTGAAGCCCACCCCACCCGGCGGGGCTTGGGATCTGGGTCATTGAACTGGCTGTGGTGTAGAGGCGCCCTCAAGTGGCCGTTTTGTGGGAGCACAGGGAGGGAGCTGTCCAAAGGCTGAAACCCTGAGGAGTAGGTGAATTGCAGGGATCAGACATTTAATATAGAGTTTGCGGACCTGGCTTCCCCCACGGGGCTGGCACCCAGCTACGGAGATCCCTGAGGGCTGTGTTGCACTGCGGGGCTCCTAAGCTTCCTGTGGACCAGATTTGAGGTTGCCAGGTCTGGGTCCCCTGGACTCTGGCGGTCCACACCCCAGACTCACACCTCTTGAGTCTTCAGTGTCTCAGACTTTCCACCCCTGAATCCATCACGCTCTGGGGTCTACCTGGGGTCCTTGAGTGCCCTGGACCTTAACGTTTGCGTTTTATCTTTATTGGTTCATATTGTTTTGTTTTTATTTTCACTTTATCTTATTTTTTACTCTTTTTGACGCCCTGATTGCTAATATTGCATTATCCCCTAGTCTTTTCTCCTAGCGTGTCCCCCAAAGTCCTTCTTTTTATACAGTTATTTAGGGGTTTTTTGGTTGTTGTTTTAGATAGTGTTGCAATTGTGACATGTGTATACCTGTATCTCTCTTCCCCCTATCTGTTCCCCACCGTTTGCCCATCCTCTTTTTCTTTCTTCCTTTCTTCTTGTCTTTCTTTTTTTCTTTATTATAATTAGTTTTTTTTTCGGTTTTCTCTTTCCCTCTTGTCCCTCATTTTCCACTTATTTTATTTTAATTCAAGTATACAATAGGTGCTACAGGGAACACCTCACATTTGCTGGGTTTTCCCATCCTCCACTGCCTCATTTCTGTGTGAACTGATTTAGGCTACCTACACTATCCCCCTTCCCCTGCATCTTGATATCCACTATCATCTACTCTCTCTCCTATATTCCACCCCCACCTCCCGTTCTTTGATCCACAAAGTGTCTAACTCTTAATTTCTAATACCTTTGTTCTGTTTTCTGTCTGGTATCCACTCTTGAAACTATTACCTTTCTTTTCTTTTTCCCTCTCTCATGAAAACAATAGCTTTGTAGTTCATACCATATTCCTCCCATATTCAGTCACCTACCTCATAAAAGGTACTCTACCTACAGCTATAACTCTATAAAATCTACATGAATCTAACCTCCATCCTCCCAGATCTCATATTCTTGCTTTGTTAACATACATCACCAATACTATTCTACACTTTTTCCTTGCTAACACAATTGCCTTTCCCTGGCACTAATACTTTACTTTAAAGTGAACTTAATCAGCAACAAGAAATTAGAATAAGAAGAACAAAGTGACAAAAAGAAGATATAACACTTACACAAAAATAACAGCTAATTAATCTCCAAGACTAGACAAAGAAGCTAAGGAACTGATTAAACCCGTCAAGATAAAAGGATGACCAGAAAGCAACAAAAATTGACAAACCAAATCAGTAATCAGGAAAACATGGCTGAATCCAATCAACAAACTAAAAATCAGGAAGGGGAGCAGAACTTCGCACAAGCAATGAAAGATCTCACAACATTTATCACCAACAAATTTGATGAAGAAATGAAAGAGGTTAACAACATGAAGACAACACTGGGAGGGGAAATTGCAGACATATGCAAAAACATAACAGACATGATGGGAATGAACACCACAGTTCAAGAAATCAAAAATACACTTACAGCAAATATCAACAGACTAGAAGAGGCAGAGCAGAGAATTAGTGATGTGGAAGACAGTACATCAGAAATCAAACAGATAGTAGAAGGGGTCAATAAAAAGACAGAAAAAATCCAGCTACAATTTAGGGACCTGAATGACAATGCAAAATGCTCAAATATACATATTATAGGTATTCCAGAAGGAGAAGAGAAGGGAAAGGGGTCAGAAGTAGTGTTGCAGGAAATAATGGCTGAAAACTTCCCAAATCTACTGAAAGAGACAGACGTTCATATCCAAGAAGCACAGCGCACTCCACTGGTCATAAACCCCAACAGGCCCACCCCAAGACATATACTCGTCAAATTATCCAATGCTCAACACAAAGAGAAAATCCTAAAAGCAGCAAGAGAAAAGAAAACCATCACATACAAGGGAAGCTTGATAAGATTAAGTGCTGATTTCTCATCTGAAACCATGGAGGCAAGGAGGCAGTGGTATGATATAGTCAAGGTACTAAAGGAAAAAAATTTCCAACCAAGAATACTAAATCCAGCTAAACTAACATTCAAACATGATGGAGAGTTCAAAATATTTGCAGATAAACAGAAACTGAAAGAATATACCAACAAGAAACCTCCCCTTCAAGAAGTTCTAAAGGGAGTTCTGCAGGAAGAAAGGAAAAAACAGGACAGGCAGAGTTGGAGGAGAGTATAAGAGCAACAAAAAAAAGACAAACTACATGGGGAAAAAATACAAACAAAATATGACAAACACAAATCCAATAAAAATAAGGCTAACACAAATAATTCCTTGAAAGTAATAACACTGAATGTCAACGGATTAAACTCACCTATCAAAAGATTCAGACTGGGACATTGGATAAGGAAATATGACCCATCTGTATGCTGTCTACAAGAGACACATATTAGACCCAGAGACGCATGGAGATTGAAAGTGAATGGCTGGAAAACAATCATACAAGCAAACAATAACCAAAAAAAGGCAGGAGTAGCTATATTAATATCAGACAAAATAGACTTTAAATGTGAAACAATTGTGAGAGACAGAGAAGGATACTATATTTTAGTGAAAGGGAAAATTTGTCAAGAAGATCGAACAATCATAAATATTTATGCTCCTAACAAGGGTGCCTCTAAGTACGTGAGACAAACGCTGGAAAAACTAAGTGAAACAATAGATGCATCTACAATCATAGTGGGGGATTTTAATACACCACTATCTACCTTGGACAGAATATCTCAAAAGAGAATCACTAAAGAAACAAAACGTTTGAACAGTATAATAGAGGAGCTGGAGCTAATAGACATATATAGATCATTACACCCAAACACAGCAGGATATACATTCTTCTCAAGTGCACATGGATCATTTTCCAAGATAGACCATATGCTAGGCCACAAAGAAAGGCTGAATGAATTCAGAAAGATTGAAATCATACAAAACAATATCTCGGACCACAGTGGAGTCAAGCTGGAAATTTGCAAAAGACAGAGGCCCAGGTTTCACACCATTATTTGGAAATTAAACAGCACACTCTTAGAAAAACAGTGGGTCAAAGAGGAAATCTCAAAAGAAATCAATGACTACCTTGAAACAAATGATAATGATAACACAACATACCAAAATTTATGGGATACAGCAAAAGCAGTACTGAGAGGGAAATTTATAGCCATAAATTCATATATCAAAAAAGAAGAAAGAGCAAAAATTGAAGAATTAACTGCACATTTGAAGGAATTAGAAAAACAACAACAAAGTGACCCAAAAGGAAGAAGAAGGAAGGAAATAACAAAGATAAGAGCAGAACTAAATGAAATAGAAAATAAGAAAGCACTTGAAAAGATAAACAAGACCAAGAGCTGGTTTTTTGAGAAGATCAACAAAATTGACAAACCTTTAGCGAGACTAACAAAGAAAAAAAGAGAGAAGATGCAAATACACAAAATAAGAAATGAGAAAGGCGATATCACCACTGACCCCACAGAAATAAAGACTATTATAAGAGGATACTTTGAAAAACTATATTCCAACAAAAATGACAATTTAGAGGAAATGGACAAATTCCTAGAAACACATAAGCAACCCATATTGACAAAAGAGGAAAATGATGATCTTAACAAACCAATCACAAGCAGAGAGATAGAATCAGTCATTAAAAATCTCCCAACTAAGAAGAGCCCAGGGCCAGACAGCTTCGCAGGTGAATTCTACTAAACATTCCTGAAAGAACTAACAACAATCCTGCTGAAACTCTTCCAAAAAATTGAAACAGAAGGAACATTGCCTAACTCCTTCTATGATGCCAACATTACCCTAGTACCAAAGCCAAACAAAGACACCACAAGAAAGGAAAATTAGAGACCAATTTCTCTAATGAACCTAGACGCAAAAATACTTAACAAAATACTTGCTAATCGTATTCAACAACACATTAAACGGATTATACACCACGACCAAGTGGGATTTATTCCAGGTATGCAAGGATGGTTCAACATAAGAAAATCAATCAATGTAATACACCATATAAACAGATTGAAGGAAAAAAATCACATGATTATATCTATAGATGCAGAAAAAGCATTTGACAAAATACAGCACCCTTTCTTGATAAAAACACTCCAAAAAATTGGAATACAAGGAAATTTTTTGAACATGATAAAGAGTATATATGAAAAACCTACAGCCAACATTGTTTATAATGGAGAAATCCTAAAATCTTTTCCTCTAAACTCAGGAAAGACAAGGATGCCCATTGTCTCCACTAAAATCTTTTCCCCTAAACTCAGGAAAGACAAGGATGCCCATTGTCTCCACTCCTATTTAACATTGTCTTAGAAGTACTTGCTCGAGCACTGAGGCAAGAACCAGATCTAAAAGGCATTCAAATTGGAAAGGAAGAAGTCAAAATTTCATTATTTGCAGATGACATGATCCTATACATAGAAAACCCTGTGAGATCTACAAGAAAGCTTCTAGAACTCATAAATGAGTTTAGTAAAGTTGCAGGTTATAAGATCAATGCGCAAAAATCAGTAGCATTTCTGTACACCAATAATGAGCAAGATCAGGAGGAAATCAAGAAACAAATACCATTCACAATAGAAAATAAAAAAATCAAATACTTAGGAATAAATTTAACTAAAGAAGTAAAAAACTTATACACCGAGAACTATACAAGACTGTTCAAGGAAATTAAAGAAGACCTAAATAAATGGAAGAATATTCCTTGTTCATGGATAGAAAGACTGAATATTATCAAGATGTCTATCCTACCAAACCTGATCTACACATTCAATTCAATCCCAATAAAAATCAACACAGCCTTTTTTAAGGAACTAGAAAAACTAACTATGAAATTTATTTGGAAAGGAAAGAGACACCGAATAGCCATAGACATACTGAAAAAGAAAAACGAAATTGGAGGAATCACACTACCTGACTTTAAAACATACTACAAACCTACAGTAGTGAAAAGAGCATGGTATTGGCATAAGGAGAGACACACAGACCAATGGAATCGAATTGAAAGCTCTGATATAGAACCTCACATATATAGCCATATAATATTTGATAAAGCCACCAAACCCTCTCAACTGGGAGAGAGTGGCCTATTCAACAAATGGTGTCTGGAGAACTGGATAGCCATATGTAGAAGAATGAAAGAGGATTACCATCTCACACCTTATACAAAGATCAACTCAAGATGGATCAAAGACCTAAATATAAGAGCCAAGACCATAGAAACCTTGGAAAGCAGTGTAGGGAAACATCTACAGGACCTTGTAATAGGAAATGGATTCATGAATATCACACCAAAAGCACGAGCAGCAAAAGAACTAATAGATAAATGGGACTTCCTCAAAATTAAAGCCTTCTGCACCTCAAAGGAGTTTGTTAAGAAAGTAAAAAGGGAGCCTACACAGTGGGAGAAAATATTTGGCAACCATATATCTGATAAGAAACTTATAACTTGCATATATAAAGAACTCATATATCTTGAAAATAAAAAGATAAACAACCCATTTAAAAAATGGGAAAAAGATTTAAACAGACACTTCTCCAAAGAAGAAATACAAATGGCTAAAAAGCGCATGAAAAAATGCTCCAAATCTCTAGCTATCAGGGAAATGCAAATCAAAACAACAATGAGATACCATCTTACTCCCATAAGATTGGCAGCTATAAAAAAAACGGAAGAATACAAATGCTGGAGAGGATGTGAAGAAAGGGGAACACTCATCCACTGCTGTTGGGAATGCAGAAGGATCCAACCATTCTGGAGGACAGTTTGGCGGTTTCTTAAAACGCTAACCATAGATTTGCCATATGATCCAGCAATACCACTGCTGGGAATATACCCAGCAGAACTGAAAACAAGGACACAAACCAATATATGTACACCAATGTTCATAGCAGCATTGTTCACTATCGCCAAAAGTTGGAATCAACCCAAATGCCCATCAACAGACGAGTGGATCAATAAAATGTGGTATATACACACAATGGAATACTACGCGGCTGTAAGAATAAATACACTACAAACACACGTGATAACATGGATGAATCTTGAGAATCTTATGTTGAGTGAAGCAACCCAGGCATTCAAGGACAAATACTACATGACCTCAATGATATGAAATAAACAAGCTGCCTCAGAGAGCTAGAGACTGAATGATAGGCTTACAGGAAATCTGGGGGTGGAGGAAGGATGTGAGCCGACGTCTGCAGGGGTGGAATTTTTGATGAGCTGGTGGTAAGTATGAACACAAAGAAGAGATAAAATGGGGGCAAGGGGCTGCCTTTGGGGGGGCTTTGCGGGTTTGAGGGGGGCTGGGGATGGGCAGATGTGTAGTATTGCCCAATAAATGGGGGGAGGGAGGGGTAGCATACGAACACAGGAGAGTGTCAGGTGTTGGTTGAGAGTAAAATGCTGAAAAAATCGTATCAAAATATAATTAAGAGGGTTACCTGTTTAGGATGCTCGGAAGGGATGGCCCGATGCGGGACGGGCTCCTGGGGAATGTCTGAATGCTCATTTTGCCAGAGTGGGTGATACCATTGGGTAGAGACCCAAGTAGTGAGAGTGGGGGTGGACCCACATCCTGGGGAGGACTAATGCCATCAAATAGAGGGAACTGTATCTATCTGGAGAAAGGGTGGCTCCCTGGGCATTGGGGCAACTGAGCAATTTAGGACCTGAACACTGTTGCAAGTATCTCTGGATGTGGCACCTCGGGAAACGGAGGTTGGCTGTCACTGTGGGCACCAAGGGGATGGGAAAATGGATGTTAAATGTGTGAAACCAACGTAAATGAGGGGTAAGAGAGGAGTTTCGTGAGAATACACAAGGAAGGATATAAAATATGTAATATTACATCATAAACATATAGGGGACGACAGAATGACAATGTAAACCATAATGTAAAACATAGGATAACTAAAAATGTTAGAAAACTGCGTGTCCTAAAGTATGCACCACAATGTAATCACAGATGTCACCTGGTTTGAAAGCTATTGTCTCAGACTATGTACATCACTTTAAGTAAATATGTTGTGAATAGGTTGTAAGAGTATCGCTGTGGAAGGGAAAAGGTTTTGTAATGGATGTGTGGGAGTGCTGTATATTGCATACATGAATTGCTGTGGTCTAGGGCTCTTGTGAAGAGAAGGTCAATAATTAGGGGGGAAAAAAAAAGGAAAAGAAAAAGATAGGATGTAGAATTTTCCCAAGTCAACACGTATTCTATATCTAACCTTTAAACCCATCGCTATATTCCATTTTGCTAGTAAGAGATCCTGACATGATATTGGGGCTTCAATATTCAGAAAGTTCTGGATCCCAGAGTGGTCCAACAATGGCAGCAGAGAAATACTGGCATGGGATACTATTGACAGGGGATAAATGGCTGACAGGGAGCTATACAGGGCATATGTCCAGGGTGCATGGTAATATTTGGATATACTCATAGTGGGAACAATTAAAAACTAAAGCTGGGGGGGGGTACTGGGTCCCTAGCCGGGGGTGCTGTGCCGTGGTCCCTAGGGGAGCAGTGGCAGCCCCCCAAGTGCAGCGGCAAGGACCGAGAAGGAATGAAGGTCCAACAGTAAGCCCCTGATACTAATGACTATGCTTGTGAGCCTACAGGCCTGAAATAAGAACAAGGCCTAGAGCAGCACTGTGCCTGGGAATCTCCTCCTGACAGCCTTCATGTTAGTCAAATGTGGCCAGTCTCGAAGCCTAACTCAGCATCTAAATGCAATGCCTTCCCCCCAGCGTGGGACATGACACCCCGGGATGTGTCTCCCTGGCACCGAGGGATCACTATCAACTAACAACTGATAATGCAACTGGAAAATGACCTTGAATTGAAGTTTCGATGCGGATCAGTAGAATATCCCTGTCTACATAGAATAATATGACTTTAAAATGCTGTTTGACCTACTGTAAGGGGGAAATAGAAAGGAGAAATGAGTTTATATGGCTATGAGTCTCTAAAAAAAAAAGAGTCTGGAGGCTGTCAGAAGGATTTTCCTTATGCACAACTGAGCAGAGTCTAAGAGACAGATAAAGTAGATACAATCCCCAGGTATTGGTTCCTTTGAGGGCTAAAGGGACCCACGGGTTCTACGGTCATGGCAGATAGGGTTCACTGCCATGTCAGATGGCCCTTCTATGGAGCTGGTGTTTCTGTGTGATGAAACTGGACCCAGAGGGGATCTCTTTTCATAAGACTATCATGCTACTTTACTGGAATTGTAGTTGGTATTGGGGTTTAAGATATATTTAAGGGATTGAATCTTTTTACTGACAATATGATAGCCAGGCCCTGAGCCTCAACAGACTCCAGCTCCTACAATCTGAATTATTGGACTCACCTCACTCAGCTAAGATGGAGTTGAAGAAGGGCAACCACCACACCATGGAGCCTAGAGGGCCTACAACTGAAAGCAGGAGGATTGCATCCAGTAACCATGTGGAATCTGAGCCTCCTCTTGACATAGAGGTGTAACGGACACAACCAATCCAAGGACTTCAGAGAAAAGGTGGCAATGGAGTGGGAAAAGTGGACATGGTGGCTGTTGGGTATGGGGAATGGCAGGAAGAGATGAGATGTGGAGGTGCCTTTGGGACTTGGAGTTGCCCTGGATGGTGCTTCAGGGGCAATCACCGGACATTGTAAATCCTCCCAGGGCCCACTGGATGGAATGGGGGAGAGTGTGGGCCATGATGTGGACCAATGACCATGAGGTGCAGAGATACCCAGAGATGTACTTACCAAATGCAATAGATGTGTCATGATGATGGGAGTGAGTGTTGCTGGGGGGGGGGAGTGGGTGTGGTGGGGGTGGTGGGGTCGAATGGGACCTCATATTTTTTAATGTAATATTTTTACAAAATCAATTAAAAAAATAAAAAAAAAATAATAGGTTCAAAGAAAACATTGTATATAAATGTTAATAGCAGCACTATTCACAGTGGCCAAAAACTAATATCAACCCAAATGCTTGATGGATGAATGTACAAACATTTGTAGAATGATACTAATTATATGTAGATTTTCATATTTAGTTTCTAGCAATTTTGGCAAATATTCTAATCTTATACTTTTCTTTCCCTTTCTTAATATTTATGCTGTGCCATTGTGCATTTTTTGAGCCTTTTTTTAAAATTGGTCAGTTTAGTTGAATATTTTGTCAATTTAGTTGAGTATTTCAAATGTATTTTTCTTACTTTTACACTTTTATTCTTTCTTTCATTTACTAAAATATTAGTTTCTGTTTAAATCTATATTTTCTTCTGGTTTGATCAATTTTAGTTTATTTTACAGTATGATTTCTAAAAATTGATTTTGATCTTTACTTTTATAAATGTAAGTATTTCTCTCTAAGCCTTCTTTCAGTATTTTTCCAAAGATTATGATATTGTCACATTAGTGTTAAGGTATAGAACAATATTTACTTATAATATTTGACATATAATTATTTAATGAATATATGTAACTATTTTTGAGTATTCTATAAAAATATTCATAAATATTTCTCTTATAAAATCCATTTTCTATATACTTTCCATAGTATTTCCTTTAGTTCTGTATTTTAAATACCGTTTTTACTACTGGAGTCTTTAGCATAGTAAAGTTGACTTCTCTGTCTTATTTAATCATCATTTTCCACATTATACCTTGACTGAATTTGAGACAGTAGGTGCATTTTCTTACAATTTTATTTCTTTTTTAAAAAATTCGGGCTCCCTTGTATTTTTAACCTTTCCTAATCATTTAATTCTATTTTTTTAAAAATTTCTACAAGTTGGATTTTGCTGTACAGGATAATTTGAGAATATTTTTCTTTTACTGGGTGAGTTAAGCCCTATTGTATTTATTAGTACAAGAAAGGATTAAATTCTCTCAAAATTTTTGTAATAGAATATAAAACATGAATACAATCTATTTACCCTGTAATCCCCACAATGACACATCTCATTCCATTTCAATTCTCTTGAACATAATGATAGGTTCTGTGATGGTCCCTGGAATGAAGCAAGCCAACCAGAGTTGTCCGTGATATTTCCTTTACTATAACAACAGAAAAGCACTGTCATTTGGGCTGGTAAGGGTAAAATCATAGACCAAGAACAGATGCAATTTTGTCACTGCTTGTTATAGTCTGGGAGAAATCCTTGTGTTACAGGAAAGAATTATGACTAAAGAGAGAAGAAAAATCTTCTGATGGTGTAAGGATGATAAAGTAAATAACATCTATTCATTTATCATACCCCAGAATTTGACTTAAAGACCTATATTCTTACTGCTGATTGTTTGGGACAGGTCCGTGTTCCTGTCTGATATAAATTAATATTTATTGTTGTTGTAAGGATTGATGAAAATTTGACACCTTAGGTAAATTTTTGTGTTTCTTATATGTCTATGCTATAAAGGGTGGGTAGAGATATAGACACTGTACTCTTAGTGATATACTAGAAGTTTCTATGTTTCCCTGTATCCATAGAAATTAGTGATTCCATTGGGCCTTGGATTACTTTCATGGCCCTCATTTTCTCCTTCCCCAAACTACACCTGTCCCCCAATAGGCTCCAGAATCATCCTCCTTTCCCAGATTTTAACAAAGACTTGGCCAGTGCAATCAAAGGTCACCCAGTGCTAATGCAGAGACACATGGAAAATGCACAGACAGAAGCAAAATGAGGGATAATCTGGATACAGGAAAACTTGTGCCCCAAAATGTGTGGTTGGTAGCCAAAAAGATTTATAAATAGCTGAAGGAGTGGGGGTATATGGGGACCTCTTATATTTTTTGAGTATAACATTTAATAAAATAGAGAAAAAAAAACTAAACCTTTTCTACATATGTTATCCCAGTAGTTTACATAAACCACACCATTACAGACCCTTTCAACATAATCATTACTGGCATGACTCACATTCTTCTTAAGGAAGTAGCTAATGTATGCTCTGGATGTTCTCTCCTTGCATACTGGCACTAATTAATATCCATACCATACCTACAGAACTAAGGGTACAAGAACACATTGATTTCAAGTCTTATCTTTCTTCAATCTTAAAAGTCTTCTTTGAGTATACAGAGTCTCATGAGCCACTTGAGCATAGAAGTGGTTGGCATAGTCAATGAGGAGAGGGGAAATACAGAGCAAATGTATCACTGAATGAATGGAACAAGGTGCAGTCTGGAGTATATCTTAGAAAAATAACTCTTGCAGATCATGAGAAGACTGTGCAGTAGCAGATATCAAGAGATTATTTCAGGACATTAGAGACCATCTGAAGTCAGGAAGAAAAAAATTGTGCTTTGGTCATTGAAGCACTGATGAAGAAGTGTAAAACATGAATAGCAATAAGGATATGAAGAGCAAAAAAGAGAAGTACAAATGAAAGTGGCATGAAAGAAAAGTCAATAGTGAAAAACAAAGGCATTATTATTACCATAATATAAAATGAAGGCATGGAAAAATATTGCTCTCTGCACAGGAGATCCACAGTGGGGTGACTTTAATAACAGAAATAAGAGATGGGGATAGTTGCCAGTAAAGTGAACTGAGCAACTCAAGAACACAAGCAGTTTGTTCATGAGTAAGATGCCAGCCATGGAGGACATGCAGTAGTATATTGTGGGAGTAGCTGAGTTGAGAGGAGAAGCTGAAGAGATAGGAGCCCTTGAGTCACCTTCTGTTCTCTCCTCCCTTACTCCCTTCACATGTTCATAGTTTTCTAATTCGGACATCTTGGAGAACCTGGTTCCCCTTGCTTCCTCTTTTCTTTGAACTCATCCAAAGCTTCCGCTATTGTCACATTGTTTACAGCAATGACGGGTTCAGCAATCCTGCTGTATTTTGATACTGCTGCAGCAACTTTTCTTTTCTCCTCACGCTGTAATCTAGATGCCCATTACTTAGCTGTTGTTTCATTTTCCACACTGGATATTCTCTCTGTAGCAGCTATTGTCTCAACATCTTGATTCTTTCCTCTCTCTTACTCTTCCAGATTTAATAATTTTTAAAAGTTTCTACATCGATCAATGCTCCTACATTTCTCCTGTTACTTTACTCTAGCTCACGGATGGTCTCATCAGCCATTATCATTTTCCTTTTCTCAACTTTTTTTAAAAGAAAAGAAATCGGTCAATTACCCACAACCCCACTATGCACCAATATAATTCAAGAGCAAACAAGTGATCATGATACCTGCTGTCACACAAAATTTGATGATAAGTTTGTCACTTTTATTATATTGATACACAACAAATTCTTGTAAATTCCTTTGTTTTTAATAATTATTTCCCCCAAATATTTGCATAACCTTTCCCTGTGTAATAATCTAAAATATAAACCAAACATATAAAGGCACTTTATAAAGTAAAATTAAAAAAAAACAATTGTTGAGACAAAATATCAAATACATAATTCATGTTCACAAAAATGTAAGGACAGCATGATCTAGCCAAGATGGCACATGAAATTAGCCATCGCAATATTCTGTTTTTCTATTACCTACTTCTGTATGTTAAATAGATTTAAAAAATCATCATTAAGAAGCAACTTTTGGTATTTGTATAGCAAATATGGCATCCATAATGGTACTTTTTAGAATAGTATATTTTCAAAAATACATATTAACTTTAAACAATATAATAATACTAGTATGATAGTAATATTTTCAAAACAAACTAAGCTATTATTCACATTTCTATGGATTGGATTTTATGGTACTTTTACATTGATTTTTAAAAAATAAATATATTCAACTGTTATCTAAAGTCTGTCTTTGGGAAACAAATTTAATTTTCTCTAATGAAAGTTTCATAATTCTGAGACATTCTTATACCTGTAACACCATTTGTATTGCTCTTTATTTACTTTCTTCTTTTTTATGTTTAAAGCTCTTTTCAGTCAGTAATATCTCACATTTGAATTATTTTTTACAGTACATAATTTAGAATCTTGTGATTATTATTTTCATGTGTCAACTTAACTAGGTTATGTTGTCCAATTGTTTGCTCAAGCAAGCACTGGTCTAATTGTTACTGTGCATGTATTTCGTAGATAGATCTAAACCATTAGGCAGTTGATTGCACCTAGGGCTGATTGCATCTACAGTCAATAATGTAGACTTTCTGTCTCTATTTCAACCAGCCAGCTTCTGAGAAATTCAACCCCACGCACATGCCTGTGGACTCTGGATTCATGAATCCCATGTTTATGTGCACCAATTCCTATAATAAATATATCAACACATCTTTTCCATCTATTTATCTATCTTTCTATCTATGTATCTATCTAACCATCTATCAACAACCTATTTCTATTTCTCTGGAGAGCCCTAATATAAATATTATTATGAAATCATTCTACTACAATGAAAAATTATCCTTCTCTATGTATCCTGATCAACACTAATATTATAAGCTCCCTCATAACTACGTTTCTCTATCGTTTCTTCTAGAGCATTATTCTTTTCTTTAGTTTTTATTTTGTGATGTTCACAGGTTACCATGTGGAAGACAGTGGAAATTTTTGGTTTTCAATGCCCAAATTTGAGTCTCTATTATGGTTTCCCACTTCCTTGTGGAAGTTTTCTTTTATTTCAGTGTTTTAACATATTGATTATGATCATTTGTTTTCCCTATCCGATAGTCCCAACTTCTGTATCATATCTTAATTCAGCTCACATAATTGCTTGTTTCATCAGACAATTTTAATTGCCTATTTTTGTATTTTTCCTAATTTCT
The DNA here is from genome assembly GCF_030445035.2 of Dasypus novemcinctus. Taxonomy (NCBI): domain Eukaryota; kingdom Metazoa; phylum Chordata; class Mammalia; order Cingulata; family Dasypodidae; genus Dasypus; species Dasypus novemcinctus. Next base: position 196,974,757 of record NC_080674.1, on the reverse strand, counting down.
TGTTAAAATATAGACAGTAGAACAGACTTAATGAAGAGAAGTCTCACTCTCCCAGTACTGCTGGCAGTGTGATTATTGCTGGGTTTGTTAGCCTGTAAAGGAACAATTACATTTCCATTTCTGGAAATTGTTGTCTTTTGTTTTTGTTTTTTTCTGTCATAATTCTGAGTAGAGTAACTTAGAGCTCTATTCACTATTGTTGTTTATTCTGAAATATTATCTGGCAGGTATGTCCCTATGTTTGAGATTTACTTAGACTTTTCCTAAATTTGAAAGTGTTTTTCAGCTCAATAGATTTGGTTATTAGAAACTATTTTATTACTTAAAATTGCAAGTCACAAACTGTATTTTCTCTGAATTCTGCTTGCAAACTCACAATAGTAAGTCTATGCCTTGTAGTAATTTATAATACATAGGTGGAAACAGTTTACTAATGTGTTTACTATTCTGCCTGGAGAGCTTCTTCTTTGAAACCAAATTTCATTAAGTATACGTTCTAACTTCTGAATGCTAGCAGAATTAGTTGTATTAAATAATGTGCCTTAGAAAACAGATGTCGGTAGTTTTTAATCCTCATGAAACAGTTTTTGCTCCAAATTTCCAAATTCTCAAAATAGTCCCTTCCACCATTTTTTCCAACCTTCAACTACCATGCAGTATACCAAACAATGTGCATATACATTTTGTCGCACCTATAATATTGTGTGGTGCAAAATGTAAATCATAATGAAAACTATAGGCTATGCTTGTAATGCTTCAATATGTGATTATCAGTTTTAACAAATGTACCACACTAATGAAAGATGTTGTTGATGGATGGAAAGCATAGGAAGGGAGAAGATGGGATACATGGGAATTCCTTATTTTAAAAAAATTTTTTAGGATTTATTTTTATTTATTCTCTCCCCTTCCCCTCCCCCATTGTCTGCTCTTTTGTGTCCATTTGCTGTGTGTTCTTCTGTGCCTGCTTGCATTCTCTGTGGAACTGTGAATCTGTGTATCTGTGTCTCTTTTTGTTTCATCATCTTGCCATGTCAGCTCTCTGTGTGTGCGGAGCCACTCCTGGGCTGGCTGCACATTTTTTGCGCAAGGTAGCTCTCCTTGTGTGGTGCTCTCCTTGCAGATGGGGCTTCCCTTTGCGGGGGAAACCCCTGTGTGGCATGGAACTCCTTGTATGCAGCAGTCCTGTGCATGGACCAGCTCACCACTTGGGCCAGGAGGCCCTGGGTTCAAACCCTGGACCTCCTATATGGTACATGAATGCTCTATCAGTTGAGCCACATCCGCTTCCCTCATATTTTTGATGTAACATTTATGTAATCTAAAGGTCTTCTAAAAATAAAGAAAAAGAGAACATGTATATTAATTTATTTCCAGTGTCTACCTAAGTCCTTCCTGCATCGTTGTCTTGAATCTTCAATACATCTCAGTACGTTTTTTTAATAGTGTAGTTTTTACCTAATGTTTCCTTAAATTACTTTGTGTTGCCTGCAATTAAAAGAGACTTCTTAGCAATGCAATTGAGATAGCATTGGGTTTTTAGGTCACAAGACATAATATTGTTAATATGTCAGTATCCCAAATTGATATATAAAATTTTAAAAATGTCAATCAAAATCATAGAAAGAAATTCTGTAGAAATTGAAAACCTGATTCTAAAATCCATATGGAAGTGCAAAGGATCAAAAAGAGCAAAGACAACTTTGAAAACAAAGTTTTAAAACTAACACTACCAAAATTAAAGACTTACTATAAAGCTACAATAATCAAAGGAGTGTGATGCTGTTATAGTCAAATAGATTGACAGAATAGCGAACCTAGAAATACATCCACATATATAAAGACAACTGATTCAAAAGTAATTCGGTGATGATAAGGTAGCCTTTTCACCAAATCCTGATGGAAAAACTGTATATACATTTCTAAAAAGGCAAAATTTTATCTATAAGTTTAGCAAAGATTAAACTAAGAAGGTATCATGGATCTAAAAGAGAGAACATAAAGTGTTAAAACTTCTGGAAGCAAATGCAGGAGAAATCTTTTGTTATTTAGGCTATGAGTTCTTAGCTTTGACACTGAAAGCACCATTCATAAAAGAAAAAATAAATCAATTCAAGGTTATCAAAATAAATATATCCACTCTTCAAAAGACATATTTAAGAGAATGAAAATACTTGCCATCAACTGAAAGAAAATACTAACAAAACATGTATTTACTATAGTAATTTTATTCAGAATATAAAAAGAACTATTTAGGGCAGTGGAATTGTTCTGCTTCTGCATGATTTTGCAATACTGGATAGAGGTCATTATACATTTTGTCAAAATACATAAAGTTGTACAGTACAAAGTGAAAACATGCTATAAATATGGGCCATAATTAGTAGCAATGCTTCAATATTTGTTCATCAATTGTAGTAAATGTACCACACTAATGAAAATTTTATTAATAGGAGAAAATGTGAGTTAAGAGGTGGTGCGGTATATGAGAATCGCTTATATTTTCTATGTAAATTTTCTGTAATTTAAAATTTCTTTTAAAATAAAGTTTAAAAACTCCTTACAGGCAAATAAACACTTGAGAAATAAGAAAATTTATCAGAGGTGTTGCACTTACATATATCTCAGCAGAATCTCAGAGATAGCCAAAGTAGATACAATCCCAGGTGGTGGTTCTCCTGAGGGCTATGGAGACCCACAGGTTCTATGGTCATGGCAGATGGCTCTGGAGTTCAGTGCCTTGTCAGTGGGCCCTACTTTGGAATTTGTGCTCCTGAGTGTGATGGAGTTTGACTCAGATGTGATCTCTCTACAGATGCCTCTTCTGTCACTTTTCCTGAACCTGTGGTCGGCACTGGGGTTGGTGTATGCGCAGGTGACTTGAATTTCTGGATGTCCATGTGACAGCTGGGTCCTGAGCCTCAGCAGAGTTTCAGGACCTACTCTATGGTTCATTGGACTTACCCAGGTCAGCTAATAAGAGGTGAGGATGGTCAACTACCATGCCAAGGAACCAAGAGACACTTCAACTGCAAGCAGGAGAATCCCACCCATCAGCCATGTGGGATCTAAGCCCCTCTTGATTTAAAGGTGGAGTGGGCATCACCTGTCCTGGGTCCTAAGGACGGAGGAATAAAATATGGATGAAAGTGGATTTACTGGTATTCTACTATAGAATTATTGTGACTCTAGCAGTGGAAGAAATTATATCACTGATGTGGAGACAGTGGTCCTGGTAGTTGCTGAAGGCAGGGAGAAGGAATAAAGGTGTGATTTGGGGACATTTTCAAGACTTGCAGCTGTCCTGAATTATATTGCAGGGAGAGATGAAGGACATTATATATCTTGCCATAACCCACTGAATGGACTGGGGCAGAGTGTGAACTACAACATAAACAATATTCATGTTGTGTAGCAGTGCTCCAAAATGTATTCAACAAATGCAATGAATGTACCACACTAATGAAAGAAATTGCTGAGTGGGAGGAGTGGGAGGTGTGGGGATGGGGTATCTGGGAAGGTTTTATATTTTTTAATGTAAATTTGTGTGATTTATGTATCTTTAAGAAAAGATAATAATAAAAAATATTAAAAAATAAAACAAAGTCATCCTAAAAAAACAAAAAAACACTTTCATTAAAGATGTTTTGTCAGCATAACTATTTGTACTTAAATAGCGCAACATTAATGTTCCCAACCTGAGCGGATGTTGGTAGTTTTACAAGTCTTCAGTAGGATTGATCCTCTTTCTGGTAGTTTTCTTCAATATTTCCCCATCATCGCAAATCCACAAAACAGTGAGTCTTTTGGGAAAGGAATGAAGGTTGCTTTTGGACATTTTAGATAAATTACAGGATGAAAAAATATAAGCTATTTTCATTATCTATATGCACATGCCATACATATTTAAAGAGAAGTTTTTCTCTAGTGATACTTCAATTAGATTTTTCTTCATTAACATTCAAGGTAAACAGGATGTGTCCTTTTTCTTCATGGGTGATGAAGTGATTAACAGCATAAAGAGGCACTATCAACAGTGATTTTTCTAAAACAAGAAAGCAGCTGTGACAAGGGTCTATGCACCAATGAATCGATAAATAAAATATGGTATATACTGAGGTATGTATATACAAGGGCATATTACTGAGCTGTCAAATGGAATGAAATTTTGGTACATGTAAAACATGGATGCACCTTGAAGACATAGCTTGTTTAGTGAAACAAGCCAGACACAAAGGAGAAATACTGTATATGTCCTGATTGGAAACAATAAGAGTAAGTAAACTCATAGAGTTCCAATTAAGAATATAGGTTACCAGGGGTGTAGGGATACAGAATGGGAAGACTTAAAATGTATACAGTTCCTATTTGGAATGATGGAAATATTTTGGTAAACCATGGGCATTTATTAATAGTGCAATTATAAAAAGGTGATTTTGTAAATTGTAACAAATATTTCTGAACAAAGCAAGTTGTTGGTGGATGGTATATGGGAATCATGTATTTTATCCTTGAATTGTTCTGTAAACCCAAACATTCTCTAGTCAAATAAAGAATCTTTGAGCTCTGAAAAAAAAAAGCACATCAGTTTAATGTACATTTCCAACTTCATATACTTTTTTGCTAATGACATTATTTGCTTTTTAATTTTATATTTATTTTACACTATGGAAATGATGTTAGACAAAAAAGCAAATTTATGTGATTCTCTTATTTGAGTTCAAAATGAGTTGTAAAGCAGCAGAGACAACTCACAACATCAACAACACATTTGCCAGGAACTGCTAACCAAGGTACAGCGCGATGGTGGTTCAACAAGTTTTGCAAAGAAGATGAGAGCCTTGAAGATAAGGTGCATAGTGGCTGGCCATTGGAAATTGACAAAGAGCAATTATCAAAGCTGATCCTCTTACAACTACCTGAGAAGTTTCCGAAGAACTCAACATCAAGCATTCTATCAATATTTGGCATTTGAAGCAAATTGGAATGATGAAGAAGCTCCCTAAGTGGGTGCCTCATGAACTCACTGAAAATCAAAAGAATCATCATTGTTGTCATTTTGTCTTATTTTGTGCAGAAACAATGAACAATTTTTCAATTGCATTGTGATGTATGATGAAAAGTGTCTTTTATATGACAACTGGCAATGACCAGCTCAGTGGTTGGACTGAGAAGATGCTCCAAACACTTCCCAAAGCCAACCTTAAATAAAAAAAGTCATAGTCACTGTTTGGTGGTCAGCTGCTGCTACAAGTTTCTGAATGCAGGTGAAACATTATATCTGAGAAGTATGCTCAGCAACTCAATGAGATGCACTGAAAACTGCAATGACTACTGCCAGCATTGGTCAACAGAAAGGGCCCAATTCTCCGTGATAACACCCAACCACATGTTGCATAACCAACGCTTCCAAAGAAGAACAAATTGGGCTATGAAGTTTTGCCTCATCTGCCATATTCACCTGACCTCTCATCAACTGACTACCACTTCTTTAAGCATCTTGACAACTTTTTGCAGGGAAAATGCCTCCACAACCAGCAGGATTCATAAAAATGCTTGGAATAAGTCAAGAAAGGCCTTACTAACTTTTCATTGAATATTAGGAGCAAAGAATATCTGGTTCTTTTGGGTATTCTGCCTGCAGGGATCTTTGTTATATGTCTCTTGTTCATCTTTGTCTATTGTGGCAGCTTGCTCGGTCGGTAGAGGTGGGGTCTGGCTGCGGACCAGGGGTCGGTCCAGCTTAGGACGAGGGGTCGGTCCCACTTGGGACGAGCGGTCGGTCCGGCAGCAGACGAGGGGTCAGTCTCACAGGGGTTGCGCGGTTCGGCTGACGGGGTCGCCCGGCAAAGCCGGCGACGAAGGGGTCGCCCGGAGAAGCAGGCGACGAACTGGGGACAAGGGAGGCCAGGCCCTTGTCGGGGGCTCTCAGGACTGGAGGGCGCACGGCAGAAGAACTACCGCGGAGACAAGGTAAACACGCAAGTCCAACTTTATTGAGGGAGAGGCAACAGTTTTATAGGGGCTGGGGAAGGCTGATTGGTCGAAGCCACGCCCTGCTCTGATTGGTTGCCAGAGAAAGATCAGTGGGAGGTGCTGGATGGGGGAGGGGTGGTGGTTAGGGATTGGCTGTCGCTATTGCTGGGGGAAGGGGCAGGGTTTAGGGATTGGTGGCTGCTGTTGCTGGGGTGGAGGGCAGACTTGAGTTTCCCGCCCACACCTGGCTGTTGCTGCTGTCAGGGGGAGGGAAGAGGGCAGACTGGATTTTTCCGCCCTGTGCCTGCGCAGAAAGAAAGAAGAAGAAGGGTGCCGCCCCACAAGGCATCGTGTGGCGCCATCAGGGAGGAGGGGCGGCCACGGAAGCATGGCTGCCGAGAAGGGGAGACCCGAGGGCACTCTGCGCCCATGCCGAGCTCCCTTCAGGGGTGGTGGTGAGTCCGACCAGCCACCTATTATGGGGGCAGCAGCTTGGCCTACCGCCGCCGCTCCCCCACCAGGCCAGCAAACCACACTTCAGCCCGAGGGGTGACCGCAATGGACACTTAGATTACTCCCATCTTTTGGCAACTGTGAATAATGCCACTATGAATGTAGTTTTGTAAATATCTGTTAAAGTTCCTACCTTCAATTCGCTGGTGTACATACCTAGAAGTGGGATTGATTGGTCATATGCTAATACTATACTTAACTTTCTGAGGAATTTACAAACTGCCTTCCACACTGAGTGTACAAAATTACATCCTTATCAGCAAAGAATGAGAGTTCCAGTTTCTCTTCATTCTTTCCAACACATTGAATTTTCTGTTTTTTTCTCTGTTTTTAAATTTGTTGTAGTATATCACTCATACATAAGCATCCATAAACAATAAATGTGCAGTTATAATTGTGAACTTAGAATGACTCTTGCACCTCACCCTACCACTAATACCTTGCATAGTTGTTAAACCTTTTTAGCTAATGATTAAAAAGCATTCGCAAAATATCACTACTAACCTAAGTAATTTCTCTTAACCTCCTATTATTTTCTTTATACCACTTATATATAAAACATATATAAACAATAAGTGTATAGTAAAAGTTGTGAACTTGCAAAGCAAACACGCATAACATCATACATGGGTTTCATACATCAACCCTCCACCAACACCCTGCACTGTTGTGAGATGCCTGTTACAAATTCTGAAAGAATATTGTCAAAATCTTACTACTAATTATAGTCCTTTTCTTATATTTATTTTCCCCCAACCCACCCTATTATTATTTTTTAAATGTATAGATATATTTTACAGAATTTGTAAACTTATAAAACAATCATGCACATGTGCAGAATTCCCAAACAACCCCCCTCTATCAAGACACCACACTAGTGGAACATTTGTTACAAATGATGTAATATCATCTGGTTGTTACCATGTCCATAGTGTACATTAGGCATATATTTTCCATACTTCCCCATTATTGACACAGTACATCTTTGGCATAGATGCAAGAATATTATATTATTACTGCTTACCACAGTCCATAAGTCACTCCAGTTGTATCTTTTCCATGGTTCTCCACATTCCCACCACCCTGCAATAGTAATGTATGTTTGCTCTAGCTAACCAAGGACACACTTGTGCCTGAACCATCAACCATAATTCTCATCCACCTCTTGGTTTATTGTGCTATTTTCCTAGAATATTCTCTAGGTAATTGGCATTCACATAACTAGACTACCATTTTCAGCCACATCCCCATTTATAAACTAACATACTATGTGTTACCATCCACTCTACACTTCCATACTTCCACAGTAAAGCGAATTAAAACTTCTACATATATTAAGCTTCAGTAGTCCATCTCATCTACTTTAAGAATCCATCACCTACCACCAGGTCTTGAAGCTATTTTCCCACAATTTCTCCTAGAAGCTTTATGGTTATTCCTTTTATTTTTAGGTTTTTGATCCATTTTGAGCTTATTTTGGGATAAGGTGCGAGAAAGGAGTCCTCTTTCCTTTTTTGGCTATGCATATCCAGTTCTTTCAGCACTATTTGTTGAATGGGCTGTTCTGCCCAACCTGTGTGCATTTGACAGGCTAGTCAAAAATCACTTGAGCATACATGATAGGGTCTGTTTCTAAACCATCAATTTGTTTCCATTGGTCTAAGTGTCTGTCATTATGCCAGTACCATGCTGTTTTTACCACTATAGCTAGCTAATGTAATTTAAAGTCTAGAAAGGAGAGTTTGCTTTTCCTTTTTAAGATGTTTCTGGGTATTCAGTACCACTTAGTCTTCCAAATAAATTTGATAATTGTATTTTCAGTTAAAAAAAATCAGGTGGACATTTATTGGGATTGCATTGAATCTATATATCAATTTGAGTAGAATTGATATCTTAATGATCTTTCATCTTTCAATTCATGAACGTGGTTTGTTCTTCCAGTTATTGAGGCCTTTTAAAATTTTCTTTTAATATTGAGTTACACTTTTCTGACTACAAGGCTTTACATTGTTGGTTCAGTTTATTCCTGACTATTTGAGTTTTATCAGTCATATTTTATTTTCACTACTCTTTTGTCACTTTTAGTTACTTTTATTGATATAATCTTCATTTATAGACTCTCTTCTAGGCCTCTATCTACTTTCTTTTCTTTTCAGGCCCTAGCACACCTTTTAGAATTTCCTGAAAATCATATTCTTAATCTCTTTAGCCATCTCTTTGAATTTATTAAGGAGATTTGTTTGAACATCAATGATTAGTTGTCTCAACTCCTTTATGTCTTCTGGAGGCTTATCTTTTTCTTTAGCTGGGTCATGTCTTCTTGTTTCTTGGTGTGAATTGTAATTTTTTGTTGGTGTCTTCACATCTGGTTTACTAGAGTATTTATTCTGGGTGTAGTTTTTCTCTTTAGTTTAGGGCTTCCTGCCATTTCTCCCTTGCTGGTTGTGCAGTAGGAACCAAGGATGTAGTTGGGGCTATAGGCTGTGGAGCTTCAAGCTGCCCTCATTACCCCAGGGACCAGTGAAGCTTCTCCCCACTTTCTCTTTTGCCAGGGGTAGGGAAGGAGTCACAGCTGTGTAGAATAAACCAAGTCGTGCAAGCCTAATCCAAATTGTTCAGGCCTTATTGCCCAGAGAGACTGATGAAGCTTCACATCTCTTTCTCCCCTGCCTGAGGAGGGGAAGGAGCTGCAGGTGTGGGCAGCAGTCTATGTAGTGTGGGTCCATGATCACCTTAGTTACCTAGGTAGACTTCTGATTATTCAGTCTGTAGCAGCCAAATGTATGTGCATTATCTGGATAGTCTGGTGCAGGGCCAGCCAGCTACCTCCCTGCCAGAGGTGGGGCTGATGCCTAGGCTGGGGCTGCAGGCTCATCTGGGTGAAAGAAATCAGTTCCTACTATCACTGTGATTTTCAGTCAGCAGGCTTCCCCTCATGGTGGGGGTGGAGTCAACATGGCGGTCAGTGACCTCTTTCTGACCTGGACAAGTTCAAACTTTAGCTGTTCTTAGGATTATACTCTACCCAGCTGAACCCACAAATCAGTACCTGAAATCAGTGGTCAACCATCTCCTCCTCCCTTGTTTTTGGAAAATGGAGCCTCCAATTCCAGCCACAGAATAGCTCCTGGGGTGGCTTTTCATGCCAAAATAGAATGATCACTGGTCTCTGTGGTATGGCCGGTAATTTTCCAGAGAAGTTGTCACAATTCCCCCAGCTTCCTCCCAGCGGGAGGTGGGGCTGGGGCCTAGGCTAGAGCTGCAATCTGATCTGGATAGAAAGAAGCCAGTCCCCACCAGCACTGGGTTTTCAGTCTGCCCTGCTTCCCCTCATGCCAGGCATGAAGTTAAGATGGCAGCTACCAGCCTTTTCTGACTTGGACAGGCTCAAACTTTAGCTGTTCTCAGGATTATTCTTTAGCCTGCTGAGTTTACTCATCAATAGCTGAAGTTGGTGCCCAACCATCTCTTCTTCCCCCATTTTTGGGAATTGGAGCTTTCAATTCCAGCCGCGGAACAGCTCCCGAGGTGGCTTATGCCTACAGTGGAGGATGGGACCGGCATCCTGGGTGTGGAGGGCTCTACTTATGAATCTTCTCTGCAGGTGTGCAGACTCTTCTTTCCATTCTTTCAAGTATGTTGCAGGATGCTCTTTTGTTGTCCTTGAGCCCCCAAGTGCTTCAGCTGGCTCTAGATAGCAGTGTTTAATAACTGCCCTGTAGCAGGAGCTGACTCTATGAGCTCATTACTCTGACACCATCTTGCCGGTTCTCTGTTTTGTTTTTTAATAACCATTCTAGTGGGTTGAAATGATATCTCATTCTGGTTTTGATTTGCATTTCCCTGATGGCTAATGATGTTGAACATCTTTTCATATACTATCTGCCCCGTTGTATGTATTTTTTGGTGGAATGTCTACTAAAGTCTTTTGCCTATTTAAAATTTTTTTTTGTTAATTTTATATATTCTGGATATTAAAATGTATAGAATATAATTTTCAATTATTTTTCTCCATTTGTAGTTTTCATTTTACATGGATGCACAAAGGTATTTAATATGAAAGAACTTCTACTTACCATTTTTTTTCTTTTGTTGTCTGTGCTTTGGATGTAAAGTCTAAAATACTATTTGCCTAACACAACGTCCTGAATATGCTTCCCTAAATTTTCTGTTAGGAGTTTGAATGTTCTCACTCTTAAATTTATGTCTTTATTCCATTTTGAGTTATTTGTAGAAGGCAAGAGGTAGGAAGAATTTAGAACTTTGTCCAAGATTTTGGGAAGTCATTGAAGTTAAGCTTAAAAGGAGTATGATGACCAGATTTACATACAAATTGTTACAGTTAAAATTTTTAGTGATTATTTATTCTAATTATTTCAAATCAATGAGATCATATAATATTTGTCTTTTTTAACTCAGTATTTGTTTTTATTGCATTTTTCTATAGAAATTACACTTTCATTTATTTTAATTCAAATATACATTGTCTAGTGTCTATTTTTTTTTCTTTTTTTGAGGTACATATATAGTTTTTCTCTATTTAAAATAAAATGTTACGTTAAAAAAATATGAGGCCCCCATATACTGCTCACCCCAGAAACTGCTCCTCCCACATCAACAACCCCTCCCCCATCATGGTGGGACATTCACTTCTCTGCTGCACCACATGACAACAGTAGACACTGTTGTTTACGTTCTCCCCCAGTCCACCCAGTGGGCCATATTTGTCTTTTTGTGTCTGGCTTGTTTTGCTAAACATCATATCTCAGAGAGTCAAAATCTAGAATATAGTTTAATAAGGGACATGGTAGGGATGGATAAGGAATGGGAAGTTAAGGCTTAAAATGTACAATGTTCCCATTTGGGTGGTCAAGATGGTAGTATAACATTGAGAATACCTTAACAGAGATAAAATATACGTCTGAATATGAGGTGAAGTGGAAATGCTAGATTGTCTCTATGGTAACAGAACACCGATTTTTAAAAAAATCTTTGGAATTACACTACACAATGAAACCTAACTTAAACCATGGCCTTTAATTAATAGTACAATAATAATACTACCATCAATTCTATTTTTTTCCTAAATGTTTTTTGTCTTTATTTTTTAAATATTACATTAAAAAAATATGAGGTCCCCATATACTCCCCACCCCCCTCACCCCACTCCTCCCCCCATAGCAACAACCTCCTCCATCATCATGGGACATTCATTGCATTTGGTGAATACATCTCTGAGCACCGCTGCACCTCATGGTCAATGGTCCACAACATAGCCTACACTCTCCCACGTTCCACCCAGTGCGCCATGGGAGGACATATAATGTCCGACTACCATCAATTCTAACAAATGTTCCACACTAATTAAAGTTTTCTGTTGGGGTTGTATATGGGAAGCTTTTATGTTATGCATGATTGTTCTATAAACCTATATATTTTGTAATACAGATAAAAGGGGTTAAGGAAAGTAAAAGGTTGCAGAGAGAAAAGATAGGTGAAATCCCTTGGGACATATGCATATAACTAAAAGGTCTTAAAAGTCAATTTGTATTTAGTTATTTAGTATCCAGTATTTCATCTTCAAAATCATAAATTTTACTGGTTCTTTAGTCATTATGTATATCCAATAGTCTGCTATCTGATTAATGAATATGGTTCCAGTTTAAAAGGGAAATGCTGTGAAGTATCTGTGGTTGCTTTCAATATTTATTTATTTACTTACTTACTTGTTTATATATATATATTCATTCATTCATATATTCATTTGGGCTTATTTAAGATAGGGAAAACAAGTGATAATTACACTAGTTTTTGAAAGAGTAAGTTCTGAAATCAGAAAGTTTGATTTAAATTCCAGCTCTACCAGTTAGTGACTTCAAGATCTTGAAAAAGATATTTTTTAACATTAAAAATGATTTATCGAAGTATATCATACACACATGAACATACATAAACAACAGGCATGTAGTAAAAGATGTGAACTTACAAAAGAAACATGCATAACATCATATAGTGTTCAATACATCATACCACCACAAATACATTGCATTGTTGTGTAACATTTGTAATCAATTATTAAAGAGCTTCATCAAAGTATTACTACTAATGTAGTCCATATCTTATATTTGGGATATTTTCACTGAGCCTGCCATATTATTACTTTTCAAAAACCATATATTTTATCTAAAGTGTGCAATCAATGTCATTCTGTCTAATCCCCAAGTTGTGAATTCATCATTTCAATCAATATTAGAGCATTTTCATTACTCCATATAAAGGAAAAATAAGTCACTATCATACCCACATGTGTTACTAATTACAAATCCTATGGTGTGCTTGCACCATTTCTATTCAGTTCCAGACATTTACATATATCCTTTTACCAATTCTACACAGATTAAACCTAAATTTTCAATTCTAACCACATACAGTTCTCTGATGATTTATATTCTAACTATTAAATTCATGAGTGTGCTAATTATATTTAGTTAATAATTGTGAAATAATACAATATTTGTCCTTTTATGCCTGTCTTGCTTCACTCAACATAATGTTCTCCAGGTTCATACATGTTGTTTGTATGATTCATGACTTCATTTCTTTTAACAATTGAATAATATTCCATTGTGTGTGTATACCACAGTTTGTTTGATGGACACCTGGATTGTTTCTACCCTTTGTTATTTGTGAACAATGTTGCTATGAACATTGGTGTGCAGATGCCTGTTTGTGTACTGCTCTCGGTTCTTCTGGCAATGTAACTAGTAGTGGTATTGCCAGGTCACATGGTAGGTCTCTATCTAAATTCCTTAGAATCACCAATCAGACTTCCACAGTTGCTGTATCATTCTACATTCCCATTAAAAGTGTATAAACATTCCTATCTCTCCACATCCTCTCCACACTTGTAGTTTTCCGTTTTGCTAATAGTGGCCATTCTATCAGTAGGTGTGAAATGATATTTCACGATAGCTTTGATTTGAATTTCTCTAATAACCAGTGATGCTGAACATTTTTCATGTGTTTTTTTCATCATTTGAATTACTTCTTTAGAAAAAAAAATCTATTCACGTCATTTACCCGCATTTTAATCAGATAATTTGTGTTTTTATGGTTGAATTGTAGGCCCTCTCTGTTTATCATGGATACTTGACTCTGACGATGTGTTGTTTCCAAATATTTTCTTGCATTGAGTAGGCTGTCTTTTTTCCATCTTCACAAAATTCTTTGTGGTACAGAAGTGTTTAATTTTGGGGATGTCCCATTTATCTACTTTTTTTTTTTTCTTTTCTTGCTTGTGCTTTTTGTGTAAGGTTTAAGAGACCACCACATACTACAAAGGCTTCTACATGTTTCCCTATATTATCTTCTAAGGGTTATATGGTCCTGACTTTTATGTTTAGGTCTTTGATTCAGCTTGAGTTGATTCTTATGTAGGGAGTGAGATATCGGTCCTCTTTCATTCTATTGACTATAGATATCCAGTTTTCCCAGCACCATTTGTTGAAAAGACTGCTCTTTCCTAGAAAATTGGACATTTTAGACTTATCAAATTCAGTAGAGATTAGGGTCTATTTCCAAACTCTCAATTTGATTCCATTGGTCAATGTGTCTACATGCCAATCCCATGCTGTTTTGCCTCCTGTAGCTTTAGAGTACACTTTAAGTCAGGAAGCATGCATGAGTCCTCTGACTTTGCTCTTTTTCAGAAAGTTTTTGGCTTTCAAGACTGCTTTCCCTTCCAAATAAATTTGGTAATTGACTTTTCAGTTACTGTAAAGTAAGCTGTTAGAGTTTTCATTGGTAATGCATTGAATCTATAAATAAACCTGGGTAGAATTGACATCTTCATGATGTTTAGTCTTCTAATGTATGAACATGGAATGTCCTTCCATTTCTTTAGTTCTTCTTTATTTTCTTTAGCATTGTTTTGTAGTTTACTGAATAAAGATCCTTTACCTACCTTGCTAAATTAATTCCTAGATATTTGAGTGTTAATTTTATTCCATTGCTTTATATATATGTCCTTGTACCAGTATCAAGCTGTTTTGATTACTGTGATTTTGTAATAAACTTCCGTATCAGGAATTATGGAGTGTTCCAATTTCATTCTTCTTTTTTCAAAATGGCTCTAGATATTCAGGGCCCCTTACACTTCTATATAAATTTGTTTGTTGCCTTTTCCATTTATGCAAAAAGAGTTGTTGGCATTTTTATTCAGATTGCATTGAATCAATAAATTACTTTGGATAGAATTTATATTTTAACAATATCTAATATTCCCATCTGTGAACATGGAATTCCTTGGTATTTTCAGGTCCTCTGATTTTTTTAAGCAATGCTTTTTCATTTTCTGCATACATAGACTACTTTACATTCTTGGTTAAATTCTTGGTTAGATTTATCCCTAGACATTTTATTATTTTAATTGTTATTGTAAATGGAATTTATATCTTGATTTCTTCTTCATGATTATCCTTTACATGCACAACCTCTCTAATAATGAATAAAAAACACTGGGTGGGATTTTCCCTTTCTCTCTCACTCTCTCTTTGTGGTTACTTTAGTGAAATGAACATAGATTGCTTTCATAACCTATAATGACAAACATTCTTAATTAAATTTCTCCATGCCACTATAAAAAGATTTATTTTTCCTTCTAGTAAAACCTTACTAAATACTTGGAAATATTTATTTTCTCTAAATTTTAACCCTCCATTTTTTTATCTCTATTTCAGAACGATATCAACATCCTGAAAATACCTTTATGGTCCATAAATGGTGCTGAATCATCCCCACCCTTGACTTTCTGACAACATATCCTTCTTTCCCCCTCTTACTCATCCACTGCTATATTGGACACTTTCTGCTCTTTAAACACCATATATGTGCTTCTGCCTTGATGATTTCATATAGTGTTGCTTTACAGACATTCCTCTGCTCTACATTTCACTCTTTCCATGCTAAATTGCTGGGTATAATATTCCTAGTAAGAATATTTTAAAAATTATGAGAATCAGTCTATTGCCACAGGCATTTCAGCGAATATGGCCATATTTCTAGTCTAACAACAGTGTCCTTGGAAATGTGAGGCTTCTGATGATTTCCACAAGTCAGGAGATTCAAATTTATGGATTGTGTGGCACTATAGACAATACTTACATAGATCATATTTATTTATTCCTCTGTGTATGTAAAAAGGAACTTCAAATGCTATCTACATTGTTTCCCACTCCTGCTCTGATCTCTCTCTTAGAATTTGAAAGGTTTTATATGAAGTCTAAGAGTTAATTTCTTCCTTCTTCCTTCTATCTCCTTATTACTTCCTATTCTTGAAGAAGACATTAAGCTGGGTAGAGTCACTGCTCATCCTTCTCTTTCTGTGCCAGATGATGTTAGAAAAGCAATATTTGCCTGAAAACCAAGAGTTATTTTATATTCTTGTGGCTACCCAAAGTCAGAATGGATTTTGTGGTGGTAGCCATTATTGGGAGTTAAGAGTAACAGGTGGGCAATAAGACTGTTTTTGGACTCAAAAAACTACAAAGGGCTGTATATACCTGTTCATCCTGAAATTGTTTCTGGAAACATTCCCTGAAGAATGGTGTGTACCAGTCCTTTTTCATATCCCCATCTTTACTTAATGTCCCAGAATTAGTGGATTTTAGACAATTATAAAAAATGTATAGAATGAAAGTGTATTAAGGTTCCCAGAAAAACAGAATTGGCAATATATATATATGTGTGTGTGTATATATATTCATATCTTATACAGTAATATATATATATTTATAATAGATATTATAACAATAATATATATACATTTATATGTATGTCAGTATTACATATATAGATAAACACAAAGAGATTCATTATAGGAATTGGCACATATTATCATGACACTGCCACATACAAATTCCATAGGACCAGGTTGGGGCCTGGAGGATGTCGATGAATCTCCAGGAGAAGCATGTTAACTGAAGAAGAGATAGAAATTCTTTTTTTTTTTTTAAAGATTTATTTTATTTATTTCTCTCCCCTTCCCCTGCACCCCCAGTTGTCTGTACTCTGTGTCTATTTGCTGCGTGTTCTTCTTTGTCCGTTTTTGTTGTTGTCAGCGGCACGGGAATCTGTGTTTCTTTTTGTTGTGTCATCTTGTGTCAGAATTCCGTGTTTAGTGAGGAGATTCCTTTCATTGTGGAAGTCAAACTCTTTTGCTGATTGTAGATGTAGTAAGCCATAGACCCAGTCAACTAAATAATGACTTCGTTCCATCAATAAAATATTATTACAGTAACAGTCACTCTAGGGCTTACTTGACCTAACACTTGGACACCATAACCTAGCCAAGTGGACACACAGAATTAACTGGAATACAAAGCATCACATTTCAACCATATAATATGAACCAACAAATATTCCATTTAAAAATGCAAAATAAAGAATGATATTAAAGAACTAAAATAATTTTTTATTATCATAAAGACAAATTCATATTCCATAAAGTAAGGAATTTTTTACTTAACAAACTAAAATGTCATTGATCAAAGAAGTTAAATATACAATTAACAAGTTGAATGGAAAACTACAATCTGGAAAATTTCAATTTACAGAATGAAAAAGAGTCACTAAGATGAATATAATAAATGTTATAAATAATTGATGAAAGATATTACAAAAGAAAAAGCAAATAATATAAGTTCTTTAGATGGAATATAAAATCTTCCTACACATCAAAAAACAAAGTTAAAAGAAGTCATATTATTATCCTCTCACTCCTACCAAATATGTAGACTCCTTTACGAATGTCTTAAATGTTTTAGGAATATCTTCCATTCTGGATGAATATTGGTTAAAGATCAAATAAATAACATGTTTGACTAAATACAATTTTCAACATCCCCGAAGTTTCTTTTTTGAGCTCACATTAAGATATAATAGTTATAATTGTGGGCAAATATGTCTGTATAAGAATGTATATTTGCATTACAGTGTCAAAAACTTATAAAAATAATATATGAGAATTAGTTTAAATTATAGAATAATATAAAATGTCTGGTAAAAGGAAAATCTAGGCAGGCAAAAAGCAGATTTACAGTTTCCTAGGGCTTCCGAGTGAGAATAAATACTATTTGTTAATGATTATGAAAAGAATCTCTTCAGTGATAGAAATGACCTAGAACTGGATTGTGGTGATGGTTACACATCTCAGGAAATGTACAAAATGTCATTAAATTGTAACTTACAATGGTGAATGTTATGGTATATGAAATATACCTTGATAAACTTGGTAAAACATTAAACTAATAAAATAAAGAAGTGTAGTATCTACGAAGACATGCAGAAGTGTCTGTCCATAATTCCACTCCTTAGCAAGGACCCTCCATTTCTCTAAATTCTTTATACCATCACCTTCCTTGTATCATTTTAAACACAATCTACTAATTTAATATGATACTAGATGTTGATACCTTTCTTAATACATTCCTCTCTTTTCCACAGATCTTCATAGTATTAATAGTGATAGGAGGTTTGAATGTAATTTTGATTACATAAATATTTTCTATTGCAAAAGTGAATACTAGGAATACATTTTTCTTTGTTATTAGTTTATTTTTTGTTTTTTTATGTCATTTTTCTAGTGTTTTTTTCATCATAGCCCCTCTTTCTAACCTCACAATCATATTAGATATTCTAAAATGTTTTTTTCTCCCCACAAACATTTCCATTACCCTGTTCCAGTTAAAGCTGGTTGCTTACTGTGATATTAAAACAACTCTACAACTCTATTGATAGAAATCTACAGTTTTTGAGGTTTTGCTTTCTACTTTGGTTTCCCTTCATTTATCTGGAGCACAATTCCTATGAAAAGTTACGCAGATAGCAACCTGTTAACCTAGCATGTCTTCAATTTGTTATTCTACATTTGCCCTTGAATGATACCATTGCTAGGAGTATATTCGTAGGGTTAACATATTTCTTCCTCGAGTTTAACTTTTATTTTCCATGTCATAACAATCACTGTTGCTGAAATATTGCTGATCATTTCAATGATTTTATTTTTCCTAAATAGTAGGATAATCTCAGTATTTTAGACTTTTGAATTACACTGCTCTTTGAAAGTAAATTTCTTTATCTCATTCATTTTGTTTCACAATTAGTTGGTCCAAATCATACTGACATGGTTTATTTAGTTTGAGTAATTCTCCAGCAGTGTATCTGAAACAACCTTCCCATGTCTCTTCTCTGTTATTTTTTCAGAAAGTTCTATATTTCATATCATTGGATTGGTTTTTCGTTGACAGCCACCTTTTCCTTCACATTGTCTGTCTTTTACTATTAGCATTGGCAGTGTTCTTCTCTCAGCAAGACTTCCTTCACGTTAAATTCTGAACGTTTCTATTTTTTATTTATTTTTACATCTTCATTTCTTTGAGGACACCTGTCTTGTTCTCTGGATATCTCTTCTTGGTTTCCAACTGTTTTTATTGTTGTTTTCCTTCTTCTTCTTTTTAAAAATAACTTCAGTGTTTTGGTTAAACAAGTCTTCCTCTCAAACAGTACAGACGTGCAAAAAGGGTGATTAAAAATTACTTGAAAATATAGAGCTATTATCGGGAATTCCTTAGTCTGAAATGTTTGTGAAAGCATAATGCTATGTGTAAGTAATTAAAGATGCACTGTATGTGTGTGCAGGCGCATGTGTGTGTGCAGGTGTGTGTTTGTGTGTCAGGGGGCAGGAAAGAAAGAAAAGACGATACACCCCTAGAGAAAGGAAATGTTAATATTTGTGATTATATTTCTAACCGGTTCTCTGTGCTTTAAACAATCATAGATGAAAGCCTGTGTGAATAGAATGTTTTTCCGTTGCTTTCTTTCAACTATAAGGCATGGATAGTTTTCTATTGTATACAGGTCTCTAAAGAGATGTCCCTAAAATGTCTTTATTGTTGAACTTGCAGGTGTTTAACATATTTCTCTATTAAAAACGAAACTGTAATTACTTTCTTTGGCCAAAAAAAATCTTTGCACAAATCACTTTCTACTTTCTTAGAATATTTTCCTAGAAACAGAACTACTGGACAAAAGGGGAGGTCTATTTCGTTCGTTTTGCTAAAATACTCTCCAGGAAGTCACTGGTCTTTTTCACAGCACGAGGCTATTTCTTAATACAGTGCTTAGTTGAAGTCGATTGTGTAAATTCAGATCAAAATGCAGAAAGGGCAACACTTCATTCTTCCGGGGCTGATGTAAAGCGGCCCAAGGATTCTGCTCTTTCATTTTTCCCCCTGAGGATGGATGGTCTCTATCCTCCCTTAGGCAGGGTTCTCGAATTCAGCTGTTCAGGCGAGCATTTGCTAAGCATCCAGCAGGCCTGGGGTGGAGGTTTTCCGCCTGGAAGAGCCCCTGCTCCAGCTCCTGCTAGTCACACCAGGGCCTCCTAGGTCAGTTCCTCCATCTCCGCGGCTTGCTCCCTGCGGCTCCGGACCAGGGCACCGGACCGAGACAATGCTGGGGGGCGCGTCGCCAGTCTGGCGGTGTCTGCCCGCAGCGCCCCAGCACGCGCCGCGGCCCCTCGCCACCGGCTGTCTGGCGCGCGCCCACGCTGGCTTGGAACGCAGTGGCGGGCCGGCTGGGCTGGGGTTCCTGCGGAGAGAGGGGCGTGGGGCGACGCGAGCACAAAGGCTCCGAGGGGTGGGCACCGCGGGCGGGAGGGCGGCAGACGGGGCCGGGGCCCGCCGCGAGGGCTGGAGAGCTGGGAGCTGGGGGCCTCGGCGGACGCCCCCTCCAGGCTGCGGCCCGCGCTGCCACCAGGCGGCCCAGCCTGTACTTTGTTGATGAATTCAATATTGTCACGACACTGGTATGGTTAAAGAGGAGATTAGTTTGCATTAAAGTACTGTTTAGTTTCCTTAATTTATTTGATTTATTAGGATTTTTTATCTATTAATCAAGGTCTAGTTCATGTTTCACTATATTTCAATTCATGTTGGTCTTGGATGTCTCCTTAAGGTAGGAATGAGACCATCAGGAAAGGTACCCTGGAGTTATGTAGATATGGACGTGTGATCAGTGCGATTTGCTAAAAATCATTTAGGAAGAAAAACAACCGCTATGCTTTGATCCTTTAGGCCAGAATGCAGAGTTCATCTCTGGGCATATTTATTCATTTTTAGCAAATCATTCTGATTCTTCACAGATATTGTCAATAGACTGGATCCAGGAATTCTGTGTTCAGGGAAAAGGATAGGATCGGAGAAATCATTAGCTTCCTGCAGAAACATCAGTAATCTGTTTTCTACTTTATATCTCATTCCTGCTTTACATCACTGCAAATATTTTTGGATTCTGCAGGGAAAATTGGCTCCTACACAATAACTGCTTTCTCTTCCACAAACTTCTCATTTTTGTTTATCAAGACTTGTTTGGCCATTTCTCAATCCAAATGATCCATCAGCTTCTAACTCTTTTTTTATCTTGGTCATTGTGTATTAGATAAGGGGATTATAGCAGTACAATCATGTTAATGAATTACTGAAATGAAGTTTAGTCAATCAACTTTTTAAATTGATACATCATTGTTTTAAGAGCAAATTTTGGAACCATAATAATAGTAAATCCTGGTGGATTTTAATGGAACTTATGCAATAGTAAACATGATATTTTGAATAAATATTGAATGATAAGAAAGCTATTCAGAATAGTAATTGAAAAGCTACAAATAGTATATTTCCTATGGATTTCCTTGACATTTTTTCCTGTCCAACTTTCACTCTCCACAGATATACTTATGAACACACACATAAGAAATTGCATGCATATATGTATGCACACTACATAAGCATATACATATACATAAGCATATAAATACACAAATATTTAATTCCTGTGAGCTTCAGCTATTTTATCTTTAAAACGGTTGTAATAATAATGCTTATGCATCCTGACAGCACAATAACTATATTATGATAACTTTAAATAAATATTTTCCTTCTCATCTCTTAAAAATCTTTGTCTCCAACATGACAAATGTAATCTATTTTCTTCTATTCTCAGTTGGCCAGTGAGTTTTCTAAAGATAAATTCAATTTCTACTTAATTCAGCAATCCCCACGAGTGCATCTAGAATGTTGCCCTAGACAGCATAGGTGTTCAATAAATATTTGCTGAACATATTCATTTCAAACCCCTATCATTGCTTAGAGGCATTTAATGAATGCCTTTCTGAATTAAAAAAAAATTTTTCTATAGCTATTTAAAGCAATTTATTGGTCATCATTATATTAAGAGCATTCATGAAATATTAATTTCTATCCACATTTCAATAATTTGTACAGTGATATTTCTCATTGCTTATGATTGTACCCTGATTTCTGCTTCTAGAATGAAATAATTTGAATAGTTATTTCAGTTTTAATTTGAAATAAGACGATATAAGAGTGAAACAAATCTGTTTCCAATGTTTCAAAACAAAATATTTTTATTGCTCTAGGAGCATTATACCATAGTATAGTAAGATATATTTCATGCCTAGTCTCTTCTTTGAGATGTCCTTATCTTCTGGCTTGCTCCCGCAATATTACAGCTGATTACAAATGTGTTCATTGGACATACTATTAATGGTGACTTTACTCGTATAGAATTAGTTATGTTTTTATCTTTATTCTCTCAACTAAGTAACTAATGATTTAATTGTAAAGTTCTGTTTTCAATATGATGGAGGTTATATATTATTTATGGGAAAGGACATAAGTGTGGAAGCAATATGCAGACACCCAAGGGCCAAAAGAATAATGAGTCTGTCTTAAGGGAATCCCATCCCTTGGCTTGAATTTTTATGAATTTAAGGCATAACTACTTATACTTACTCTAAACCAAAATCTATAGATAATTTTATCAGTTCCCTCACAAGATTCATTACAAAACATTCAATAAGATGCAAGATGGCAGAGTAGGGAATGACAGCCTGCTCCTCGAGAAACCACAGGAAGTAAGGCAGGTTTACCTAGCAGAAGGAAAGTCATGGAATCACAGGAGCAATTGGAGAATGCAGCTAGAAAGTGGGCCCAGATGGCCAGGCTAAAGGGAAGCTGAAGAACATAGGGCACTCAAACCAGCAGACAGATGGCTCATAGTGCCAAGGAAGCTAGAGGGTTACTGGCTGGAAGACCAGCGTTCAGCAGGCTCAGAGAGTGAAGAAAGTCCTCAGGCAACCAAGGAAGCTTCCTGGTACCCAGTGGGCTCTTGAAGTGGGGGAGCAGCAAGGCACAAAGTTGGGGCCAGCAGTCAGCCAACTCAGGGGAAGAGAGGATTAGGGATGTAGGAGGTAGAATAGGCAGCCCAGAGAGGGGCAAAAGGAGGAAAGACACAACCTGGCCAGAGCTGAAAGGTTCCAGGGAGAGGGGAAGGGGCGCTTATCAGGCAGCTTGTCACACCCACCCACCCTGGAAGAGAGAGGAAATGGTTCAGTGAGAGTGAGGCCTGACAGGCACCTAACAGTCCCGGAGAGAGTGAAGCCAGGGGTGGCAACCAACAAACCAACAGAAGCCGAATTAGCTTGAGGGAAAAGCACAGCTCACACCAAACAGTGTAAATCTTAATAGGTCTACTTCAAGACATATGCTTGTCAAATCGTCCAATGCTCAAGACAAAGACAGAATATTGAAAGCAGCAAGAGAAAGGAGACCCATCACATACAATGGAAGCTTGATAAGATTAAGTGTTAATTTCTCATCTAAACCATGGAGGCATGAGGGCAGGGGTATGGCATAGTAAAGTGCTAAAATAAGAAACTCCTAGCCAAGAGTTCTCTATTTTGCAAAGTGGGTATTCAAAAATGAGGTAGATTTCAAAATATTTGCAAATAAACAGAAAATAAGAGAGCCTGTCAGTAGGATAACTGCCCTTCCAAAAATAATAAAGGGAGTTCAGTATGTTGAAAGGAAAAAAAGAGGAGAGAGTTGGATGAGAGTGTAAGAACAAACAAAAATATAAAAAGAGAAATAAAAACTTTACATGGTTACATAAAATTAAAGAAAATATGGTGGAAGTAATTCCTTGACAGTAGTCACATTTAATAATAATGGATTAAACTCTCCAATGCGGAGACATAGATTGGCAGAATGGATAAGGAAATATGCCACACCTATATGCTGCCTACAAGAAACCCATCTTAGACCCAGGGACATGAGGGTGCTGAAAGTGAATTGGTGGAAAACAATTTTAAAAACAAACAATAACCAAAAAATGGTGAAAGTAACTATATTAAAACCAGACATAATAAACTTTAAATGCAAGATGAGTATAAGAAAAAAAAGGACATTATATCATAATAAAAGTGGTAGTCTGTCAAGGAAGTAAGAAGAATGGTAAACGTTTATGCACCTAGTGAGGCACCTCAAAAGACATGAGGCAAACATTGAAAAAAGTAAATGGAGAAATAAATGTCTCAACAATTATAGTGTGAACTTAAATACACCATTAACAGCAATAGACAGATAATCTCAACAGCATTTTTGTACACCAACAATGATGCCTCTATAATTATAGTGGGGACTTTAATACACCACTAACACCAAGACACAGATCGTCTCCACAGAGGCTCACAAAGGAAACAGAGACCTTGAATATTACATTAGAAGAGATGGACCTAATAGGCATAGACAGTACATTATACCACAATACCGTTGGATAGACATTCTTCTTGAGGGTACATGGATGATTGCTCAGGATAGTCCCCATGTTTGGCCACAGAACAACATTCAGTGAATTCAGAAAGATGTAAATTATACAAATAATTGCTCTGACCTGAAGGCAATGAATCAGTAAGGGATAGAGAATTAAATTAGGAACAAAGATAGGGAAGTTACACAACACACTCTTCAACAATCTGTTGGAGAAAGATGAAATTGCAAAAGAAATCAGAAACCACCTTGAAGTGATTGAAAATGACAACACAAAATATAAAAAACTGAGGGATGCAGCCTAACCTGTACAGAGAGGGAAAGTCATAGACACAGATATCTATATTAAAAAACATAAAAGAGATAAAATGAAAGTCCTAACTGCACACCTGTAGGAATTAGAAAAAGAACAACAAAGTAACTGCAAAGTAAGTAGAAAGAAGGAAATAACAAAGATTAGAGCAGAGATAAATGCAATAGAAAATCAGAAAGCACTAGAAAAAATAAGCAAAACTGAAAGCTGGATCTTTGAGAAGGTTAATAAAGTTTATAAACCCTTAGCTAGACCAACAAAGAAAAAGAGAGATAGAAGATGCAAATAAATAAAATAAGAAATGAGGAAGGGAATATCACCACTGACCCCACAGAAATAAAGTTTCATAAGAGGATACTTTCAAATTTGTACACCAACAATATGGATAATTTAGAGGAAATGGAAAAATTTCTGAACACACACAAGCAGCCTACACTGACAAGAGGAGAAACTGATTAACTCAAAAGACCAATCACAAGTAACAAGATAGAATCAGTCATCAAAACCACCCAATGGGCGGCGGACTTTGACCCAGTGGTTAGGGCATCCGTCTACCACATGGGAGGTCCGCAGTTCAAACCCTGGGACTCCTTGACCCATATGGAGCTGGCCCATGCGCAGTGCTGATGCATGCAAGGAGTGCCCTGCTACACCGGGGTGTCCCCCGTGTAGGGGAGCCCCACACGCAAGGAGTGCACCTCGTAAGGAGAGCTGCCCAGTGCGAAAGAAAGTGCAGCCTGCCCAGGAATGGTGCCGCACACCTGGAGAGCTGACACAGCAAGATGATGTAACAAAAAGAAACACAGATTCCTGTGCCACTGTCAACAACAGAAGTGGACAAAGAAGATGCAGCAAATAGACACAGAGAACAGACAACTGGGGTGGAGGGGAGGGGAGAGAAATAAATAAATAAATAAATCTTAAAAACAAAACAAAACAAAAACTCACCCAAAAAAAAGAGTCCAGGGCCACATGACTTCACAGGTGATTTAATCCAAACATCGGGAAAGAACTAACACTCTTCCTGCTTAAACTCTTCCAAAAAACAGACATGGAGGTAACATTGTCTAACTCATTCTAGGATGTCAACATCACCCTATTACCAAGCCAAACAAAGATGCCACAAGAAGGGATAACTATAGACCAATTTCTCTAATGAGCCTAGATGCTAAAGTCCTCAACAAAAATACTTGCTAAACATATTTAATGGCACATCAAGTGAATTATATAATATGACCAAATGGGTTTCATCCTAGATATGCATTTCAAAATAAGAAAATCAATCAATATAATACATCATATAAACAGATTGAAAGAAAAATAATAATAAGATCATCTTAAAAGATGCAGAAAAACATTTAACAAAATAAATAAAATTTTCATTATAAAAACAGTACAAAAGTTAGGAATAGATGGAAGCTTCCTCAACCTGATAAAAGGTATATACAAAAACACACAGTTAACATCATATTCAAAGGTGAATTCATAAAATCTTTCCCTCTAAGATCTGGAAAAAAAACAAACATGTGCATCGTCACTGCCCTTATTTAACACTATGTTAGAAGAACTTGCTCAAGCGCTCAGGCAAGAAAAATAATAAAAGGCATCCAAATTGGAAAGAAAGAAGTAAATATTTCTCTATTTGCAAATGTCATGATCATTGACATAGAAAGCCCAGGGAAATCTACAATAAATGAGTTCAGTAAAGTGGCAGGTTATATGATAAATGTGCAAACATAAGTAGCCTTTTTGTACACCAATACTGAGCAATCTGAGGAGGAAATTTTTAAAAACCTCATTTATAATAGCAACTAAAGGAATCAAATAAATAGGGATAAATTTACCTAAAGTGTAAAAGACTTATATGCAGTAAACTACACAGCACTGATAAAGGAAATCAAAGAAGGCATAAAAAAATGGAAGAATATTCCATGTTGCTGGAGAGGAAGACTAAACATCATTAAGATGTCTATCTTACCCATTATGATTTACAGATTAAACACTATTACAATAAAAATTAACACAGAATTATTTTTCCTGGATTGGGAAAGCTAACTTTGAAATTTATCTGGAAAGGCAAGGGGATACAAAGAGGCAAAAACACATTGAAATAGAAAACAAAATCAGAGGACTCACACTGCCTGCCTTTAAAACATACTAAAAGACAACAGTGGTCAAAACTGCACGGTATTGACACAAGGATAATCATATTGACCAATGGAATCTAGTTGAAAGTTCTGATACAGATCCTCACACATACTATCAACTGATATTGGACAAACCCAGCAAGCCCACTCAACTAGGAGAAAATGGCCTCTTTGACAAATGGTGCTGTGAGAACTGGATATCCATAACCGAAAGATTAAGAGAGGAACACCATTTCACAGTTTATACAAGAATTAACTCAATATGGATCAAAGATCTAAATATAAGGGCCAAAAACATAAATCTCTTGAAAAATAATGTAGGGAATCATCCACAAGATTATGTATTAGGAAATGGTTTCATGAACTTTACATGCAAAGCATGAGCAATAAATGAAAAAAAAAAACATAAATAGGACCTCTTCAAAATTAAAAAGCTTTGCACCTCTAAGCATTTTGTCAAGAAGGTGAAAAGGCAGCCTACTCAATTGGAGAAAATATTTGCTAACCATTTATCTGATAGAGGTCTAATATCAGCATGTATAAAAAAATCCTACATCTCAAAAATAAAAAGGCAAAAAAAAAAACTATTTAAAATGGGTAAGTGATTTGAATACATACTTCTTAAGAAGAAATACAAATTGCTTAAAAGCACATGAAAAGATGCTCAAAATCACTAGCTATTAAGGAAATGCAAATCAAAACTACAAGGAGATATCATCTTACACCCATTAAATTGGTGGTTATTACAAAAAGAATTAAAAAAACAACAACTGCTGGAGAAGATGTTGAGGAATGGGAACAGTTATCCACTGCTGGTGGGAATATAGAATGTTGCAGGCATCGTGGAGGACAGTTTGGCAGTTCCTCAGGAAATTAACTATAGAACTGCCTTATGATTCAGTAATCCCACTGCTGCGTATATATCCAAAAGAATTAAAGCAGGGGCAAGAAGAGATATAGGGACATCAAAGTTCAAAGCAGCATTAATCACTTTTGCCAAAAGTTGGAAACAACCGAAATGTCCATTAACAGTAAGGGATAAACAAATATTGGTATATGCATTCAGTGGTATATTACTGAGCTGTAAGAAAGAATGCAGTGTTAACACATGGGATTACATGAATGAATCTTGAAGACCTTATAATGAGTGATGCCAGACAGGAACTGAAAGACAAATATTACATGATGTCACTGAAAGGAATTAAGTGAGTTGAGCTGACTCACAGAGGTAGATTCTGGAAAATAGGTTTCAGGAGACAGAAAGGGAGAGTGAGTTTGTGAGTCAATGTCCATATGGGCAAAAATCTATGATAATGTGGAAAGCTATTGTGCAGTGGATGGGCATGAAAGTGGTATAGTGGTACTGTGATGATATTGGGTGGGGAAGTGCTGGGGTGTGAGGGAGTTAGTGTGGGAAGGTGGGTTGGGTTGTCCATGGAACTGCGAGAAGGGTTAGGGGAGGGAACAGGTGACCTCTGTGGGTTTGCAGGTATGTGGTTGAAACTACAATATTGGGAATGTTCTTTCAGCAAATATTGCAGGGGAGGGTTACTGGTTTAGGATGGGGATATGTGTGGCATGCAGGACTGGGCAGACCTGAGGCAGGCTGCGAGGGAGTATGAGAAAGTTGACCTTGTCATAGTTTTCTGTATCTGTGGGTGTAGAGCCGCAGAATGCATGGAAAGTTGTAGGATTCCCATCCTGGGGAGTCCTTCTCTGTTCTCAAATAATGGGGCTGGAGTCTCATAGGAGCATAGGAAGTGCCTAATGAGGAAAGACTGGTCAGTATGTCAAGGCCTCAGAGTTGTTGCAAGCAGTAATGAATCTTCTTCTTCAGGGAATGAAGTGGTGATTGTCATGGGTTTTGAGGGGAGGGAGAGGGAGAAATAATTGTATTGGAACATGTTGATTTGAGGGTTGATGGAATTGTTCTACATGATCTCATAATGATGGATACAAGCCATGTAAGGTGGAGTGGATATCACCATCCCAGGGGCCAAAGGATGGAGGAATGAAATATGGACCAGAGGGGACTTACTGACATTCTACTATAGAACTGTTGTGACTCTAACAATGGAAAAAATTGTATTATTGATGTGAAGACAGTGATGACAGTAGTTGCCGAGGGCAGGGAGAGGGAAGAAGAAAAGTAATGTGGGTGTATTTTCAGGACTTGGACTTGTCCTAAATGATAGTGCAGGGACAGATGCTGAACATTATTTATCCTGCCATAACCCAGTGAATGGACTGGGAGAGAGTGTAAACTATAATGTAAATTATAATCCATGCAGTACAGCAGTGCTCCAAAATGTGAGGGAAGTGGTCGGAGGGCCTCGCAGCAGGTAAGACCGACGCCAGGGATACTCACCGAGACTGGCTGATGCCGCAGGTCTGCTT
Source organism: Dasypus novemcinctus (assembly GCF_030445035.2). Classification (NCBI taxonomy): domain Eukaryota; kingdom Metazoa; phylum Chordata; class Mammalia; order Cingulata; family Dasypodidae; genus Dasypus; species Dasypus novemcinctus. Next base: position 196,945,727 of record NC_080674.1, on the reverse strand, counting down.
TATTGCGGAAGTGCACACATTTTTATAGGGCACAGGGTGACGTGTAAGCCGCTCATTGGCTCAGCCACTAGAAGCCTCTGATTGATCACCATAAGCAGTTGCTAGGGAAAGTTTTGAAATCTGAGGGCGGGTACTAATGGGCGGCTGTCAGGGTTAATGAGAGCCTGAAGCGAAGGTTCCGGCACTGGCACCATGGCTGGCACTTTGGAGCGGGCTTTCAAGGAGGCGGATTATCTACCTCATACTTGATGCCTGCAGGGGAGGCGTGTATCAACCTCAGACCCTGGTTTCAGCTACTTGTGCCAGCCATATTTTTGCCTGCCTGTGGACCCTTCCTTCAGTTCCCCCTTCTTTTTAATTTAAGGCGAGGGTGGCTAAGGCTATAAGCTTTTGTTTTGTTTGAATAGCTTGGATAGTACGCATTATACATTTCCAAAGAGTGAACATAAGCAGTAGTACAATTATGGCACCATACGTGATTAAGGAAGAGGGGGAAAACAAGGAGGTTAATTTTTGTAGGATGTCTTCGAATATGCCAGTGGAGTAGGCGGGAAGGTTTAAGTCTGCTATGTCATTAATGTCTTGTTGCAGGTTGCATGTAAAGTTCCAAAAGCTAGTATTATATGAGGTGATGATCCATTTGCGAAGATCGTACCGGTGTACCGGTGGAGTGGGTGGTAGTTAGACACGGGCGCCAAGTGAAATCTAATTCTAGGTTTGTGGAGAAGTTACCAAGAAGGTCACAGAGTGGCAAGTCAGGTTTTCGTGTTCCTAGGAGCTGAGTATTATTCTGAGTGGGGAGTGGCCAAGTGCCATTAAGCATGAAGAAGGTTCCTCGCGGGATGTTAAAGTCCCCCATGGTCATATTGCGGAATATGATGGAGTTTATGTAAGGGAAGGTGGAGGCATTGTATCCTGGCTGATAGAAGTATCTTATGGTGGTTATGTTTATGGGACGTCTTTGTTGATGCATGAGAAGTATCGCATCCGTGGGGGGTGTCATGTCGCTAAGGGAGAGATTGAACCGGACAGAATGGACTTTGGTTTCGGGATCACAGGGCAAGGATAGATTGCATGATGTGGTATATGGTCTCGGGAAGTTAGGACTTTCAGAGGTTAGAAAGAGGAATCCAGGAGGGTGGCAAACTGCATCCCAGACTATATCTGCAGCGCTGGGGTTTAGCAGAGAGAGGAGGAGAATGAGCAGGGCGTATAGCGTCGTAGGGGGAGAGTGATTTTGCCAAGCTCGCCAGTAAAGGGAGTGGAGCTCGGTCAGGAGCCGGTCATCGGACGGTATTCTCGGTATCATGTTGGTGCTGAGTCGCCTCATCTGGTAGATCACTGTGCGCAGGCGACATCTCTCGCGGCGCGATGACCGTCGAGCCGGTGTAGGGCTTGTTGTTTCTGCCCGGGATCCAGATAGGTTGCGCTGCATCATCTGGAAAAACACAAGCGAATCCTCTCCCTTGGGTTAACAGGGGACTAGGGCCTTTCAATTTATTGTCTTGAGGATCCTTCCAGTGCACTAACGGTACAGGTGTGGGTATTATTGATGGACCCCAGTCTTTGTGTAAAGCGGACAGTCCATTTTTGTCAAAGGTTAAAAGGTTAAGTTGTATTAATGCCATGGTAACTAGCTTGTCAGGGCTTGCCTGAGGGTATAGGGAGTGCTCCTTTTCAATTAATTGTTTGAGCTGGTGATGCGTTTTTTCAATGATTGCTTGCCCTTGGGGACTATAGGGTATGCCAAAGTGATGGGTTATATTATATAGATGCAGGAATTGACGGAAGGATTCGCTGCGGAATGCAGGCCCATTATCTGTTTTTAGGTCCCAGGGCACACCCATAAAGAGGATGGCTTGTCGTAGGGCTTTTATGCAATGCTTGGCTTTTTCACTAGAAAGGGCGATGGCATAAGTTAGGCCAGAATAGGTATCTTTGACTACATGGACATATTTTAGTTTGCCAAATCTGGGTATATGAGTGACATCCATTTGCCATCGCGAGTTAGGTTTTAATCCTCTAGGGTTTACCCCCTGAGGCTGTAAGGGCCCGAGTGGTAAAAACAGAGCACAGTTACTACAGGAGCGTACAAGATGTTTGCAAATGTCCACAGGGAGGTCAGGTAAGAGATGTTTAAGGGATGCTGCCGAGAAATGGAAACGAGCATGGAGTGTTTTTGCTTGATCTATGAGATCTTTGGAAAGGGTATTAACTATTATGATGGAAACCTGGGCATCTGCTAATGCATTTCCAGCCGTTAATGGTCCAGGGAGATTGGAATGGCTGCGTATATGCATGATGTACCATGGATAGGCTCTACGTTGTAGTGTCTCGTTCAAGAGTTGTATAGCTCGGTCAAGTGGAGCCTGGGTTGGAAAGAAAACGCTGAACGAAAGGACTTTGCAAAGTTGGAAGGCATATTGACTGTCTGTAAAAATATTGACGGCTTCCTGAGTGTAGGTTTGTAGGGCTGCTATGATAGCCAAGATTTCCCCTCTTTGTACTGTGTTGTTTAATGTGAAGCGTTGTTGGTCTGGCATTTTTCTACCTTGGGTATATGAGACAAACCCGAAGGCACCTTTGGATGCATCAGTGAATACGGTACTTGCCTGAGGGATAGGTGAGGTGGAAGGGAATGCATATCCTGGCTGAAAAGGTAGGGCTTTTACTGCCTGTAGCATTTTGCTGGTTGGATAGTGATTGTCAAAGGTTCCTGTGTAGGTGGAGAGCAGAATTTGCATGGAAAGATTATCTATTATTAACGTATTAACTTGCTTAGTGGATAGAGGCCATATGATGTTTTCGGGATCTGTATTATAAGTGTGTCTACTCAAGAAAACCAGATCGAGGGCTAGTTGGATGAATGCCTCAACTATTGGTGTACACTTAGAGAGTTTGGATTTTGAGAGATGTGCCCAGATAAGAGGCCCATCTTGCCATAGCAGACCCATAGGCATCTCAGGTGTATTAAGTATAAGTGCCTTTATAGGTCATTGAGGATTATGTCTTTGAGTGGATGATATTGCCAGGGCTTCTGACACCTGTTGTATGGCTTGTTTGGCTTGTGATGTGAGTTTGATTTTGGTGTTTGGATAATCTGGTGCGAGGGGAGATTGTCGTAGGAGACTAAAAGGAGGTTCTAAATGTGCAGCTGATATGGGCAGATTAGGTCTTAGCCAATTGATGTTTCCACAAAGTTGCTGAAGTTCAGTGAGTGAGGCGCTATCTGGAATTTTTAATTTTGGTGATATAGGCTTAATGTGATTAGTGACATGGTAGTCAAGGAAGGTAAAATGTGGTAATTTTTGTATTTTTTCTTGTTTAATGAGGTCACCCCTCGGGCTGAAGTGTGGTTTGCTGGCCTGGCGGGGGAGCAGCCGCGGCAGGCCAAGCCGCTGCCCCCATAATAGGGTGGCTGGTCGGACTCACCGCCACCCCTGAAGGAAGCTCGGCATGGGCGCAGAGTGCCCTCAGGTCTCTCCTTCTTGGCAGCCATGCTTCCGTGGCCGCCCCTCCTCCCGGATGGCGCCACCCGATGCCTGTGGGGCGGCACCCTTCTTCTTCTTTCTCCCTGCGCAGGCGCAGGGCGGAAAATTCCAGTCTGCCCTTTTCCCCTCCCCCGACAGCAGCAACAGCCAGGCGTGGGCAGAAAAATCCAGTCTGCCCTTTTCCCTTCCCCCAACAGCAGCAACAGCCAGGCATGGGCGGAAAAATCCAGTCTGCCCTCCACCCCAGCAACAGCAGCCACCAATCCCTAAACCCTGCCCCTTCCCCCAGCAACAGCGACAGCCAATCCCTAACCACCACCCCTACCCCGTCCAGTACCGCCCACTGACCTTTCGCCGGCAACCAATCAGAACAGGGCGTGGCTTCAACCAATCAGCCTTCCCCAGCCCCTATAAAACTGTTGCCTCTCCCTCAGTAAAGTGGACTTGCGTGTTTACCTTGTCTCCGCGGTAGTTCTTCTGCCGTGCGCCCTCCAGTCCTGAGAGCCCCCGGCAAGGGCCTGGCCTCCCTTGTCCCCAGTTCATCGCCTGCTTCTCCGGGCGACCCCTTCGTCGCTGGCTTCGCCGGGCGACCCCGTCAGCCGAACCGCGCAACCCCTTGTGAGACTGATCCCTCGTCTGCTGCCGGACCGACCCCTCGTCCCAGGTGGGACCAACCCCTCGTCCCAAGCAGGACTGACCCCTCGTCCAGAGCTGGACCGACCCCTCGTCCGCAGCCAGACCCCACCTCTACCGACCGAGCAAGCCGCTGCAGTTTAATATGCAGCCCAATGGAATTCAGGTTTTCTTGCAACTGATTAAGGCCTTGGCTTAATTGTTGTTCATTTTTGTGAGCTATGAGTATATCATCCATATAATGGACAATAAAAAATTGCTCCCTCAGTGGTTGGACTGCTACATTAACAAAGTTTTGACATATGGTAGGGCTGTTTTTCATGCCTTGCGGCAGGACAGTCCATTGATATCTAGAGTTTGCTCCCTGATTGTTGGGAATAGGGACTGTGAATGCAAACTTGTGTTTATCGTTTGGATGTAAGGGAATGGAAAAGAAGCAGTCCCTGACATCTACGATGCAGATATGATAATTACAAGGAATGGCTGATGGATGCGGCAATCCTGGCTGTGGAGAGCCCATTGGTAGAATATGTTTGTTTATTTCTCTTAAATCATGTAGAAGCCTATATGCATTTTTATCCTTTTTGTGAATGACAAAAACTGGTGTGTTGTAAGGGCTAGTGGAGGGTTCTATGTGTTTCTTTTGAAGTTGTTCATCCACTAGTTTTTGTAAGGCTTGTAATTTGTGGGATGGAAGTGGCCATTGTTCTACCCATATAGGGTCCTCTGTGTCCCATTGCAGAGGAGTGGGTGGTGGTTTTACCACAGGAACAATGGCCTGCATTATTGGGGGTGATCGGTGGTAATGACTGCCTGACTTTGCTCTAGGATATCTCGACCCCATAATATAGTAGGAAGGGCTGGTACAAAGAGTGGCTGGAAGACTCCAGAATGCCCTTCTTCATCCTCCCATGGGATGAGGCATTTTGTTTGCCTAGATGCTGCTTCTCCTGTTGCTCCTTGTATGGGAGGGCCATCTTTTATTTCCCATAGATGTTCATAGCAAGCAGGGAAACAGGAGACTTCAGCTCCCAAGTCTAAGGTGCCATGAAACCATTGACCTCCGGCTTTTATTGCTAGCAGGGATTTGTTTTGGTGTACCGGAATGGTCCACATTATGGTTTTGGATATGGGGGAACCCCTTTGTTGTGGGGCTGGGGTTTGCCCCCTGAGGAGTTTAAAGGCTTGCCTTGCCTGTCTGTCTTTGACCTACAATCTTTTGCCCAATGGTAGCCTCTTCCGCATCTAGGACAGGGAGTGGGTGGTTTTATTTTGTTCTCTAATTTTTTCTTAGGGCATTCCTTAGCAAAGTGGCCTGATCCTCTACAATTAAAACAATTTCCAGGGTTATTCAGGAGTAAGGCTTGAGCTAAACTATTAGCGAGGGTAGTGGCTAAGACTTGCGTTGATTGGTCTAAGTCCCGACATTGCATAATCCAGTCGTGTATCTCGGCAGTGCGCATAGTGCTTATTGCTTGCTTACACACAGTGTTCGCCCCCTCTAGTATTAATTCACGAGCCAATGCTTCTTGAGCCTGTGGGTTATCTACTTTCCTGATGCAGGCTTCTTGCACTTGCGATACGAATGCAGAGAAGTCTTCATTTTTCCCCTGAAGCAATTTAGTAAATTTTTCAACTTTTATGGCAGAACAGTTTTTAAAAGCCTTTAAGGCACAATTTTTCACTTGATCAAAGTACATTGGGGGCGCCTGTGTATAGACTGCTGGATTATTGTATAAACCTGTACCTAGCAAGCACTCTAGATTTAAGGGGACACCTTGCTGTCTGTTACTTTCTGCTTGTAGCTCGCATTGATCTTGGTAATGGGCTTTCCAATTGACATATTGTCCTGGGTTTAGTACTGCTCTGGCTAGGTGGTTCCAATCTAGGGGAATATTTAAATTGATGGCTAAGTTATCCAATAACTGTTGGGCGTATGGACTGTTAAGTCCGTCTTCCTTTACGGCCTCACGGAGGCACTTAATGTCTCCGTGCTCATGAGGATATCAAGGGAGAGGCCGTTGTGGGGTATGGTTCATGTTCATGGGGTATATGGGTAGTGCTGTTTCTGTTTCTCGATTTTCCATCGGGCTTTCCCATTGTTCTCGGTTGGAATCTTGGGCTTGGCACATGGCTTGAAAATAGGCATTAGTGGTTGGAATGCCTGGCCAAAGGGGTGTAGTTTGCTCATATAGAGCAAAGAGAGGACTTGCCTGGGGTAAAACGGGGTTTTTTGAGCCCTTGTAGGGAACTTCAGTCCCAAAGCCATTATGAGCTGAACTGAAGGCACTAAATGGGGAAGCAGCGGTTCCATAAGATGGCGGAGGAGAGGTAGCCGCTCCCTTCTTTTCAGGAAGTTCTGTTTTAGGAAGTTCCGGGTATATGGACTGCCCTTGGGTTGGGGATGAAGAAGAAGGCATAAGTTCGCCATCTTGGCAATCTGCGCTTTCGTTTGTCTTGCAGGGCAGATTAAATTGTTTTTCTCCCCTTTTTAACCCTTCTTTCCCTTCCTTAGGGTAATCATCAGTTGAGTGGTCTGAGGGCTGGTCTAAGAGGTTATTGAGTTGAAAAACTAGCGATGTTTGGTCCGAGGGGGTTTCTTCATCATTATCGGATGAAGGATCTTGTTTGTCTAGTTGGTAGGCGGCTGTTGGTGGGGCTGTGCCTTGGAGACAGGATTTTATGGTAAGGAGCGTGGGGATTCATCCGGGGGGAAAACTTCTCTTTTCATGTTCCATGGCAGCAGTGACCTGATCAATTAGCATGCGGTAGGTGTCAGGGTCCCATAAATTGGCAGTTGCTAGCCATGGGTTAAAAGGAAGGAGCAAAGTCCAATAGTGCTGAAGTCGTCAGGCAGGAACCCAGCACTGGTGGCATTCTAAGAGCGCTGCAGCCCCTGATACTAATGACTGTGCTTGTGAGCCTACAGGCCTGAAATAAGAACAAGGCCTAGAGCAGCACTGTGCCTGGGAATCTCCTCCTGACAGCCTTCATGTTACTCAAATGTGGCCAGTCTTGAAGCCTAACTCAGCATCTAAATGCAATGCCTTCCCCCCAGTGTGGGACATGACACCTGGGGATGAGCCTCCCTGGCACCGAGGGATCACTATCAACTAACAACTGATAATGCAACTGGAAAATGACCTTGAATTGAAGGTTCGATGTGGATCAGTAGAATATCCCTGTCTACATAGAATAATATGACTTTAAAATGCTGTTTGACCTACTGTAAGGGGGAAATAGAAAGGAGAAATGAGTTTATATGGCTATGAGTCTCTAAAAAAAAAAAAAGAGTTTGGAGGCTGTCAGAAGGATTTTCCTTATGCACAACTGAGCAGAGTCTAAGAGACAGATAAAGTAGATACAATCCCCAGGTATTGGTTCCTTTGAGGGCTAAAGGGACCCACGGGTTCTACGGTCATGGCAGATAGGGTTCACTGCCATGTCAGATGGCCCTTCTATGGAGCTGGTGTTTCTGAGTGATGAAACTGGACCCAGAGGGGATCTCTTTTCATAAGACTATCATGCTACTTTACTGGAATTATAGTTGGTATTGGGCTTTAAGATATATTTAGGGGATTGAATCTTTTTACTGACAATATGATAGCCAGGCCCTGAGCCTCAACAGACTCCAGCTCCTACAATCTGAATTATTGGACTCACCTCACTCAGCTAAGATGGAGTTGAAGAAGGGCAACCACCACACCATGGCGCCTAGAGGGCCTACAACTGAAAGCAGGAGGATTGCATCCAGTAACCATGTGGAATCTGAGCCTCCTCTTGACATAGAGGTGCAATGGACACAACCAATCCAAGGACCTCAGAGAAAAGGTGGCAATGGAGTGGGAAAAGTGGACATGCTGGCTGTTGGGTATGGGGAATGGCAGGAAGAGATGAGATGTGGAGGTGCCTTTGGGACTTGGAGTTGCCCTGGATGGTGCTTCAGGGGCAATCACCGGACATTGTAAATCCTCCCAGGGCCCACTGGATGGAATGGGGGAGAGTGTGGGCCATGATGTGGACCAATGACCATAGGTGCAGAGATAACCAGAGATGTACTTACCAAATGCAATGGATGTGTCATGATGATGGGAGTGAGTGTTGCTGGGAGGGGGGGAGGGGTGCGGTGGGGGTGGTGGGGTCGAATGGGACCTCATATTTTTTAATGTAATATTTTTACAAAATCAATTAAAAAAATCAAAAAAATCAAAAAAAAAAAATAAAGGCCTCCAGTAAAATTAACCATTATGGGTAATTATAAATATCAGTACTATTGTATTGTAGTAATTATAAATATCAGTACTATTGTATTGTACTTTTGTTATGTAACTCTACTTCTTGTTTCATACAGTCATTAAAATGCAAATGCATAAAAACTAACAATAAATCTATGGTTTCAGATAAAAAATAAAATAAAAAACAAACAAACAAACAAAAAAACTAAGAGCGCTGCAAGCGCCCGTACCTGCGGGGCTTGGTGTTTAGAAAGCGCGGAGCCCATGATGTGGGCGGGGGGTCTTACCTGAGGTTTGCCAAGGGTCCCTGTTTGGGCACCAGTTGAGGGAAGTGGTCGGAGGGCCTCGCAGCAGGTAAGACCGACGTGAGGGATACTCACAGAGACTGGCTGATGCCGCAGGTCTGCTTTATTGCGGAAGTGCACACATTTTTATAGGGCACAGGGTGACGTGTAAGCCGCTCATTGGCTCAGCCACTAGAAGCCTCTGATTGGTCACCATAAGCAGTTGCTAGGGAAAGTTTTGAAATCTGAGGGCGGGTACTAATGGGCGGCTGTCAGGGTTAATGAGAGCCTGAAGCGAAGGTTCCGGCACTGGCACCATGGCTGGCACTTTGGAGCGGGCTTTCAAGGAGGCGGATTATCTACCTCATACTTGATGCCTGCAGGGGAGGCGCGTATCAACCTCAGACCCTGGTTTCAGCTACTTGCGCCAGCCATATTTTTGCCTGCCTGTGGAGCCTTCCTTCAAAAATGTATTCACCAAATGCAATGAATGTGCCACAATGATGAAAGAGGTAGTTGAGATGAGAAGAGTGAGGGTGTGGGGTGTGGGATATATGGAAACCTCTTATGTTTTTAAATGTAACAGTTTTTGTGATCTATGCTTCTTAAAAAAGGACAATTAAAAATTTAATTTAAAAAAATTATAAAAGTGCATGGTCCAATATGTAAACCGCAATGTCAACCATTGATTGTGGTTCAAAACAATATTTCAATATTTGTACATATATTGTAACAAATGTGCCATCCACATGTAAAATGTTATTAATAAAGGAAGGGGAAAAAGAGGTATAAATGAATCCCCTAAAATCTGTATGTGACTTTTCTGTAACCTTAATGTTCTTTGAAGCCAATATGAAAAAAAGAAGATGACAGGGGAATAAACAGAAAAAAACTGTTACCATACATACAAGACAACTTATCTTAGAGTGATGAAAGAAATAATGTCAAAAAAGTTATTTTAATTTTATGTTTATATTTATTTTTATTAGTCAATAATGTTTTTAAAAATTATTTGCATTTTATTTATTATTTTTAAAACTATCATAATTCTTTTCTGTATTAATTTCATTTGGTTATTATGCTGGCTTCATTTTTTTAAGATTTTTTTTATTTGGTTATTTATTCCTCTCCCCTTGTTGTTTCTGTGCTTGGTGTTTGTTCTCTCTGTCCATATGCTGTGTGCTCTCTGTATCTGCTAGTCTGCTCTTTGGGAGGCACTGGAAAGTGATCATGGGACTTCTGATGTGGGAAAGAGGCATTCAATTACTTGAGCCACCTCAGTTACCTGGTTTGTTGTGTATCTCATTGTCTTTCCTCTGAGTCTCTTTGTTGCATCTTCTTCATGCATCAGCTCACGACACCTGCCTGTCATGCCAGTTTGCCTTCACCAGGAGGCCCTAGGAACCAAACCTGGGACCTCCCATATTATAGATGAAAGCTCAATCACGTGAGGCAAATCTGCTTCCCTGTTGGCTTCATATTTGAAGAAGTTTTTGGATCACAAAGGATTTACAAATGTGTCAGGGAAAGATCATTGGTGTGAGTTTTCAATGATAGGGATGCATGGGAAGATGTTCACCTGGGGCATACTTATAAGGCATATGAATGTATTCAGGTGTTCATGGAGCATTGTCACGGTGGGTGGAGATTCACACAGTAACAGTAAGAATATTGACTTCTCACCCTGAGAAGCTCTGTCACATTCTTTAATAGGACAGCAGGAATCCCCTGAATACAGGAGCAGTAACTATTGAAGGAGGATAGACCATTGACAGGCTCTTGGTATTGATGACCAAATGACCTCAACATATAATTTTGATTTACCTTAACCATCAGTTTTGGGGGCTGCTTGACCTTTGTCCTGCAAAGAAGAGAATGAACAAAATTTCTTGATGTTTCCTCCTGCTGCAGAAGAAGAGTAGACAGTAAACAAAGCACATGTAGCTACCTCCTTTCAATCCTGCCTTTCACACAGTTTCCCCATTAAATGTTCAGGGCCCTTAGCTCCACCTCACCCAACATTGGGTTAGAGAATTTTCTATTAGTTCAAGGGAGGTTTCTCACACCAAAACCTCAAAGTGTCCTTGTCCTTTCCTCTTCCAGATATTAGATCTCTGTCAGCATTATATCTTCATCACAGACATTATCAAAGAATATGTATGATTTTATATTCAACCCTATTTGCAAGCTAACAAACTAGAGAGTCGTTTCACGGAAGCTGGCAGAAGGCATGAGGATTCTGGATCTGAAACAAAAGGCTTTATTTTTCATTGCACAACTGACAACAATATCTTCATGTTAATATTATTCCTCTTGCTCACTCTTTCCCCCTGCAAGTTCCATGATATTAATACAAAGGAACTTAGGTATATGCTGCACAAATAATAGATTTGTGCTATAAGTGAGGGACTTGGGCATATGAATCCCCCAATTTTGTTCTTTAAAGATTTATTTTATTTCTTTCTCTCCCATTGACTCCATTTTCTGCTCTCTGTGTCCATTCACTGTGTGTTTTTCTGCATCCACTTGTATCAATTGAGGGGCACTGGGAAACTGCATCTCTTTCTTGTTGAGTCATCTTTCTGCATCATTTCTCCGTGAGTGCAGCACCACTCCTGGGTTGGCTGTGTTTTTTTCACGTGGGGTGGCTCTCCCCATGGGGGGCACTCTTTGTGCATGGGGCACCCCAACCCTGGGGTGCCCCTGCGTGGCACAGCACTCCTTGCACACAGCAGCACCGTGCATGTGCTGGCTTACCACATGGGTCAGGAGGCCCAGGGAATCAAACTCTGGAACCTCCATATGGCAGATGGACACTGTCATTGAGTCATGTCCACTTCCCAGAATCCCCCAATTTTTAACTGGATTATCATGAAGTTTGCCCTAGTTTTTCTTATATTACGTATATTACAGTCAGCAGGTAATTAATATGACCTATGCCCCAGAGAAATAAATTAATAACATCTTGAAAGCTGGCTTGCATTACAAGAATCATTAAAAATTTATTTTGAAATAAGCTGATGAATACGTGAAAAAGTTGAGATACCCATTGAGAAATATATCCTAATAGGGACAACTTTCACATTAAAATATGGGAAAAATCAATCCCATGACCAAAAAGAGTTTGAAGATTTTTTTTCTCCAAGTCCCATCTTGCTGGTGTGGCAAAGTGGGATTGCTAAAAGATAAGATGATAGATAGAATAGTATGAATAAACATCTCCAAGGATGGGGAGATGTTAACCTATTTGACACAATGGCAAGTGAGAGCAAATGAAATCAAATTATGATTTATTTTCAGAATGAACTGTATTTATAGTTGTTTTTAGAAAAACATCAATCCATACTCCCACCACATAAAAAGTCCATTCTTAATGAATGGCTGATTGAAATTTTAAAGAATAATAATGAAATATTTATAAGAAAACAAAAGAGAACATTTCTATGGCATTAGAAAAGAAAAATATTTATAAAGGAAAAAAATTTAAAGGGGTGAATGCAAATTAGATTTTAGTAGAATTAAGAGCTTATCAGAGAGAGAGAAAGAGAATCAGGGACAGAGAAGTTAAGAACTTGTTTCCAGATTACATAAAGAATGCTTAGAAACCGAAAAGAGAATGAAAGAAAATTCAACTGAGAAAAAATGAACGGAGTAAATGAACAGGCATTTCCCAGAAAGAGTCAGCAAGGGGCTGATAAACATGTGAAAACATGTTCAGCTTCTTTAGTAAACCATTAACTTGTAGCATGACACAACAACCAGAAGGCTAAAATGAAAATGACAAAAATAATCAAATGTGGATAATGATGTGGATAAAGAAGAAATCTCATCCACTTAAGGTGTGTGTGAAAATTGCTGCAGAAATATAGGAAAACAGTTTGGCATCATCATCTATGTCAGAATGGATGTAAACATGATGAATAATTTCAGTAAACACATATAGGTAACAAAAATTCATACATTTCACCAAAACACAAATTCTGCCATTTGAATACCTACACTAATGATCATAACTCCATAATGAAAATTATTCACATGCACATAACCAATGGAATTAATATATTAAATATTTGATAATGATACAATGGAAATTTATAGAACAATCCTAATGAATGATCCACAAGAACTTGTATCAGTACATATTAAGTCACAAAAAACATAAGGAATGGAAACTCTACTTACAAAAACATTATTGCTAAATGATTCCATTTATATAAAGTAAAAAGCAGAAGGAACTGCTCAATGGTAATACCTGTCAGACTAGTGTTTCCAGTGTGGATAATGGCATGGAGGAAACATAAAATGATACTGGAGCATATCAATATTCTGGTTTGGGTGGTGTTACAATTTGCAATTATTTCTGTGAATCCCAAAAAGAGAAATATTATGTTTGTAAACTGTTCTATTCTTCTGGGTGTGTCGCCCTCTGATTATTAAATTCATTTGATAATATTAAATTCATTTGAGGGACTCTTAATTAAATTACCTCTTAAGAGTAGGGCTTTGATTCTACCATGTGAGTAACACTTGACTCAGGTTGAGTCCCTGACTCTTGGTGGACCAATATAAATTGACACTCAAGAAGAAATGTTGGGAAGAGGGAGAGCTCTGTCAAAGTTTATCCTGGGGCCCCAGGGAGAGATAAGTCATTTGCCTGGTAGTTTACAGCTGACCTTGGAAACAGAACCATGTAGCTGAAATTGATACAGAAGGCCCAGAAATAAATGAGCTCTATGTTGGGAGAGAGAGGAAGCCCTGAGAGACATGCCTTATGCCAGCCTGCAGCTGAGAGAAAGGAAGACCAGAGGGGAAGGCTGAACCCATGCAGAGATCACTGGCCAGCTTGCTTCAACATTTGGCAACTGACTCTGGTGGGAAAGCAACCTTGAGTTGAACTCTTTAGGGCCTTGTAACAATAACTTTTTAACTCAAATAAAGTACCTTTTATAAAAACCAAAAGATTTCTGGTACTTTGCATTGACACTCCACTGGCAGACTAATACAAGTAGTTTGCTCAGGATTTGGAAGTTCTCCATGTAATATCAATACATACATCTTATAAATAGTCTTAAATACATAAAAGCAATGTAAAAGGTTGGTAGAACATTATGACAGACACAACTTAGTGATTTGTAGGTTCAATGCCAGACAACCACAATAAAATGAATATCACAATACAGTGATTAAAAAAAATTTTTGGTTATCCAGTGATCATAAGCTATGTTTATGCTGTACTATGGTCTATTAAGTGTGTAATAGCATTACGTCTAAGAAAATGTACATAGGTTCATTTAAAAACTCTTTATTGCTAAAATAAAATGCTTATCATCTTCTGATTCTTCAACAAGTCATTACCTTTTTCCTGGTAGAAGGTCTTTCCTATACGTAAATGGTTGCTGAATGGTAACAGTGGAGTTTGTTGAAGTTTGGATTGGCTGTAATGATTTCTTAAAATAAGACAATAATTAATTTTGTTGCATTGATTGACTTTTTCACAACAGATTTCTCTGTAGTATGCCATGCTGTCTGATAGCATTTTATACACAGTAGACATTATTTCAAAATTGGAATCAATCCTTTAAAACCCTGTTGCTACATTATCGATGAAGTTGGTGTAATGTTCTAAATCTCTTCTTGTCGTTTTGACAATGTTCACAGGATCTTCACAGAAAATTCCATCTCAAGAAACCTCTTTCTTTCCTCATACGTTAAAAAACAAATCCTTATCTATTCAAGTTTTGATATGAGATTGTAACAATTCAGTTACTTCTTCAGGTTCCACATTTAATTCTAGTTATCTTGCTATTGCCACATCTGCTGAGATGTCTTTCACTGACATCTTCAATGCCTCAAAGTCATCCAAGATTGGAATCACCTTTCTTCAAACGTCTTTTGATGTTGATATTTTGATATCCTACCATGATCCATGTTTGTTCTTCATGGTATCAAAAAGAGCAATCCTTTCCAGAAGGTTTACAATTTACTTTTCCACATCCATATGAGGAATCACCGTCTATGGCAGTTATGGCTTACAAAATCTATTTCTTCAATAGTAAGACTTGAAAGTCAAAATTAACTCCTTGATACATGCACTGCAAATGGATGTTGTAGCAAAGTCATGAATTTCATTGTACATACTCATCAGTGCTTTGTCATCAGTGTGTTGTCAATGAACTGTGATATTTAGAATGGTATTATTGATTCTGAGCAGTAGGTGTCAACAATGGGCTTAAAATATTCAGCAAATTGTGTTGTTAACAGATTTGCTATCAGCCAGGCTTTGCTATTCCATTTTAGCATAATTCTTAAGGGTCCTAATTTGCAGTGTAGTAAATGAGCACTGGCTTCAACTTAAAGTCAGCAGCTGTATTTTCCCCTAATATTAGAGTCAGCCTGAGCTTCCAAGCATTGAAGTCAAATCAAATTGACTTCTCTTTTCAGTTATGAAAGTCCTAGATGTCAATTCTTCCAATAGAAGATTGTTTCCTCTACATAAAAAATCCTTCAATCTGCACTTCTTCTTCTTCTAGATAACTTGTTTTAGCATTTATTTCAGCACTTGCTGCTTCATATTGCATTTTTATGCTTTGGAAGTGAGTTATTTCCTTATTTCTCATGCAGTGATCTATGCTACCTTAGTTTTTCTTTTTCATCTTCTGTTTTCCTTTCAGCCTTCATAGAATTACAGAGAGCTGGGCCTTGCTCCAGATTAGATTTTGGCTTCAATGGAATGTTGTGGTTGGTTTGATCACTACGATTTTCTCTACATCAACAATATGGGTTTTATGTTTTCTTATCATTCGTGTGCCTATTGAAGTGGCACTTTTAATTTCCTTCTGAAACATTTCATTTACTTTCACAACTTGGCTAACTGTTGGCACAAGAGTCCAAATTTTTGGCCTATCTTAACTTTCAACATGCCTTCCTTAATAAGCTTAATAATTTCAAGGTTTGATTTAAAGTAAGAGATGTGCATCTCTTCTTTTGACCACATAGAGGCCATTTTAGGGTTACTGATTGGTTTAATTTCAGTATAGTTGTGTCTCAGGGAATAGGAAGCCTGAGGAAGGGGAGAAAGATGGGGGAATGATTGTTCAGTGGAGCAGTCAGATCACATGCATTTATTAAGTTTGCCATCTTATGTGGACATGTTGCTCCCCCAAACAATTATAACAATAGCACCAAAAATCTCAGATAATCTAAAAGATATAATGTTAAATAAATATTTGAAATATTAGTAATATTAGCATAATATGACATAGAGAAAGAAACAAGTACAAGCTTTTGGAAAAATGGTGCTGACAGACTTGCCCAATGCAAGCTTGCCACTAACCTTCAATTTGTAAAAAAATTGCAACATCTGCAAAATGCAATAAAGCAAAGTACAATAAAACAAGTTATATCTGTAGATTAGAGTTACATTGTCTTTATATTTTCAGGAAGGCAGTTTAACATATTGGGTAACTTTACCCTATCATTAATTTTTAAAGTATACTTTAATTTCTAGGTTATAAAGTAAGAGATACTGAGTTTGCAACCTCCAAGGAAAAAAGGCAAAATGTGGAATTTTAAACACAAAATAAGCAGAAGAAGATACAAAGAACAAGGAAGTAATCTAAGTGTAATGTAATGAAGAGCATGCAACAAATTTGAACATACACTCTCAAATATAGGCATCATTATATTACTCCTAAGTATATTATTGCTCCTATTAACATCAAACAATATTTGCATATATTAAATAGGATATTTTAAGAGATATTACTAATACATAATTAAAATAGAATAGTTTTTAACCTCATTTTCATTACATTTCATATTATCATTTTATTCAATTAAAAATTAGCATAATAAATTAAAAAATTAAAAACAGTTTTTCATTAATTCAGTTAATTAACTATTTCAGTATATATACTTACACATAGTTATAATTTTAACAAATAAAGTAACAAGCCTGGTGATATAAATCATCAGTTTAAATATGCTTTACAGTTAAACAAAATTTGCTGTTATTTTCATTTCTCAATTTATACTTTTCCAATATTATTGCATATGAAACATAGTCTGGTTTTATATATATGCACATGTATATGTACATGAAAATTTTAATATATGTATATATGTAAATATATATGTTATATGTTTTGTGGGAGCTAAAATGTGTTTCTTTATATTTTGGCATAATATTTAATGTATATTCATTACAACAAACTGATGCTGCTGTTTAAAATTTTTATGATTTTACCACTTTACATCTGCTTTACATGTAACTACAGAGAGAGATAAGAAAATGTTCCTTAAAGTTGAGGAAACACCATCATGATAATTCAGAATCCAATAAGTTATTAACTCCACATTATAAACCAAAAATGGATATATGCTTTTCTTCTTTCAAATGGCTATTCTTCTACTGCTCCAAGGTTAATGAAAGACTCAGTCAAAATCGTGTCCTTTAACTTAAAGAAATGAGAGTGCTCCTCCCAAAATTTTTCTTGCCAAAATGCCCAATAGAAATATTCTCATAATATCAAATAAAACACCCCAAGACACACAAACTTCCATCTACAGTTCAAAAATCCATGAAATTTTCTACCAGCTCCCAGATTTTTTCTTATTTTCAGACTCATCTGATCTCTTCAAAAAACAGCGAAAATATATTTTTCACATTCTTGTTTGATCTCTTTCAGTTCTATACAAACATTTCTACACTATAATATTTTATATATGCCCATCTCTCTTCTCAGCATCATATTTCAAATGACTGCCATCTATCTAAGTACATTAGATACCAAAATCATCAGTTGTCCACAATGATCATACTCTCTGATTCTGAATCTGAAATACAGATTCCATTTTCTCACCCTACTTCTTCATTATTCCATGCAGATATTTTCTTTTATTTTGAATCGCTGCCCCCACTCTCTTCCTTTGTTGTGTAACTTGTGCAACAATTTGATATGTAGCAAATTTTTGGAAAAATATACTATATCAAGAAGAAAGTTACATACTCCAAGACATACTTACATAGTAATTGCATAATATTTCATTTTCTATTGTTGTTATCATTTGTTTATTCTTGTGGCAAAAGCAGCTTAGTTTGTCTTTTTCCCTGCACTTGAAGTGTGACTTTTCATAACAGTTCTTATGATAAACTAGGAGATGTATAAATCATAACTGAACATCTTGCAGAAACGTACATTTACATATTTCTGAAAAGATGGGGAATTCTGTGTGCCTTACTTGGCAGAGTGGAACCTGAAAACACTGGGGTCACGACACGTGAGAACAAAGGGGCTGAGAGCTGGGAAACAAGAAGCAAGACATGGAGTGGTGTCTACCAGCCACCAACTAGGATTCCTTAAAAGAGCAAGACAAATCTGAAATATGGAGGAGAGGGTTAAAAAAAGTTACAAAAGTGCTCACCAGTACAAGGATGGTGTGGGTAGCTCTGGACTCAGGGGAGGATCTGGGGGAGACATTTTTCCTATGAATATATTGGACCCTCTCCTTGTGCCTATACAAGATGTAAACCATGGAGCCACTGGCCCAGAGCATGCGTCCCACACATAAAGAATCAGGGACTGATAAAAACACTGCAAAGAGTGAGTCTGAGATTTTGTCATGACGTACAGAAGCACAGTATCCAAAATTTTTTAGGTTTGTGATGTTTTTGGTATTCTGTCTGCCAGAGATATGCACTGGAAAAATAATATTTACTGCAATGTAGATGATCCAGCACAGGAAAAGGGAAAAACCAGTATACTTTGGGGCTTTAAATTTCAACTCTGCCCACCGGGCATTCCTGGGACTGATCATGATGGCCTGGAAGATACTCAAGAGACAGGTGGTTCCAATGGACACCCCCCTGCCCACTCTGTGAAGATAGAAAAATACTTTGCATACAAAATCATTGAACACAACTTTCAAATCAAATGCTGCCATTGTTTGTGGTATTCCTTTACAGAGAAGGACCAAGGAATTGGCTACTAGCAGGTGCTTGACAATCAAATCTGTGGACATTAATCTGCACCCAATGAAGGAAAGGAAGATATAATGATAAAAAAAAAATGAGAAATTCCCCAGAATTCCAAATATGGTTTGTAATAAGAAGATCATTCCTATTGCCAAATCCTTGGAGGCCATTTTGTCAGTTATCTGTGACTGATTATCTCAGAACCAGAAAATACTGCATTGTGAACATAAATCATGAGTTACATTTATCATCTCAATCAAAATACAAAATTCTCCACTTACTGTTAGATTGTACTTAAAGACATACTAGTTTTTCTTTAATTAAGAGATTTCTAAGCATTGAATATATAACCTTTAAAGAGAAGTTACCATGTATGAACTTCTGCTATGAAGTCTGTACATATACTAGTTTCTATTTTCTTCACAAATCCATGATGCACACACTGAAATTTTAACCATACAGTTGAGGATAATTTAGGCACAAAGAAGTTAAATGATTTGCAAAATTTACACCCCAGGTAGCTTTAACCACACATGCTATAGTAAGTAAGATACTTACCTGTATTATTCAAATAATCTCTATATATTTGTTCTTACAACCTATCATTTTATTTTAGATTGATGGCATTTTATTGAAAGCTTTCCAAGTAAATATTGAAGTTATTACATAGGTCAATATCAATTATGAATAAGGATTTAATGAATACAGTAAAATGTGGGTGTCCTCTTAGTAGCATATTACTACATAAACCTAAGCTATGACAAGATGGATTTAGTAAATGCCTGATAAATTCTGAATTAAGATGGCAAGAGAAAGATTCCTTTGTTTTTATGTCAGGAACAAAAGTATAATGACATCTCTCACTGGACTTATTTAACAATATTAGGTCATGCTCTAAAATCAGGGACATGAAACACTAAAGCATGAGAAAATATCATGGAGTTGAAACTATATCCCTACTAATTGTGGATCACATATTGATCAATTACTATCTAAATTGAGTTACCAATAAGAGAAGATTTATGAAAGATATCAAAATATAAGATGGATGAAAAATAGCATCTGTAAAGTGTGAAATCTTTTGCATTATATAAATAAAAATAGTAAAGATTATGTTTGATAATCTGTTTTTAAAACAGAAAATATTGAAAGATATATCTGAGCCTGACAGACACTGTCTGAAAAACTATTAATAAAGTTACATTATCCTTAAATACTCCTTCCCTAACATCAAGGAGCAAAACAGTCTCACCATAATCAGCAGACCACAGATATTTTCAGTAAAGGCACATTTACTGTCTCCATGAAGCAATTCATAACCCCTGACTTAAAGAAAGCATTTCCTTTCGGTCAGCTGCGGCTCAGAATCACAATTTCTGCACAGGATTGGATGATTCCTGTTGATACGTCCTGTTCATTATTACAAACATGGATGTATTACATGCACACCTATATTAATTCTGAGAATTTTCTATATGATTCCTGTTAGGTAGACTGACTAAATAGCAGATTAGTTACAGAATTGCAATCCTTAATCATCCTAAAAATCAGAGATTTCCTGATCACTTAGACTAAACATTAACAATTACCATCAGTGAGGAATTAACCAAATTACATTAGGAAACACCAGGGAATGGTATTGGATCTAGGACCCACATTTTTCTTTACTAGCTTAGCTCATACTGCAGCAATTTTTCTTCACATCTGTGTGTTTTTTATTCTGGAACAGTTTCAAACCCTGAAGAATTCCTTTTTATAATATTATCACTTATCCTGACTCTTGATAGGCCTCCTTCTCTTATGATTCTGTCTTTCACATTGATTTAGAAAATACTTACCCAACTTCTTCTCACTCTCAATCCTCTGGTCCCAGTGAGGTGGTCATGATTGCAAATATGTGTGTGGTAGAGGGGAAATAAGATCCTGAAATAGGGTTTTGTGATTTTGTGACCTCACCTCCCCATGCAACAATTATAATTTCATTTGTATCATGAGAATATTTCTGAAAAACATTTTGCAGTTGCTAATTACCAAAAACAATTACAAGTTTCTAATCAGGGTCTCAAAAGAGACCATTGGAGTGCTTGCAGGAGGCTCTTTCTTTTCCATAATCCTTGGAGGCAAACAAGGACGCATATGAAAGAAGCAGGAAACGTCCATGTCTGAGCAGGCAGTAAGTCACTTTATTCTCTGCTTCCCTTATAAGTTTTAATACCACAAAGTGAGTTCTTTCCTAATCTTCATACTATTTAGGTAACCGTCATTTAATTTTTTAAAACTTTTATTTTTTAAATTTTTTCAAGTATATCAATCACACACAAATGCACATAAACAATAAGTGTATAGTAATGTTGTGAACTTACAAAACAAGCGTATACAACACCATACAGGACTCTAATATCTCACCCTGCCACATGAGCACATAGGGAATCAGACAAAATAACTGAGGATTTTCAAAGAGCTATAAGAAAAAGAAAACATGCTTCTAATAATTTATATTAGAAATCTCCAGATTGATTTACACAAGTGAATGTCTATCAATATGGAATTTTTTAGGAAAATACATTTTTCTAATACTATCCCACACTAGTAATAAATAATTAGAACAATGATAGAAAAAAACGAAAAGTTTATAAAAGGATCCCTCAGAAATAAAACATCCAGGATCAGGTTTTTAAAAGACAGATCTACCCATTCTTTTAACAGATAAGTCAATGCTACTTACTCAATTGCCATTGTTTTTGCAAAATTTTGAATTATAAGAATTCATTGATTTTTGTTATTAATGAAGAAACCTAAAATATAAGTGTACCAACCAATCATTTGTTTTCACCAAAAAACAGTTTGATCCTGTCCACTATTCAATCCCTCTGCCCCATTTTACATGTCAGGAATTATAAATTTATGGACAACCCATACTTTACAAACATGCACAAACACAAATTTGCTCTTTTCACACAGATGCAGACACACACATGCATGACCACTCATAATCCCAAATCACATCTATTCACATAAACATCTTCATATCCACATTACCACAATCTCAGTCACACACTTGCACTCATGCACTTACATGTAAAAACACTGTCACAATTATGCACGCCCACATAAACTCACACAGTCACACCCACTGTCATAAAATCACACCCTCACGGTCACCGTGTGGATGTGTAATGAAGCAACATGCTCATGTATGGAAGAGTAGTGATACCGTCAGACCTCTGGAAGCCTAGGTGGTGCTTACTGCATATTTGTGATCTTCCCAAGCCTCCAATCACCTACAAAAGCCTCATTTTCCATGTACAGCATTTACAAATGAGTTGTTTATTTTAACATTCTATTTTTAAATTTTTATTAAATTGTCTTTTTAAAAGGGATACATAGATCACAAAAAATGTTACATTAAAAAATATGAGGATCCCACACACCCCACCCCCTTTCCCCACTCCTCCTCCCCACTCCTCCCACATCAACCTCTTTCATTACTGTGGCACATTCATTGCATTTGGTGACTACATCCTGGAACACTGCTGCACTGCATGGATTAGAGTTTACATTGTAGTTTACACTCTCCCCCAGTACATTCAGTGGGTTATGGCAGGATATATAATGTCCAGCATCTGTCCCTGCAATGTCATTTAGGACAACTCCAAGTCCCCCAAATGTCCCCACATCTCATCTCTTCTTCCCTCTTCCTACCCTCAGCAACTACCGTGGCCAAGATCAAGGTTTCATGTTGGGAAAGGTGGAGCATTTAGGGGAGTGAATTTTCCTATGTGTGTGATAAAGCAGGGTAATAAAAAGTGCACTGGGAAAGGGGACATAGGAATAATACATGGGTGCAGATTCAGGGGCACAGGAGGGTAAAGAATGCAGGGAAAATAGAAAATGAAGAAGGATAAAAGGCATAGAAAAGGGCAGGTATGAATAAGAGGCACAAGAGATTTAATAGCTTTGAGGAGTTGAAGAACATCATTGGGAGAAGAGGAATAACTATTGAGGTATGAAGAAGACCAGGATACTTAGTTTCTCAAGGGAAGGAGAGAGGGTGGAAAAAGGAGATGGAGGTTATGAACAACAATGACAAAGGGATGCAAAATGTGCAAAGGGCAATGAATGGATGTGAGGAAGCTAGTTGGCATCACAGAACTAAATGTCCCCAGAGAAATGAACAGGCTTCATAGTATTGGCATAATTTTGAAGGGATATGGATGGCAGACATATGGGACCCAAGGATACCCTCTGGTCATGGGTTTGGGCTTGAGGGCAGCAGAAACCAAAGTCTCAGGAAATAGCCTGAGATCATTGGAACAGGGGAGCTGTTTTAGGGTAGGGGAAAAGGAAGGCATTGTTGTGGGAAACTGGCTTACCTATTAGTTTCTTGTTGTACATGATGGTCTGAGTTGCCTCCTGTTATTGTTTATTACCTATTAGTTGTTTCTTGTTATTGTACAAGAAGTTCCAGTACCTTATTGTAGATTTTGCAAGTTGCTTCTTTGCTTTCAAAAAAATTCGACGGAGAAACTAGGGTTGAGGTTCTCAGTTTCAAAAACAGTGAAGCCCCCTGGTCCCATCTTTGTTTCCACTCTTGTGTCTCTCTTTCTGTCCTTTATTTCTTCATTCTGCATTGCCTTCCCTTTGTGCAGACCTACTGTTGAGCTGGTCTCAGCAAGGCATGGGGAGCATGTCTCCACAAGGCATGTCTCCACAAGGAAGGTTGTGGAGACAATGGAAGTTCAGAGGGTTGTGCTAATTCTGGAATATGAACCATGGAGGGATGGAGGTTAAAAGGGATATGGGGTGAATTCAGGGGACCAATAAAGAAGTTGAGCATAATTGAGTGGAGGTGAGGTGGCAGGTGGATGTTTAAGGAATGCCTAAAAATCACAACTATGCAGGGAAAGAATGCTTGAAGTTTGGGGATAAAATTTACAGTGGCAAATGAGTCACTAAATCATTCCACCATTCTTTGATTCACACATTTACAGTCAACTTATAACATATTCATTGATAGAGTCTAGTTTCAGTATATGAAGTAAAAACCTTTCTTGCACTAAATATACTTAAAACCTATCAAGCTGAACATATACTAAAGGACTGCACATTGGATGTTGGGGGATCAAATCTCCATAGCTCTCTGCTCTTGGGATATCAGGTACAGGTGTGACCATAGCTGCCTTTGCAGGAAAGTCTGTTGACTGATATCTGGCCCTCAATACAGGAAAGAGGTGCCAGTCTGTCCTTTTCCCAAGTTCTGCACATTCTAAAAAATTGCTTAAATTTCCCAAGACTGGTATGAAATAAAATACATTTTAAATGTGGTGTTTCTAAAGTAGAACACATACTTAATTATTAGAAAATAAAATAATACATTGCAAATTTTAATTATGTTTTCCACTTGCTTCTTCCTTGTGAGATACCCTCAAAGATGTAATGAAAGACAATAAAATTATAGGCACAACAAATATATATGTAATTTTATATACAAATATGCATATAAAATTTATATATGTAAATTTGACCAAAATTTCAATAGTCTCATAACACATGCAGATCTCCATGTTTGTGTTATGTTGCGGCCTAGGCAGACATAATTAATGCTGCTAATTATATAGTGTTAAAACAGGGAGCTTATTCTGGATAAACTTGGCAGCCCTGATATAATCATATGAATCATTAAAGTAAAATCACAGAAATGTCTCAGCGGAGAAAGTCATACCTTTAAAGCACTAAGGGCATTTGATGCTCTTTTATTTTTATTCTACTATAGAGTTATTATTTTATTGTCTTTTTAAAAAGATACATACATCACAAAAATGTTACATTAAAAAGGTTAAGGGAAGCGGACTTGGTCCAGTGGTTAGGGTGTCCGTCTACCACATGGGAGGTCTGCAGTTCCAACCCTGAGCCTCCTTGGCCCATGTGGAGCTGGCCCATGCGCAGTGTTGATGCACGCAAGGAGTGCCGTTCCATGCAGGGGTGTTCCCCAAGTAGGGGAGCCCCATGTGCAAGGAGTGTGCCCCGTAAGGAGAGCCGCCCAGAGTGAAACAAAGTGCAGCCTGCCTAAGAAAGGTGCCACCCACATGCAGAACTGACACAACAAGATGAAGCAACAAAAAGAAACACAGATTCCCATGCTGCTGACAACAACAGAAGCGAACAAGAAGAAGACGCAGCAAATAGACACAGAGAACAGACAACCGGGTTTCGGGTGTGGGGGGAAGGGGAGAGAAATAAATAAATATATCTTTAAAAAAAAGGTTTAAGAGGTTCCACATCTACCACACCACACCCCATCCCTCTCTTCTTCCACATCAACAACCTCTTTCATCATTGTGGCACATTCATTGCATTTGGTGGATACATCTTGGAGCACTGCTGCATTGCATTGATGTTCACTTTATTATTATTATTTTTTAAATTGTTTCTTTTTTTCTTCTATTTATTTTTTAAATATTACATTAAAAAAATATGAGGTCCCCACATACCTCCACCCCCTCATCCCACTCCTCCCACATCAAGAAACTCTTTCATAATTGTGTGGCATTCATTGCACTTGGTGAATACATTTTGGAGCACTGCTGTACCACATGGATAATGGTTCACATAGTAGTTTAAACTTTTCCCAGTCCACCTAGTGGGCTGTGCATGGCAGGATATACATTGTCCAACATCTGTCCCTGAAGTACCACCTGGGACAACTCCAAGTTCTGAAAATGCCCCCACATCATATCTCTTCTTCTCTCTCCCTATTCTCAGCAGCTACCATAGCCACTTTCTCCACATCTATGCTACAATTTCTTCCATTACTATTCACAATTGTTCCATAGTAGACTATCAGTAAGTCCACACTAATCCATACTCTATTACTCCATCCTGTGGATCCAGGGATGGTTATGTCCACTCCACCTCTATATCAAGAAGGGATTTTTGATTCCACATGGATGATGGATGCAATTCTCCTGCTTGCAGTTGTAGGCAATCTTGGTTCCCTGGTGTGGCGTTTGAGCTTCTTCACCTCCTTGTTAGCTGGCTGGGGTAAGTTCAATAAAGAGGAAGGTAGGAGTTTCAAGTCTGCTGAGGGTCAGGGCCTGGCTGTCACATGGACAGTCCAGAGATTCAGATCTGAGAATACACCAACCCCAGCACCAACCACTGGTCTGGTAAAAGTAACAGAAGTGGCATGTGTAAGAAGGTCACTTCTGAGTCCAATTGCATCACATTCAGGAACACAAACTCCAAAGTAGGGCCAACTGACATGGCACTGAACTCCAGAGCCATCTGCCATGACCATAGAACCTGTGTGTCTCCATATCCCTCAGAAGCACCAGTACCTGGGGTTGTATCTACTTTGGCTGTCTCTGGGACCCTGCTGAGGTGTACATAAGCATGACCCCTCTGATGACTTCCTGACTCTTTTTTGGAGACTCATAGCCATATAAACTCATTTGGCTTTCCATTTGTACCTTTTATTCAAGGTCAAAAGCAGTTTTTATCACCCGATATTACATGTAGGCTGTGATATTCTGCTGGTGTGAGTTGACCATTTTATTCAAGGCCTTTTTCTAGTTACATCATCAGCTGGTGCTTGATAGTAATCCTTCAGCACCAGGGAGGCTCATCCCTGGGAGTCATGTCCCACACTGGGGGGAAGGTAATGCATTTACATGCTGAGTTTGGCTTAGCGAGTGGCCACATTTGAGCAACATGGAGGCTCTCAGGAGGTAAGGTACCTTGTAGCTGTAGGCCTAGTTCATATTTCAAGCACACAGGCTCATGAGCATAGTCATCAGTGTCAAGGGCTCATTGTTGCACCATCCTTCTTTATTGGTCTTTGCCATTGCACTTGGGGGATTGTTGCTGTTATTTTGGGGAATGTGACAGAGCTCCCCTGGCTAGGAATTCAACAGTCCCTCAGTTGTCATTTTTAACTGTAACCATTATGAAAATATCCAAAAATTTTTTGTACTGTATATACATGCCTTGGAGAACTCCCTCCCAACCGTGTGCCCCCTATCAATAACACCCCACACCTGTGTTCCTCCCCTGCCATAGTTGAAACTCTCTGTGGTCTAAAACTTCTTTAAAAATGAAGCCTAATATATTACCAGGTTCCATTAATAGTAAAATGGAATATCGCAATGGGTTTAAAGGTTACATAGAGAACACATACTAATTTAGAGAAATTAAATGAAGTAAAAATAAACGAGTATCAAAGAGGAGAAAATGAAAAAGCTTT
Source organism: Dasypus novemcinctus (assembly GCF_030445035.2). Classification (NCBI taxonomy): domain Eukaryota; kingdom Metazoa; phylum Chordata; class Mammalia; order Cingulata; family Dasypodidae; genus Dasypus; species Dasypus novemcinctus. Next base: position 196,918,869 of record NC_080674.1, on the reverse strand, counting down.
GTTTTTGATATTTTGCCTTTCATCACTGCAATAGGTGTTCCTCTGTATGTACAGTGGCAATGCAATTTCTTCCATTTCTTCCTCAGTGTCTATATCCTTTCTCTCTTTTCTTCCTAATCATTAAGTTTGTATTTACAAAAATTTTCGATAACAGTAATTCACACATACAATATACTTTACTCCCACATATCAAACACTAATCGCTTTATATCTTCCCCAGCAATAATCTTTTCAATATTCGTAATTCATTTGCTGCAACTGATGTACAGAATTTGTAACAATAACTTTCAAACATGGTTCAACTTGGGTATACATTATGGTTTATATTTTAGACTATGCAATTTTCTAAGTTTTTAGTTATATTATGTTTTACCTTATGGTTTACATTTTAGCCTTTAGACTTTTATACATTTTTGGTGTAATTTAACATGTCCTATTCCATCATTGCATGCTCTTGTGGAACACTTCCATTGACCCACAGTTACACTGATTCCATCTGTTCAACACCTCTTTCCCCCCTCCCCTCAGGCCTGCCATGAAAGTCAAACTTAATTACTTGAAGGACCATATTCAGAGACAATTGCAACAATGTTGAGGGCTTCACATAATCGACTGCTCTAACCCGTTGGAAGCCAGCAGTTCTCTTGAGAGATACAATTCCCTCTGTTTGAGAACATCAGTCCTCCGAGGATGTGGGTATATCTTCACTTTCTTTTTATGGGTCTCCACCCAATGATATAATGCACTATGACAAAATGAGCACTCACACACTCTCTAGAAGCCTGGCCTGTGTCAGATGCCCCGCATTAAGAATCTTAAACAGGTTACCTTCCTTATCGTATTTTCTAAAGAGTTTTAAAAACATTGTAGTTTCAACCACATACCTGACAATCTCCTATGTTCAAATGCTCCCCCACCCTCCCACAATTTCTTGGGCCATCTGACCCATCCTCCCATCCCTAGTCCCCCTCAAGCCCTCAAAGCCCTACCCAAAGGTGTCCATATGTCCCCATTTTATCCCTTTGCTGGACAAATACTTACCTCCAGGTTAGCATAGATTTCACACATGTAAGTTTTAGCTCACAACCTTCCTCTACCCCCAAACTTCCTTTAAGCCTATCATCCAATCTCTAGCTTTCAGAGACAGCTTAGTTTACTTATTTCATATCAGAGAGGTCATGTAGTATTTGTCCTTCAGTGCCTGGCTTGCTGCACTTAACATAAGGTCCTCAACATTCATCCATGTTATCACATGTGTTTGTACTGTATTCCCTCTTACAGCTGAGTAGTATTCCATTGTATGTACATTCCACATTTTATTTATCCATTCATCTGCTGAATGGCAATACTGAATAATGCTGCTATGAAAATGGGTGTGCATATATCAGTTTGTGTCCTTATCTTCAGTTCTTCTGGGTATATAGCCAGCAGTGGAATTGCTGGGTTTTATGTTAAACCTAATTTTTTGAGAAACCACCAAACTGTCATCCAGAATGGCTGGATCCTTCTGCATTCCCACCAGCAGTGGATGAGTGTTCCCATTCTTCCACAACCTCTCCAGTCTTCTGTTTGTTGATACCTGCCAGTCTTATGGGAGTAGACGGTATCTCATTGTAGTTTTGATTTGCATTTCCCTAATAGCTAGTGATTTTGAGCAGTTTTTCATGTGCTTTTTAGCCATTTGTATTTCTTTGTTGGAGAAGCAACTGTTCAGATCTTTTTCCTTTTTTTAAATAGATTGTTTGTCTTTTTCTTTTTAAGATATAAGAGTTCTTTATATATGGAGGATATAAGTCTCCTATCTGATATATGGTTACCAAATATTTTCTCCCATTGTGTAGGCTCTCTTTTCACTTTCCTGACAAACTCCTTTGAGGTGCAGAAGGCTTTAATTTTGAGGAAGTCCCATTTATCTATTTGTTCTTTTCCTGTTCATGCTTTGGGTGTAAGTTCGCGAAGCCATTTCCTATTACAAGGTCCTGTAGATGCTTCCCTACATTGCTTTCCAAGGTCTTTATGGTCTTGACTCTTATATTTAGGTCTTTGATCAATCTTAAATTTATTTTTGTATAAAGTGTGAGTTGGTAATCCTTTTTCATTCTTTACATATGGATATATGTTCTCCAGGCACTATTTGTTGAAGAGGCCTTTTTCTTCCAGTTGAGTGTGTTTAGTGGCCTTCTGTGATTCCATATATCTTTATATATGAGGATCTCAATTTGGTTCTGTTGGTCAGTGTGTCTATCATTGTGCCAATTCCATGCTGTTTTCAATACTGTACCTTTGTAGTATGTTTGGAAGTCAGGTAGTGTGATTCTTCCAATTTCATTTTTCTTTTTCAATATGTCTTTGACTATTCAGGGCTCTTTCCATTCCAAATAAATTTCATAGATTTTCTATTTCATTAAAGAATGCTGTTTTGATTTTTATTGAGATTGCATTTGGTCTGTAGATCAATTTTTATCAGATAGACATCTTAATAATATTTAGTCTTCCTGTCCATGAACAGGGAATATTCTTCCATTTATTTAGGTCTTCTTTGATTTCCTTTAACAGTGTTGTGTAATTTTCTGTTTATAAGTCTTTTACATCTATAGTTAAATTTATTCCTAGGTTTTTCATTTTTTAATTGACTATTGTAAGTGGTATTTGTTTCTTGATTTCCTCCTGAGATTGCTCATTATTGGTGTACAGAAATGCTACTGATTTTTCCACATTAATCTTATAATCTGCAAATTTACTGATCTCATATATAAGTTCTGGAAGCTTTGTTGTAGACTTCTCAGAGTTTTCTATGTATAGGATCATGTCATCTGCAAATAATGAAATTTTGAGTTCTTTGTTTTCCAATTTGGATGCCTTTATGTCTGGTTTTTTCTTCAGTGCTTGAGCAAGTACTTCTAAGACATTGTTAAATAGAAGGGGTGATAGTGGGCATCATTGTCTTGCTCCTGATCTTAGAGGGAAAGATTTTAGGATTTGACCATTGTAAATGATGTGAGGTGTGGGTTTTTTAATATATACCCTTTATCGTATTCAGAAAATTTCCTTCTATTCTCACCTTTTGCAGTGTTTTTATCAAGAAAGGGTGGTATATTTCATCAAATGCTTTCCCTGCATCTATAGATATGGTCATGTGATTTTTTTAAAAAATTTATTTCTCTCCCTTTCTCCCATCTCAGTTGTCTGTTCTCTGTGTCTATGTGCTGCATGTTCTTGTTTGTCCACTTCTGTTGTCAGCGACATGGGAATCTGTGTTTCTTTTCTTTTTTTTTTTTTTTTTTTTCGTCATCTTGTTGTGTCAGCTCTCTGTATGTGTGGCTCCATTCCTGGGCAGGCTGAACTTTCTTCCACACAGGGCACCTCTCCTTACAGGGTGCACTCCTTGTGCGTGGGGCTCCCCTAAGTGAAGACACCCCTGAGTAGCAGGGCACTCCTTGTGTGCATCAGCACTGTGCATGGACTAGTTCCACACGGGTCAAGGAGGCCCAGGGTTTGAACTGCAGACCTCCCATGTGGTAGACGGATGGCCTAACCACTGGGCCAAGTCTGCTTCCCAATCCTGTGATTTTTTTCCTTCAATCTGTTTATGTGGTGTATGATATTAATTGATTTTCTTATGTTGAACCATCCTTGCATATCAGGAATGAATCCTACTTGGTTATGGTGTATAATTCCTTTAATGTATTGTTGAATATGATTAGCAAGTATTTTGTTGAGGCTGTTCATTAGAGAGATTGGTCTGTAATTTTCCTTTCTTGTGTTATCTTTGTCTGGCTTTGGTATTAGGGTAATGTTGGCTTCATAGAATGAGTTAGCCAATGTCCCTTTTGTTTTGATTCTTTTGGAAGAGTTTAAGCAAGACTGGTGTTAGGTCTTTCTGGAAAGTTTGGTAGTATTCACCTGTGAAGCCGTCTGGCCCAGGGCTCTTCTTAGTTGGGAGGGTTTAATGACTGATTCTATCTCTTTACTTCTGATTGGTTTGTTGAGATTGTCAATTTCTTCTTTCATCAATGTAGGCTGCTTATGTGTTTCTTGGAATTTGTCCATTTCCTCTAAATTGTCCTTCTTGTTGGAATATAATTTTTCAAAGTATCCTCTTATGATAGACTTTAATTCTGTGGGGTCAATGGTGATATCTACTTTCTCATTTCTTATTTTGTGTATCTTCATCTTCTCCCTTTTTTTCTTTGTTAGTCTAGCTAAGGGTTTGTCAATTGTCTTAATCTTCTCAAAGAACAAGCTCATGGATTTGTTTATTATTTTTCTATGTGCTTTCTTATTTTCTATTTCATTTAGTTCTTCTCTGATCTTTGTCATTTCTTTCTTTCTTCTTCCTTTGAGGTTAGTTTTGTTTTGTTTTTTTACTAATTCCTCCAAGTGTGCAGTTAGTTCTTCAACTTTAGCTCTTTATTCTTTTTTGATGTATGAATTTATGGCTATAAATTTCCCTCTCTGTACAGGTTTTGCTGCATCCCATAAGTTTTGATATGATGTGTTATCATTTTCATTAGTTTCAAGGTCGTTATTGATTTCTTTTGAGATTTCCTCCTTGATCTACTGTTTTTCTAAGAAGTGATGTGTTTCACTTCCAAATTTGTTGCCAAATATGGGTCTCTGGTCCTTGCACATTTCCGGCATCATTCCACTGTAGTCAGGGAAATTATTTTGGATGATTTCAAACTTTCTGAATTCAGTGAGACTTTTTCTGAATTCAGTGAGACATTCTGTGGTCTTTTTTGGAGAATGATCAATGTGCACTTGAGAAGAATGTATATCCTTCTTTATTTGGATGTAATGTTCTGTATATGTCTATTGGGTCCATCTCCTCTAATATATTATTTAAGGTCTTTGTTTCTTTACTGATTCTCCTTTGTGATGTTCTGTCCTAAATTGATAATGGTGTATTAAAGCCACTGTAATTATAGAGGCATCTATTCCTTCACTTTTTTATCACTGTTTGCCTCACATATTTGGAACTGCATGGTTAGGAGCATAAATGTTTATGATTGTTCTTTCTTCTTGAAAGATTATCACTTTCATTATTATGTAGTATCCATCTTTGTCTCTCGCAATAGTTTTGCATTTAAAGTCTATTTTGTCTGATATTAATATAGCTACTTCTGTCCTTTTTTGGTTATTGTTTGCTTGTAAGATTGTTTTCCAGCCATTCACTTTCAACTTCCTTGAATCCTTGGCTCTAAAACATGTTTCTTGTAGACAGCATATGGATGGGTTGTATTTCCTTATCCAATCTTCCAGTCTGAGTCTCTTGATAGGTGAGATTAATCCATTGACTTTCAGTGTTATTACTTTCAAGGAATTACTTATATTAACTATATTTTCTTTGAATTTTTGTTTGTCATATGTTGTTTTATTATCTTTTTTAATTTTAATGTGTTCTTACACTCTCCTCCAACTTGTCTCTCCTGGTTTTTTTTTTTTCTTTCCTCCTGCAAAATTCCCTTTAGTACTTCTTAAAGGGCAGGTTTCTTGTTGGCATACTCTCTTTGTTTCTGTTTATCTGTGAATATTTTGAACTCTCCATCACTTTTGAATGCTAAATTTGCAGGATTGAAAATTCTTTTTTGGAAAAACTTTTCATTTGGTACCTTTACTATGTCATACCAGTTCTCTCTTGCCTCCATGGTTTCAGATGAGAAATAAGCACTTAATCTTATGCAGCTTCCTTTGTATGTGATAGTTCTCTTTTCTCTTGTTGCTATTAGTATTTTCTCTTCGTCTTGAGCATGGAATAATTTGACCAGTGTATGTCTTGGGGTAGGCCTGTTGGGATATATGCTGTTTGGAGTGAATTGTGCTTTTGTGCTTTTGTGCTTCTTGGACATGTACATCTATCTCCCTCAAGTAGGTTTGTGAAGTTTTCCTCCAACACCCCTTCTGTCCCCTTCCTTTCTCTTCTCCTTCTGGGATGCCTACAATGCATGTTTTTGTGCATTTTGCATTATCATTCATGTCCTAAGTCCCTGCTGGAGTTTTTCTGTTTATCAATCATTTCTACTATCTGTTTGATTTCAGATGTACTGCCATCCACATCACTAACTATTTCCTCTGCCTCATTGAATCTGCTGTTATTTGCTAGGAGAGTATTTTTGATTTCTTGCACTGTGCTGTTGACCCCCATCATATCTGTTATTTTTGGGGGTATGATTGCAATTTCTTCTGTATTCTCTCCAAGTGTTTTCTTCATGTTCTTAATCTCTTCCTTCACTTCATCAAATTGGTTTCTAATATATGTTTTGAGAACTTTAATTCTTTGTTTGATGTTCTGCTCCTCTTCCTGTTTATTAGTGCGTTCATTCGATTGAGCCATGTTTTCCTCATTATTGCATTGGTTTGTAGATTTTTGTTGCTGTCTGGTCATTATTTTATCTTGACAGGTTTAATTAGTTCCTTAGCATTTTTCCTAGTCTTGGGGTTTAAATTAGTTGTGTTTTTTTGTGTGTTAAGTCTTCTCTTTATCACTTTGTTCTTCTTATTCTATTTCCTTGTTTTTGGCTAAGTTCACTTGAAGTTAAATATTAGGGTCAGAACAGGCAAAAGGACTAAAAAAGAAAATGTATAAGGGTAGTATTGATAATAAGTGTTACAGAGAACAATGTCAGATATAGGAGAACAGATAATAGACTCATTTAAGCTTTGTAGAGTTATAACAGTAAGAAAAGTAGAGTACCTATAATGAGACAGTAAACTGACTATGGGGAGGAATATAGTATGAATTAAAAAGCCAGTGTGTTCAGAAGAGAGGGAAAGAGAAAAGAAAGGACAATAATATAAAATGAATAAAAGACAGAAAACAGAACAAAAGTATTAGAAATAGAGTCACAAAAATTGAGGGCCAACCAAAGAGAGGTGGGATATAAGAGAAACAATAAATGATAGAGGATAGAAAGATGTAGAGGAAAGGGGATAGTGTTGGTGGTCAAAACCAACATTCATGGAAAATAGGAAAGGGAGGATGAGGAAACACAGCAAATACAAAGCAGTCCCTGAAGGACTAATATTAAAAATTAAAACGGAAGTGAAAGAAGGAAAAAATAAAAGGGGGGGGGGAAGAAAGCAAGAAAAAGAGAAAGAGAGAAAAAAAAGAAAGATAAAAGGGCCCTGGGGAGATAAAGAGGAAGGAAAAACAAGAAGACAAACCAACAAAAAAGACATAAAAAGTTTCAAGCAAGGCAACCTCTTTGCAGTTAAATAAAATGCTTAGGAATCTGAGCTTCCCCCTTTCTCCCTTCCTCACTTCCCTCTCTCCCAGGGCAGCAGAAAAGCTGCATGTGGGGTCTGGTAGGAGATTCAAGTTGGTCCTTGGTGAACCAGCTCAGCACAGAAAACAGTGACCCTTAATTTTCAGAGAGAGAGCACCCACACCTCACCAGAAACCACAAATATGCTATTGGAAGCTTGAAAAGCTCATCCTACAGTCCCTCTCCCTAAGGTATGCTACAGGAAGGTTAGTTGATTTTCTGACTCCACTTTTCCCTGACAAGTTTCCAATCCCATGGTATTTAGGTAAGTTGGACTTTCCCAGCAGAGTTGCCTCTCCTTTTTACCCATGCTCTCCCCAAGTCAGCTGATATGCTCCTCCAAGCTCAAAAAAAAAAGTGGGGGGGGGGGAGGACCAGAAAATTGAAGCCACATTCATTTGGCCCCTCTGCACCTCCCACCAAATCCCTCCCACTCATGGAGTCAGTCCAAAACCAGAGGGCTAGGCTATTCCTGGACCTCAGGGAGCACTGGATTCTGGAAAGGGAAGTCCGGGATTTTGCAGACTCAAGGTATGTTGGTCTGTGGAATGTGGGCTAAGGGGGTTTAGGGGGCACGGATCTGGGGACCATGCATCTGGGGAACACAGGGCTTGGGGATGCCACCACACAACCAACAGTTTTCAGGAACACTGCAGCCGCAATCCTTAGGGGTAATGTCCCACTTCCCCACAACTTCCAACCTCTGTGCTATAAACCCACGATTTTACCTTTAGCAAGCACTACTGCTGTCACAGTCTCTCCAAATTGATGTCCTTTCTCTCCTGCATTGCTAGCCCCCACTCCAGCCTGCTTCAGCAAGAGCCCAAACCTACCCAGTTGCTTCTTTGCAGGAGAGATTATGAGGTACACTCACTCAGATGTCATGTTGCCCCACTTCTTCTGATGTTCTCTTGATGACTCTAAAGATAAAAGATGTCACATGAAACTATGAGAAGGAAATTAATTCTCCCAACAACCTGGATCACCCCAGAGGTGTTTTCTCTCTGAGAGCCAATAGATGAGGGCCTAATTTGGCTGCAATCTATTTCAAACTTGTGAGATTCTACTTCGAGGAACAAGCTGAGGCCAGGGGACTTCTGAAACATGAACTGTGAGAAAACAAATGGTGATATTATTAGCTATTAAATTCATGGAACGTTTCTATACTGAGGAAGGGTGTTCATAGTGGGGGAATATATGGAGGAAAATGCACCTAAAACATATTTCTCTGGTATGTGAATGTTTTCTTTTTAGGGACCCACAAAGTAGCCATCAAAAGATTAAACTTCCATTCTGGGGAATACTGATACTTTGTCAATAAAATGGCAAAAAAAAAAAAAAAATATATATATATATAGCAACTAATGCAAGTAAAACAGGCCAATATGCCAAGTCCTTGGTCTTGTACTTAAGAATATTATTCTTAAATAATATGCTTGTACTTAAGAATATTATTTCTGTAAAAATGAAGCTTAGTTTAATTATAATTTATTCCTAAGTGTTACCTCCTGAAAATCTCCTTGTTTCTCAGATGTGGCCTCTTCTAAACCAAATTCAGCAAATAAACTCACTCCTACACCCTGAAGTGGGACATGACTCTTGGGGATGAGCCTCCTTTGCACCAAGGAATTATTTTTTTTTTATTGACTTTGTAATAATATTACATTAAAAATATATATGTGAGGTCCCATTCAACCCCACCCCCCCACCCCCCCTCTCCCTCCCCAACAACACTCGTTCCCATCATCATGACACATCCATTGGATTTGGTAAGTACATCTTTGGGCACCTCTGCACCTCATAGACAATGGTCCACATCATGGCCCATACTCTCCTCCATTCCATCCAGTGGGCCCTGTGAGGATTTACAATGTCCGGTGATTACCTCTGAAGCACCATCCAGGGCAGCTCCATGTCCCAAAGACGCCTCCACCTCTCATCTCTTCCTGCCTTTCCCCATACCCATCGTCCACTATGTCCACTTTTCCCAATCCAATGTCACCTCTTCTATATGGACATTGGATTGGTTGTGTCCATTGCACCTCTATGTCAAGAGGAGGCTCAGATTCCACATGGATGCTGGATGCAATCCTCCCATTTTCAGTTGTAATCACTCTAGGCTCCATGGTGTGGTGGTTGTCCTTCTTCAACTCCATCTTAGCTGAGTGTGGTAAGTCCAATAAATCAGATTGTAGGTGCTGGAGTCTGTTGAGGCTCCGGACCTGGCTATCACATTGTCAGTCCAGAGATTCAAATCCCCTAAATATATCTTAAACCCCAACATTAACTGCACTTCCAGCACATTAGCATGAAAGTCTTATGAAGGGAGATCCCATCTGAGTCCAGATTCATCACACATAAACACCATTTCCAAAGAGGGGCCATCTGCCCTGGTAGTTAACCCCATCGGCCATGACCATAACTCCCATGGGTCTCTTTAGCCTTCAAAGGAACCAATATCTGGGGGTTGTATCTGCTTTATCTGTCTCTCTGACTCTGCTCAGTTGTGCATGAGGGCAATCCTTCTGCCAGCCTCCAGACTCTTTTTTAGAAACTCGTAGCCATATAAACTCATTTCTCCTTTCCATTTCCCCCTTACTTTAGGTCAAACAGCATTTTAAAGTCATGTTATTTTATGTAGACATGGATATTCTGCTGATCCGCATTGAACCTTCCGTATAAGGTCATTTTCCAGTTGCATCATCAGTTGGTAGTTGATAGTGGTCCCTCGTTGCCAGGGAGGCTCATCCCCGGGTGTCATGTCCCACGCTGGGGGGAAGGCATTGCATTTACATGCTGAGTTTGGCTTCGAGACTGGCCACATTTGAATAACATGAAGGCTGACAGGAGGAAATTCCCAGGCACAATGTTGCTCTAGGCCTTGTTCTTATTTTAGGTTTATCAGCTCACAAGCATAGTCATTAGCATCAGGGGCTCACTGTTGAACCCTCACTCCCTCCCGGTCCCCGCCGCTGTACCTGGGAGACTGTCGCTGCTCCCCAAGGAATTATTAACGAGGAGCAACCAGAAATGCATCTGTTAAAATACCTTGGCCAAAAGGTTGAAATATTGAATACAAAAGAATTTAAACAGATAAGGGGTTAGAAAGCAAGTTGGGAGGTAATTCAGAGGTCTCAGGCAGTTCTCACTAACTGCAACAATAACAGAAGCCTCAGACAAATATACTTCTGAGGGGTTGGTGAAATCCAGACACTGTAGGCAAGGCATATAACCTCATGAAATCAAGATCTCCTAGGATGGGTCTATTTTGAAAAATATGATAAGCTATTTCCCCAATATAACAGATTTGGAATCATTTTTAATTTGTCTAATCATGATTTTTCTACCCCTTTTATTTGAACTGATAATTTTAACTCTACCCATTAATATATATCTCATAGATTTAAATCTTCAGTCTCTACATATGAGAGTTGAACCCTGAAATTCAGCAAGGTTGTTTTAATAACTTCATATGAAAAATACCAGTTATTTTATCATTTAGTGGTAATTTTTTTGTCTGAATCAATCATATAATAGTTTGAATTGTTCTGTTAATTCTATATGAATGAGTTCACATTCCTAGGTCAAGGAGAGTTTTCCCTTTTACACTTTTCTGTTTTTATTATCACAATGGATTTAAGGATTCCTTTTCCTTCATGGTGATATGATATATTAAATTAATAATTTATTCTTTTGAATCACAAACTCACTCAAAAATTTTCATTGAGAGGTTCTTCAAGACAGCTACCATGCATTTTAATGTCTTTTTCACACACATATCATAATGTTTATATATGTTATATATAACATATAATTTTCTATGTTAAACATTTTAAAGGTATAATCAATGGCATTAATTTCTAGTGTTGTTCTACCCTCACCAACATGTTACAGAGCATTTTCATCACATGAAACACAAATTTTGTTTCCACTAAGCAATAACTCCTCATCCATTCCTAACCTTTGTAATCTCTAATCTACTCTCTAGCTCAATGGATTTGCTTATTCCAGACATTTCCTATGAGGAAAATCATGGAGTATTTGTTCTTTGGTGTCTTGTTCACTTAGCATAATGTTTTTAAGATTCATCTATGCCATAGCATGTATGAGAACTTCTTTCTTTTATGTTTGAACAATATCCCATTTTATAGATAAGCCATGTTTTGTCTTTTTGAAGTATCAATCAGTGTTAAAACACTTTAAAAAATAATTCTTATTGTATAGGTATGTGATAATTTATCTTTTAAAATTTCCCATAAACTCTGATCTGCTTTCTATTACTTCCAATTTACTCTTTTTAGTCATCTCTTATAAGTGATACAATTAAATTTTTGTCCTTAGCTGTGTGGCTTATTTCAGAGAGCATAAAATTTGCAAGTTTGTTCCATGTTGCAGCATGTCTCACAACTTCATTTTTTCTTATTGTGAAATAATATTTCATTGTGTGTGAGCAACACTTTTTGTTTATCCATTCATTCATTGATTGACATTGGAGTTATTTCCAGATTTTGAATGTTGTGCATAATGCTGTTATAAACAATGATGTACAAATACCTGTTTGTGACTCTGTTTGGGTATATTAACAGAAGTGGAATTGCTTGGCCCAATGGTAATTCTTTACTTAATTTTCTGAAAGATGGCTGTATTGCTTTCTGTATCTATATCACTTTTCATTCCTACAAACATTCTCTAGAGTTCCAATTTCTCTAAAAATACCACACAATTTTTAAATAACAGTAGTCTTTGTGGTTGTGCAGTGTTACCTAATTGTGGCTTTAATTTTCATTTTCCCAAGAACTAATTGTTTTCAGCTTATTTTTTGGTGGTTATTGGCCTTTTGCATGTTTTTTTAAAAGTAATATCTATTCAAGTACTTTGGCCATTTTTTAATTGGTTCTTTATCATTTTGTTTTATTGCATTGTAAAAATCCTTTGTAGAATCTTGATAGTAAACACATATGGGATATATGGTTTGAGAGCTTTTTCTCCCCTTCTGTAGGCAGTATTTTTAATTTATTGATTATTTCCTTTGATGTACTGAAATTTTTCGATTTAATGCATTCAATTGTATGTATTTGTAAACCTTTGTATCTCAGGTTTTTAGTATCATAACTATGCCACATCATAAAAAATTTCCCCAGTGTTATCATCTAATATTTTTACATTTATCAAAGTTATCTTTATGATCTCGATTCATTTAGAGTTTATTTTTTATATAACGTGAAGTCAGGGTCTAATTTCATTCTTCTGCGTGTGGATATCCATTTTTTATCACACAATTTATTGAAAATATTGTTCTTTCCTTACTCCTTGTACTTAGCACACTGGTCAAAAGTCAGTTGGCAACTCAGCATGTAGATGCATTGCCTTCCACCCAGTTTATATAGCAATGAGTCTCCATAAAAGAGTTGGAAGGTCATCAGAGGGGTGATGCTTATGAACACCTCAGGAGGGTACCAGAGACGGCCAAGGTAGATGGAAACCCAGGTGCTGGTTCTCCTGAGGGCTGCAGAGATCCATAGGTTCTATGGTTATGGCAGATGGCTCTCGAGTTCAGGGCCATGTCATAATCAACTAATAAAAGCACAAATCTGACATGCTTGGAACTCTGAAAGATAGTAAAGATTGGAGAAAGAATCTACAAATGCTTAATTGAAGAAAAGTAAAATGATCTCCAAGATCAGGTAAGAGATTTCTGTTCAAGCTCTGTCAGTCCAAACACCTCAGTCTCACATGGTCCCAAGTGGTTTGGAAGAGACATAAAGGCATCATGGCCCAGGTCCCTCAATAAATGGATGCAGACTAATTAGCCACTCACAGAAGCATGTTAGAACCCCATACTTGTCCAGGCACAGAGATCCAAGTCCTCAGAAACCCAGGGAGGAACAGAAGTAGCCAATTGGTGTAACATAAAAATGGTCATCCAACCAAAAAAGAGAAAGAAAGAGAAGACAACAGAAATTTTGGCAACAGGTACACACACTCAGTCAATCTTAGGTGATTGGACCACCAAAACACAAATTGGGCTTTGCTAGATTAGTACTATTTTGATTCCTGGGGCAAGATACCTAAATGAATAAGAAACTGAGGGTAGAAAAGCCTCACAAAAATAGGAGAAGGGGACTGAAATGCTATAAGACAGCATGAAAAGTATAAGGAACTGAAAAGTATAAGGAAAAAAATGAGGGAAAGAATTTAAATATATCATGGGAACTGGGGAGGAAATTCTGCACAAAAACAGAGCAGATCAAGGTTCCCACAGATGGAAGAGAAAACATGAAACAATTGCATGAAAAAACACCATTTTAAAATTTACCACATATCCAGGGCAAGAATCAAATGAATAAAACTGAGAACATTTAAATAGTCAAAAATGGGGTACTCTAAATATAAAGAAGTTGGACAAGTGTCAAAGTCGAGCATTAACACAAAGCCAATCAATTAAAAAAAAAAGACACCCTAGACAGGAGAAAGAAACTGACTTTCAAAGTTAACATATTAAAATAACCATTGTGGAGACTTTAGCAAAAACATTACAAACCATACTAAGAAACAGGAAGATATGGCTCAGTGAAGGGAACAAACTAAAACTTCAGAGGAAAGCAGAGTTTAGAAAATGTAAAGACATTCAAACAAATCTCCCAAGTAAATTCAAGGAGATGAAGGAAAATATGACTAAAGAGATGGAGAATATTCGGAAGAGACTGGGTAAGCATAAAGTATTTGAAAGTTTAAAAAGAAACATAACTTCCAAGAAGTATGTTAAAAAATTGAAAAGTTAGCCTACTCAATGGGAGTTAATAGTTAGGATCCACTTATCTGATAAGGGCCTAATATCCAGCACATATAAAGAAATTCTTCTTCTTGAAAATTAAAGGACCAACAATCCATTTATGATTTTAAAAATTATATATATCCAGTACATTTAATTGAGAAATTATGTATTTACTCAACTGTGTTTCTTTTTAAGTTTTTGTTTACATTTCCAATTATTAAATATACAAAATGACATTAAGAAAAATAAAGTGATGAAGATGTTCCAAAAAAAAATGATCAAAACAAAAAAAAAAATTGGCATGAGGGTTGAATAAACACTTTAACAAAGAGGAAATACAAATGGCTAAACAGCACATGAAGAGATGCCCAACATCACTAAGTATTGAGGAAATGCAAATCAAAACAACAATGAGATATTACTTAACACCTTTTAGACTGATGGCTATTAGGAAAAAAACCCAGAAAACTACAAGTGTTGGGGAAACTGTGGAGGAATGAATACCTACATACACTGCTGGTGGGAATAAAGAATTGTTCTGTCGTTGTGGAAGGGATTTTGGCAGTCCATCAGAAAACTAATTATAAAATTACCATATGAACCAGCAATACCACTGCTGGGTATATGCCTGGAAGATTTGAAAGCAGGGACACAAAGAGATATATGCACACCTCTGCTTATAGAGGCATTATTCACTGTTGCCAAAAGTTGGAAGCAACTCAAGTGTCCATCAACAGAAGAATAGATAAGCAAAATGTGGTATCTACATACAATGGATATTACTCAGTTGTGAGGAAGAAAATGAAGTATTGACACATGCAACAATATGAATGAATCTTGAAGATCTTATATTAAGTGAGTAAGCCAATCTTAAAAGGCAAATATTGTGTGTCCTTACTGAAATGACCTAAACCTATTGAGAAGATTCATAGAGCTAAAATCTGGAATATAAGTTATCAGGAGACAGAAAGGGAGTAGAGTGCAGTGAGGAGATGCTCAATATGGGCAAAACCCAGAATTAGGTGGAAGGTGATGGTTTGGGTGTGGAAGCAGGTGATGATAGTGCAGATGCATGAATGGGGTGGACGATGTTGGAATGTGAGGTTGAGAAGGGCAGGGGTTTGGGATGGAATATTCATGGGACTTAGTGGGGGCCTGGAGGAAGGAGCAGGTAAACTCTGGGGATTTATGGATCTGTGATTGAAACTCTAGGGGAGGGTCACTGGTAGAGGGTGTTGGTGGGTTGGGGGAAGCGTCCACCTGGGGCATTCTTCAATGGAATGTGAATGTGTTTATCTTGGCATAGGGTATTGTCTCAGTGGGTGGAGACCCATACAATAAACAAGAAAATACCAAACTCCTACTCTGCAGAATCCAGCCATGTTCTCAATTAGAGGGTCACGAATATTTCGAGTATATAGGCAGCACCCAATAAAAGAAAACAGACCCATACATCAAGCTCTCAGTATTAATATGTGCAACTATGTACATTATTTTCCAAAAATTGAAACTTCATGTTTGCTATTGGTTCTGAGGGGAGAGAGAACAAGGGGTAACACAGGGCATGTTTGGGACATTGGATTTCCTCTGTGTGAGCTTGCATTGATGGATAAAGGCCATTATATATTTTTTTCAGAAGCTATAAAGGTATACAGTGTAAAAGTAAACCATAATGTAAACTGCTGAGAATGTTTTGTAGAAAAGATTCAACATTTATTCACCAATTGAAAAAACTGTACCATACTCATGTAGGATATTATTGGTAGGATATTATTGGTATAGCTGGATGGGAGGGAGGTTGTGGGATATATGGGAATCCCCTGTTTTTTCTATGTGACTTTTGGGTAACCTAAAACTTCTCAGTAAATAAAGTGTAAAAATTAGGACACTGGGCACACACACAGAAGAAATGGGCAATATATACAAAAGGTAATAGATCTCATGGTGACGAAAGGCAAAATATAATTTTTATTTTAATTTTTAAAAATCTAATTTTTTGCTTTTTATTTTTAAATTTTATTAGCTATTTTTTCTTGGCTTTGTTTTGGGGGAGGATTTGGGTTGCAGATGGGTTGTAACAGATTGGTTGTAGCATCACTGGTCCAGGGTGGCAGTGATGGGAGACTTGTGGATAGTGGCACAACTTGGGCATGCCAGTAAGGAGTGTGAGTGGGTTCATGTGGACATATAATGTTGTCTCTGTGGGTGGTGACCAGACAATAACCGATGGAATATTGAACTCCCATCCTGCTGAATATATCTACATTCTCCCATAGAGTGGTGAGAATCTTTGGAGTAACTGGGTGGTGTCTTTCAAGGGAGGGTGGGCCTTGTTATTGATGATTGTGAAATCAAAACTTAGTTTCATATTAATAATATATGTTGTTTAAAAGTTGTCTCCTGAGAGCCTCCTCGTGCTCAAATGTGGCCCCTCTCTAAGCCAAAATCAACATATTAATTCACTGCCTTCTCTGCTACAAGGGACTCCCAGGGAAGAGCCTTCTTGCACCAGGGATTAATACAAAGTGCCAACTAGTAATGCATTTGAGAAAGACCTAGAACAAAAGGGGAAAACTGTATGCAAAGGACTTTTTAGCTAAGATATCTAAACGTGAATCAGGAGATTATCCCTGATATTACCTTATGTACATCTTAGTAGAAACTCACTTTTTGCAACAGTAAATAGTGTCTCTGTTAGGGGTGCTTCTGGGCGCTCTAGAGACATCTAGGCAGAGAAGGCATGGCAGACCATGCAAGGAATTTGGCACACAATCAGTGGGTCTTACCTTGGAATATATGATAACCCATCTACCCCAATGTATCTGAGTTAGAAATTCATTTATAATTTTCCTATACATGGCTTTACCGTCATTGTATTTGAACATATCATTGACACTGCCTGTTGAATATATGTTCCAGAGACTTAATCTTCTGGCTGTTCATATGACTGCTGAGCCCTGAATCTCAGCAGAGTCACAGCCAACACTTACTCTCCAGTTCATCAGACTCACCCAGCATAACCAACAAAAGAATGTGATGGACAATGCCCATACCAAGAAGCAGAGAGTATATGTAACTGCAAGCAAGAAAGCTCCATCCATCTGCCCCATAGCACCTAAGTCCCCTCCCAATCAGAAGCAGAAATGGCATCACCATCCCAAAATCTTCAAGAGAGAGGAATGAACAAACCTCTCTGCAGTATGGATTAAGTAGACTTATTATTACCCTATCAATGGAAGAACTTGTTACAATAATATAAAGTAAGTAGTCACAGAGGGTAGAGAGAGCAAAGAATAGGTTTAAATGGGGCATTTTGAGGCATTGGAATCATTCTGCCTGATATTGCAAATACTTTTGGCCTACTGGGACTGAAATGTTGGGTGCCTGTGGATCCAATACTCAATATAGTAGAAGGGGACTTGTGTTTCCTGAGCTTCTCCAGGCAAGGGCAGTCACTTTTGGTCTACACAGACTGAACTGTTGGGAATCAGTGGTTCCATTCCTATCCCCTAAAAGGCAAAAGTGAAAGAACTCCCTCAGCCTTTCTGACCATCTGCACATGCACACTACACATATGGATTAGATTTTTGAGCACCTAGAGGGTCCATCCCCACTCCTGGCAGGGGACAGATACTTCATCAGTCTACCTGGGAAACTGTGATCATTTTAGACGTACATGCCATAGATTACTGTCCATACATGCAGCTCCATCCCTGCCTCAGGTATGATGGTTCATGAGACTCTCAGAGCAGTGACAGATGGTGTTGACCTGCAAGACCTGAATTAATATACAACTGTGGCTCTGTCCCTACCATTGGCAGGAGAAAGTTGGGAGAATCTTTGTTAGTTCCTGGGTAAATGTGGACAGCTTCAGCTTCCACAGCTTACAGCACCAAGTTCACCCCGGGCTCCTTCTATGCAACCCGCAAGGAAGAAAGGGCAAGAAATCTCTAAACTAAAGTGAGAAGCTGCATTCAGAATAAAATCATCTAGAAAACTGAATGTCAAGATACCAAAAATACACCTCTTTTATGTATATATTATATATATATATATATATGTTTTTAAGATTTATTTATTTATTTCTCTCCCCCCCCACCGCAGTTGTCTGTTCTCTGTCTTTTTGCTGCATGTTCTTTGTCCACTTCTGTTGTTGTCAGCAGCATGGGAATCTGTGTTCCTTTTTGTTGTGTCATCTTCTTGTGTCAGCTCTACGTGTGTGCGGCACCATTCATGGGCAGGCTGCACTTTCTTTTGCGCTGGGTGGCTCTCCTTATGGGATGCACTCCTTGTGCATGGGGCTCCCCTGTGCAGGGAACACCCCTCTGTGACACGGCACTCCTTGCACTCATCAGCACTGCTCATGGGCCATCCCCACACCAGTCAAGGAGGATTAGGGTTTGAACCATGGACTTCCCATGTGGTAGACGGATGCCCTAACCACTGGGCCAAGTCTGCTGCCCTCTTATATTTTTAATGTAACATTTTGTGTGAAACATGTATCTTTAAAAAAAGATAATAAGAGAATTTTTAAAAAAATGTTACCAACAAAAATTACAGCCCATATCAAGAAACACTTTTAATAACAAGAAAGGCCTCCAGATGACATATAAAGAAGTTGAGAAAATTAATCAAAGATACTCTAACATATCACCTTAATAAATTCAATGAAATGGGTAAAGAGATTATGGGTATTAAGAAGATACCCAGGTCAGCTAACAGGGAGGTAAAGATGGTCAATCATCACACCAAGAAACTGAGAGTGCCTTCAACTGCAAGCAAGAGAAATGCATCCATCAGCCATGTGGGATCTAAGCCCCTTCTCAACTGAGAGATGGAGTGGACATTGCCATCCCAGGGTCCACAGGATGGAGCAATATAATATGGACAGGAGTGAACTTGCTGGTATTCTACTATTGTGACTATAGCAATGGAAGAAATTTTATCATGATATAGAGACAGTGGCCATGGGAGTTGCTGAAGGCAGGGAGAAGGAGGAGGAGGAGGTGTAATATGGGGCACTTTTGGGATTTGGAGTTGTCCTGAAAGATTTTGCAAGGATACATGTCAGGGCTTTGTATACCCTGCAAATAACCTACTGGTTGACTGGGGTAAACTACAATGTAAACTATGGTCCATGAGGTGTGACAGTGCTCCAGGGTGTATTCACCAAACGCAGTGAATGTGCCTTATTTATGAAAGGGAATGTTGATGTGAGAGGAATGCAGGTGGATTGGGGAGTGTGGTATATGGGAACCTCTTATGTTTTTTGATGCAATGTTTTATGTGATCTATTTAAAGAAGACAATAAAGAAAATAATTAAAGAAGACACTGATTAAGCACAAAGAATTTGAAAGTATACAGAACATATGGGAATGAAAGGCACAATAAATGAAATAAAAAATACATTGGAAGCATATGATAGCAGGTTTGAGGAGGCAAAATAACAATTCAGTGAGCTTGAAGAAATAGCTTCTAAAAGCAAACAAAGAAAAGAAAAGAATGAGAAAAAAACTGGAAAAGGTCTCAGGGAACAAAATGATGGCAATAGTCATGGTGTGCCAGAAGGGGAAGAGAAGGGAAAAGGGTCAGAAGGAATATTTGAAGAAAGAATGGTAGAAAATTTCCCAACTATATTGAAGGACATGGATATCCATGTCCAAGAAGCACAATGTACACCTGTCCAATTATCTGAATAGACCAACTGTGAAATAAAGACACTCTAATCCATATTTTATTCCTTCATCCTGTGGACCATGGGATGGTGATGTCCACTCCACCTCTAAGTCAAGAGGGAAATTAGATTCCACATGGTTGATGGATGTGATTCTCCTGCTTGCAGCTGTAGGCACTCTTGGTTCCCTGAAGTGGTGGTTGACCATCTTCACCCAGGTTAGCAGGCCTGGTTAAGTACAATGAACTGGGGAGTAGGAGTTGCAACATTGCTGAGGCTCAGGGTCCATCTGGCACATGGCCAGTCCAGAGATTCAAGTCTCCTGAGTATACACTAACCCAGCATCAACCTTAGGTTCATTAAAAGTGACAGTAGAGACAAGTGTAGAATTGTGACTTCTGAGTACAGTTTGATCACACTCAGGGACACAAATTCTAAGGTAGGGCCCACTGACAAGGCACTGAACTCCAGAGCCATCTGCCATGACTTTAGAACCTTTGTGTCTCCATAGGCCTCAGGAGAACCAATACTTGAGGTTGTATCTGCTTTGGCTGTCTCTTGGATCCTGCTGAAATGCATGTAAGTGCAAACCCTTTGATGACCTCCCAACTCTTTTTTGAAGATTCTTAGCCATATAACTCATTTGTCTTTACAATTAGCCCCCTTCTATTCTAGGTCTTTTTCTAGTTGCATCACCAACTAGTGATGGGTAATAATCCCTTGGTGCCAGGGTGGCTCATCCTGGGGAGTCATGTTCCATGCTGAGGGGAAGGTTAATGCATTTACTTACTGAGTTTGCTTAGAAAGTGGTCACATTTGAGCAACATGGAGGCTCTCAGGAGATAACTCTTATGCACAGTACAGCTCTAGGCCTAATTCAAATTTCAGGCACACAGGTTCATATGCATAGTCATCAGGATCAAGGGCTCATCATTGGACCATTCTTCTTCACTGGTCTTTCCCCTTGCATTTTGGGGATTGCTGCTGTTCCATCGAGGAATGTGACGGTACTCCCCTGGTTAGGAACTCAGTACTCCCTCAGTTGTCATTTGTAACTGTAACTACTATGAAAATACCCAATGAATACCAAAACATTTTTACATACCCTATATTCATGCCCTGGAGAACTTCCTCCCAGCCATGTGGCCCCCATCAATAACACCCCACACTAGTGTTTTCCTTCTGCCATAGTTGAACCTTTCTGTGATCCAAATCTTCTTCAAAAATGAAGCCTAATATATTGCCAAATTCAATCAACGGGAAAATGAGATAGTAACAATAGATTTAAAGATTAGAAATAGTATATGTACTAATTTAGAAAAACTAAAATAAAGTAAAAAGTAAATTGAGGTAGTAAAAATGAAAAATATCATAAAACTTTAATTTGATGTTTTGCCTTTCATCACTTTAATTGATGTTGCCCATATGTACAGTGGCAAGGCAAGTTCTTTCATTCCTTCCTCAGTGTCTACACTTCTTTAAAAATTTTTAACTTCATCTTCAAAAAAGTTTTAGATCATAGCAAAATCACCTACACAATATAGGGGACTCCCATGTGTACAGACATCAAACCCTTTTCCCCCTTCTCCAGCAATGATCTTTTTACATATTCATGTTATATTTGCTACAGTTGATGTACTGATATTTATCTATAGCTACCAAACATGGTTCCATTTTGGTTTACTTATGGCTTATATTTTAGACTGCACAATTAAAAAAAAAATGTTAGTTACATTATGGTTTACATTATGGTTTACATTTTAACCTACAGACTTTTATACATTTTTGGTGAAATTTAACATGTCCTATATCCATTATTGCATGATTTTGTGGAACACTTCCATTACCCCTCAGTTACCCTGCTTCCAATTATTCTATTCCTCTCTCCCCCTCCTCTCAGTGCCCACAGTGACAACCAAGCTTCACTGCTTGGAGGACCAGATTCACATATGCTTGTAACAATGCTGAGGGCCTAACACACTAGACTGTCCTCCTCCATTAGGAACCACCAATTCTCTCTAGAGAACTTTTTCCCTATATTTGAGAACATCAGGCCTCCCTAGGATGGGAGTAAACCTACCCAGTCATTGTATGGGTCTCCACCCAAAGAGATAGCACTCAAGTACAAAATGAGCACTCACACAATCCCTAAAGTCTTTTTAAGTGCCAGATGCTCCACATAAAGCACCTTAAACAGGTAACCCTTCCTTATTATACTTTCTAAAGAGTTTTCTCAACATTATTATTTCATCCACATATGCAACAATCTTCCATGTTCATCTGTTCCCCCCAACCTTTCCCCCAATTCCTTGGGTCATCTGACCCATCCTCCCATTCCAAGCCCAACTGAAGCCTGCATAGCCCCACCCAATAGTATCCCTAGGCCCCTGTATTATCCTTTCCTATTGTGGGAAAATAGTAAGAACATGGTTTGATGTTGAAACATTTCCAGAACACAGACAAAAGTGCAGGCTTAGGAACACCAGGCCTTGACTAGACAGAACACCATCTGGTCAGCATGAAAAAATATTTGCATGAGGAGGCATTTGAACTTTGTTGGACCTGTTCCTTATTATTATAAATGTTGCACCCATTCCTTATTATTATAAATAACAAACAACTGCTTGTTAGTTCCTAAATAAATCAATGTGGAAACTAGGGTCGAAGCTCTCAATCCCAGAAGCTGTGTGTCTTGTGGTCCCATCTTTATTTCCTTTCTTGTGTTTTTCTCTCTGTCCTTTATTTATTAAATTTTGCATCACCTTGTCTTTGAACCAACCTAGTGCTGAGCTGCTCTCAGCAATTGGCATCTGAACAGGGAACTAAATGGGAGAAGGATTGCTTTGAGTGAAACTAAAGTCATAATGGTGCAAAGCCCTGAGGGTTTTGGAAGGCCTTCATAGTCTTGGTAAGTAAGGACTCTCTAGTGTATTTTCACAGGGTTATGATGGGAAGTGGAGACAGTTCAACAAAATGTTGTCTATATGTCTGTCTCTTGGAACAGCTCCTCAAAACAGGAGAAGCCAAGGCCAGTGAGCCTCATATTTTAGAACTCCTTCAGATTATCACTTTATCACTTTAGAACTCTTACAGATTATAGTAAAATATTTTCCATGGTTCCCAGCAATCAGAAGTTTAGAATTAGGAGACCTGGAAAAGAGTGGGAAAAGAGTTTAAAAAATTACATTGTAGAAGGTGTTTTTCTCCCTGTTACTATTTGGCCCAGTTTGACTATTATAAAATCTGTTTTGGAACCCTTGCAAACAAAAGATGAGGAGGAGGAGAACGAGGATAGAGAATGTAATGACGTTCCTCTCACTGAATCTTTTGATGATACTAAATCTAAAACTGTTCTGTCTTCAGCTCCTTCATTAATGGACTTTAGAAAGTCACTTTCCCTTCCACTGACACCTCCTCCCCTTGCTTCCATACTGGGAGATGTTCAGCCAAATTTGTCAGCTTTACAATAGGGCATTACAGGCTAGAAGGAAGGGTGCCTGGGAGGTGCTTCAAATGACCTTTCTGGTTACCATATGAGAAATAATATCTCCCAGAGTTGATCCTCAAAGCCTGAATGGAGTTAAATTGTGCCAGAATGTAGGGACAGAGGGCCAACATGCTACAATGATGGTCAATCTATAGCAGGGATGAGAATCAATAAGAGGTTCCCTGGAAAATGTTTTAATTGTGGAAAAATTGGTCCTATGAGAAAAGATTGTTAGAAAAGGTCTAAGCAAATCCTTAAACTCATGTTACATGACCATAAAGGGGGATACAGAGACACTGCAGGTGAAGTTATACAAAACATTTTTCACTCTTAATTTTCTTAACTGTGGAACAACCCTGGAAGTGACAGCATCTGAAAGGCATTTCCAAAACAATTCTAAAACTCAAACTCAAACTGTTTGAATAATCTTTAATTTGGTGGAATGACCCACTGACCAATGAATGGTCAACATGAAAGCTGTTAACTTGGTTTGCTTGTATTTCCCCAGGAGACAGAAAATGTCCTGTGTGGGTGCCAGATCATTGAATAAAACCATATCATGAATGCAAAAAGACAACAAAAGTCCCTGTGGAACCCAGGACCTGTGGTCATGCAGATGGAGAGACTGATGCTGAAAACTACATGGCTGGGTCTCACTCTGAAGACTAGAGCAGCTTCACCCCCAACATGGGGACAAATTTTTAAAAATCTAAGTCAAGAAGTCAAACAAGGGTTGGAAAAGGAGGAATGGCCAGTTACTGCTCCCAACTTGGTGGCAGCTATATTAGCCATAATAACAGCCATTGTAAGAGCTCAGTTACATCTTATTTCAGGATTGAGTCTTTGCCTAATATGCATGCTTTGCTATTATTCTTACAAAAAGTGTTTACGCATGCAAAATGTTTGTAGGAGTTTTAATAGCAGCTATTATGGGCATTACTGCCCTTTTTATACTAGCTGCTGTTTCTAGAGTGGCTTTACATCAAAGCACCTAAACTACAGAATTTGTTTAAGCATGGCATCATAAAGCAAGTATGGCTTAGGGAAATCAAATTAAAATCAATGAAGAAATTAATTTTAAGTTAGTAGATCTGAAACTGCTTTTGTGTTTGTCTGATCAATGTCAGTGTGTGTGTTGTAATTGTTTTAGAGTGTGCTGTATATGTTTTTTGATTGTTCATTGTCAGTATATATTTTGATACCTCTGGATGGTGATACCATTTGATAAAAAAAAGTTCCGAAAGAGCTCTTTCAAATGGACAAAAATTAAATAAGTGATTTTATTATTACCTAAGTTTAAAATGTTAATGAGATCTCTATAGTAATACAAAGTGTAAGTATTGATTAATACAATTACTATGTCTCTTCCTAAAAAGTAGTTCTTGCTTAAATTGAAATGAATAGTTTAGATTTCTTCATAGGATAAAATAAAAGATGTAAAAGTTAAGAGAATATTGAAAAAGGTAGAGTTTCTGGGAATACTAATTGAAATTTAATAAGGTGTATTTTGTCCTAAAATACAATGGTTAGTTTTATAAAATCAGAAATGGAGATATGTGGGACAGAACTAGTATGCATACAGCAAGTTGGAAAAGTATTGTGGTAGCATTCAGTGAGATAATGTGTTTTGTAAAAGTTAAAAAAGCCTGAATGAATACAAAAGGTGCAAAAACTGTGACATGGTTAATAATGGACTTTTGCAGCTCTTCCTCAAGGCTTTCTGCCCTGGCCTGATGGCGATGAATGTGGCTGCATAGAAGAAACCTGTGGCAGTGACCCTACTGATGATATTATGTTAATGAGTACTTTTTCTGTTTCAAAATTAAAAGAAACCTTGGAGACAATGGTACCTTAAGGGCCTGGAATAGGCAAACAGTTGGGACATGCTGTATCCATTACTACTCTATCAAATTCTTAAATGTTTCATTGGGTGAAAGAAAACATACCATCTACTGTAATTGAAAAATTACAATGTTTTCTTATGTTAATGAAACTATAATAATGTTGGAATACTAAAAATCTTTCATCCCTCACTTACTTCAAAACCATTATATGTGTTCATTTAAAAAGGCCCTTCGAGCAGCAAGAAATCACAAAATCTCTCATCACTGCTTTACAAAAAACAAAAAAGGGGGAAATGTTGTGGAAAAATAGTAGGAACATGGTTTGAAGTTGAAAAGTTTCCTTAATGTAGACAAAAAGTGCAGACTTGGAAAACTGGGCCTTGGCTAGACAGAACACTATCTGGTCAGAATGAAAAAATGTGTGTGTGATGAGGCATTTGAACTTTGTATGACATGTTCCTTATTATTAAAAGTGTTGCACCTTTTCCTTATTATTGTAAATAACAAACAGCTGCTTGTTAGTTTCTAAATGAATCATTGTGGAAACTAGGGTCCAGGCTGTCTGTTCCAGAAGCTGTGAGTCCCTTAGTCCCATCTTTATTTCCTGTCTTGTGTCTTTTTCTCTGTCCTTATTTCTTTAAGTTCTGCTTTGCCTTCCCTTCAAGCCAAAGTATTGCCAAGCTGGTCTCAGCACTTTCCCTGGACAAATAATTACCTCCACTTTATCATAGATTTCACTCATGTAGGCATCCACTCAAAACCTTCCATTCCCCCTTCCCAATTTCCTGTAAACTTATCCTTCATTCTTTAGCTGTCTGAGACAGTTTGGTTTTCTTATATCATGTCAGAGAGCTCATTTAGTATTTGTCCTTCAATGCCCAGCATGCTTCAGTCAACATAAGGTTCTCAAGATTCATGCAAGTTATCCTAAGTGTTTCTACTGTTTACTTCTTATAGCTGAGTAGTATTCCATTTTATGTATATAATATATTTTGTTTATTCATTCCTCTGTTGATGGGCATTTGTGTTGATTTCAAATTTTGACAATAGTGTATAATGCCACTATGAACATTAGTGTACATATATTGGTTTGTGTCCTTGTTCTCAGTTCTTCTGGGTACATACCCAGCAGTGGAATTGCTGGGTCATATGACAAATCTAAAGCTAGTTATTTTGAGAAACCACCAAACTGTCTTTCAGAATGGCTGGATCCTACTGCATTCTGACCAGCAGTGGGTGAAGGTTCCCATTCCTCCACATCCCCTCCAACATTTGTAGTCTTCTGGTTTTTGTTACTAGCCACCAGTCTAATGGGAGTATGATAGTATCTCATTGTAGTTATGATTTGCATTTCTGCAAATAGCTAGTGATTCTGAACATCTTTTCAGCCATTTGTGTTTCTTCTTTGGAGAAATGTCTGTTCAAATCTCTTGTGCTTTTTTTTTAAGTGTGTTGTTTGTCTTTTTATTTTCAAGATGTAGGATTTCTTTATATATGCAGGACATTAGTCTCCTATTAGATATACAGTTACCAAATATTTTCTCCCATTGGTTAGGCTATCGGTTCACTCTCTTGACAAATTTCTTTTAGGTGCAAAAGGATATAATTTTGAGGAGGTCTCATTTACCTATTTGTTCTTTTGCTGCTTGTCTTTTGGGTGTGAAGGTCATGAAGCCATTTCCTAGTAAAAGGTCCTGTAGATGCTCTCCTACATTGTATTCCAAGGTCTTTATGTCCTTGGCCCTTATATTTAGGTCTTTGATCCATCTTGAGTTTATTTTTGTATGAAGCATGAGATGGTAATCCTCTTTCATTCTTTTGCCTATGGATATCCAGTTCTCCAAGCACATTTGTTGCAGAGGTCATTCTCTCCCAGTTGAGTGGACTCGGTGGCCTTGTCAAATATATGTGAGGATATTTATCACAACTCTCAGTTTGGTTCCATTGTTTAGTATAGCTATCCTTGTGTCAACACCATGCCAAAATCACCACTGTAGCTTTGTGGTATGTTTTGAAAGCAGGTAGTGTGATTTCTCCAATTTCATTTCTCTTTCTCAAAATGTCTTTGGGCTATTCTGGGTCTCTTTTCTTTCCTAATATATTTCATTGTTAGTTTTTCTAGTTCATTAAAAAATGCTGGGTTGTTTTTATTGGAATTGCATTGAAT
This sequence comes from Dasypus novemcinctus, assembly GCF_030445035.2. Classification (NCBI taxonomy): domain Eukaryota; kingdom Metazoa; phylum Chordata; class Mammalia; order Cingulata; family Dasypodidae; genus Dasypus; species Dasypus novemcinctus. The sequence continues at coordinate 196,891,656 of NC_080674.1, read as the reverse complement.
CTGTAGATTAGTTTGAATATGATAGACATCTTAATGATATGTAGTCTTCCTCTCCATGAACAGGGATATTTTTCCATTTATGTAGGTCTTCTTTGATTTCCTTGAACAGTGTTGTGTAGTTTACTTTTATATCCTTAGTTAGATTTATTATTATGTATTTGATTTTTAAAATTTACTATTGTAAATGGTATTTGTTTCTTGATTTCCTCCTGAGATTGCTCATTATTGGTGTGCAGAAATGCTACTGATTTTTACACATTGGTCTTATACCCTGTGATTTTACTAAACTCATTCATAAGTTCTGGAAGCTTTGTTGTAGATTTCTCAGGGCTTTCTATCCATGTATAGGATCATGTCATCTGCAAATAGTGAAATTTTGACTTCTTCCTTTCCCATTTGGAGGCCTTTTATATCTGGTTCTTACCTCAGTGTGCAGCAAGTACTTCTAACACAATGTTAAATAAAAGTGGTGATAGTGGGCATCCTTGTTTTGTTCCTGATGTTAGGAGGAAAGGTTTTAGGATTTCATCATTGAAAATGATGCTAACTGTGGGTTTTTTATATATACCCTTTATCATGTTTAGAAAGTTTCCTTCTATTCCTACTTTTGCAGTGTTCTTATCAAGAAAGGTTGCTGTACTTTGTCAAATGCTTTTTCTGCATCTATACATATGATAATGTGATTTCTTTCCTTCAATCTGTTTATGTCATGTAATGCATTGTTTGATTTTCTTATGTAGAACCATACTTGCACACCAGGAATGAAACCCACTTGGTCATGGTGTCTAATTCACTTAATGTATTTTTGAATACTTTTAGCAAGTAATTTGTGGAGGATTTTTGCATTTGGTTCATTAGAGAGATTGGTCTGCAATTTTCTTTTCTTGTGGTGTCTTTGTTTGAATTTGGTATTAGGGTAATGTTGGCATCATAGAATGAGTTAGGCAATCTTCCCTCTATTTCAATTTTTTGGAAGTTTAAGCAAGATTTGTGTTAGTTCCTTTCCTTCTAGAATTTGTGGTAGAATTCATCTGTGAAGCTGTCTGTCCCTGGGCTCTTCTTAGTTGGGCAGTTTTAAATGACTGATTCTATCTCTTTACATGTTTTTGGTTTGTTGAGATCATCAATTTTTCTTTTTCAATGTAGGCTGCTTCTGTGTTTCTTGGAATTTGTCCACTTCCTCTAAAAATTGTCCTTCTTGTTGGCATATAGGTTTACAAATTATCCTTTTATGATATTCTTTATGTCTGTGTGATCAGTGGTAATATACCCTTTCTCATTTCTTATTTTGTGTATTTATATCTTCTCTCTTTTTTTTTGTTAGTTAGCTAAGAGTTTATAAATTTTATTGATCTTCTCAAAGAAGCAGCTCTGTGTTTTGTTTATTTTTTCTAGCACTTCCTTATTTTCTATTTCATTTAGTTCTGTTCTGGTCATTGATATTTCTTCCTTCTTCCTTTTGGGCTAGTTTTTTGTTTATTTGGTTTTTTTTTTAGTAATCCAAGTGTGCAGTTATGTCTTCAATTTTAGCTCAAGAAGAAACTTTTTTGATGTATGAATTTATGGCTATGAATTTCCCTGTCAGTAAAGCTTTTGCTGCATCCCATAAGTTTTGATATGTTGTGTTGTCATTTTCATGACTTTCAAGGTAGATGATTTCTTTTGAGATTTCCTCTTTGACCCACTGTTTGTGTAAGTATGTGTTGCTTAGCTTCCATATTTTGGTGCCTAATCAGGTTCTCTGGCTCTTGCAGATTTCCAGCTTCATCCCATTGTGGCCAGAGAATTCATTTTGTATGATTTCAATCTTTTTGAACTTGTTGAGAATTTCTCTGTGGCCTAACATGTGGTCAATCTTGGAGAATGATCCATGTGTCCTTGAGAAGAATGTATAGCTTGATGTATTTTGGTGTAATTTTCTGTATCTGTCTATTAGGTCCAGCTCCTCTAATATACTGTTCAAAATCTTTGTTTCATTATTCAGTCTCTGTTGGGATGTTCTGTCTAATGTTGATAATGTTGTATTAAAGTTTCCTACTATAACTGTGGCAGTATCTATTCTTTCATTTTGTTTTTCCAGTGTTTGTCTCACATATTTGGAGCTGCCATGGTTAGGAGCATAAATGTTTAAATTGTCCTTTTTTCTTGAAAGATTATCCATTTTACTAATATTTTGTGTCCATCTTTGTCTCTCACAATAGTTTTGCATTTAAATTCTATTTTGTCCTATATTAATGTAGCTACTCCTGCCCTTTTTTGGTCACTGTTTGCTTGTAAGATTGTTTTCCAGGCACTCACTTCCAACCTCCTTGAAACCCTGGGTCTCGGTGGGTTTCTTTTAGATATCTTATAGATGGGTAATTTTTCTTTATCCATTCTTCCAATCTATGTTTCTTGGCAGGTGAGTTTGATCAATTGACATTCAGTGTTATTACTTTCAAGGAATTACATTAGCCATATTTTCTTTGGATTTGTGTACTGCATATGCTGTCCCCCCCCCTTTTGTCTTTTTAGTTGTTCTTGCACTCTTCTCCAACCCTGTCTGTCCTGTTTTTTTTTCTAGGAAAGATATTCTATTAAAATAAATGTGAACATTTACAAGGATAAAAGAACAATCCCAAATGTATATGCACCTAACCATGATGCTCTAAGATATATGAGACAAACACTGACAAAACATATGGGAGAAATAGATATCTATCCAATAATATTTGGACATTTCAATATACCACTCTCAGAAATGGATAGAACATGGGGACAGAGGATCATAAAGAAACAGAAAACTTATATATAATATGATAAATAGCTAAAGCTAATATACAAATAAAGAACATTGCATCCCCAAGTAGCAGGACATATGTATTTTTCAAGTTCTTATGGACCTTTCTCCAATATAGACCATATTTTTTCACAAAGGAGATCTCAATAAATTCAGCAAGGTTGAAATTATACAGAGGACTGTCTCTGATCATAAGGGATAATGTTGAAAATCAATAAGAAGAGGAAAAAGGGAAAATTCAGAAATATAAGGAGATTAAATAGCACACTATTTTTCTGTAAGTCAAAGAATAAAATTCAAGAGTATTAATAAATAGCTTGAGATGAGTGAAAATGAGAAACTAAGAGCCTATTGGATGTGAAGGCAGTGCTGAGAGGGAAATTTATAGCCCTCACTGCGTATATTATAAAAGAAGAAAAAGCTAAAATCAATAATCTAACTACACAGCTTGGGGATCTACAAAATGAACAGCAATTTAATCACAAAGCAAGTAGAAAGAATGAAATAACAAAGACCATTGCAGAAATAAATGTAATTGAGAACAATAATGACAAAATCAATGGAGAGAATTAGCAAAATAAAATGTTGGTTCTTTGGGAAGATTAACAAAATCATCAAACCCTTAGCTAGGATGTCAAAGAAGAAAAGAGAAAAGATGGAAAATAATTAAATTTTTAAAAATGTAAATTGCAATATTGCTATTGACACCACAGAAATAAAAAAAGGATCACAATAAGGTACTATGAACAACTGCCTATTCCAATAAAATAGACAATGTAGATGAAAGGGAAAAATTCCAGGAATCACAAGAGATTGAAACACTCATCAAACATCTTTCCAAAATGAAAATCCCAGGAACACATAGTTTCACATGTAAGTTCTATCAAGCGTTCAAGGAAGATTTATTACCAATCTTACTCAAGTTCTTACAAAATAATTGACAAAGAAGGAATGCTACCAAATGCATTCTCTGAAGCTAATATCACCCTCATACCAAAGCCAGATAAAGATATTATGAAAAAGAATTTTACTGGCTCATCTTCCTAACAAATACAAATGACAAAATCCTCAATAACATACTTGCTAATTGAATCCAACACACATTAAAAGAATCATTCATCATGATTAAGAGGGTTATGTACTGGGCATGCAAGTGTGGCTCAACACAAGAAAATCAATCAGTGTATCAGTGTAATACACTACATTAGTATATCAAAAAAGAAAAATCATACGATTCTATCAATTGATGCAGAAATAGAATTTGACAAAAAAAGAGAGCATCCTTTCTTGATAAAAATACTGCAACAGATAGGAATTGAAGGAAATTTTCTCAACATGATAAAGGCCCTATAGGCAAAATACCCAATTAACATTTTATTCAATGGTGACAGACTGAACACTTTCCTATTGAGAACAGGAACAACACAAGGATATTCACTGTTACCACTGTTGTTCAGTACAGTGATAGACATTCTAGCAAGAGCAATCAGGCAAGAAAAAGAAATAAGAAGCATCCACATTGAAAAAGAAGTACAATTTTTGCTGTTTGCAGATGATATGATCCCATGCCTAAAAAGTCCTGAAAAATCTACAATGGAACTGCTAGAGCTAATAAATGATTTCATTAGAGTAACCAGACTCAATATTCATAATTTAAAAATAGTGGTATTTCTATATAATCATAATGTGCATTTTAAGGATGAAATCAGAAAAAAATTTCATTTACAATAGCCACTAAAAGAATCAAATATAATAAGATGCAAAAACCAAAGAAAGTCTACAACTGCAAGCAGAAGAATTGCATCCATCAGTCATGTGGGATCTAAGCGTATCTCAATTTAGAGGTGGAGTGAACCTAGCTATCCCAGGGTCCTCAGGATAGAAGAATAAAATATGTATTAGAGTTGCCTTACTGGTATTTTACTAGAGAATTATTGTGACTCTAGCAAAGGAAGAAATTATATCATTGATGTGGAGACGTGGCCACAGGAGTTGCCAAAGGTGTGGAGAGAGAAAGAGAGGCATGATATGGGGCATTTTTGGGACTTTGAGTTGTCCTGAATAATTTTGTAGGGACAGCCACAGGACATTATATATCCTGCCATAACATACTGAATGGACTAGGAGAGAGTGTAAACTACAATGTAAACCATAATCCATGCTGTGTAGCAGTGCTCCAAAATGTATTCATCAAATACAATGATTGTACCACACTAATGAAAGAAGTTTTCTATGTGGAAGGAGTGGGGGTAATGGGGAGTGGGGCATATGGGATCCTCTTCTATTTTGTAATGTAACATTTTGTGTGATCTATGTATCTTTAAGAAAAGATAATAAAAAAGTAGAAAAAAATAAATAATGTGGGAATGTGGATAGGGGAATGTAGCTCCATCATTGAGCACCTGCTTTCAAATTATGCAGTCCTGGCTTTAATCCTCAGTACCTCCTAAAATTAATTAATTAGTTAATTAAAAAACAATATAAAGATATAATGTAAAATAAAGAAATGCTAAAGTTTGTTCTGCATGTTGAAAGAAAACAAAAGCAGGATAGAAAAACTTGGAGGAGAGTGTAAGAACATCTAGAAAGACAAAAAGAGAAATAAAAACAACATATGACATACACAAATCCAAAGAAAATGTGCCTAATGTAAGTAACTCCTTGACAGTAATAACACTAAATGATAATGGATTAAACTCACCAGTCAAGAGACACAGATTGGCAGAAAGAGTAAGGAAATATGCATCTATAAGCTGTCTACAAGAAACCCACCTGAGACCTAGTGATTCAAGGAAATTGAAAGTGAATGGCTGGAAAACAATTTTACAAACAAACAATAATCAAAAAAGTCAGATGTAGCTATACTAATATTGGACAAAATAGATTTTAAATGGAAGACTATTGTGAGAGACAAAGATGGACACTATATATTCGGAAAAGGGTTAATCTTTCAAGAAGAAAGAACAATCATGAACATTTATGAACCTAACCAGGGTGCTTCAAAATACATACGGCAAACACTGGGAAAAGTAAGCAGAGGAAAAGATGCCTTTACAATTATAATGGGCAACTTTAAATACACCATTATCGCCATTTGACAGAACATCTCAACTGGGAATCAATAAGAAACAAATACTTTGAATAATATGTTAGAGGATCTGGACCTAACAGATATAGACAGGATACTATACCCAAAGACAGCAAGATATACTTTCTTCTCAAGTGCACATAGATCGTTCTCCAAGATAGACTTCATGCTAGGTCTCAGAGAAAGTCTCAATGAGTTAAAAAAAAAACATTGAATTCATAAAAAATAATTTCTCTGACCACAATGGAATGAAGCTGGAAATCTGCAAGGGTCAGAGAACAAGGTTATGCACAAAAGAATGGTTTGTCTCTTGAAGTTAGGGATGCAAAATTTAGAAAAAATGGTAACTTTATAATTATGAATTTCAGACAGCAACCACCAGGTTCAAATGTATCTGGTGATACGGAAAAAATAGGTGTACAGTTAAACTTGTACACTTAGAAAACAAACATGCATAAAGTTGTAGAGGACTCCCATACAACATCCCACCATAAATACCTTGTATTGTTGTGAAATATTTGTAACAGATTAGGGAAGGGGCATTGTCAAGGGATAGCTACTAACTACAGTCCATAGGTTACATTTGTTGTACTTTCCCCAACCCACTCCCTCATGTTATTTTTTTGTTCATAAACAATTACACCACATTAAGCAAAAAGAGAGAGAAAAATATTGGAACGACACACACACTCTTATTTGTATTTAGGTACATGTGTGTCTGCGTATTAATGGATAAATTTATCTATATAAATCCGACAAATTGCTCATTTTCCAAGAATATTAATAAAGGGAATAGTATGTTAAGAAATCAAAATTAATCATAATTGCACTTATGACAAATTACTTTAATCTTAAAATCCGTTTCTTTTTTCTATATTAAAATTTTAATTGTTTAATGTGCAGTATATCTTTCATTTCTTACCTCAAAATTTATATTTTAGTTGTATCTCTTTAAAAAATTTTCCAGCTGAATATCATCAAGTATTTATAATTAAGAGCAACTGATATATTTTATTTACTCTGATAATGTTTATATTTCAGTTTGGATTTACCAATCTACTTATTACGGGATCTTTATTATACCCGGTTTATCTTCTTATGTCTATAAACTTTCTTCAGTATTGGGTTTCTAAAAATAATGCAACACTTTAACTCTTTTTTGGAGGTTATACTCAACATCTAATATTTTTAGCTTAAAATGCCAGCATAATTTAAAAATTGAATTGTGGTATAAAGTTATTTAATATTTCCAATCCCTACTTTGACAATAGAAGGGCATTAAATCACTGATCTACATACTTCCACCCACCATTTTTTATTGGTGATATATTTTTAAAAAGCAAATACACTTATGCAGGACAAGGCTTACAACTCAACAGAATTTCACAAACTGAAGTATATGCACTCTATACCTGTATGCACTCTGAATCTATAGGCAGCCCCTTGGTCATGGGAAAAAATATTGTCAGCTTCCCCATTCCTACCTTGTCTGTACCCCTTCTACTAACTAACCCTAAGAATAGCTATTGTTACATAGCCTACTTTTGTTGGTTATTAATTTGTATAAATGAAATAGTACAGTATGAACTCTTTTACATTTTGTTCCTAAACACTCCTTATGTTCTTGGTGAATTTACCTATATTGCAGTATGTTTTGGGTAACATTTATAAAGTTTCACATGTAGCATTTAGTTGTGTAAACACTAACCTATTAATTTAATTATTATGCTGTTGCTGGTCCTGTGAGGTGTTTTCAGTTTGAGCTTATTATGAGTAATTCTATTGTGTAAATTCTAGAATTAGTGTTTTAGTGACACATGTACAAAATATTGTTGGATGTTTTATGTAGCAGTGGAATTCTTAGGTCATAGGTTTGCATCTGTTCCATTATCATTAGGTTCTGCCATAAATTTTCCAAACCTTTTTTACCAATTTCACACCCAACATATATGAGATTTCTGGTGTATCCACATCCTTGCCAACACTTGGTAAGTTTTATCATTTCCCTTTTAGCCTTATGGTTGGCGTTTCATGATATAAGAAAGTGGTTTATTTGAATTCCCTTGATTATTGAGGAAACTGAAGATCTTTTCACATGTTTATTCACCATTGGGAACCTCTTTGTTGAAGTGTTTGTTGGTTTACTTTTCTCATTTTTTTCATTGTTTGTCTGCCTTTTTTTTTTTTCTTCTAGAAATTTTATTTTATTTTATTTTTTTAAAAATATTTATTATTATTATTTTTTTAATTACATTAAAAAATATATATGAGGTCCCATTCAACCCCACCGCCCCCGCCCCCCACTCCCCCCACAGCAACACTCTCTCCCATCATCGTGATACATCCATTGCACCTGGTAAGTTCATCTCTGAGCATCACTGCACCCCATAGTCAATGGTCCACATCATAGCCCAGACTCTCTCACGTTCCTTTTTTGTTTTGTTACCCTATGTATACGATACAAGTTCTCTCTCTCTCTTTTGCCTCTCTATTTACTTCTTTTTTGATGAAGATAGCCTCTTAATTAAATGTAATTTTAGGTTGACTTTTTCCTATGCCAGAAGTAGCTTCCTACTAAAAAATCATATAAATGTACTTGTTAAAATTTCTCCCTTTCAAGTTTTATAATGCTTAACTGATTATAGGATTTACAATGGTTAACAGTGACTTGCATTCCTGTGACATAGAGCAGCCCCCCATCCAGAGCCTATGTGATTGGCTGAAAAAGCCATAGCCTATGTTCAGAGATACAACACAATTCTTCACAAAAATAGACAAAGGAGCCACATGGCCTCACCAACTCCTCCCCTCCTGCCCCTCTAGAATTCATTACCCCTATCCATACAAGAGAAATAATTCACCTCTACAGTTCCCTATTGGCCCTCAGGTCTTATCAAGTCCCACTTCCATCTAAGTATTTTCCCACCGATAGATGTGCTTTATGAATTCATGATGACCTCTACCAGGGGCAGGTTGAAGTTTATTCTTCAGAGCCCCTCCTTTGGGAGAGCTTCCCAACAAAATTTCTTTCTGCAATCATCAGTCTCTGTGACCCTGTGAGTGCTGTTTTCTTCCTATAGTACTTTATTACTCTTCTACAATTTCCATTATGTTTAAAATTCAGATTAACAATCAAAGTAGAATTAACATGTCTATGCCTGTATTTCAATTCCTGTATCATTAAGTACAAAAGAAAATATTCTTGGGAATTTCAGGGAAGGGAGGAATTCAAACATTTAGAACTCTGTTGAAAACAGATGTGTACATCACCATCCTTACTTACTTAATATCTTATGGGGAGGGAGTGTGAAGAGGAAATGAGGCTGAAAGAACCAAAGGCTGTGGGGTTAAACATGGGTGCATGTTTAGGGCAGAAAGAAAGGAGCTCTAGACCTTGATACTATTCAGATGTTGAGAAGTCTGAAAATGGGAGATCTAAATGGTGGAGTAGGAAAATACAAGCTGCACTTCTCCAGAAACTGTGGAAGGTAGGCTGGTTCACCTGTCAGAAGAGAAACCATGAGACCTCTTCAATGAGCCAATTGGAGTGGACAGCTGGGGGGAACCAGTTAGCTGGGTGAAAGGGAAGCCATGGAGATATGGCATGCAAGCCAGCAAACAACTGGCACAGATGGAGAAGGAAGCCAGGGAAGTGATTTAGGTGCAAGATCAGTGCACAGCTGGCTCTGAGAGCATGGAAAGCCCCCAGGTGGCTAGGGATACATTCCAGTACCCACTAGGTTCTTGAGGAGGGGGAGCTGTGGAGAAAGCATGTATGGAACTGGATTCTAGCCAGTTCGATGGGAGAGAAGACTAGGAGAAATTGAGATAGGGTGGGCAAAGTAGAAATAAAATGGAAAGATGTCAGGCAGCAGTGAAATGGCTCCAGAGAGGGGAAGTAGAGAGCTGATCAGGCAGTCTGTCACACCCACCCACCCTGGGAGAGAGAGGAATTGGTTCAGTGAGGAGTTGGGCTGACAGGCATCTAACAGTCTCGGAGAGAGGGAAGCCAGGAGAGGCAGGCAGCAAACACTAAAAAGCCCAACTGACATGAGGAAAAGAGAGGGGGCAGAAGCAGCTAGCCAACCTTCAAACACATAACAGCCTGAGGGATGGGATGGTGGTGGGGAGAGGCAGCCCAGAAATTGTCCAGGGCCTAACCAGCCCTGAAGAGAAGGGCTCCAGAGAGCAATCTATTGATTACTGAGCACCCAGCCAAGTCCTAGAGAAGGGGAATTAAGAGAAAAGAATCCTCATGACAGGGAAATCAGACTGAGTTAAAAAAAATTTTTTTTAACATTTTTAATTGTTTAAATAATTTATTCTTTATTTTTTTCTCTACACAAGGTAAACTTCCATGTGGAGTGTGGGATGCAGGGTGATTGATTGATGAGACATGGCAGCCTGAGAAAGTTTCTAGTGGCCTGAGAGTCTTGTATTTTCTGGGTTTCTTTTCTTTCATTTCATTTTTTTTTCTTTTCTGCTTTATTCACCTTATATTTTTTCTTCCTTTTCTTTCTTTTAATTTTCTTCTTCTGATGCTTTCTTTCATTCCATCTTCTCTTTCTGGTATTCATTTTCTTTCTTCTCTTTTCTTCTTTCCAGTCTTTAATTTTATTCTAAAATTTTTTGCAGTTTCTTTTTTTATTCAAACTTGTTAATACTCCTTTGTATTTTTTGAAGATTTTCAATTTATTACTTTTTTCCATAGTGCTTTTAAGGTTCCTTTAACTTCTTTTTTTCAGCCTTCTTCTTTCTTTCTATTTCCATGTTCTCAATATTTTGGGGGAACAAAACAGACAGTGACAAGAATTTAGAATAAGTGGAACCAAGTCTCAAAGGGGACTTTTAATGCAAAACAAAATGAAATAAAACTCTAAAGTAGAAAGAGAATCTAACTAACTGAATATGCCCAGCATCTAAACTGGATGCCTAGACGCCAGCAAAAAATACAGTTGTACAACAAAACATGAAGATGTTGCCCAGTCTAATGAACAATAGGTGCTGGAACTGGACCTACTAGACACATACAGAATATTACACTGAAATAGAAGAGGATAAAATTTTTCCTTGAGCAAACATGGATTTTTCTCCAGGACAAAACATATGATAGGTCACAAAACAAGTCTAAATGAATTGAGAAAGATTGAAATTATAGAAACCCTTTTCTCTGACCACATCAGAATAAAGCTTGAAATTTATAATGGGCAGAGAACCAGATAGGCAAAAAGATATGGAGGTTAAACAACACACTATTAATCACTCAGTGGTCATGGAGGACATTGCAAAGGAAATCAGTAACTAACTCTAAATGAATGAAAATGAGAACACAGTGTATCAAAACTTATGGGATGAAGCTAGAGCAGTTCTGAGAGGGAAAAATATAGCCATAAATATTTGCATTTAAAAAGAAGATAGGGTTAAAATCAGACACTTAGATGAACTAGAAAAGGAACAACAAAATAATCCTAAAGTGAGCAAGAAGATGGAAATAAAGATTAGAGCAAACATAAATGAAATTGAGAATATAAAACAATAGAAAAAAGTAAACAAAAACAAAACCTGATTCTTTGAGAATCTTAATAAAATTTATAAACACTTAGCTAGACTAATAAAGAGAAAAGAGAGAAAATCCAAAAAAAAAAGAAAGAAAGAAAAATTAGAGGGGAAATATCACTGCTGATCCCACATAAACAAAAAGTAGCTTAAGAGGACACTTTGAAATATTGTATGCCACAAGACACATAACATAGATAAAATGACCAAATATATAGAAACAAACAACCTAAACTGATGAAAGAAAAATAGATGAACTCAATAGAGCAATCACAATTAGCATGATTGAATTAGTCATCAAACCTCCCAACCAACTCATTTTTTGAAGACTCAGCCATAAAACACTGTTGTCTGCCATTTCCCCCTTTTATTCAAGGTCAAAAAGCAGTTTTTAACACATGATCCTACATGTACACTGAGATATTCTGCTGGTCTGAGCTGACCATTTTATTCAAGGTCTCTTTTAATTACATCACCAGTTAGTGATTGGTAGTAATCCCTTGGCACCAGGGAGGCCCATCCCCATGAGTCATGTCCCATGCTGGGGGAAAGGCAATGCATTTACATGCTGAGCTTGGCTTAGATTGGCCACATTTGAGCAACATGGGGGCTCTCAGAAGGTAACTCTTAGACACCCTGCAGCTCTAGGCCTAATTCATATTTCAGGTACACAAGCCCATAAGCATAGCTGTCAGTATCAAGTGCTCATCATTGGACCATCCTTCTTCATTGGTCTTTGCCATTGCACTTGGGGAATTGTTGTTGTTACATTGGGGAATGTGATAGAGCTCCCCTGGGTAGGAACTCAGTTGTTGTTTGTAATTGTAACAACTATGAAAATACCCAACATATATCCAAACATTTTTATGTACCCTATAAACATGCCATGGAGAACTCCCTTTGGACTCAGTTGTGACCTTTCTATATTTGCCTCTTCTGTCACTTTTACTGAACCTGTGTTGGGCACTAGGGTTTGGGTATACACAGGAGATTTGAATCTCTGGACTGTCCATGTTCCAGTTGGGTGCTGAGGCTCAGCAGAGTTGCAAATCCTACCCTCTTGTTCTTTGGACTTGCCCAGGTCAGCTAACAAGGAGGTGAAGATGGTCAACCACCACATCAGGGTACCAAGAGTGCTTACAACCACAAGCAGGAGAATTGCATCCATCATCCATGTGGAATCTAAGCCCCCTCTTGATATAGAGGTGGAGTGGACTTCACCATCCCAGGATCCACAGGATGGAGAAATAAAATATGGATTATAGTGAACTTAATGACACTCAACTATGGAACTACTGTGACTAGTAATGGAAGAAGTTATAACATTGACATGGAGAAAGTGGCCAAGGTAGTTTCTGTGGGCAGGGAGAGGGAGGAAGAAAAGTTATGTGGGGGCATTTTTGGGACTTGGAGTTCTCCTAAATGATATTGTAGGGACAGATGCTGGACATTATATATCCTGCCATAACCCATTGAATGTACTGGGGAAGAGTGCAAACTAGAATGTAAACTATTATCCATATGGTGCAGCAGTGCTCCAAAATGTATTCACAACTGCAATAAATGTGCCACAATAATGAAAGAGTTTACTGATGTAGGAGTAGTGGGGTGAAGGGGGTGCAGGGTATATGAGAACCTCTTATGTTTTAAGAAGGTAACACTTTTTGGGATCTCTGTATCTTCAAAAATTGAAGGGCATGGGGAGGTGCAGAGTGGGGTATATAGTAACCTCTTATGTTTTTTTTTTAATTTTTATTTATTTATTTTTATTGACTTTGTAATAATATTACATTAAAAATATATATGTGAGGTCCCATTCAACCCCACCCCCCCACCACCCCTCTCCTCCCCCCAACAACACTCGTTCCCATCATCATGACACATCCATTGGATTTGGTAAGTACATTTTGGGCACCTCTGTACCTCATAGACAATGGTCCACATCATGGCCCATACTCTCCTCCATTCCATCCAGTGGGCCCTGTGAGGATTTACAATGTCCAGTGATTACCTCTGAAGCACCATCCAGGGCAGCTCCATGTCCCAAAGACGCCTCCACCTCATCTCTTCCTGCCTTTCCCCATACCCATCATCCACCATGTCCACTTTTCCCAATCCAATGCCACCTCTTCTATGTGGACATTGGATTGGTTGTGTCCATTGCACCTCTATGTCAAGAGGAGGCTCAGATTCCACATGGATGCTGGATGCAATCCTCCCATTTTCAGTTGTAATCACTCTAGGCTCCATGGTGTGGTGGTTGTCCTTCTTCAACTCCATCTTAGCTGAGTGTGGTAAGTCCAATAAATCAGATTGTAGGTGCTTGAGTCTGTTGAGGCTCAGGACCTGGCTAACACATTGTCAGTCCAGAGATTTAAATCCCCTAAATATATCTTAAACCCCAACATTAACTGCACCTCCAGCACATTAGCATGAAAGTCTTATGAAGGGAGATCCCATCTGAGTCCAGATTCATCACACATAAACACCATTTCCAAAGAGGGGCCATCTGCCCTGGTAGTTAACCCCATCGGCCATGACCATAACTCCCATGGGTCTCTTTAGCCCTCAAAGGAACCAATATCTGGGGGTTGTATCTGCTTTATCTGTCTCTCTGACTCTGCTCAGTTGTGCATGAGGGCAATCCTTCTGCCAGCCTCCAGACTCTTTTTTAGAAACTCGTAGCCATATAAACTCATTTCTCCTTTCCATTTCCCCCTTACTTTAGGTCAAACAGCATTTTAAAGTCATGTTATTTTATGTAGACAGGGATATTCTGCTGATCTGCATTGAACCTTCCGTATAAGGTCATTTTCCAGTTGCATCATCAGTTGGTAGTTGATAGTGGTCCCTCGTTGCCAGGGAGGCTCATGCCCGGGTGTCATGTCCCACGCTGGGGGGAAGGCATTGCATTTACATGCTGAGTTTGGCTTCGAGACTGGCCACATTTGAGTAACATGAAGGCTGACAGGAGGAAATTCCCAGGCACAATGTTGCTCTAGGCCTTGTTCTTATTTTAGGTTTATCAGCTCACAAGCATAGTCATTAGCATCAGGGGCTCACTGTTGAACCCTCACTCCCTCCCGGTCCCCGCCGCTGTACCTGGCAGACTGTCGCTGCTCCCCTAGGGACCAAGACAGAGCACCACTGGCCAGGAACCCAGTACCCCCCCGCTGTGGTTTTTAATTGTTGCCACTATGAGTATATCCAAACATTACCATGCACCCTGGACATATGTTCTGTACAGCTCCCTGTCAGCCATATATCACTTGTCATTGTTATCCCATACCAGTATCCCTCCATTGCCATTGTTGAAACACTCTGTGATCCAGAACTCCCCAAAATTTGAAGCCCAATATAATGTCATGGTCCCTTACTAGGGAATGGCATATAGCGATGGGTTTAAAGGATAGATAAAGAACTTGGATAAAGTTAGATAAAGAACTTAGATAAAGAATGTTGACTTGAAAAAATTCCACATCCTATCTTTTTCTTTTTTTTTTTTTTTCCCCCTAATTATTCAGCTTTTCTTCACAGGAGTCCTAGACCACAGCAATGCATATATATAATATACAGCACTCCCACACATCCACCAGAAAACCTTTTCCCTTCCACAGTGATACTCTTACACCCTATTCATATCATATTTACTTAAAGTGATGTACAGAGTCTGAGACATTAGCTTTCTAACAAGGTGACATCTGTGCTTACATTATGGTGCATACTTTAGGATACACAGTTCTTTACATTTTTAGTTATCCTATGTTTTACATTATGGTTTACATTATCAGTCTGTCATCTCCTATATGTTATGGTGTAATATTACATGTTTTATATCCATCCTTGTGTACTCTCAAGAAACTCCTCTCTTACCCCCCATTTACTTTGGTTCCACACATTTAACGTCCATTTTCCCTTCCACCTTGGTGCCCACAGTGACAGCCAACCTCTGTTTCCTGAGGAGCCACTTCCAGAGACAGATGGAATAGTGTTCAGGGCCTAACTTGCTCAACTGCCCCAATGCCCTGGGAGCCACCCTTTCTCTCGAGGGATACAGTTCCCTCTATTTGATGGCATTAGTCCTCCCCAGGATGTGGGTCCACCCCCACTCTCACTACTTGGGTTTCTACCCCATGGTGTCACCCACTCTGGCAGAATGAGCATTTAGACATTCCCCAGGAGCCCGTCCTGCATCAGACCCTCCCCTCCGAGCATTCTAAACAGGTAACCCTCTTTATTATATTTTGATATGATTTTCTCGGCATTTTACTCTCCACCAACACCTGACCCTCTCCTGTGTTCGTATGCTACCCTTCCCTCCCCCCACTTTTGGGCAACGTTACCCCTCCGTCCCTCCCCAGCCACCCTCAAACCCGCAAAGCCCCAACCCCTTGCCCCCCTTTTATCTCTTCTTTGTGTTCATACTTACCACCATCTCGTCTTAAATTCCACCCCTGCAGACATCGGCTCATATCCTTCCTCCACCCTCCGATTTCCTGTAAGCCTATCGTTCAGTCTCTTGCTATCTAGGGCAGCTTGTTTATTTCATATCATTGAGGTCATGTGTATTTGTCTTTCAATGTCTGGGTTGCTTCACTCAACATAAGGTTCTCAAGATTCATCCATGTTATCACATGTGTTTGTAGTGTGTTTGTTCTTACAGCCGAGTAGTATTCCATTGTGTGTATATACCACATTTTATTGATCCACTCATCTGTTGATGGGCATATGGGTTGATTCCAACTTTTGGCAATAGTGAACAATGCTGCTATGAACATTGGTGTATGTATATCGGTTTGTGTCCTTGTTTTCAGTTCTGCTGGGTATATACCCAGCAGTGGTATTGCTGGGTCATATGGCAAATCTATGGCTAGTTTTTTGAGAAACCGCCATACTGTCCTCCAGAATGGTTGGATCCTTCTGCATTCCCACCAGCAGTGGATGAGTGTTCCCCTTCCTTCACATCCTCTCCAGCACTTGTATTCTTCTGGTTTTTTTTCATAGCTGCCAATCTTATGGGTGTAAGATGGTATCTCATTGTAGTTTTCATTTGCATTTCCCTGATAGCTAGAGATTTGGAACATTTTTTCATGTGCTTTCTTGCCATTTGTATTTCTTCTTCGGAGAAGTATCTGTTTAAGTCTTTTTTCCCATTTTTTAATTGGGTTGTTTATCTTTTTATTTTCAAGATATAGGAGTTCTTTATATATGCAAGTTATAAGTTTCTTATCAGATATATGATTGCCAAATATTTTCTCCCACTGTGTGGGCTCCCTTTTTACTTTCTTGACAAACTCCTTTGAGGTGCAGAAGGCTTTAATTTTGAGGAAGTCCCATTTATCTATTAGTTCTTTTGCTGCTCGTGCTATTGGTGAGATATTCATAAATCCATTTCCTATTACAAGGTCCTGTAGATGTTTCCCTACACTGCTTTCTCAGGTTTTTATGGTCTTGGCTCTTATATTTAGGTCTTTGGTCCATCTTGAGTTGATCTTTGTATAAGGTGTGAGATGGTAATCCTCTTTCATTCTTCTACATATGGCTATCCAGTTCTCCAGACACCATTTGTTGAATAAGCCACTCTCTCCCAGTTGAGAGGGTTTGGTGGCTTTATCGAATATTATGTGGCTGTATATGTGAGGTTCTATATCAGAGCTTTCAATTCGATTCCATTGGTCTATGTGTCTCTCCTTATGCCAATACCATGCTGTTTTCACCACCATAGCTTTATAGTATGTTTTGAAGTCAGGTAGTGTGATTCCTCCAATTTCGTTTTTCTTTTTCAGTATGTCTTTGGCTATTTGGGGTCTCTTTCCTTTCCAAATAAATTTCATAGTTTTTCTAGTTCCTTAAAGAAGGCTGCGTTGATTTTTATTGGGATTGCATTGAATGTGTATATCAGTTTTGGTAGGATAGACATCTTAATAATGTTCAGTCTTCCTATCCATGAACAAGGAATAGTCTTCCATTTATTTAGGTCTTCTTTGATTTCCTTGAACAATCTTGTATAGTTCTCGGTGTATAAGTTCTTTACCTCTTTAGTTAAATTTATTCCTAAGTATTTGATTTTTTAATTTTCTATTGTGAATGGTATTTGTTTCTTGATTTCCTCCTGATCTTGCTCATTATTGGTGTACAGAAATACTACTGATTTTTGCGCATTGATCTTATAACCTGCGACTTTACTAAACTCATTTATGAGTTCTAGAATCTTCGTTGTAGATCTCTCAGGGTTTTCTATGTATAGGATCATGTCATCTGCAAATAATGAAATTTTGACTTCTTCCTTTCCAATTTGAATGCCTTTTATTTCTGGTTCTTGCCTCAGTGCTCGAGCAAGTACTTCTAAGACAATGTTAAATAGGAGCGGAGACAGTGGGCATCCTTGTCTTGTTCCTGAGTTTAGAGGGAAGGAGTCTAGGATTTCTCCATTGTAAACAATATTGGCTTTAGGTTTTTCATATATACTCTTTATCATGTTCAAAAAATTCCCTTGTATTCCAATCTTTTGGAGTGTTTTTATCAAGAAAGGGTGCTGTATTTTGTCAAATGCTTTTTCTGCATCAATAGATATAATCATGTGATTTTTTTCCTTCAATCTGTTTATATGGTGTATTACGTTGATTGATTTTCTTATGTTGAACCATCCTTGCATACCTGGGATGAATCCCACTTGGTCGTGGTGTATAATACGTTTAATGTGTTGTTGAATACGATTAGCAAGTATTTTGTTAAGTATTTTTGCGTCTAGGTTCATTAGAGAAATTGGTCTGTAATTTTCCTTTCTTGTGATGTCTTTGTTTGGCTTTGGTACTAGGGTAATGTTGGCATCATAGAAGGAGTTGGGTAATGTTCTTTCTGTTTCAATGTTTTGGAATAATTTCAGCAGGATTGGTGTCAGTTCTTTCTGGAATGTTTTGTAGAATTCACCTGTGAAGCCATCTGGCCCTGGGCTCTTCTTAGTTGGGAGATTTTTAATAACTGATTCTATCTCTCTGCTTGTGATTGGTTTGTTAAGATCATCAATTTCTTCTTTTGTCAATATGGGCTGCTTATGTGTTTCTAGGAATTTTTCCATTTCCTCTAGATTGTCATTTTTGTTGGAATATAGTTTTTCAAAATATCCTCTTATGATAGTCTTTATTTCTGTGGGGTCAGTGGTGATATCGCCTTTCTCATTTCTTATTTTGTGTATTTGCATCTTCTCTCTTTTTTTCTTTGTTAGTGTTGCTAAAGGTTTGTCAATTTTGTTGATCTTCTCAAAAAACCAGCTCTTGGTCTTGTTTATCTGTTCAAGTGCTTTCTTATTTTCTATTTCATTTAGTTCTGCTCTTATCTTTGTTATTTCCTTCCTTCTTCTTCCTGTTGGGTTACTTTGTTGTTGTTTTTCTAATTCCTTCAAATGTGCAGTTAGTTCTTCATTTTTGCTCTTTCTTCTTTTTTGATATATGAATTTATGGCTATAAACTTCCCTCTCAGTACTGCTTTTGCTGCATCCCATAAATTTTGGTATATTGTGTTATCATTATCATTTGTTTCAAGGTAGTCATTGATTTCTTTTGAGATTTCCTCTTTGACCCACTGTTTTTCTAAGAGAGTGCTGTTTAATTTCCAAATTGTGGTGTGAAATCTGGGCTTCTGTCCCTTGCAAATCTCCAGCTTGACTCCACTGTGGTCAGAGATAATGTTTTGTATGATTTCAATCTTTCTGAATTCGTTCAGCCTTTCTTTGTGGCCTAGCATATGATCTATCTTGGAGAATGATTCATGTGCACTTGAGAAAAATGTATATCCTGCTGTGTTTGGGTGTGGCGATCTATATATGTCTATTAGATCGAGCTCCTCTAATATACTATTCAGATGTTTTGTTTCTTTGTTGATTCTCTTTTGAGATGTTCTGTCCAGAGTTGATAGTGGTGTATTAAAATCCCCCACTACAATTGTAGATGTATCTATTCTTTCACTTAGTTTTTCCAGCGTTTGCCTGACGTATTTAGAGGCACCCATGTTAGGTGCATAGATATTTATGATTGTTCGATCTTCTTGACAGATTTTCCCTTTCACTAAAATGTAGTATCCTTCTTTGTCTCTCACAATTGTTTCACATTTAAAGTCTATTTTGTCTGATATTAATATAGCTACTCCTGCCTTTTTTTGGTTATTGTTAGCTTGTATGATTGTTTTCCAGCCATTCACTTTCAATCTCCATGCGTCTCTGGGTCTAAGATGTGTCTCTTGTAGACAGCATATGGATGGGTCATATTTCCTTATCCAATGTCCCAGTCTGAATCTTTTGATAGGTGAGTTTAATCCGTTGACATTCAGTGTTATTACTATCAAGGAATTATTTGTGTTAGCCATATTTTGATTGGATTTGTGTTTGTCATATTTTGTTTGTATATTTTTTTGTCTTTTTTTGTTGTTGTTGTTGGTCTTATACTCTCCTCCAACTTTGCCTTTCCTGTTTTTTCCTTTCTTCCTGCAGAACTCCCTTTAGAATTTCTTGAAGGGGAGGTTTCTTGTTGGTATACTCTTTCAGTTTCTGTTTGTCTGCGAATATTTTGAACTGTCCATCATGTTTGAATGCTAGTTTAGCTGAATAGAGTATTCTTGGTTGGAATTTTTTTTTCCTTTAGTACCTTGACTATATCATACCACTGTCTTCTTGCCTCCATGGTTTCAGAAGAGAAATCAGCACTTAATCTAATTGAGCTTCCCTTGTATGTGATGGTTTTCTTTTCTCTTGCTGCTTTTAGGATTTTCTCTTTGTCTTGAGCATTGGATAATTTGACAAGTATATGTCTTGGGGTGGGCCTGTTGGGGTTTATGACTTGTGGAGTGTGCTGTGCTTCTTGGATATGTACATCTGTCTCTTTCAGTAGATTTGGGAAGTTTTCAGCCATTATTTCCTGCAACACTCCTTCTGACCCCTTTCCCTTCTCTTCACCTTCTGGAATGCCTATAATACGTATGTTTGAGCGTTTTGCATTGCCATTCAGGTCCCTAAATCCTAATTGGATTTTTTCTATCTTCTTATTGACCCCTTCTACTATCTGTTTGATTTCTGATGTACTGTCTTCCACATCACTAATTCTCTGCTCTGTCTCTTCTAGTCTGCTGATATTTGCTGCAAGTGTATTTTTCATTTCTTGAACTGTGGTGTTCATTCCCATCATATCTGTTATGTTTTTGTGTATGTCTGCAATTTCCCCTCCAAGTGATGTCTTCATGTTGTTAACCTCTTTCATTACTGCATCAAATTTGTCCGTGATAAATGTTCTGAGATCTTTCATTGCTTGTGCCAAGTTTTGCTCCCCTTCGTGATTATTGGTTTGTTGATTGGATTCAGCCCTGTTTTCCTGATTACTGGTTTGGTTTGTAGATTTTTGTTGCTTTCTGGTCATCTCTTTATTTTGACGAATTTAATCAGTTCCTTAGCTTCTTTGTCTGCTCTTGGAGGTTAATTAGTTGTTATTTTTGCATAGGTGTTATATCTTCTCTTTGTCACTTTTTTCTTCTTATTCTAGTTACTTGTTGTTGGTTAAGTTCACTTTAGAGGAAAGTATTAGTGTTGGGGAAAGGCAATTGTGTAAGCAAGGGAAAAGTATAAAGTAGTATTGGTGATGTATGTTAACAAAGCAAGAATATGAGATCTGGGAGGATGGAGGTTAGATTCATGTAGATTGTATAGAGTTATAGCTGTCGGTAGAGTACCTTTTATGAAGTAGATGACTGAATATGGGAGGAATATGGTATGAACTACAAAGCTATTGTTTTCATGAGAGAGGGAAAAAGAAAAGAAAGGTAATAGTTTCAAGAGTGGATAACAGACAGAAAACAGAACAAAGGTATTAGAAATTAAGAGTTAGACACTTTGTGGATCAAAGAACGGGAGGTGGGGGTGGAATATAGGAGAGACAGTAGATGATAGTGGATATCAAGATGCAGGGGAAGGCGGATAGTGTAGGTAGCCTAAATCAGTTCACACAGAAATGAGGCAGTGGAGGATGGGAAAACCCAGCAAATGTGAAGTGTTCCCTGTAGCACCTATTGTATACTTGAATTAAAATAAAATAAGTGGAAAATGAGGGACAAGAGGGAAAGAGAAAACCGAAAAAAAACTAATTATAATAAAGAAAAAAAGAAAGACAAGAAGAAAGGAAGAAAGAAAAAGAGGATGGGCAAATGGTGGGGAACAGATAGGGGGAAGAGAGATACAGGTATACACGTGTCACAATTGCAACACTATCTAAAACAACAACCAAAAAACCCCTAAATAACTGTATAAAAAAAAGGACTTTGGGGGACACGCTAGGAGAAAAGACTAGGGGATAATGCAATATTAGCAATCAGGGCGTCAAAAAGAGTAAAAAATAAGATAAAGTGAAAATAAAAACAAAACAATATGAACCAATAAAGATAAAACGC
Source organism: Dasypus novemcinctus (assembly GCF_030445035.2). Lineage (NCBI taxonomy): Eukaryota > Metazoa > Chordata > Mammalia > Cingulata > Dasypodidae > Dasypus > Dasypus novemcinctus. The sequence continues at coordinate 196,869,805 of NC_080674.1, read as the reverse complement.
AAACATTAAGGTCCAGGGCACTCAAGGACCCCAAGTAGACCCCAGGGCGTGATGGATTCAGGGGTGGAAAGTCTGAGACACTGAAGACTCAAGAGGTGTGAGTCTGGGGTGTGGACTGCCAGAGTCCAGGGGACCCAGACCTGGCAACCTCAAATCTGGTCCACAGAAAGCTTAGGAGCCCCGCAGTGCAACACAGCCCTCAGGGATCCCCGTAGCTGGGTGCCAGCCCCGTGGGGGAAGCCAGGTCGCAAACTCTATATTGAATGTCTGATCCCTGCAATTCACCTACTCCTCAGGGTTTCAGCCTTTGGACAGCTCCCTCCCTGTGCTCCCACAAAACGGCCACTTGAGGGCGCCTCTACACCACAGCCAGATCAATGACCCAGATCCCAAGCCCCGCCGGGTGGGGTGGGCTTCAGCTGGAAACGCCTAAAACAGACTCTAAGACCCGAAATCCCAAACTTCACAAAATATTCCCCAATCGGCTTCCAGACGTGTCCTCCTCGCTCACTACACCCTACAACAGTCTCCCTATTGTGTCCCCTTATTGCCCAAAATCCAATTCCGTTGCAGATCGGCAGCCGGACCTGTGGGGATGGGGCTCCAGGCGGAAGCGCTACCCCCCCTGTCCGGCGACCAAAACGTCCCCCGCTTCACAACAAAACACCGTCTGTCTCCCCAAATCGATCTGCAAAGGAGTCTTGTCCCAACAACCCCTCACCAGCCAGCCCAGTATCCGCGAATTCCTCAGCACCGCAAAGCCTCCAGAAAAAGGAAAAAAAAAAAAAAAAACCCTGGCCGCCGCGGCTCCGGAGCTGCAGGAGCGCCCGCTACCGCGGCTCCGCCCACCCAAGGAGGGAACTTCCCGCGCCCAGCTGGGACCTCCGTTTATATATTATAGACGTATCCTCTCTGTTACCTTCCCACCGAATTGATGTCCAGACACCTTCCAACCAGCAAAAATCCCCAAAACAGCGCGGTCCCAAAGAGCCTTCAACGCTGCCCAGCCGCCCCCTGCAGAGACATTACCAGGCAAGCTCACGCAGCCACCATCTTGCCTCCCCGCCTCCTCTTATGTTTTTAAATGTAGCATTTTGTGTGATCTATTAACTTTTTAAAAGTTAATTAAAAATAAAATTGAAAAATAAATAAAATATTAATACTGAAATATACACACATGTATATGATATGGTACACTGATACTTGACTACTAAAGTATATATGTGTATATGTGTGTGTATGTGTGTGTGTGTGTGTATATATATATATATATATATAATTCCCAACCAATAAAACCACAGACAGCTTCAATTTCTATCAATCATTCTGGAAAGAAATAACACAAATCCTGTTAAAATCTTCCAAAAAATAAACATGGAGGGAACATTCCATAACTCATTTTATGGGGAAACATCACCCTAATACCAAAGACACATAAAGATGGAAAAAGAAAATAAAACTATAGACTAAAGTGTTTAATAAAACTAGGTACTAAAATTGTCAAGGAAGTAGTTCCTAATCTTATTCCAAAACTAATTAAATGAATTATACATGATTAACAAGTGAGTTTTATCTCTGGTATATGAGGATGTTTCAATTTAAGAAAATCAATCAATGTATTACACCACATTAACAGATAAACAAAATTACATGATCATCTCTATTGATGCAGAAAAAGGATTTGACAAGATACTCCATGCTTTCTAGAATAAAAAAAAAAAACACTTTGGAAGATTCAAGTGGATAGAAACTTCCTCAATATGATAAAGGGTTTATATGAAAAACCCACATGTAACATCATACTCAAGGGTGAAATTCTGTAGACTTTCCCCTGATGATTGGGAAAAAAACAAGGATCCCCATGGCAAATACTCTTGTTGAACATTGTGTTAGACTTACTTGAGCACTTAAGCAGGAAAAGGAAATATAAGACATCCAAATTAAGAAAGGAAAAGGCAAATATTTCACTATTTGCAGATGAAATAATTCTAAGTGTAGAAAGCCCTGAAAAATCTACAACAAAGTTTTTACAGCTGATGGATGAGTTCAGTAAAGCAGCAGGATATAAGATCAAGATGTAAAAGTGTAACATTTCTGTACACTAACAATGAGCATCTGAGGGGGAAATTTAGAAAAAAAATCCAATTACAATAGGAATTAAAGAATAAAATATCTAAAAATAGATTTAACTAAAGATGTAAATGACTTTTACACAAAAAAATACAACTATGTAAAGGAAATCAAAGAGGACCTAAATAAAAGGAAGAATATTCCATGTTCATAGAAGGAAAACTATGTATCATTAAGATATCTGCCCCAACCTAATTGATTTACATATTTAACACAACCCAACAAAATTTACAACAGCATTTTTACTAATCTGAATGAGCAATTAGGAAACTTATTTGGAAGGACAAGGGACATTCAAATAATCAAAAACGTTTTGGGATAGGAAAACAAGATTGGAAAAATCATGACATCTGACATTTAAGCATGATACAAACCTACAGGGGTAAAAACTGCATGGTATTGGCAAAAGCATATGCGTATCTACTACTGGAACTGAATTGACGTGGTAGACTGATACTTGACAAGATCACCAAGCCAACTCAACTGGGACAGAATGGCCTTTTCAACAAATGGTCCTGGGAGAACTGGATGTCCCTATCCAAAAGAATTAGAGAGGCTCACCTTCGCATGCCATATAGAAAAATTAAATCAAGATAGAACAAAGACCTAAATATAAGAGTGAAGAACATAAAGGTCATAGAATATAATGTAGGGAGCAATTATGAGATCTTGTAGTAGGAAATGGTTTCATAACATTTATACTCAAATTATGAGAAACAAAAATATAAATAGATAATGTGAACTCCTCAAATTAAAAACTTTTGTTCTTCAAGGAGTTTGTCAAGAAAGTGAAAAGGCCACCTACTCAACAGGAGAAATTATTTGGGAATCATTTATTCAATAAGGATATATAAAAACAACCTACATGTTAAAAATAAAATGTCAAACCATTAAAAAATATGCCTAAGATATGAATAGATATTTTTCCAAAAAGGAGATAAAAATGTCTGAAAAGCACATGAAAGGATGCTCAACATTACTAGGTACTGGGGAAATGAAAATCAAAACTATAATGAGATATCACTTTACACCTATTAGAATTTGAAATAAAAAACAGAACTACAAGTGTTGGAGGGGATATGGAAGAAATTGAACCCTTATCCACTGTGGTGGGAATGTAGACTGGTGCCATTATTCTGTATGATGGTTTAGAGGATCCTCAGGAATTTAACTATAGAATTGCAATATGATCCATGAATACCCTGATGGTTATAAACCAAGAGGATTTGAAAGCACGGCCATGAATGGATATATATACACCAATGTTCATAGTGGTATTATTCAATATAGCCAAAAATTGGAAGCAACACAAGAATAAACCAACAGATGAATGGATAAGCAAAATGTGGTATAAACATGCAAGACAATATTGTTCAGCTGTAAGAAGGAATGAAATATTACCCAAATGACCATATAATGCATGTTGAAGACTTTGTGTTGAGTGAAGTAAGCCAGTCACTAAAGACGAATACTGCATGACTTCAGTGATATGAACAGACTCACAAAGCTAGAGTCTGGGAAATAGGTTCTCAGGAGACAGAAAGGGAGTAGAGTGTGTTTAGCTGATTATCAATATGGGAAAACCTTTGATAAGGTGGAGAGGGGAGATTTGGCAGTGGGTGTGGGTGATGGCTGTGCAGGAATGTGAGTGAGGTTGGTGGTGTTGGAAGCAGCATAAGGGTGCATGGGTTGGTCTATCCATGTACCTAGAGGGAAGGCTGGAGGAAGAAAAAGGTGAACTCTGGGGATTTATAGGTCTGTGGTTGATATTACTACATTGGGAATGTTCTTTTGATGAATATGGCAGGAGAGGGTCACTGTGCAGTGTGTCAGTGGTGGGGGATATTTAAGAAAAGGTGTACTTGGGGCATCCTTTATGGAATATTGCGGCGGCTTTCTCGGTCGGTAGAGGTGGGGTCTGGCTGCGGACGAGGGGTCGGTCCAGCTCAGGACGAGGGGTCGGTCCTGCTTGGGATGAGGGATCGGTCCCGCTTGGGATGAGGGGTCGGTCCAGCAGCAGACGAGGGGTCGTCTCACAGGGGTTGCGCGGTTCAGCTGACAGGGTCGCCCGGCGAAGCCGGCGACGAAGGGGTCGCCCGGAGAAGCAGGCAACGAACTGGGGACAAGGGAGGCCAGGCCCTTGTCGGGGGCTCTTAGGACTGGAGGGCACACGGCAGAAGAACTACCACGGAGACAAGGTAAACACGCAAGTCCACTTTATTGAGGGAGAGGCAACAGTTTTTTAGGGGCTGGGGAAGGCTGGATTGGTCGAAGCCACGCCCTGTTCTGATTGGTTGCTGGAGAAAGGTCAGTGGGCGGTACTGGATGGGGGAGGGGTGGTGATTAGGGATTGGCTGTCGCTGTTGCTGGGGGAAGGGGCAGGGTTTAGGGATTGGTGGCTGCTGTTGCTGGGGTAGAGGGCAGACTTGAGTTTCCCACCCACACCTGGCTGTTGCTGCTGTCGGGGGGGAGGGAAAAGGGCAGACTGGATTTTTCCGCCCACGCCTGGCTGTTGCTGCTGTCAGGGGGAGGGAAAAGGGCAGACTGGAATTTTCCGCCCTGCGCCTGCGCAGGGAGAAAGAAGAAGAAGGGTGCCACCCCACAGGCATCATGTGGCGCCATCCGGGAGGAGGGGTGGCTGCAGAAACATGGCTGCTGAGAAGGGGAGACCCGAGGGCACTCTGCGCCCATGCCGAGCTCCCTTCAGGGGTGGCGGTGAGTCCGACCAGCCACCCTATTATGGGGGCAATGGCTTGGCCTGCCGCGGCTGCTCCCCCACCAGGCCAGCAAACCACACTTCAGCCCGAGGGGTGACCGCAGAATATGAATGTGTGTATGTTGTCATATGGTTTTATTTGACTGGGGGGAGATCCACACAATAAACAGGAAAATATTAATCTCCCATCCAGGGGAGCCATGCTACATTTTAAAACAGAGGAGCTAGAGTCTCTCAAGTTCATAGGCAGTGGCTAATTTTTAAAAAGTGAAACACAAAAATAAAACAGACCATAATGCCAAACTCTCCTTATTAGTGTATGTAACTTTGAGTATTATTCCTCTAAAACTGATATTTAGTAGTATGACAAGTTCCAAAATGGAGGCGGGGGGGAATATTGAGTAGAACATAGGGCATTTCTAGAGCATTGGAAATGTTCTGCCTGAATTGGAATGGTGGAAACAGGCCAGTATACATTTTGTCAAGACCTACAAAATTGTATAGTACAAAGCATACACTATAATGTAAACCATTGACCATTGACCATAGTTCATATCAATACTTGATCATCAGTTGTAATGGCTGCACCATACTCATGTAAGATGTTATTGATAAGAGAAAAAGTAAGAGGAGGGTTTGGGGCATATGGGAATCCCTGATATTTTTATGTAACTTTTATTTAACACAAAATTTCTTTAAAAATAAAGAAAATGAAAATCTACAGACAACCGTAATAGAGCTTATAGGAATAAAAGACATGATGGATAAGATTATGAAAAATACATTAGAGTGGTATGTTTGTCACAGTTGATGACCATACTTAAGCATAGCTACTAAACTTGTACCACACTAATGAAATATGTTGTTAATGAGAGAAAGTGTGTGTTGGGGTGAGTGTGTGAGATATATAGGAATGTCCTATATTTTTAATTTTGTATTATTTTATTTTTTTAATTTTTAAAAATTAATTTATTGAAGTTTATCACTCATACATAAACAATAAGTGTATAATAGTAGTTGTGAACTTACAAAACAAACATATGCAACATCATACAGGATTCTCATTACTCACCCTACCACCAATAACTTGCATTGTTGTTAAATCTTTTTAAATAATGATTAAAGAGCATTGTCAAACTATTACTGCTAACCAAAGCACTTACCCTCAACCAACCCTATTATTATTAATTTTATATCATTTATATATGAACATAGATAAACAAGTGTATAGTAAAAGTTATGAACTTACAAAGCAAACATGCATATAATCATGCAGGGGTCCCGTACATCAACCCTCCACTAACACCTTGCACTGTCATGAGAAGCTTGTTACAAGTTATGAAAGAATATTTTCAAAATTTTACTATTAATCATAGTCCTTATCTTACATTTGTTGTGTTTTCCCTCCAAACCACACTATTTTTTTAAAATATTTTTTTTATGACAGAAGTTGCAAACTTATAAAACAACAATGCATGAGTGTAGAATTTCCAAACAACACCCCTCTGTCAACACATCACACTGTGGTGGGCCATTTGCTATAGCTAAGATAAAATCATCTGATTTTTACCATGTCCATATTGTACATTTGGCTCATATTTTTCATACTGCCTCATTATCAGCACAGTAAATCTTTTGCATAGATGCAAGAATATGATATTATTAGTATTTACCACAGTCCATAGGTCATTCCAGCTGTGTGTTTCCCATGCTTCTCCACATTCCCAACACCCTACAGTAGAGATGTATGTTCGCTCTAGCTCACAAAGGACCCTCTTGCATCTGTACCATCAAACACAATTCTCATCTGTGCAATTCAGTTCCTAGATTATTCTCTAACATTTTGTCAATTGGAATTTACATCCCTAGACTAACATTTTCAATCACATCCCCATTTATAAGCTAGCTGTTATACTCACTGTGTGTCACCATCCACTCTATATGCTTCCACACTTTTACAGTAAAGCTAATTAAAACTACCACATATATTAAACATCAGTGGTCCATTCAGTCCTCCTCTAATCTCCTTTAAGAATCCACTGCCTACCACCAGGTCTTGAAGATATTTTCCTACAATTTCTCCTAGAAGTTTTATGGCTTTTTTTTTGTATTTTTAGGTTTTTGATCCATTTTGAGTTAATTTTTGAACAAGGTGTGAGATAGGGGTCCTCTTTCCTTTCCTTCTTTTGGCTATGGATATTCAATTCTTTCAACACCATTTGTTGAGTGGATTGTTCTACCCGGCTGTGTGCATTTGACAGGCTAGTCAAAAAGCACTTGACCATACCTGTGAGGGTCTGTTTCTTTTTTTGTTTGTTTTTTTATTTTTTTTTAAGGTCTGTTTCTGAACCATCAATTTGGTCCATTGGTCTATGTGTCTGTCTTTAGGCCAATATCATGCTGTTTTTACCACTATAGCTAGGTAATATCTTTTAAAGTCTGGAGATGAGGGTTCACTTTTCTTTATGATGTTTCTGGCTCTTCAGGAACTCTTACCCTTCCAAATAAATTTGATGATCATGTTTTCATATATTTTTTTTAATGCTGGTGTAATCTTTATTGGGATTGCATTGAATCTGTATATCAATTTGAGTAGAATTGACATCTTAATGATATTTAGTCTTCCAATCCATGAGCATGGAATTTTCTCCCAGGTATTTAGGCCTTTTAAAATTTCTTTTATTCCTGACTATTTGAGTCATATTTTATTTTCCTCACTCTTTGACACTTTTAGATACTTTTATTGATATAATGATCATTTATATACTCTCTTCCAGGCCTCTCTCTCCTGTCTTTTATTTTCAGACTCTAGCACACCTTTTAGTATTTCCTGAAAATCTTGTCTCTTGCTTAGAAATTCTCTCAGTTTCTGTTTATTTGTGAATATTCTAATCTCGCTCTCATTTTTGAAGGACAGTCTTCTTGGATATAAGATTCTTGGCTGCAGGTTTTTCTCTTGTAGTATCTTAAATATATCACACCACTGTCTTCTTGAATTCATGGTTTCTGGTGAGAAATCTGCACTTAATCTTATTGGATATCCCTTATATGTGATGCATTGCTTTTCTCTTACTGTTCTCAGAATTCTCTCTTTGTCTTTGACATTTAACTTTGTGATGAGTATGTGTCTCGAAGTGGTCTATTTGGATTTTTTGAACAGTAGTATGTTGTGCTTCTTGGACATGGATATCTATGTCCTTCAATAGTGTTGGGAAATTTTCTACCATTATTTCCTCAAATAATATTCAAATAAATACTCAAATAATACTCAAATAAATTCCTGTTCAAATTTTTCCAATCTTTTCTTCATCTATTCTTTTGTATGTTCACTTTTAGAGGCCATTTTTTCAAGCTCACCAATCCTTTTTTCTGCCTCCTCAAATCTGCTATTATGATTCCAGTGTTTTTTTTTTACATTTCATTTATTGCACCTATCATTCACATAAGAACTTCTATTTTTCTATGTAAGCTTTCAAATTCTACTTTGTGCTAATCCTTTGTCTTCTTTACATCCTTAATCTCTTTAGCCATCTCATTGAATATATTAGGGAGATTTGATTGTACATCTATGATTAGTTGTCTCAAGTCCTTTATATCATCTGGAAGCTTTTCTTATTCCTTTAAGTGGGCCATAGCTTCCTGTTTCTTGGTGTAGATTGTAATTTTTGATTGGTGTCTTGGCATCTGGCTTACTAGAGTATTCATTCTGGATGAAGTTTTTCTCTTTTGTTTTCAAGTTCTTGCCCTTTCTCCCTTGCTGTTTATGCAGTAGGAGCAAAGCATGTAGTTGGTGCTATAAGCTGTGGACGTTCAAGCTGCACTTATTGCTCCAGGGACCAATGAAGGTTCTTCCAACTTTCTCCTTTGCCAGAGTTGGCACAGAGTCACAGTTGTGTGGAATAATCCAAGTCATGGAGGCCTAGACTCTAGTTGTCCAGAGAGTCTAACGAAGCTTCATGCCCCTTTCTCCCCTGCCTGGTGTGGGGATTGAGCTGCAGGTGTGGGCAGCAATCTATGCAGTCCAGGTCCTAAGATGACCGCAGTTGCCCAGGTAGATTTCCAATTTTTGTTCCATGCCAGCAAAAGTTACCTGCAGTTGCCTGGATAAGCTGGGGCAGGGCCCGCCAGCCTCTTCCCTGCCAGAGTTGGGGCTGAAGCTTAGGCTAGGACTGCAAGCAGATCTGGGTGAAAAAAAATGGTTCTTACCATCACTGTGATTTTCATTCAGCCTGGCTTCCCCTCAGGCTGGAGGCAGAGTCAATGTGGTGGCTACCAGCCTCTTTTGGTGGGCTGATTCACACCCCAAATATTCCCAGGGTTATATATTAGCCACCCATATCTACCTATTAGTAGCCAAAATTGGCAGCCAACCATTCACTCTTCCTCTATTTTTGGGAAATCGAGCTTCCAGTTCCAACCACAGAATAGCTCCTGGGGCAGCTCATGCCACCAGAGTAGGAAAATCACCAGCTTCCAAGTCTTGGCTGGTAATTCCCAGAGAGGCCGGTGCAGGTCCCTGCTGCTACCTCCCTGATGGTGGTGGTGGCACTTGGGCTTAGGCTAGAGCTGCAATCTGACCTGGATAGAAAGAAGCCTGTCCCCAACAGCACTGTGATTTTCAGCCCACCCCACCTCCCCTCATGCCAGGTGCAGTGTTAAGATGGTGGCTATTGTCCTCTTTCTGGCTTGGACAGGCTCGAACTTTAGCTGTTCTTAGGATTATAATTTAGCCTGCTGAATTTATTCATCAGTAGCTGAAATTGGTGCCCAACTGTCTCTTCCCCCCCCTTTTTTGGGAAGTGGAGCTTTCAATTCCAGCCTCAGAACAGCTCCTGAGGTGGCTTGTGCCACAAGTGGAGGATTGGCCCCGGCATCCACAGTGTGGACACTCTACTTATGAGACTTCTCTGCAGATCAGCAGTCTTCTCTTTTTTTATTCCTTCAAGGATGTTGCAGGATGCTCTTCTGGCCCCCTGGAGCCCCCAAACGGGTGCTTCACCTAGTTCCAGAGTGTTTGGGTGTTTGCTCACTTCCCTGTAGCAGTAGCTGACTCTAAGAGCTGTTTGTCCTGCAGCCATCTTGCTGGTTCTCTCCCCTATATTTTTGATGTAACATTTATATAATCTAAGCTTCTTTAAAAATAAAAACTTAACTCTGAAAATACACAAGAGAAAAATAAAAGCAGATTTCAATTGATGGAGGACAGAATTAGTGAAATACAAGATAGAGCATCAGATTTGAAAACAGAGAAAACAGAAAAGAATCAAAAGTAAAAATTGAACAGGATCTCAGGGAATAGAATGACAGCATGAAACACATAAATTGACACATTTGAGGTGTCCCAGAAGGAATTGAGAACCTAAGGGGCAGAAAAAAATATTTGAGGAAATAATGATGTAAAATTTCCCAACACTTATAATGATACAAATATCAAGATCCAATAAGGGGAAACGGACTTTGGCCCAGTGGTTAGGGCGTCCGTCTACCACATGGGAGGTCCGCAGTTCAAGCCCCGGGCCTCCTTGACCCGTGTGGAGCTGGCCCATGCGCAGTGTGCGCAAGGAGTGCCGTGCCACACAGGGGTGTCCCCCACGTAGGGGAGCCCCACGCGCAAGGAGTGCACCCATAAGGAGAGCTGCCCAGTGCGAAGGAGAGAGCAGCCTGCCGAAGAATGGCACCGCCCACACTTCCTGTGCCACTGACGACAACAGAAGCGGACAAAGAAACAAGACGCAGCCAAAAGACACAGAAAATAGACAACCGGTGGAGGGGAGGGGAATTAAATAAATAAAAATAAATCTTTAAAAAAAAAATCCAATAAGATCGACATGTCCCAATCAGAATAAGCCCAGGCAAACCTACTCTGAGACACCTACTATTCAGCGTGTCAAATTGCAGAGATAATGAGAGGATTGTGGAAGCAGCAAGAGAAAAGCAGAGCATCCTCAGTAAAACCAATGCAGATACCACATCAGAAACCATGGAGATGAGAAGAAAGTGGTGTTATTTATTTAAGGTCCTGAAAGGGAGCAACTGTCAGCCAAGAATTCTTTTCTGGAGAAACTGTATTTTAAATATGAAATTTGAGTTTAAAGTCTTCAAAGAAAAACAAAAATGGGGGACTTCTCCAACAAGAGATCTGGTTACAAGAGATACAGTAGGAAATGGTGCAACCTGAAAGCAGAAGGCAAATGTAAGAGGTTTAGAAAAGAGTATAGAAATGAAGACTGTAAGTAAAGATAACTAAAAGAGTACAATGTCTGGCAACAGTAAGATATGACAATGGAGAGCCAAGCTATGAAGTGGCCAAAGTAAATAATATCTTTACTTTGTAATAATATTGACATTAATGGAATGGAATCCACAATCAAAAGATAGACTGACAAAATGGATTTTTAAAAGTGAGCTGAGTACATGCTTTCTATAAGAGATTCAACTTAGATTCAAGGACACAATCAGACTGAAATATATTCCATGAAAATAATAATCAGAACAGATCTGGAGAAGTGATATCAATATTGGATAAAATAGATTTTAAACACAAAACTATTAGAAGAGATGAAGATGGTCATTATATATAATAGAAAGGGCAGTTCACCAGGAAGAAAAATTCATAATTAATATTTTTGCAACTAACTTGCAGCTCCAAATATATGAGGCACATACTCTCAAAACTAATGGTAAACATATAATAGTCTCTAAAATAATAGCTGGAGATTTTAATACACCTCACTCAACATTGCAAAGAACGTCTGGATAGAGGAAAAAGAGGAAACGAAGAACTGGAAAAATAAAATAAATTAAGTAACTGAAACTGAGATTTACAGAACAATACATGCCAAAACAGCAGAATAAACATCAGTGAAGCTTGATTGTCTCTCTGGGCCCTGAGGGGAGGGTAGGAGAGGAATGGAATAGATAGAAGTGTGTGTAACTGGGGGGGGGGGGGGCGGGCAATGGAAATGTTCTGCATAAATGTGCAATGATGGATACAGGCCATATTAAATATCATCAAAAATTTATAAAGGTGTAAAATCTAAAATGTAAGCCATAATATAAACTGTAATGTAACCAACAACTTATAGAAGTGTACAGTCTAAAATGTAAACTATGATGGGACCATGGTTAGTAGCTATGTTTTAATATCTGTACATCATTTCCAGTAAAGGTAACATAAACATGTAAAAAGATCATCACTGATAAAGGGGGAGGTGGGTTTGATGTTGTATATATGGGAGCCCCTATGTTCTATGTGTGACTTTACTGTGACCTGAAACTTTTTTGAAGACATAATTTAAAATAAAAGATGTTGACATTGAGGAAGAAATGGAAGAGATTGCCTTGTTACTGTACATACATGGAAACCCTTATTACAGTGATGAAAGGCAAAATAGCAAAAAAAAAATTTATGATAGTTTTAACTTTTTATTTATTTTCTACTTTATTTTAGTTCTTTAAAAAACTATTATGTATTCTATTTCTAATCTTTAAACCTATCATTACTTTTTCATTTTCCTATTAACTGAATTTGGCAATATATACTACTTCTCTTTTGAAGAAGTTTTGGATCACAGAGGGTTCAACTATGACAGGGGAGGAGCACTGATGTGGGATGTCATCGATGGGGGAGGTATGGGTGGGAGGGAGATCTTAAGGGTATGCATATAGGATATAGAGATATGTTTAAATGTTCTTTGGGTTTTGACATAGTGGATAGAGTTTCACATGACAACTGAGGCTGTGCTGAGTTCCCATTCAGGAAACTTTGTTGCACTCTTTAATGGAGCAGTAACAATTCACTAAGAACAAGGGTGAAGACCAGTGGGGAAGGATGGTCCAATGATGGGCCCTTGATACTGATGACTATGCTTATGAGCCTATGTGCTTGAAATTTCAACTAGGCCTAGAGCTGCACGGTACCTAAGAGTTACCTTCAGAGAGCCATCATGTTGCTCAAATGTGTTCACTCTCTAAGCCAAACTCGGCATACAAATGCATTACCTTCCCCCAGAATGGGCCATAACTTCCAGGGTGAGCCTCCCTGGCATCAAAAGAGTACTACCAAGCACCAACTGGTGATACAACTAGGAAAATACTGTGAATAAAAGGGGGAAATGATAAAGACAAATGAATTATATGTATAAGAGACATCAAAATGAGTTGGGAAGTCTTCAGAGGGGTTGTGCTTATGCACTTATAAGCAGGATCCTAGAGACAGCCAAAGTAGATATAACCACAGTTAGTGGTGCTCCTGAGGGCTCTGGAGACACCCAGTTCATGTGGTCATTACAGATGAATCTGGATTTCAGTGTCTTGCCAGCGGGCCCTACTTTGGAATTTGTGCTCCTGAGTGTGATGGATCTAGACACAGATGTGACCTCTCTACACATGCCTTTTCTGTCACTTTTACTGAACCTCTGATTGGTTCTGGGGTTGTTGTATGCCCAGGACACTTGAAACTCTGGATTTTCTATGTGCCAGCTAGGACCTGAGTCTCAGTATAGTTAGAAGACCTATTTTCTGGTTCACTGGACTTACCCAAGACAAATAATTGGGAGATGAGGATGGTCACCCACCACGTAAAGGATCTGAGAGAATGTACAGCTACAGGGGGAAGAATTCATCCACCAACAATGTGGAATCTAAGCACCCTCTTAATTTAGAGGTGGAGTGGGCATCACTATCCCAGGGTCACGGGATGGAGGAATAAAATATGGATTAGAATGGACTTACTGGTATTCTACTATAGAATTATTGTGATGCTAGGGATGGAAGAAATTAAATCATTTTTGTGGAGACTAGCCACAGTAATTGTTGAATGCAGGCAGAGGGAAAGGAGGTGATATTGGGGCATTTTTTTGGGGACTTAAAGTTGTCCTGAATGATATTGGAGGGACAGATGGAGGACATTATATATTCTGTCATAACTCATAAATGGAAATGGAGAGAGTGTGAACTACAACATACACTATAACCCATGCTGTGTAGCAATGCTCCAAAAGGCAGTCATCAAGTGCAATGAACGTACCACACTAATGAAAGAAGTTGTCAATGTGGAAAGAGGGGGAATTGTGTGGAACGGGGTATATGGGAACCTCATATTTTGTAGTGTAACATTTTGTGTGATCTATGTTTCTTTAAAAAAATCATAAAAAAGAAAAAACTATAATTTTATATTCTTTTGGTTATTATGGCAAAGTATGGTTACTGGTGTATGATGTTGGGGATAGGGGGATATTTGGGACAGGCCTCCCCTGGGGCATGCTTCTATTGAATGTGATTGTGTTCATCTTGGCATGGGGTGTTGTCTCAGTAGCTGGAGGCCCACACATTAAACAAGGAAACATTAAACTCCCATTATGGAGAGTCCTGCTATGTGCTCAAATAGATGACAAGAATGTCTAGGGAACATAGGGCATGCCTAATAGAAGAAAACAGACCAATATATCAAGCCTTTTGGATTAATGCATATAGCTATGAATGTTATTCTTCAAAAACTGAAACTTAGTGGAGACCATATATTCTGAGCAGAGGGGAAGGGAAGAATGGAAGATAAAACAGGGCACTTATACAGCAGTGACATTGTTCTGCATGATTTTGCAATGATTAATACAGGTCATTATAAATTTTATGAAAGACTATAAATGTGTATGGTGCAAAATGTAAACCACAAAGTAAGTCATTGTACAAGGTAGTAGTAATGCCTCAAAATCTGTACAAACTTGTAAGAAATGTACAATATTCTTGTAAGATGCTATTAATAGGGGAAAATGTGAGCAATTGAGGATGTGGGGTATAGAGAAATCCCCTATATTTTCTACATGACTTTTCTCTTACATAAAGCTCCTGGGTAGTATGGCAGGGACAGATGCTGGACATTGTATGTCCTGCCATGGCCCACTGGGTGGACTGGGGGAGTATGTAAACTACAATGTAAACCATTATCCATGTGGTGTAGCAGTGCTCAAAAATGTATTCACCAAATGCAATGAATGTCCCATCATGAGGAAAGAAGTTGTTGATATGGAAGGAATGGGGTGAGGCAGGTGGGGGGTATATGGGGACCTCATATTTTTTTAATGTAACATTTAAAAAAATAAAGACAGAAAAAAAAGAATGCACGAGAAAACATACAGAAGAAATTGCCTCTGTACATAAAATAAACATACCTTACAGTGATTGAATAAAACAGTGAAAATTTATTTTTATTTTTTATTTTTATTTTAGTATTTTATTTGTTTATTATTACTTTTAATGATTTTATTTATCTTTTGGCTTTGTTTTGGGGGAGGTTTTGGATTGCAGAATGGTCACAACTGTTGCAAGGGAGGATCACCAGTGTGGGTAATAATGGAAGGATGTGTTGGGAAAGGGGCACCTGTAGCATGACTTTATGGAATTTGAATATATTCAAGTGGTCATGGTGTGTTGCCTTGATGGGTTGAGACATACACAAATACTGAAAGAATATTGAATTCCTGTCCTGGAAAGTCCTGCTGTGTTTTCTAATAGAGCAGCAAGAATCCCTAGTTTACGTGGATAATGCTTCATGAAAGTGGACAGACCAATACACAAAGCCCTTGACATTGATGGTTTTACTTATGAACCTTGTTCCTGTGAATTTGAATCTTAGCCTAGTAATATGTATTGCCTAAGAGTTACCTCCTGAAAGCCTCCTTTTTGCTCCAATGTGGCCTCACTCTAAGTCAAAATCAGCATATCAACTCACTACCTTCCCCCAGCAAGGGAGGATAAACCTCCCAGGCACAGAGGGACTACTATGAATTTCTGATTAGCAATGCATTTGGAAAAAGACCTTGAACTAAAGGGAGAAATATTAAATACAAATGAGTTTTTATGGCTATGAGATTTCAAAGTGAGTCAGGAGATCATTCCTGATGTTATGCTTATTCATATCTCAGGAGTGAGTCAGGAGATCATTCCGGATGTTATGTTTATTTGTGTCTCATTGACTACCACAGCAAACAGTGTCTTAAGCTGGTGGGCTCCTGAGGGATCTAGAGACTTTTAGACATTATAGGCGGTTTCAGGAATTTGGCAAGATGTCAGTGGGTCCTACTTTGGAATATATGTACCCCAAAGTAACAGAGTTAAACTCATTTATAATTTCCTTACACTTGACTCTTCAGACCCTTTTAATTGAACCTACAATTAGCACACTAATCATGAAATATATGTCCCAGAGATGTAAATCTTTAGTCTGTTCATATCCTGGTTGATCCCTGAATCTCAGTAGAGTTGTAGCACCTACTCTCCTGTTCATTGGGTTTGCCGAGGACAATTAACAAAAGGACAATTCTCATCTCATATAAATAGAGGATTTACAAATGCAAGCAAAGCCTTTTCATCCACATGACCCATGGAATCAAGATCTCCTCTCAAACAGAAACACAGTGGACCTAACCACCCCCCCCACGACTCCTCAAGATTGAAGAATAAACAAAAATAAGGATGGAACACAATTATGGACTAAAGTAGACTTATTATTTTTCTAACAATGGAAATACTTGTAACACTGATATAAAAGGAGTTGTCACCAGAGTTTCTGAGGGGAGGAAGAGGGAAAGATAGATGTAATATGGGTACTTATGTAACATGGAATTGTTCTGAAATAAATTGTAATGATGGATACAGGCAATTGTACATTTTGTCAAAACCCATAAAACTGTCAGTGCAAATTATAAACTATAATGTAAACTAGTGTTACTATTGTAACAAATACACCTCACTAATGCAAGTTGCTCTTAATGGGAGAAAGGGTGGAAGGGTGAAAGTTTGGGGCATATGGAAATCTCCCTATAATTTCAGTGTAAAATTTATGTAATCTAATTTTTTCCTTTAAAAAATGTAAATGAAAACAAATAGCAGTAAACAACAAGTCTTGGAGAGGAGGTGGAGAAGCAGGAATATTTACCTACTGTTGATGGAAATATAAAATGGGGTGGCCTCTGTGGAAGACAGTTTTCCAGTTCCTCAGGATGAGAATATAAAACTGGAGATGATCCTACAATTCTGATACTTGGAAAATATTCAGAAAACTGAAGATAATGACGTGAGCAGATGTTTCCACACCAAAGATCATACTGGCATTACTCACAATAAGTAAAATATGGAAGTAGCCCAAGTGATCATTAAGCAATGAATGGGTAAGCAAAATATTATATACACATATGATGGAATACTATTCAAGTGTAAAAAGAAATGAACTGGTAATGCATATGATGACATGTATGAACATTGAGGACATTTTGTTGAGTGAAATTAGCCAGATACAAAGGATGAATACAGCATAGTCTCACTGATAACGCAATATGATGAGTAATCTCATGGAGTTAAACTCTAGAGTATAGATTACTAGGGGACAGAATGTGGGTTGGAAAAGGGGAGGTGAGGTTGAATCTCTGTAGAGTGTTGAATAAGGTTGTTTAAAGTGCATGGAAATGAATACAATTGACAGTAACACACTATAAAGAGTATAACTAACACTCTTCATTTATAAATATGATTTTGGTTGAAAAAAGAAGTCTAGAGAGTTTAATGTCATTTGACTGACAGAGGATAATCCAGGGTTTGTATAACCTAGTGATTTTGGTGGTGGATGAGGATTGTGATTAATAATACAAATACAATAACGTTCGTCTACTAAAATATGTTTAGAATACGGAGATACTGTTTTGGGGGAGTCATACTTTATTAGCAAGAGCTCCAATACTTCTAACAAGGGTGATTCACTTCAGAAGAAAACCTTGGTGGCTGGACTTAAAAAAAAAACAGAGGGGTGGGAATGAATGGGTCTGGAAAGCAGAAAATTATCAAGTAGCCGAAGAGCTGCTGTGGAGCTTTGTTTCTAATAGCTCCCCAGTACTTTCTCTGAGATTCATTTAATTGTGTTGTTTTTCTTTCTTCCTCCCAGTGTCACAAGTCCAGATGGTCAGGGAAGGGCATACTTGCAAAAGGGTTCAGGATTGGGTTTTTTTCCTGTTGCTGTTTGTCCTTGGTTTGGTCCTGTTCTGGCTGGGTTATCCTCTTCTTCAGCTTCTCATCTTTAAAATAATATATAGACTATAGATAAAAGTAATATTGTACTATGTTAGCAGGAAAGTGAAAGAAAGTCCTTTATCAATGGTAAAGGGCAACAATTGTGATATATACATGGGTATAGGACTCTTTCTTTTAGAGCAATGAAAACATTTTAACATGAATGAGGTTGATGATGGTACAACAATGTAATGAAATTGAGAGCCCCTGAGGTTGCACTTTAGTTGGATTACACAAGGTAGGAGACTGTATAAATCAGTGAATGCCATGGTGGAAGATGGTCTTGGTTAACAGTACAAACATTGGTATGTTCTTTCAGGAAATAAAACATACATAAAACTAATTAATATGGTGTTAATAATAGAACACCTGTTGGAAAAATATATGAAATATAAACTATGGACTAAGGTAGCAAAAATATTACAGTATTCATTCATCCTTATAATAAATATGTCACAGCAATGTAAGGTGTTAGTAGTGGGGCAATGAATGGGAATCCTGTATGTTATATGTGATTATTTTGTAAACTCACAACTTTTCTTAAAAAAGCTCATGCTGAGGGGCGTGGGGCAAGATGGTGGCTGAGTGAGCTTACCTGATAATCTCTCCTGAAAAGAAGCAGCTGGGCAGCATTGGAGGTTCTTCGGGACCAGGTTGTTTCAGGATTTTTGCAGGGCAGGAGGTGTCTGGACATCAATTTGGTGGGAAGGCGGTACAGGGAACACCTCACATTTGCTGGGTTTCCTCATTATCCCCTGCCTCATTTCTGTGTGAATTGATTTTTGGCTACCTACAATATCCCCTTTCCCCTATATCTTGAAATCCCCCATCATCTACTGTCTCTCCTACATTCCACCTCCCTTTCTTTGATCCCCGAGTGTCTAACTCTTAATTTCTAATACCTTTGTTTTGTTTTCTATCTTTTATCCAAACTTGAAACTATTGCCTTTCTTTTCTCTTTCCCTCTCTCACAAAAACAATAGCTTTTTAATTCATACCATATTCCTCCCATATTCAGCCGACTACCTCATTTTGGTACTCTACCTACTGCTATAACTCTACACAACTTACATGAATCTAATAGCCATCCTCCCAGATCTCATATTGTTGCTCTGTTAACATTTATCACCAATACTACTTTACACTTATTCCTAGCTTACACAATTGCCTTTCCCTGGCCCTAATACTTTCCTTTAAAGTGAACTCAACCAGCAATAAGAAATTAGAATAAGAAGAATAAAATGACAAACAGAAGATATAACACTTACACAAAAACAACAGCTAATTAATCCCCAAAACTAGACAAAGAAGCTAAGGAACTGATTAAACCCGACAAGATAAAATGATGACCAGACAGCAACAAAAATCTACAAACCAAACCAGTAATCAGGAAAACAAGGCTGAATCCAATGAACAAACTAAAAACCAGGAAGGTAAGCAGAACTTCAAACAAGAAATTAAAGATTTCAGAACATTTATCACCAAAAAATTTAATGAAGTAAAGGGAGAGGTTAACAACATGAAGACAAGACTTGGAGGCGAAATTACAGACATACACAAAAAGATAACAGGTATGATGGGAATGAACACCACAGTTCAAGAAATCAAAAATACACTTGCAGCAAATATCAGCAGACTAGAAGAGGCAGAGCAGAGAATTAGTGATGTGGAACACAGTACATCGGAAATCAAACAGATAGTAGAATTGGTCGATAAAAAGATAGAAAAAATCCAGCTAGGACTTAGGGACCTGAATGACAATGGAAAACACTCAAACATACGTATTATAGGCATCCCAGAAGGAGAAGAGAAGGGAAAGGGGTCAGTAGGAGTGTTGCAGGAAATAATGGCTGAAAACTTCCCAAATCTACTGAAAGAGACAAATGTGCATATCCAAGAAGAACAGTGCACCCCAATCATCATAAACCCCAACAGGCCCACCCCAAGACATATACTTGTCAAATTATCCAACACTAAAGTCAAAGAGAAAATTCTAAAAGAAGCAAGAGAAAAGAAAACCACCAAAAAAAAAGGGAAGCTCCATAAGACTAAGTGCTGATTTCTCATCAGAAACCACAGTGGCAAGAAGGCAGTGGTATGATATAGGCAAAGTACTAAAAGAAAAAAATTTCCAACCAAGAATACTCTATCCAGCTAAACTAGCATTCAAAAATGATGGAGAGTTCAAAATATTCACAGATAAACAGAAACTGAAACAGTATGCCAACAAGAAACGTCCCCTTCAAGAAATTCTAAAGGGAGTTTGGCAGGAAGAAAGGAAAAAACAGGACAGGCAGAATTGGAGGAGAGTGTAAGAGCAACAAAAAATATAAAAAGACAAGGGGAAAGAAAACAAAACAAACAAAATATGACAAACACAAGTCCAATCAAAATATGGCTAACACAAATAATTCCTTGAAAGTAATAACACTGAATGTCAATGGATTAAACTCACCTATCAAAAGATTCATACTGGGACATTGGTTAAGGAAATATGACCCATCTATATGCTGTCTACAAGAGACACATCTTAGACCCAGAGACTCATGAAGGCTGAAAGTGGATGGTTGGAAGGCAATCATGCAAGGAAACAATAAACAAAAAAAGGCAGGCATAGCTGTATTAATATCAGACAAAATAGACTTTAAATGTGGAACAATTGTGAGAGACAAAGAAGGATACTATATACTAGTGAAAGGGACAATCTGTCAAGAAGAATGAACAATAATAAATATTTATGCTCCTAACAAGGGCGCCTCTAAATATGGGAGGCAAATGCTGGAAAAACTAAGTGAAAGATTAGATGCATCTACAATTATAGTGGGGGATTTTAATACACCACTATCAACTCTGGACAGAACATCTCAAAAGAGAATCACTAAAGAAAAAAAATATTTGAACAGTATATTAGAGGAGCTGGATCTAATAGACACATATAGCTCATTACACCCAAACACAGCAGGATATACATTTTTCTCAAGTGCACATGGATCATTCTCCAAGATAGACCATATGCGAGGCCACAAAGAAAGGCTTAATGAATTCAGAAAGATCGAAATCATACAAAATAATATCTCTGACCACAGTGGAGTGAATCTGGAAATTTGCAAGGACCAGAGGCCCAGATTTCACACCATGATTTGGAAATTAAACATCACACTCTTAGAAAAACAGTGGGTCAAAGAGGAAATCTCAAAAGAAATCAATGACTACCTTGAAAAAAATGATAATGATAACACAACATACCAAAATTTATGGGATGCAGCAAAAGAAGTACTGAGAGGGAAATTTATAGCCATAAATTCATATATCAAAAAAGAAGAAAGAGCAAAAATTGAAGAACTAACTGCACATTTGGAGGAATTAGAAAAAAAACAACAAAGTAATCCCACAGGAATAAGAAGGAAGGAAATAAAAAAGATAAGAGCAGAACTAAATGAAATAGAAAATAAGAAAGCACTTTAAAAGATAAACAAGACCAAGAGCTGTTTTTTTGAGAAGATCAACAAAATTGACAAACCTTTAGCGAGACAAACAAAGAAAAAAAAAGAGAAGATGTAAATACACAAAATAAGAAATGAGAAAGGAGATATCACCATGGACCCCACAGAAATAAAGACTATCATAAGAGGATACTTTGAAAAACTATATTCCAACAAAAATGACAATTCAGAGGAAATGGACAAATTCCTGCAAACACATAAGCAGCCCATATTGACAAAAGAAGAAATTGATGATCTCAACAAACCAACCACAAGTAAAGAGAGAGAATCAGTAATTAAAAACCTCCCAACTAAGAAGAGCCCAGGGCCAGATGGCTTCACAGGTGAATTCTACAAAACATTCAGGAAAGAACTAACACCAATTCTGCTGAAACTATTCCAAAAAATTGAAACAGAAGGAACACTACCTAACTCCTTCTATGAGGCCAACATACATTACCCTAGTACCAAAGCCAAAAAGACACCACAAGAAAGGAAAATTACAGACCAATTTCTCTTTTGAACCTAGACGCAAAAATACATAATGAAATACTTGCTAATCATATTCAACAACACATTACACGAATTATACACCATGACCAAGTGGGATTCATTCCAGGTATGCAAGGATGGTTCAGCATAAGAAAATCAATCAATGTAATACACCATATAAACAGATTGAAGGACAAAAATCACATGATTATATCTATAGATGCAGAAAAAGCATTTGACAAAATACGGCACCCTTTCTTGATAAAAACACTCCAAAAGATCGGAATACAAGGAAATTTTTTGAACATGATAAAGCGTATATATGAAACACCTATAGCCAACATTGTTTACAATGGAGAAATCCTAAAATTTCCCTCTAAGATCAGAAACAAGACAAGGATGCCCAATGTCTCCCCTTCTATTTAACATTGTCTTAGAAGTACTTGCTCGAGCACTGAGGCAAAAACCAAATATAAAAGGCATTCAGATTGGAAAGGAAGAAGTCAAAATTTCATTATTTGCAGATGACATGATTCTATACATAGAAAACACTGAGAGGTCTACAACAAAGCTTCTAGAACTCATAAATGAGTTTAGTAAAGTCGCAGGTTATAAGATCAATGCACAAAAATCAGTAGCATTTCTGTACACAAATAATGAGTAAGATCAGGAGGAAATCAAGAAACAAATACCATTCACAATAGTAAATAAAAAAATCAAATATTTAGGGATAAATTTAACTAAAGAGGTAAAAAACTTATACCTGAGAACTATTCAAGACTGTTCAAGGAAATGAAAGAAGACCTAAATAAATGGAAGAATATTCCCTGTTCATGGATAGGAAGACTAAATATTATTAAGATGTCTATCCTACCAAAACTGACCTACACATTCAATGCAATCCCAATAAAAATCAACACAGCCTTCTTTAAGGAACTAGAGAAACTAACTATGAAATTTATTTGGAAAGGAAAGAGGCCATGAATAGCCAAAGACATATTGAAAAAGAAAAACAAAATTGGCGGACTCACACTACCTTCAAAACATACTATAAAGCTACAGTAGTGAAAACAGCATGGTATTGGCATAAGGAGAGACACACAGACCAATTGAATTGAATTGAAAGTTCTGATATAGAACCTCATATATATAGCCATATAATATTTGATAAAGCCACCAAACCCTCTCAATTGGGAGAGAATGGCCTATTCAACAAATGGTGCCTGGAGAACTGCATATCCATGTGTAGAAGAATGAAAGAGGATTACCATCTCACACCTTATACAAAGATCAACTCAAGATGGATCAAAGACCTAAATATAAGAGCCAAGACCATAAAGACCTTGGAAAGCAGTGTAGGAAAGCATCCAGAGGACCTTGTAATAGGAAATGGCTTCATGAATATCACACCAAAAGCACGAGCAGCAGAAGAACAAATAGATAAATGCGACTTCCTCAAAATTAAAGCCTTCTGCATCTCAAAGGAGTTTGTCAAGAAAGTAAAAAGGGAACCCAAACAGTGGGAGAAAGTATTTGGCAACCATATATCTGATAAGAGACTTATAATTTGCATGTATAAAGAACTCATATATCTTGAAAATAAAAAGATAAAAAACCCATTTAAAAAATAGGAAAACGATTTAAACAGACAATTCTCCAAAGAAGAAATACAAATGGCTAAAAAGCACATGAAAAAATGTTCCAAATCTCTAGTCATCAGGGAAATGCAAATGAAAACTACAATGAGATACCATCTTACTCCCATACGATTGGCAGCTATGAAAAAAGCAGAAGAATACAAATGCTGGAGAGGATATGAAGAAATGGGAACACTCATCCACTGCTGGTGGGAATGCAGAAGGATCCAACCATTCTGGAGGACAGTTTGGTGGTTCCCAAAAAACTAACCATAGATCTGCCATATGACCCAGCAATACCACTGAAAACAAGGACACAAACTGATATATATACACCAATGTTCATAGCAGCATTGTTCACTATCGCCAAAAGTTGGAATCAACCCAAATGCCCATCAACAGATGAGTGGATCAATAAAATGTGGTATATACATACGATGGAATAGTACTCTGCTTTAAGAACAAATACACTACAAACACACGTGATAACATGGATGAATTTTGAGAACCTTATGTTGAGTGAAGCAACCCAGGCATTGAAGGACAAACACTGCATGACCTCAATGATATGAAATAAGCAAGCTGCCTCAGAGAACTAGAGACTGGAAGATAGGCTTACAGGAAATCGGGGGGTGGAGAAAGGATATGAGCTGACGTCTGCAGGGGTGGAATCTATGATGAGCTGGCGGTAAGTATGAGCACAAAGAAGAGATAAAATCGGGGCAAAGGGTTGCCTTAGGGTGCGGCTTTGTGGGTTTGAGGGGGGCTAGGGATGGGCAGAGGGGTAATATTGCCCAAAAAATTGGGTTGAGGGTGGGGCAACATACGAACATAGGAGAGTGTTAGGTGTTGGTTGAGAGTAAAATGCCGAGAAAACCATATCAAAATATAATTAGGAGGGTTACCTGTTTAGGATGCTCAGAGGGGATGGTCTGATGCGGGACGGACTCCTGGGGAATGTCTGAATGCTCATTTTGCCTGGGTGGGTTGCACCATTAGGTAGAGACCCAAGTAGTGAGAGTTGGGGTGGACCCATATCCTAGGGAGGACTAATGCCATCAAATAGAGGTAACTGTATCTCTCGAGAGAAAGGGTGGCTCCCAGGGCATTAGGGGAGTTGAGCAAGTCAGGCCCTGAACACTGCTGCAAGTATCTCTGGACGTGGCTCCTCAGGAAATGGAGATTGGCTGTCACTGTGGGCCCCAAGGGGAGGGGAAAATGGATGTTGAATGGATGGAAGCAAGGTAAATGTGGGGGTAAGAGAGGAGTTTCGCGAGAGTACACAAGGATGGATATAAAACATGTAATATTACACCAAAAACATATAGGGGACGACAGACTAATAATGTAAACCATAATGTAAAACATAGGATAACTAAAAATTTAGAAAACTGTATATCCTAAAGTATGGACCACAATGTAAGCACAGATGTCACCTTGTTTGAAAGCTATTGTCTCAGAGTCTGTACATCAGTTTAAGTAAATATGATATGAATAAGTTATAAGAATATTGCTGTGGAAGGGAAAAGGTTTTATGGTGGATGTGGGGGAGTACTGCATATTGTGTATATGAATTACTGTGATCAAAGGCTCTTGTGAAGAGAAGCTCAATACTTAGGAAAATAGAAAAGAAAAAGATAGGATATAGAATTTTTCCAAAATAATAGATATTCTATATCTAACCTTTAAACCCATCGCTATATTCCATTTTACCAGTAAGGGATCCTGACATTATATTGGGCTTCACTTTTCAGGAAGTTTTGGATGACAGAGTGGTTCAACAATGGCAGTGGAGGAATACTGGTATAGGATATTATTGACAGGTGATATGTGGCTGACAGGGAGTTATACAGGGCATATATCCAGGGTGCATGTTAATGTTTGGATATACTCATAGTGGCAACAATTTAAAACAACAGCTGGGGGGTACTGGGTTCCTGGCTAGGGGAGCTCTGTCATGGTCCCTAGGGGAGCAGTGGCTGTCCCCCAGGTGCAACGGTAAGGACCAGGAAGGAATGAGGGTCCAACAGTGAGCCCCTGATACTAATGACTATGCTTGTGAGCCTATACACCTGTAATAAGAACAAGGCCTAGAGCAGCACTGTGCCTAGGTGTTTCCTCCTGACAGCCTTCATGTTACCCAAATGTGGCCAGTCTCGAAGCCAAACTCAGCATATAAATGCAATGCTTTCCCACCAGCATGGGACATGACACCCGGGGATGAACCTCCCTTGCACTGAAGGATCACTACCAAGTACCAGCTGGTGATGTAACTAGAAAATGACCTTGAATTAAAGGTTCAACGCAGACCAGCAGAATATCCCTGTCTACATATAATAACAGGAGTTTAATTTTTTTATTTTTTTTATTTTTTATTGACTTTGTAATAATATTACATAAAAAAATATATATATATGAGGTCCCATTCAACCCCACCACCCCCACTCCACCTCTCCCCCCCCCCCCAGCAACACTCATTCCCATCATCATGACACATCCATTGCATTTGGTAAGTACATCTTTGGGCACCTCTGCACCTCATGGTCAATGGTCCACATCATGGCCCATACTCTCCCCCATTCCATTCAGTGGGCCCTGTGAGGATTTACAATGTCCGGTGATTGCCCCTGAAGCACCATCCAGGGCAGCTCCATGTCCCAAAGACGCCTCCAACTCTCATCTCTTCCTGCCTTTCCCCATACCCATCAAATGCTGTTTGACCTAATGTAAGGGGGAAATGGAAAGGAGAAATGAGTTTATATGGCTATGAGTCTCTAAAAAAGAGTCTGGAGGTTGTCAGAAGGATTGCCCTTATGCACAGCTGAGCAGAGTCTCAGAGACAGATAAAGTAGGTACAACCCCAGGTATTGGTCCTTTTGAGGGCTAAAGAGACCCACAAGTTCTATGGTCATGGTAGATGGGGTTCACTGCCATGTCAGTTGGCCTTTCTTTGGAGATGGTGTTTCTGTGTGATGGAGCTGGACTCAGATATGATCTCTTCTCACAAGACATTCATGCTACTTTACTTGAATTGTAGTTGGTGCTGGGGCTTAAGATATATCTAGGGGATTTGAATCTCTGGACTGACAATATGATAGCCAGCCCCTGACCTCAATAGAATACAGCTCCTACACTCTGATTTATTAGACTTACTCCACTCAGTTAACATGGAGTTGAAGAATGTCAACCACCACACCATGGAGCCTAGAGTGCCTACAACTGAAAGCAAGAGGATTGCATCCAATATCCATGTGGAATCTAAACCCCCTCTTAACATAGATGTGGAAAGGACACAACCAAGCCAACGTCCACAGGAAGGCAGAATACAGTAAGGATCAGAGTGGACTTAATGATATTCTATTCATGAACTATTGTGGTTAATAATCGAGAAAATGTGGCATTGATGTAGAAAAAGTGACCATGGTTGCTGCTGGGTGTGGGGAATGGGAGGAAGAGAAGAGATGTGGAGGCATTCTCGGGACTTGGAGTTGTCCTGGGTGGTGCCCAAGGGACAATTGCTGGATGTTGTATGTCCTCCCATGGCCCACTGGATGGAACGTGGGAAAGTGTGGGCTATGGTGTGGTACACGGGACATGGGGTGCAGCAATGCCCAGAGATGTACTCACCGGATGCAATGGATGTGACATGATGATTGGGGAGAGTGTTATTGGGGGGGGAGTGGTTGGGTGGGGGCGTGGGGCTGAATGGGTACCTCATATTTTTTTAAATGTAATGTTTTTTTAAAAATGTTTAAATTGAGTAGAATTTGAAAAAAAAATAAATGAAAGAAATTGAGTATAAAAAAAAAAACAAAAATAACTCATGCTTGTCAAATAGAATGTATATATTCAAGAATATATCTCAAAAGAACCCAGCATCATCTTGGTTTTACAAGAGAAAAAATGGTATTTCTTCCCTTGTTGAAAATGTCATGTCATTCGCTATAGTCTGAAGAAAGGGAAATGAACCTACAGGATCCTTAATTCTCTGAAAATCCAGTAAATGTTGAGTCCTTGTTCACTGATGATGAAGCAACCTAAAAGCTAATGGTTTCCACAAAGCTGCAGTGGCTGTTTAGCCACAGTGCCAGCTATGCTGAATGGAAAATAGGTAAGGTCATTCAATTCATTGGTCAGAAATCAGACTCCTGGGCTTTGTCTGACACTTGCAAATGTATGGATTTACAGATCAAGAGCACACCTATTTAAGTATGTAACAGGGGAAACCAATATCAGTGGCTGATCTAATTGCTTGGGTCATTTACTTATTTAGTTGCCCATAATAAAGGTTTGTTCTTTGAGAATTAGAATCAAGCTACTGAACAAGCCCAGAGTATGATTTTGATGCTGAGGCAACTACTACATACATAACTCCTGGTAAACATTAACTTATTTGTGCCCCACCTATTTAAGGCTGAGTAACTACATTCCAACATTGACTACAACCTACTCTCAGTGTTAAAGATCATGCACTACAACTGTTGACCCTTTCAGCATATGGAACAGGTGTCCATACAATTATATTTTCTGTTAAAATCTTAAGTTGCTGCAGTTATGCCCATGGCCACTCTCTCAGATGGATCCTTTGTCTCTTACACATAACTGCATCATTTTTGGCACTCCCTTAATTTCTAGAACTACTTCATTTTATATATATATATATTTTTTTTTTCTTGCCCCAAGCCTAGAATCAGTCATTTCTTCAAGGAACCCTGGTTTCATTTAATGTAAAATACCATTAGATGCAAAAATCTGGATTCCAAATGCAATCTTTGCTACTGAGGTGTCATTGCTTCTAGTACATGCATAGTCATATACCGATAAAAATTTCAATATGTATCCATTTGTAAATATATAGATAGAGAAGTAAACATGAGTACATACTGATATCTCCAACTCTAATCTATTGCCAAGGTGATCATTCCAGTCTTCTCCCATTACTTATCTGTAACTTCTATCTCCAACAGTAAAAGATTTGGCTTCTACCATCCACTCAGATCACCCAAGCTTAATGCTGTTTAGGTTTTATTTAACTTAGATTATTTTTTATACCTATCTCTTCAGAAAAGACAATGTATGGAAGAAAAAAGGGTATGACTAGAATAAAGGCCAAATTATAAGCATTGGAATGTAATGCACATATTATGTGGAGATACAGAGAAAGTGACAAACCAGCACCTGGGGAAGGAACATGCTAGACTCCAGATGGTACAGGTAAGGTAATGGCATTAGTGATAATTTGTCTTTCAAAATGATTCTTTATGCCTTCATCCAGAAAGAAATCATCCTTTACAGCACTCCTAAACTGTTGCATTGCCTTAAGTTAACTGACTGATGGTATCCCTGCTGAAAATAGTCTAAACCAATAATTTGCTGTCCATTCTCTAGTTTCTTAATATGTGCAGTTAAGACTTTGATTTTTAGCTCTTGTTATATTTTCAATGTAAGCATTTAAGGCTATAAATTTCTCACTCAGCACTGACTTCATCACATCCCATAAGTTTGATATGTTGTCTTTTTCATTCACTTCAAAATATTCACTGAATTTCCTTGTAATTTCTTCTTTGACCCACTGATTGTTTAATAGCATATTGCTTAACTTCCATATATATGTGGATTTTTCATTTCTCTGCCAGTTATTGATTTCCAGCTTCATTCCTTTATGGTCTGAAAAGTTGTTTTGCATAATTTTAATATGCTTAAATTTATCAAGCCTTGTTTTGTGACCCGATGTAAGCTATCATGAAGGATAAGCCAGCAAGAGCAAGAGGGAGCATGAGAGTGGGTGGGAGTGCAAGAGTGGGAGCCACTGGCAGGCGGTTAGTGCCTGTCCTCAGGGCCAGCAAGGGGACTTCACGGTTTATTGTAAGCCAGGCCACTAGGAGCACGGTCCCCCACCCTACAGTCCCCCTGCAGTCCCAGGAGTGTGAGTGCGAGCTGGATGCAGGACCCACCAAGTCCTTGCCAGCTGACTAAAAGGCATCCAAAATGTTCTCCATGAAAAATACACATGGAACCCAGGACCATCTGAGTGGTGATGCAATCCTGTAAGAGAGGACTGTTTCAGAAACCTACAAAGTAGGAGGTGCCTGGACATTGACCTGGAGAGACTGGGACAAAACTAGGGCTTCCTCAAGGGAACTTACCCAAAAACAAGGAAATAGAATAAGAAGAACAAAGTGGCAAAGGGAAGACTTAACACACAAAAACCAAATAATTAAACCCCAATGGAAAAAACTATTCAACTGAATAAACCCGTCAAGATAAAATGATGACCAGACAGCAACAAAAAACTACAAACTATACCAATAATCAGGAAAACATGACTCAATCCAATGAACAAACTAAAAACCAGGAAGAGGAGTGGAGCACTGAACAACTGATTAAAGCTCTCAAAATATGTATCATAGACCCATTTTAATGAAATGAAGGAAAAGATTAAGGATATTAAGAAAACACTTGAAGAGAATTCAGAAGAAATAGTAATCATGCACAAAAATATAATGGATGTGATGAGGATGAACAGCACAGTCCAAGAAATCAAAAATGCACTTTCAGCAAATAACAGCAGATTTGAAGAGGCAGAGGAAAGAATTATTGATGTGGAAGACAGTACATCTGAAATCAAACAGATAGTAGAATTGATCAATAAAAAGATAGAAAAAATTCAGCCAGGACTTTGGGACCTGAATGACAATGCAAAATGTGGCAACATAAGCATTATAGGCATCCCAGAAGGAGAAGAGAAGGGAAAGGGGATAGAAGGGGTTTGGGAGGAAATAATGGCTGAAAACTTCCCAAACCTACTTGAGGGAGATGCATGTACATGTTGAGGAAGCACAACACACTCTAAAGAGCATAAATCCCAACAGGCTACCCCAAGACATATACTTGTAAAATTATCTCATGCTCGAGACAAAGAGAAAATACTAAATGTAGCAGGAGAAAAGAGAACTATCACATATAATGGAGGCTCCATAACATTAAGTGCTGATTTCTCATCTGAAACCATGGAGGCAAGAAGGTAGTGGTATGACATAGTCAAGGTACTAAATGTAAATAATTTCCAACCAGTAATACTCTATCCAGCAAAGCTAGCATTCAAATGTGATGGAGAGTTCAAAATATTCACAGATAAACAGAAACAAAGAGAGTATGCCAACAAGAAACCTGCCCTTCAAGAAGTACTAAATGGAGGTCTGCAGGAGGAAAGTAAAAAAACAGGAGAGACTAGTTGGAGGAGAGTTAACAACAACTAAAATGACAAAAAGATAAAAAAGTCAAACAACATATGATGAACACAAATCCAAAGAAAATATGGCTAATATAAGCAATTCCTTGAAAGTAATAACAATGAATGTCAATGAATTAAACTCATCTGTTAAGAGACACAGATTGGAAGATTGGATAAGGAAATATGACCCATCTATATGCTGTCTACAAGAAACATGTCTTAGAGCCAGGGATTCAAGGAGATTGAAGGTGAATGGCTAGAAAATAAACTTACTGGCAAACAATAACAAAAATGCAGGAGTAGCTATATTAATATCAGACAAAATAGACTTTAAATGTAAAGCACTTGTGAGAGACAAAGATGGACACTATATATCAGTGAAAGGGATAATCTTTCAAGAAGAAAAAACAATCATGAATATTTATGCACCTAACAAGGGTGTCTGAAAATATGTGAATCAAACACTGCAAAAACTAAGGGAAGGAATAGATGCCTCAACAATTTTAGTTCGGATCTTTAACACACCACTGTCACCATTGGACAGAATATCTCAAAAGAGAATCATTAAAGAAACAATAGGTTAGAGGATCTGGGCATCATAGATACATAGAATATTACACCCAATACAGCAGAATATACATTCTTCTCAAGTGCACATGGCTCATTCTCCAAGATAGACCATACGCTAGGCCCCAAAGAAAGTCTCAATGAATTCAGAAAGCTTGAAATCATACAAAATAATTTCTCTGATTACAGTGGAATGAAACTTGAAATCTGCAAGGGCCAGAGACCCAGATTTGGCACCAAGATATGGAGGTTAAACAACACACTCTTAGAAAAGCTGTGGGCCTAGGAAGAAATCTCAACAGAAATCAATAACTACCTTGAAACTAATGAAAATGATAACACGACATATCAAAATTTATGGGATGCTGCAAAAGCTGCACTGAGAGGGAAATTCGTAGCCATAAATTCGTATATCATGAAAGAAGAAAGAGCTAAAATTGAAGATCTAACTGTACACTTGGAGGAATTAGTAAAAAAAAGACAAACTAAACCCAAAGAAAGAAAAAATAAATAACAAAGATCAGAACTAAATGAAATAGAAAATAAGAAAGTGCTCAAAAAAAAATAAACAAAGCAAAGAACTGCTTCTTTGAGAAGATCAATAAAATTGATAAACCCTTAGCTAAACTAACAAAGAAAAAGAGAGAGAAAATGCAAATACACAAAATAAGAAATGATAAAGAGATATCACCACTGACCCCACTGAAATGAAGACTTCAAAATCTATATTCTAACAAGAAAGACAATTTAAAGGAAATGGACAAATTCCTAGAAACATAGAAGGAGCCTACATTGATAAAAGAAGAAATCAATGATCTCAATAAACCAATAACAAATAAAGAGACTCAGTCATTAAAAGCCCCCCAACTAAAGATGAACCCTGGGCTAGATGGTTTTACAGGTGAATTCTACCAAACTTTCTGGAAAGACCTAACACCAACCTTGCTTTACTTTTCCAAAAAATTGAAATAGAAGTAACATTGCCTAATTCATTTTATGATGCCAACATTACCCTAATACCAAAGCCACGCAAAGACACTGCAAGAAAGGAAAATTACAGACCAAACTCTCTAATGAACCTAGAAGTAAAAATCCTCAAAAACTACTTGGTAATCACATTCAACAACACATTAAATGACCTATACACCATGATGAAGTGGCTTTCATTCCTGGTATGCAAGAATGATTCAACATAAGAAAAACAATTAGTGTAATACAGCACAAAAACTGATTGAAGGAAAAAACCCACATGATCGTACCTATAGATGCACAAAAATTATTCAATAAAACACAGCACCCTTTTTTATAAAAACACTGCAAAATATAGGAATAGAAGGAAACTTTCCGAGCATGATAAAGGGTATATATGAAAAACCCACAGCTAACATAATTTACCATGGTGAAATCTTAAAATCTTTCCCTGTAAGATCAGGAACAAGGCATGGATGCTCACTATCACCCCTTCTATTTAGCATTGTATTAGAAGTATCTGCTCGAGCATTGAGGCAAGAACCAGATGAAAAAGTGCTCCAAATAGGAAAGGAAGAAGTCAAAATTTCAATATTTGCAGATGACATGATCATACATGTAGAAAGCCCTGATGATTCTACAAAAAAGCTTCTAGAACTTATAAATGCATTCAGTAAAAATGCAGGTTATAAAATCAATGTGCAAAAATCAGTTGCATTTCTGGACACTGATGATAAGCAATGTGAGGAAGAAATCAAGAAACAAATACCATTTACAATAGTAAATAAGAAATGAAATATCTAGGAATAAATTTAACTGAAGTAGTAAAAGACACATAGAAAACTATACAACACTTAAAGGAAATCAAAGAAGAACTAAATAAATGGAAGAATATTCCCTGTTCATGGATAGGAAGATTAAATATTGCTAAAATGTTTATCCCACCAAAACTGATCTACAAATTCAAAGAAATGCAAATAAAAATCAACACAGCATTTTTAATGAATTAGAAAAACTTGTTATTTATTTATTTTGAAAGGAAAGAGGCCTCAATAGCCAAAGACATATTGAAAAAGAAAAATGAAATCATAGGAATCCCACTACCTGACTTTAAAACATACCACGAACCTACAGTAGTGAAAACAGCATGGTATAGGCACAAGAATAGACACACTAACCAATGGAACTGAATTTAGAGTTCTTACATAGATCTTAGCTTATACAGTCATCTAATATTTGATAAGAACACCAAGCCCACTCAACTGGGAGAGAAAGGCCTCTTTAAGAAATCATGCCTAGGGAATTGGATATCCATATGCAAAGGAAGGAAAGAGGATTACCAACTCACATCTTATACAAAAATCAACTCAAGATGGCTGAAATACCTTAATTATGAGCCAAGACAATAAAGACCTTGGAAAATAATGCAGAGAAGCATCTACAGGACCTTGTAATACAAAATGGCTTTAGGAACTTCACACCCAATGCAGAAGAACAAATAGTTGAATGGGACTTCCTCAAAATTAAAGCCTTTTGCATCTCAAAGGAATTTGTCAAGAAAGTGAAAAGAGAGCCTAACCAATGTGAGAAAACATTGGTAACCATATATCTGATAGGAGACATATCTTTCATATATAAAGAACTCCTATATCTTGTAAATAAAAAGACAAACAAAACATTCAAAAATGGGAAAAAGACCTAACAGATGGTTCTCCAAAGAAATACAAATGGCTAAAAAGTACATGAAAAAATGCACAAAATCACTAGCTACTAGGGAAATGCAAATCAAAATTACAATGAGATACCATCTTACTCTCATAAGACTGATAGCTATCAAAAAAACAAAAGCCTACAATTGCTGGAGAGGAAGTGGAGGAATGGGACCACCCATCCACTGCTGGTGGAAATGCAGAACAACCCAGCCATTCAGGAGGAGAGTTTGGCGGTTTCTCAAAAATTAGCTATAGACTTGTCATATGACCCAGCAATTCCACTGCTGGGCATTTACCAGATGAACTGAAAACAAGGACACAAACCAATATATGCACATCAATGTTCATAGCAGCATTATTCACTATTGCCAAAAGTTGGAATCCACCCAAATGCCCATCAACAGGTAAGTGGATAAATAAAATGTGGTATAAACATATTATAGAATACTACTCAGCTGTAAATAGGAATACAGTACAAACATATGGGATAACATGGGCGAATCTTAAGGACCTTATGTTGAGTGAAGCAAGGCAGGCATTGAAGGACAAATACTACATGGCCTCTTTGATACAAAACAAGCAAACCAAGCTGTCTCAGAGAACTAGAGACTGGAAGATAGGCTTAAAGGAATTTGGAGGGGGGAGAGGAAGATTGGGACCTGATGCCTACATGGGTGAAGTCTATGATTTGTACAGGAAAGGGATAAGATGGGGGCATAGGGCTGCCTTTGGGAGGAGATTTGTGGACTTGAGGGAGACTAGGGTTGGGAGGATGGGTTAGATGGCCCAAGGAATTAGGGTTGGGATGGGGGAAACTATTTAATATGGGAGACTCTCAGGTATATGTTTGAAACTATAAGGTTGAGAAAACTCTTTAGAAAATATAATAAGGAAGTATGTGTTTAACATGCTTAAGGGGGGGCATCTGGCACAGGGTCAGGCTGCTAGGGAGTGTGTGAGTATTCACTTTCTCATAGTGTGCTAAATCATTGGGTGGAGACTGTACAATGAGTGTGAAGGGTACCCATATCCTGGGGAGACCTGATGTTCTGTAACAGAGAATTGTGTCCTTTGAGAGAGTCGATGACTCCCAATGGGTTAGGGCAGTTTAGTATGTGAAATCTTCAGCATTGTTGCAAATATCTGTATATCTGGTCCTCAAGTAGTGAAGATTGATTTTCACTGTGGGCCCTGAGGGAAAGGGAAGAGAGTTATAGAATAGATGGAAGCATTCTAACTAGGGGGCAATGGAAGTGTTCCACAAGATCATGTAATGATGGATATAGGACATGAAAAGATACACCAAAAATGTATACAAGTCTATAAACTGAAATGTAAACCATAATGTAAAACATAAGGAAACTAAAATTTTGGAAATTTGTACAGTGTAAAATGTAAACCATAATGTAAACCAAAATGGAACCATGTTTGAAAGCTATGTTTCAAAATCTGTACATCAGCTGCAGCAAATGTAGCAAGAACATGTAAAAAGGTCATTGTTGGGGAAGGAGGGCAGGGCTTGATATTGGTTATATGGGATTCCCCTATATTGTATATGCGATTTACTGTGATCTAAAACTTTTTTGAAGGCAAAATTAAAAATTAGAAAAAAAAAAGAAAATAAAGAATGGATGTAGACACTGAGGAAGAAATGAAAGAACATTCCTTACCACTGTATATACAGGGCAACACCTATTACAGAGATGAAAGGCAAAACATTAAATGCAAAGCTTTATAATATTTATCATTTTTATTAATACACTGATATATTTTTACTTTATCTTAGTATTTCTTAATTAGTATGTATATTTCTAATCTTTAAACCCATCACTATATTTCATTTTCCTATTAAATGAATTTGACAATATATTAGGCTTCAATGTTGAAGAAGTTTGGACCACAGAGAGGTTCAACTGTGGCAGGGAAGAACACTGTTGTGGGGTATTATTGATGGGGGACACATGGTTGGGAAGGAGTTCTCCAGGGCATGTATATTGGGGACAAAAAATGTTCTGATATAGGTTGGGTATTTTCATAGTAGTTACAGTTACAAATGACAACTGAGGATGTGCTGAGTTCCTACTCAGGGAAGCTTTGTCACATTCCCTAATGGAACAGCAAAAATCCCCCAAGTGCAATGGCAAAGACCAACAAGGAAGGATGGTCCAATGATGAGCCATTGATACTGATGATGATGTTATTAGCCTGTGTGCCTGAAATAAGAACTAGGCCTAGGGCTGCAGTATGCCTAAGAGTTACCTCCTGAGAACCTCCATGTTGCTCAAATGTGGCCACTCTCTAAGTCAAACTCAGCATGTAAATGCAATACCTTCTCCCCAGTGTGTGGGACCTGACTCCCAGGGATGAGCCTCCCTGGCACTGAGGGATTACTACTAATCACTAACTGGTGATGCAGCTAGAAAGAGACCTTGAACAAAAGGACCAGCAGAATATTTCAGCCTACATGTAAGATCATGTATTAAAAAAGGATTTTTGACCTTGAATAAAAGGGGAAATGGCAAAGAGAAATGAGTTTCTATGGCTAAGAGTCTTCAAAAATGTTTGGAGGTCATCAGAGTGGTCATGCATATGCACACCTCAGCAGGATCCCAGAAACAGTTTAGGTAGATACAACCTTAGGTACTGGTAATCCTGATGGCTACAGAGACCCACAGGATATATGGTCATGGCAGATCAATTTTGAGTTCTGTACCATGTCATTGGGTCCTACTTTGGAATTTGTGCTCCTGAGAGTGATCAGCTGGACTCAGATGTGACTTTTCTACACATGCCTCTTCTGTCATTTTTAATGAACCTATGGTTGGTGCTAGGGATGGTGTATACTCAGGGGACTTGAATCTCTGGACTGCCTATGTACCAGCTGGACCCTAAGCCTCACTAGAGTTGCAACCCCTACTCTCTGGTTCTTTGGACTTACCCAGGTCAGCTAATAGGGAGTTGAAGATGGTCAACCACCACACCAGAGAACCAAGAGGGCCTACAACTGCAAGCATGAGAATTGCATTCATCAGTCATGTGGAACCTAAACCCAGTCATAGAGGTGGAGTGGACATCACCATCCCAGGTTCCACAGAATGGAGGAATAAGATATGGATTAGAGTGGACTTACTGATATTCTACTACAAAACTATTGTGACTAGTAATGGAAGAAATTGTATCATTGACATGGAGGAAGTTTCCACAGTAGTTGCAGAGGGCAGAGAGAGGGCAGAAGAGATAAGATGAGGGGGCATGTTTGGAACTTGGAGTTGTCCTAAATGATATTGCAGGGTCAGGTGCAATATCCTGTTTTATATATCCTGTTTTAACCCACTGCATGTACTGAGGGTGAGTGTGAACTACAGGGTAAACTAATATCCACATAGTGCAGCAGTGCCCCCAAATTTGTTCCCCAGGTGTGGTGAGTGTGCTACAATGATGGGGGAGGTTGCTGGTGTGTGAGGAGTGGAGTGGGGAGGTGGGGGTATATGGGAACCTTTTATATTTTTTAATGTAACTTTTTTTTGTGATGTATATATTTTCAAAAATACAATTTACAAAAATGATGGGGTGGGGGTGGGGAGTGGGGTATATGGGAAACTTTTATTTTTTTTAATGTCATGTTTTATAGGATCTATCAACTAATACAAAATATGTCAATAAAAATTTAAAAAAAGGCTGATCCATGTGCATTTGAGAAGAATGAATATCCTTCTGTGGAATTTTCTGTATGTGTCTGTTAAGTCTAGTTCATTTATCCTATTATTCAGTTCTTTGCTTCCTTTCTTATTTTTCTTCTATTGTTGTGAGTGGTATATTGGGGTCTCCAACTATTATTGTAGACACATTTATGTTTCCCTTCATTTTTGCTACTGTTTGCCTCATGTATTCGGGGGTTTCATGGCTAGGTTCATAAATATTGATGATTCTTATTTCTTCTTGTTGACTTGCCCCTTTTATTAATAAGTATTAGTATTCTTCTTTGTATCTTACCACAGTTTTTGGCTGAAAGTCTATTTTGTCTGATATCAGTATAGCTATTCCAGTTCTTTTTTAGCTAATATTTGGATGGCATTATGTTTATAATATTTCACTTTAAGCATATTTTATTCTTTGGGTCAAAGGTGAGTCTCCTGTAAATAAATTATACCTGAGTCATGTTTTTTATCCATTCTGCATACCTATGTGTGTTCGTTGGGGAGTTTAATCCATTAACATTTAGTTTTATTTCTGTACTGGCAGGACTTACTTCAGTTGTTTTATACTTTGGTGTTTATATGTCATGTCTTTTCTTGTCTTTTTTTTTTCTTTTATTGGAACCACCTTTTTTGTATTGTTTTTTTGTGAGGTATCTGACTGATCCCTTTGTCATTTATGTATCTGTTTCTTTTTAAAAATGCTTTCTTTGTAGTTACCTTGGTGTTCTTATTACACAGACTTCATCTATAATACTCTTATTAAAAGATAACAATTTATGTTCAATTATGAACATTATTCTGGTCCAATATCCCTCTGTTTCCCCACTTTATGTTCTTTTTTTTCCACTTTACCACTTTGTATTATACATGCCCATTATCAAGAAATATGCTTTTTTCTTGTTCAATTGTATTCTGACATTTTTAGGAATTAAAGAGTAGAGTTATACAGTGAGAATCAGTACACTGGGTTTTACATTTATGCTTTTAGCTACCCTGGTAATCTTCATTTTCTTACACAACTCCAAGCCACTTTCTCTTGTCTTTTCTTTTCAACCTTCAAAACTCCTTTTAGTAATTCTTTTTTTTTTATTTTTATTTTTTATTTTTTATTGACTTTGTAATAATATTACATTAAAAAAATATATATATGTGAGGTCCCATTCAACCCCACCCCCCCACCCCCCCTCTCCCCCCCCAACAACACTCATTCCCATCATCATGACACATCCATTGGATTTGGTAAGTACATCTTTGGGCACCTCTGCACCTCATAGTCAATGGTCCACATCATGGCCCATACTCTCCTCCATTCCATCCAGTGGGCCCTGTGAGGATTTACAATGTCCGGTGATTACCTCTGAGGCACCATCCAGGGCAGCTCCATGTCCCAAAGACGCCTCCACCTCTCATCTCTTCCTGCCTTTCCCCATACCCATCGTCCACCATGTCCACTTTTCCCAATCCAATGCCACCTCTTCTATGTGGACATTGGATTGCTTGTGTCCATTGCACCTCTATGTCAAGAAGAGGCTCAGATTCCACATGGATGCTGGATGCAATCCTCCCATTTTCAGTTGTAATCACTCTAGGCTCCATGGTGTGGTGGTTGTCCTTCTTCAACTCCATCTTAGCTGAGTGTGGTAAGTCCAATAAATCAGATTGTAGGTGCTGGAGTCTGTTGAGGCTCAGGACCTGGCTATCACATTGTCAGTCCAGAGATTCAAATCCCCTAAATATATCTTAAACCCCAACATTAACTGCACCTCCAGCACTTAGCATGAAAGTCTTATGAAGGGAGATCCCATCTGAGTCCAGATTCATCACACATAAACACCATTTCCAAAGAGGGGCCATCTGCCCTGGTAGTTAACCCCATCGGCCATGACCATAACTCTCATGGGTCTCTTTAGCCTTCAAAGGAACCAATATCTGGGGGTTGTATCTGCTTTATCTGTCTCTCTGACTCTGCTCAGTTGTGCATGAGGGCAATCCTTCTGCCAGCCTCCAGACTCTTTTTTAGAAACTCGTAGCCATATAAACTCATTTCTCCTTTCCATTTCCCCCTTACTTTAGGTGAAACAGCATTTTAAAGTCATGTTATTTTATGTAGACATGGATATTCTGCTGATCCGCATTGAACCTTCCGTATAAGGTCCTTTTCCAGTTGCATCATCAGTTGGTAGTTGATAGTGGTCCCTCGTTGCCAGGGAGGCTCATCCCCGGGTGTCATGTCCCACGCTGGAGGGAAGGCATTGCATTTACATGCTGAGTTTGGCTTCGAGACTGGCCACATTTGAGTAACATGAAGGCTGACAGGAGGAAATTCCCAGGCACAATGTTGCTCTAGGCCTTGTTCTTATTTTAGGTTTATCAGCTCACAAGCATAGTCATTAGCATCAGGGGCTCACTGTTGAACCCTCACTCCCTCCCAGTTCCCGCCGCTGTACCTGGGAGACTGTCGCT
The DNA here is from genome assembly GCF_030445035.2 of Dasypus novemcinctus. NCBI lineage: Eukaryota > Metazoa > Chordata > Mammalia > Cingulata > Dasypodidae > Dasypus > Dasypus novemcinctus. Next base: position 196,829,646 of record NC_080674.1, on the reverse strand, counting down.
GCTCCCCTAGGGACCACGACAGAGCACCACTGGCCAGGAACCCAGTACCCCCCCTGCTGTGGTTTTTAATTGTTGCCACTATGAGTATATCCAATCATTACCATGCACCCTGGACATATGTTCTGTACAGCTCCCTGTCAGCCATATATCACCTGTCATTGGTATCCCATACCAGTATCCCTCCATTGCCATTGTTGAAACACTCTGTGATCCAGAACTCCCCGTAATTTGAAGCCCAATATAATGTCATGGTCCCTTACTAGGGAATGGCATATAGCGATGGGTTTAAAGGATAGATAAAGAACTTGGATAAAGTTAGATAAAGAACTTAGATAAAGAATGTTGGTTTGAAAAAATTCCACATCCTATCCTTTTTTTTTTTTTTTTTCCCCCCTAATTATTCAGCATTTCTTCACAGGAGTCCTAGACCACAGCAATGCATATATATAATATACAGCACTCCCACACATCCACCAGAAAACCTTTTCCCTTCCACAGTGATACGCTTACGCCCTATTCATATCATATTTACTTAAGGTGATGTACAGAGTCTGAGATATTAGCTTTCTTACAAGGTAACATCTGTGCTTACATTATGGTGCATACTTTAGGATACACAGTTCTTTACATTTTTAGTTATCCTATGTTTTACATTATGATTTACATTATCAGTCTGTCATCTCCTATATGTTATGGTGTAATATTACATGTTTTATATCCATCCTTGTGTACTCTCAAAAAACTCCTCTCTTGCCCCCCATTTACTTTGGTTCCACACATTTAACGTCCATTTTCCCTTCCACCTTGGTGCCCACAGTGACAGCCAATCTCCGTTTCCTGAGGAGCCACTTCCAGAGATAGATGGGATAGTGTTCAGGGCCTAACTTGCTCAACTGCCCCAATGCCCTGGGAGCCACCCTTTCTCTCGAGGGATACAGTTCCCTCTATTTGATGGCATTAGTCCTCCCCAGGATGTGGGTCCACCCCCACTCTCACTACTTGGGATTCCACCCCATGGTGTCACCCACTCTGGCAGAATGAGCATTTAGACATTCCCCAGGAGCCCGTCCTGCATCAGACCCTCCCCTCCGAGCATTCTAAACAGGTAACCCTCTTTATTATATTTTGATATGATTTTCTCGGCATTTTACTCTCCACCACCTCCTGACCCTCTCCTGTGTTCGTATGATACCCCTCCCTCCCCACACTTTTGGGCAACGTTACCCATCCGTCCCTCCCCAGCCACCCTCAAACCCGTAAAGCCCCAACCAAAGGCAACCCCTTGCCCCCCTTTTATCTCTTCTTTGTGTTCATACTTACCACCATCTCAACCACTGGCGCAACATTTTCTCCCATCCTCTAATGTGTGTGTTTTTAAAAAAAGATTTATTTATTTATTTTCCCCACCCCCCTCATCTGCTCTCTGTGTCCATTCACTGTGTGTTCTTCTGTGTCTGCTTGTCTTCTCTTTAGGTGGCACCAGGATCCTGGGACCTTCCTGACTCTTAAATTCCACCCCTGCAGACATCGGCTCATATCCTTCCTCCACCCTCCGATTTCCTGTAAGCCTATCGTTCAGTCTCTTGCTATCTAGGGCAGCTTGTTTATTTCATATCATTGAGGTCATGTAGTATTTGTCCTTCAATGTCTGGGTTGCTTCACTCAACATAAGGTTCTCAAGATTCATCCATGTTATCACATGTGTTTGTAATGTGTTTGTTCTTACAGCCGAGTAGTATTCCATTGTGTGTATATACCACATTTTATTGATCCACTCATCTGTTGATGGGCATTTGGGTTGATTCCAACTTTTGGCAATAGTGAACAATGCTGCTATGAACATTGGTGTACATATATCAGTTTGTGTCCTTGTTTTCAGTTCTGCTGGGTATATACCCAGCAGTGGTATTGCTGGGTCATATGGCAAATCTATGGCTAGTTTTTTGAGAAACCGCCATACTGTCCTCCAGAATGGTTGGATCCTTCTGCATTCCCACCAGCAGTGGATGAGTGTTCCCCTTCCTTCACATCCTCTCCAGCATTTGTATTCTTCTGTTTTTTTCATAGCTGCCAATCTTATGGGTGTAAGATGGTATCTCATTGTAGTTTTGATTTGCATTTCCCTGATAGCTAGAGACTTGGAACATTTTTTAATGTGCTTTCTTGCCATTTGTATTTCTTCTTCGGAGAAGTGTCTGTTTAAGTCTTTTTCCCATTTTTTAAATGGGTTGTTTATCTTTTTATTTTCAAGATATAGGAGTTCTTTATATATGCAAGTTATAAGTTTCTTATCAGATATATGATTGCCAAATATTTTCTCCCACTGTGTGGGCTCCCTTTTTACTTTCTTGACAAACTCCTTTGAGGTGCAGAAGGCTTTAATTTTGAGGAAGTCCCATTTATCTATTAGTTCTTTTGCTGCTCGTGCTTTTGGTGAGATATTCATAAATCCATTTCCTATTACAAGGTCCTGTAGATGTTTCCCTACACTGCTTTCTAAGGTTTTTATGGTCTTGGCTCTTATATTTAGGTCTTTGATCCATCTTGAGTTGATCTTTGTATAAGGTGTGAGATGGTAATCCTCTTTCATTCTTCTACATATGGCTATCCAGTTCTCCAGACACCATTTGTTGAATAGGCCTCTCTCTCCCAATTGAGAGGGTTTGGTGGCTTTATCGAATATTATGTGGCTTTATATGTGAGGTTCTATATCAGAGCTTTCAATTCGATTCCATTGGTCTATGTGTCTCTCCTTATGCCAATACCATGCTGTTTTCACCACCATAGCTTTATAGTATGTTTTGAAGTCAGGTAGTGTGATTCCTCCAATTTCGTTTTTCTTTTTCAGTATGTCTTTGGCTATTCGGGGTCTCTTTCCTTTCCAAATAAATTTCATAGTTAGTTTTTCTAGTTCCTTAAAGAAGGCTGCGTTGATTTTTATTGGGATTGCATTGAATGTGTATATCAGTTTTGGTAGGATAGACATCTTAATAATGTTCAGTCTTCCTATCCATGAACAAGGAATAGTCTTCCATTTATTTAGGTCTTCTTTGATTTCCTTGAACAATCTTGTATAATTCTCGTTGTATAAGTTCTTTACCTCTTTAGTTAAATTTATTCCTAAATATTTGATTTTTTTATTTACTATTGTGAATGGTATTTGTTTCTTGATTTCCTCCTGATCTTGCTCATTATTGGTGTACAGAAATGCTACTGATTTTTGCGCATTGATCTTATAACCTGCGACTTTACTAAACTCATTTATGAGTTCTAGAATCTTCGTTGTAGATCTCTCAGGGTTTTCTATGTATAGGATCATGTCATCTGCAAATAATGAAATTTTGACTTCTTCCTTTCCAATTTGAATGCCTTTTATTTCTGGTTCTTGCCTCAGTGCTCGTGCAAGTACTTCTAAGACAATGTTAAATAGGAGCGGAGACAGTGGGCATCCTTGTCTTGTTCCTGAGTTTAGGGGGAAGGAGTCTAGGATTTCTCCATTGTAAACAATATTGGCTTTAGGTTTTTCATATATACTCTTTATCATGTTCAAAAAATTCCCTTGTATTCCAATCTTTTGGAGTGTTTTTATCAAGAAAGGGTGCTGTATTTTGTCAAATGCTTTTTCTGCATCAATAGATATAATCATGTGATTTTTTTCCTTCAATCTGTTTATATGGTGTATTACATTGATTTTCTTATGTTGAACCATCCTTGCATACCTGGGATGAATCCCACTTGGTCGTGGTGTGTAATACGTTTAATGTGTTGTTGAATACGATTAGCAAGTATTTTGTTAAGTATTTTTGTGTCTAGGTTCATTAGAGAAATTGGTCTGTAATTTTCCTTTCTTGTGATGTCTTTGTTTGGCTTTGATACTAGGGTAATGTTGGCATCATAGAAGGAGTTGGGTAATGTTCTTTCTGTTTCGATGTTTTGGAATAGTTTCAGCAAGATTGGTGTCAGTTCTTTCCGGAATGTTTTGTAGAATTCACCTGTGAAGCCATCTGGCCCTGGGCTCTTCTTAGTTGGGAGATTTTTGATAACTGATTCTATCTCTCTGCTTGTGATTGGTTTGTTAAGATCATCAATTTCTTCTTTCGTCAATATGGGCTGCTTATGTGTTTCTAGGAATTTTTCCATTTCCTCTAGATTGTCATTTTTGTTGGAATATAGTTTTTCAAAATATCCTCTTATGATAGTCTTTATTTCTGTGGGGTCAGTGGTGATATCGCCTTTCTCATTTCTTATTTTGTGTATTTGCATCTTCTCTCTTTTTTTCTTTGTTAGTGTTGCTAAAGGTTTGTCAATTTTGTTGATCTTCTCAAAAAACCAGCTCTTGGTCTTGTTTATCTGTTCAAGTGCTTTCTTATTTTCTATTTCATTTAGTTCTGCTCTTATCTTTGTTATTTCCTTCCTTCTTCTTCCTGTTGGGTTACTTTGTTGTTGTTTTTCTAATTCCTTCAAATGTGCAGTTAGTTCTTCAATTTTTGCTCTTTCTTCTTTTTTGATACATGAATTTATGGCTATAAACTTCCCTCTCAGTACTGCTTTTGCTGCATCCCATAAATTTTGGTATGTTGTATTATCATTATCATTTGTTTCAAGGTAGTCTTTGATTTCTTTTGAGATTTCCTCTTTGACCCACTGTTTTTCTAAGAGTGTGCTGTTTAATTTCCAAATCGTGGTGTGAAATCTGGGCTTCTGTCCCTTGCAAATCTCCAGCTTGACTCCACTGTGGTCAGAGATAATGTTTTGTATGATTTCAATCTTTCTGAATTCGTTCAGCCTTTCTTTGTGGCCTAGCATATGATCTATCTTGGAGAATGATCCATGTGCTCTTGAGAAAAATGTATATCCTGCTGTGTTTGGGTGTAGCGATCTATATATGTCTATTAGATCGAGCTCCTCTAATATACTATTCAGATGTTTTGTTTCTTTCGTGATTCTCTTTTGAGATGTTCTGTCCAGAGTTGATAGTGGTGTATTAAAATCCCCCACTACAATTGTAGATGTATCTATTCTTTCACTTAGTTTTTCCAGCGTTTGCCTGACGTATTTAGAGGCACCCTTGTTAGGGGCATAGATATTTATGATTGTTCGATCTTCTTGACAGATTTTCCCTTTCACTAAAATGTAATATCCTTCTTTGTCTCTCACAATTGTTTCACATTTAAAGTCTATTTTGTCTGATATTAATATAGCTACTCCTGCCTTTTTTTGGTTATTGTTAGCTTGTATGATTGTTTTCCAGCCATTCACTTTCAATCTCCATGCGTCTCTGGGTCTAAGATGTGTCTCTTGTAGACAGCATATGGATGGGTCATATTTCCTTATCCAATGTCCCAGTCTGAATCTTTTGATAGGTGAGTTTAATCCATTGACATTCAGTGTTATTACTATCAAGGAATTATTTGTGTTGGCCATATTTTGATTGGATTTGTGTTTGTCATATTTTGTTTGTTTATTTTTTTTTGTCTTTTTTTTGTTGTTGTTGTTGGTCTTATACTCTCCTCCAACTTTGCCTTTCCTGTTTTTTCCTTTCTTCCTGCAGAACTCCCTTTAGAATTTCTTGAAGGGGAGGTTTCTTGTTGGTATACTCTTTCAGTTTCTGTTTGTCTGTGAATATTTTGAACTCTCCATCATGTTTGAATGCTAGTTTAGCTGGATAGAGTATTCTTGGTTGGAAGTTTTTTTCCTTTAGTACCTTGACTATATCATACCACTGTCTTCTTGCCTCCATGGTTTCAGAAGAGAAATCAGCACTTAATCTAATTGAGCTTCCCTTGTATGTGATTGTTTTCTTTTCTCTTGCTGCTTTTAGGATTTTCTCTTTGTCTTGAGCCTTGGATAATTTGATAAGTATATGTCTTGGGGTGGGCCTGTTGGGGTTTATGACTTGTGGAGTGCGCTGTGCTTCTTGGATATGTACCTCTGTCTCTTTCAGTAGGTTTGTGGATGTTTTCAGCCATTATTTCCTGCAACACTCCTTCTGACCCCTTTCCCTTCTCTTCACCTTCTGGAATGCCTATAATACGTATGTTTGAGCGCTTTGCATTGTCATTCAGGTCCCTAAGTCCTAACTGGATTTTTTCTATCTTCTTATTGACCCCTTCTACTATCTGTTTGATTTCTGATGTACTGTCTTCCACATCACTAATTCTCTGCTCTGTCTCTTCTAGTCTGCTGATATTTGCTGCAAGTGTATTTTTCATTTCTTGAACTGTGGTGTTCATTCCCATCATATCTGTTATGTTTTTGCGTATGTCTGCAATTTCCCCTCCAAGTGATGTCTTCATGTTGTTAACCTCTTTCATTACTGCATCAAATTTGTCGGTGATAAATGTTCTGAGTTCTTTCATTGCTTGTGCCAAGTTTTGCTCCCCTTCGTGATTATTGGTTTGTTGATTGGATTCAGTCATGTTTTCCTGGTTATTGGTTTGGTTTGTAGATTTTTGTTGCTTTCTGGTCATCTCTTTATTTTGATGAATTTAATCAGTTCCTTAGCTTCTTTGTCTGCTTTTGGAGGTTAATTAGTTGTTATTTTTGCATAGGTGTTATATCTTCTCTTTTTCACTTTTTTCTTCTTATTCTAGTTTACTTGTTGTTGGTTAAGTTCACTTTAGAGGAAAGTATTAGTGTTGGGGAAAGGCAATTGTGTAAGCAAGGGAAAAGTGTAAAGTAGTATTGGTAATGTATGTTAACAAAGCAAGAATATGAGATCTGGGAGGATGGAGGTTAGATTTATGTAGATTGTATAGAGTTATAGCTGTAGGTAGAGTACCTTTTATGAAGTAGATGACTGAATATGGGCGAAATATGGTATGAACTACAAAGCTATTGTTTTCATGAGAAAGGGAAAAAGAAAAGAAAGATAATAGTTTCAAGAGTGGATAACAGACAGAAAACAGAACAAAGGTATTAGAAATTAAGAGTTAGACACTTTGTGGATCAAAGAACGTGAGGTAGGGGGTGGAATACAGGAGAGACAGTAAATGATAGTGGATATCAAGATGAAGGGGAAGGGGGATAGTGTAGGTATCCTAAATCAGTTCACACAGAAATGAGGCAGTGGAGGATGGGAAAACCCAGCAAATGTGAGGTGTTCCCTGTAGCATCTATTGTGTACTTGAATTAAAATAAAATAAGTGGAAAATGAGGGACAAGAGGGAAAGAGAAAACCGAGAAAGAAAAAAAAAACTAATTATAATAAAGAAAAAAAGAAAGACAAGAAGAAAGGAAGAAAGAAAACGAGGATAGGCAAACGCTAGGGAACAGATAGGGGGAAGAGAGATACAGGTATACACGTGTCACAATTGCAACACTATCTAAAACAACAACCAAAAAAAACCCCCCAAATAACTGTATTAAAAAAAAAAAAAGGACTTTGGGGGACACGCTAGGAGAAAAGACTAGGGGATAATGCAATATTAGCAATCAGGGCGTCAAAAAGAGTAAAAAATAAGATAAAGTGAAAATAAAAACAAAACAATATGAACCAATAAAGATAAAATGCAAACGTTAAGGTCCAGGGCACTCATGGACCCCAGGTAGACCCCAGGGCGTGATGGATTCAGGGGTGGAAAGTCTGAGACACTGAAGACTCAAGAGGTGTGAGTCTGGGGTGTGGACCGCCAGAGTCCAGGGAACCCAGACCTGGCAACCTCAAATCTGGTCCACAGAAAGCTTAGGAGCCCCGCAGTGCAACACAGTCCTCAGGGATCCCCGTAGCTGGGTGCCAGCCCCGTGGGGGAAGCCAGATCCGCGAATTTTATATTGAATGTCTGATCCCTGAAATTCACCTACTCCTCAGGGTTTCAACCTTTGGACAGCTCCCTCCCTGTGCTCCCACGCAACGGCCACTTGAGGGCGCCTCTACACCACGGCCAGTTCAATGACCCAGATCCCAAGCCCCGCCGGGTGGGGTGGGCTTCAGCTGAAAACGCCGAAAACAGACTCTAAGATCCGAAATCCCAAACTTCGCAAAATATTCCCCAATCAGCTTCCAGACGTGTCCTCCTCCCTCACTGCACCCTACAACAGTCTCCCAATTGTATCCCCTTATTGCCCCAAATCCAATTCCGTTGCAGATCGGCAGCCGGACCTGTGGGGATGGGGCTCCTGGCGGAAGCGCAACCCCCCCTGTCCAGCGACCAAAACGTCCCCCGCTTCACAAGGAAGCACCGTCTGTCTCCCCGAATCGATCTGCAAAGGAGTCTTGTCCCAACAATCCCTCACCAGCCAGCCCAGTATCGGCGAATTTCTCAGCACCGCAAAGCCTTCAGAAAAAGGAAAAAAAAAAAACAAAAACCCCTGGCCGCCGGGGCTCCGGAGCTTCAGGAGCGCCCGCTACTGCGGCTCTGCCCACCCAAGGAGGGAACTTCCCGAGCCCAGCTGGGACCTCTGTTTATATATTATAGACGTATCCTCTCTGTTACCTTCCCACCGAATTGACGTCCAGACACCTTCCAACCAGCAAAAATCCCCGAAACAGCGCGGTCCCAAAGAGCCTTCAACGCTGCCCAGCCGCCCCCTGCAGAGACATTACCAGGCAAGCTCACGCAGCCACCATCTTGCCTCTCTCCCCCTCTTAGTAATTCTTGTAAGCCAATTTTTTGTTGACAAACTATCTAATTTTTTGTTTATGTATGAATATTATAAACTCCTCCTCAGGCTATTATATATATTCAGATTATACTCAGGCTAAAGTATAATGCCAGAAATAGCTAAACTTTGAGCCTGTCCATGTGAGAAGGAGGCTGGTCACCACCATTTTGACTCTGTCCCTGGTGTGAGGGGAAAGGGGGGCTGAATGTGATAAATGAAAAAATCTAATAAATATATACAGAACATTGCACACCCAAGCAACAGGATATTCATTCTTTCCAAGTGGTCATGGATCTTTCTCCAGGATGGAACATATATTATGTCACAAAGCAGATCTCAATACATTCAACAAAGTCAAAATTATACAAAGCATTTTCTCTGATAATAAAGAAATAATGTTGGAAATGAACAAATGTCAGAAAAAGGGTAACTTTGCATACATATATGGAAATTAAATAACACGATCTTAAATAATCAGTGGGTCAAAGAAGAAATTCCAAGAGATATCAATGAATATCTCAAGATAAATCACAAAGAGAACACGATGTATCATAACCTATGGGATGCACCAAAGGCAGTGTTGATAGGAAAATTTATAGCTCTCAATGCTTACATCAAAAAAGAAGAAAGATCTAAAATCAATTACCTAACTACCACATCTGAAGCAAATAGAAAAAGAGAGCAAACTAATCCCGAAGCAATTAGAAGGAATACATAACAAAAATAAGAGCAGAAATAAATGAAATTGAGAACAAAAAAAAAGAGAATTAAAACCAAAAGTTGGTTCTTTGAGAAGGTTAACAAAATTGATAAACACTTAGATAGATGGACCAAGAAAAAAATAAAGATGCAAATAAATGAAATAAAAATTGAAAGTAGTAATATTATTACTGACCCCACAGAAATAATAGAGATTGTAAGAGGATACTATGAACTACTTTATGTCAAAAAACTAGACAATGTAGATGAAATGGATAAACTCCTAGAAATGTACAAATGCACATTGACCTTAGAAAAAAATAGAAGATCTCAACAAACTAATCACAAGAGATTGAAACAGTCATCAAACCACTCCCCAAAATGGAAAAGGCCAGGACCAGATGGTTCCACAAGTACATTCTACCAAGCATTCAAAGAAGATTTAATACCAATCTTAATCAAGGTCTTCCAAAATACTGAACAAGAGGAATGCTACCAAACTCATTATATGAAGCCAATATCATCCTAATACCAAAGTCAGGTAAAGATATTACAAAAAAAAATAAATTTACAGGCCCATTTCTCTAACGAATACAGAGGCAAAAATCCTCAATAAAATACAAGCTAACTGAATCTAACTACATATTAAAAGACTTATTCATCATGATCAGGTGAATTTTTATACCAGGCATGCAAGTGTGGTCCAACACAAGAAAACCAATCAGCACAATACATCTCATTAATAAATCAAAGAAGAAAAATCACATGTTCTTATCAATTGACACAGAAATGGCTTTGATGAAATACAACATCCATTCTTGATATAAATACTACCAAAGATAGGAATTGAAAGAAATTTTCTCAACATGATAAAGGCCATATGTGAAAAACCTGTAGCTGTTAATAACATTGTCCTCAATGGTCAAAGACTGAAAGCTTTCCTATTGAGATCAGGGACAAAATAAGGATGCCCACTGTCACCACTGTTGTTTAGTACAGTGCTAGAGCCTCTAGCTAGAGCAATCAGGCTACAAAAAGAAGTAAAAGGCAGAAAGCAGATGTGGCTCAATTGACTGGGCTCCCATCAACCATATGGGAGGCCCTGGGTTCACTTCCCATGGCCTCCTTGTGAAGGCAAGCTGATGGCCCTGCTCGTGGGAGCTGACAGCTACAGAGAGCTGACTACCTGTGCCTGTGCAGAGCTGATGGCCCGTGCCCACAGAGTTAATGCAGCAAGATGATGAAACAAAGGGAGACAAACAGACACAGAAGAATGCATAGTGAATGGACACAGAGAGCAGACAGCAAGCAAGCAGGAAGGGGGATAAATAAATAAAATAAATCTTAAAAAAATAAAATAAAAAGCATCCAAATTAGAAAGGAAGAAGTAAAACCTTTGCTATTCACAGATATGATCCTATATCTAGAAACTCCTGAAAAAATCTTCAAGAAAGTTGCTAGATCTATTAATATTTCAGTAGGGTGTCAGGATACAAGATCAATACACAAAAATCAGCAGTGTTTCTATATCCTACTAATGAGCAATATGAAGAGGAAATCATGAAAAAATTCCATTTACAATAGCAACAAAATGAATCGATTATTTAGGAATAAATTTAAGCAAGGATGTAAAGCCCTTGCATTCTGAAAATTAGAGTGCATTGCTAAAAGAAATTTAAAAAAATACAAATAATTGGAAGAACTTTTCATGCTTATGGATTTGAAGACTAAATATCATTAAGATGCCTTTACTACCCAAAATGATATACAGATTCAAGGCAATTCCAATAAAATTTCCAGCAGCATTTTTTAAACAAAGAGAAAGCACAATTATCAAATTTATCTGGAAGACTAAGAGGCCTTGAATAGCCAGAAACCTCTTTAAAAGGATAAATGAAGTTGAAGACTTGGGCTTCATGACTTAAAACATATTACCTAGTTATAGCAGTAAAAACAGCATGGTATTGGCATAAAGTTGAACACATAAATCAATGGAACTGAATTGATGGTTCAGAAATTGACCTGCACATCTATGGCTAAGTGATTTTTTACAAGCCTGTCAAACCCACCCAGGTGGTACAGAATGGTCTAGTTAATAAATGGTGCTGGGAGAACTGGATATCCATAGCCAAGAGAAAGAAAGAAGACCCCTATCTCAAACCCTATATAAAAATTAACTCAAAATGGATCAAACACCTAAAAATAAAAGCAAATACCATAAAGCTCCTAGAAGAAAATGTAGGGAAACATATTCAAGGCCTGGTGGAAGAGGTAGGCCATGATGGCATCCAAGTGAGTGCACTCTTGTCATCTTTCCTGCAAAAAAACCTGAGTGGGGACAGAATTCCTGTCTGAGTGAACAGTGGTAGGAACCTACAAAGCAGGAGGTATCTGGACATGAATCTGGAGAGACAGCTAAAAAGCAGTGCTTTTTCAAGGTAAAACCATGGGTTTCTCACATTGGAGCCTGAAGCTGTGGGAAGACAAACCCTTCCCCTAGGGCTGATAGCTTCAGCAGTCCCTGAACACTGCCAGTCACACAGCGACATTCCTGAGCCCCATGTTCCCCAAACAAATAATCCCTGAACACATGTTCCCTGAACCTCACATTCCCCAAACACTGCCTTCCCCTTAACCCTCTTTCCACAAAGCCATGTACTCCGAGCCCACATTCTCCCAAACCCATATTCCCCAAACCCATCAGTCCCTGAGCTCAGGCATTCCCCTAGCCCTCCACTCTTGGATGAACTCTGATCATGGGACAGTTTTGCTGAGGGGTGCAGAGGGGCCTGAGATGTGCAGGTTCAATTTTCTGGTCCCCCTTTTTATAAGCTTTGAGGAGCATACCAGCTGGCTTGCGAGAGGCCAGGAAGAGAGGAGATGTAAATCTGCTGAGAGAGCATAATTTACCTAAAAGCCCTGAGATTGGGAAACTTGGTCTGGGAGAAGGTGGATTCAGCAAATTACCTAGTTCTCTGTAGCACACTTAAGGGAGGGGTATAGTAGGATGTGCTTTGTAGGCTTCCAATAGCATATTTAGAGTTCCTGGCAAGGTGTGGGTGCTCACTCTCAAAGAAACAAAGAATCATTATTTTTCTGGTGAGTTGGTTTACCAGGGTCCCATTTGAATCTCCAAGGGGAGCCCTCATAAAACCCTATGATTGCATTGGGAAAGAGGGAAGTGAGGAAAAGAGAAATGGGGAAGGATAGACTCCTAAGCAGTTTATTCAATTACAAAGAGGATTCCTTGCTTGAGGCCTCATCTGGTCTTTTTTGTTGGTTTGTTTTCTTGTCTTTCCTTCCTCTTCATTCCCCCACAGACCCCTTTTTATTCCTTGCTTGCTTTTTTTCCTTTTCCTTTTCTTTTTCTTTCTTTTTTCATTCTATTAGGTGGTGCAGGCAGTGTTTCTTATTTGCTGTGCTTCCTCATCTTCGATATCCTCTTTCCTGTGTGTACTGATCTTGGCTACTAACACTATTCCTTTTCCTTTACATCTTTCTATCTTCCATTGTCTATTGTTTCTCTTACATTCCACCTCTCTTTGCTTAGTCCCCAATTTTTCTGACTTATATTTCTGAAACCTCCATTCTGTTTTCTATCTTTTATTCACTCTTTGTGTTATTGTCCTTTCTTTTCTCATCCTCTCTCTCCTGACCACACTGGTCTTTTAATTCATACTATATTCTTCCCCATATTCACTTTACATCTCATTGTATGTACTCCAGTTTTTTACTATTATAACTCTACATAGCTTTCATAAGTTTAATATCCATTCTCTTAGATGTCACATGGTTCCTCTGCTAACATTTACTATCTAAATGACTATTATACTTTTTCTTTTCTTACCTCTTTTAATGCCCCTGGTCCTAATATTTTCCTTCAAGGGAACTTAGAAAACAGCAAGGAAATAGAAAAAGGACAAAGTGTCGAATAGAAGAATTAACACTCACACAAAAGCAACACCTAAATAAACCCCAAGACTAGACAGAGAAATGAATCAACTGAATAACCCCATCAAGATAAAATGATGACCAGAGAGCAGAAAAGATTACAAACTATACCAATAATCAGGAAAACATGTCCCCATCCAATGAACAAACTAAAAACCAGAAAGAGAAGCAGAATACTGAACAACTAATCAAAACTCTCAAAACCTATATCATGGGCCAATTTAATGAAGTGAAGGAAGAGATTAAGGATATTAAGAAAATGCTTGGAGAGCATACAAAAGAAATTGTAACCATGCACAAAAAAGATAACAGATATGATGGTGGTGAACAGCACAATCCAAGAAATCAAAAACACACTCTCAGCAACTAACAGCAGATTTGAAGAGGCAGAGGACAGAATTAGTGGTGGGGAAGACAGTACATCTGAAATTACATAGATAGTAGAACTGATTTAAAAAAATAGAAAAAATGCAACAGGAACTTAGGGACCTGAATGACCACACAAAATGCACAAACAAATGCATTATAGGCATCCCAAAATGAGAAGAGAAGTGAAAGAGACAGAAGGGGTGTTAGAGGAAATAATGGCTGAAAATTCTCAAGCCTATTGAGAGAGATGGTTGTACATGTCCAGGAAGCACAACACACCTCAAACAGCATAAATCCCAACAGCCTACTTGAAGACATATCCTAGTCAAAATTATCCAATGCTCAAGACAAAGAGAAAATACTGAAAGCAGTATGAGAAAAGAGAACCATCACATACAAGGGAGGCTCAATAAGATTAAATGTTGATTTCTCATCTGAGACCAAGGAGGCAAGAAGGCAGTGGTATGACATAGTCAAGGTAGTAAAAGAAAAATAATTCAACCAAGAATACTCTGTCAAGCAAAACTGGCATTCAAAAATGATGGAGAGTAAAAAAGAAACTAAGAGAGTATGCCTGCCCTTCAAGAAAAAATAAAGGGAGTGCTGAAGGAGGAAAGGAACAGAACAGGAGAGACAGAGTGGAAGGAGAGTATAAGAACAACTAAAAAGACAAAAAGAGGAAAAAAACACAACATTTGAGAAACACAAATCCAAAGAAAATATGTCTGATATAAGTAACTCCTTGAGAGTAACAACATTGAATGTCAGTGGATTAAACTCACCTGTCAAGAGATGCAGACTGGAAGAATGGAAATAGGAAATATATCCTATCTATATGCTGTCTACAAGAAACACATCTTAGACCTGGGGATCAAGGAACTTGAAATTGAAGTAGGGAAGCATCTACAGGACCTTGTAATAGGAAATGACTTTATGTACTTCACAGCCAAAGAACAAGCAGCAAAAGAACAAATAGATAAATGGATGTCCTCAAAATTAAAGCCTTTTGTACTTCAAAGGAGTTTATTAAGAAAGTGAAAAAACAGCCCACCCAATGGGAGAAAATATTTGGTAACCATGTATCTGATAGGAGACTAATATGCTGCATATATAAAGAAAACATATATCTCAAAAGTAAAAAGAAAAGAACAACCCATTTAAAAAATGGGCAAGAGATCTGAACAGATGCTTCTCCAAAGAAGAAATACAAATGGCTAAATAGCACATGAAAAGATGCTCCAAATCACTAGCTATTAAGGAAATGAAAATCAAAACTACAATGAGATACCATCTTACTCCCATAAGACTGCCTATCAAAAAATCTGAAAACTACAAGTTTTGGAGAGAATGTGGAGGAATGGGAACACTCATCCACTGCTGGTGGGAATGCAGAAGGATCCAGCCATTCTGGAGGACAGTTTGGCGGTTTCTCAAAAAATTAGCTATAGATTTGTCATATGACCCAGCAATTCCACTGCTGGGTATATGCCCAAAAGAACTGAAAGCAAGGACACACCGCTATATGCACACAAATGCTCATAGTGGCAATATTCACTATTGAAAAAAGTTGGAACCAACCCAAATGCCTATCAACAGATGAATGGATAAACAAAATGTGGTATATACATACAATAGAAAGAAATTGCCTTGCCACTGTACAGACAGGGCAACTGCCATTACAGTGATGAAAGGCAAAATGTCAAAAACAGTTTTATGATATTTTTCATTTTTTAATACTCCAATTTATTTTTACATTATTTTTTCTCAATTAGTATGTATTCTATTTCTAATCTTTAAAACTATCATTACTATTTCATTTTACTATACATTGAATTTGGCTATCAACTAGGCTTCCTTTTTTAAAACGTTTGGGACCACAGAGGGTTTCGACTATGGCAGGGGAGGAATGCTGGTGTGGGGTGATAGATATGAGGGACACATGGTTGGGAGGGAGTTCTCCAGGGCATGTATATAGGGTGTATAAAAATGTTTGGATATTCATTGTGTATTTTCAGAGTAGTTACAGTTTCTAACGACAACTGAGGGAATGCCAAGTTGCTAGCTAGGGGGGAGCTCTGTCACATTCCCCAATGGAAGAACAACAATCTCCCAAGTGCATGGGCAAAGACTAGTGAAGAAGGATGCTCCAATGATGAGCCCTTGATACTGATGACTAGGCTTATGAGCCTGTGTGCCTCAAATCTGAACTAGGCCTAGAGCTGCAGGGTGCCTAAGAGTTACCTCCTGAGAACCTCCATGTTATTCAAATGTGACCACTCTCTAAGCCAAACTCAGCATGTGAATGCATTACCATCTCCCCAATGTGGGACATGATTCCTGGGGCTGAGCCTCTATGGCACTGAGAGATTACTACCAATCACTAACTGGTGATGCAAGTAGAAAAAGACCTTGAATAAAAGGGGGAATTGGTAAAGACAAATGAGTTTTTATGGCTGAGTCTTCAAAGATTCATGATGTCATTAGAAGGTTTCACTTATGCATGCTTCAGCAGGATCCCAGAGACAGCCAAAGTAAATACAACCTTGGTACTCATTCTCTGGAGGGATATAGAGACATACAGGCTCTACAGCCATGGCATGTTGGCTCTGGTGCTCAGTGCCTTTTCAGTGGGCCCTACTTTGGAGTTTTTGTTCGAGTGTGATGGAAATGGACTCAGTTGTCACCTTTCTACAAATGCCTCTTCTGTCACTTTTACTGAACCTGTGGTTGGTGCAAGGTTTGGTGTATACCCAGAATATTTCAGTCTCTGGACTGTCCATGTGCCACCTGGACCCTGAGCCTTAGCAGAGTTGCAACTCCTACTTCCCAGTTCATTGGACTTACACAGGTCTGCAAACAGGGAGATGAAGATGGTCAACCACCACACCAGGGAACTGAGAGTGCCTACAACTCCAAGCAGGAGAATCACATCCATCAAACCATATAGGATCTAAGTCTCCTCTTGATATAGAGGTGGAGTGGACATCACTAATCCAGGGTCCACAGGTTGGAGAAATAAAATATGGATTAGAGTGAACTTACTTGTATTCTACTATAGAACTATTGTGACTAGTAATGGAAGATACTGTAGCCTTGTTCCGGAGAAAGTGGCCATCATAGTTGCTGAGGGCAGGGAGAGGGAAGAGGAGGTAAGATGTGGGCTTGGAGTTGTCCTATGTGATATTGCAGGGACAGATGCTGGACATTATATATCCTGCCATAGCCCACTGAATGTACCGGAGTAGAGTGTGAACTACAATGTAAACTATAATTCATGTGGTACAGCAGCGCTCCAAAATGTATTCACTAAATGCAATGATTGTGCCACAATGAAGAAAGAGGTTGTTGATGTGGGAGTAATGGGGGTGGGGGGTGGGGGGTGGGCTATGTCGGAACCCCTTATATTTTTAATGTAACTTTTTTTGTGATCTATGTATCTTTACAAAAAAGGCAATTTAATAAGAATAAAATAGCCAGCAATCAAAAAATGGGCAAAAATTTAAATAGACATTTCTCCAAAGAGGAAACACAATTGGCCAAAAAGCACATGAAAAAATATTCCACATCACTAGCTCTTAGGGAAATGCAAAACAAACCAAAATAAGATATCATCTAACCCCGCATAAAATGACCATTATTTTAAAAATGACAAAATAAGTGATGGAGGGGATGTGGAGAAATAGGAATACTCCTTCACTTTTGGTGGGATTGTAAAATGGTGCAGCCTCTGTGGAAGACAGTTTGGAAGTTCCTCAGGAAGATAAATATAGAACTGTCATATGATCCAGGAATTCCTCTACTAAAAATATATTCAGAGGAATTAACAACTATGGCACAAACAGACATCTGCACACCCATGTTCATAGAAGCATTATTCACAATTGCCAAAAGATGGAAACAATTCAGGTGTCTATCAACCAATGAATGGATAAACAAACTATGATATATACATATGATGGAATACTATGCTTCAGTAAGAAGAAATGAAATTGGGACACATATGATAACATGGGTTAATCTTGAAGACATTACACTAAGTGAAGTAGACGAGTTACAAAAGAACAAATATTGCATGGTCTTATTAATATGAACTAAATATGAAGAATAAACACATGACGTTAAAACCTAGAATATAGGTTATTAGGTGATAAGAGAAAGGTTGAGAAGAACTACTGATACTTAATGTATGTAGAAGATTCAATTAACTTTACTGTAAAAGTGTGGACATGGATAGAGTTGATAGGAACATATTAATGAGTAGCAGCCTGTTTATAAATTGGATTGTGGCTGAAAAGTGAAGTCTGGGGAAGTAAATATCAATATTCTCAGTTACTCTGTAAGCATAAAATAATGACTACAATGATGAATCAGCTTTGGGCAGAGATTACAACACTCCCCTCCCTTATTTTTGTTCATTTCTCAATCTTGAGCCATTTGGGATGATGCCCACTCTGACTGCTTCAGGCTGAGAAGGGACATAGTTATTATGGGGCAGAGGATTGGAATTTTTTGGCTTGAAATTGAAGATACTCCTTGCTTTTGTCATTTGTCTGGTCTATCATCGTTTTTTAAAATATTTTTATTATCACTTTTAAAGATATGTAGACACAAAAAAATTGTTATATTAAAAAAAAATATGAGAGGTTCCCATATACTCCACTCCCCACAACCCCATTTCTTTCCACATTGACAATTTCTTTCATTAGTGTGGTACATTCATTGCATTTGATGAGTACGTTTTGGAGCACTGCTACACAGCATGGATCATAGTTTATGTTGAAGTTTTATACTCTCTCCAAGTCTAGTCAGTGGGTTATGGCAGGGTATATAATGTCCCGAATCATTGTTTTGCTAGTTGTCCAGGACAGGTCAGAAAAACAGGAGAATAGGAATTGGTCACACATCTCGTGGGTTTCAGGGATCAACCAGCATAGGAAAAATCCAAATTCATAAATCTCTGAAAAATTGTAGCAGTTTGATATGATTATGAATTCCAAAAATAGATATTAGATTATACTTGTAATCTGCTCTGTACCTGGGCATGATTGGCTTATGATTAGGGCATAACAGACATGGCAAAGAACAGAGCTGGGGTTTTTTGATGTTGGAGTTTTGATGTTGGAGTTTGATGCTGAAGCCTTATGCCAGAGCCCTGGAAAGTGAGCTCACAGAGGAAACAGAAGCAAGCTCCAGGAAGAGAGAAACCCTGAGCCCTGGAAAAAGAAGCCTGAGGAAGGGAAGAACCCAGGAAGCCTGAACCCTTGCAGACATCTTGCTCTAACATGTGGAAATAGACTTTGTTGAGGGAAGTAACTTCTGCTTTTTGGCCTGGTATCTGTAAGCTCTTAAACCAAATAAGTACCCTTTATAAATACCTACCAATTTCTGATATGTTAAATCAGCACCCTTTTGGCTGACTAATATAAAATTATACTTAACAGATAAATTGAATGTTGTAGTTTCAAATAAATTAAGAAGAAGGATCATAATTGGGAATTTATAAACAAGTATAACTATGTTATATTAGGGAAAGAACTTTTCACATATTCCCAGAAAGAACCTTCTGAGGGGTATTGATGTCATGAGGCAATGTGGCTTGCCTATGGCATCTGGAGATCTCTAGGGCCCTCAGGAACTTTTTTGTTGCTTAGTTTACTGTAGCATTTTGAGAACACAACTGAGACCTGTATAAGTGTGAGATCTGGAATGGCCTCCTGACTCACTTTGAAATCTATTTGTCCTAAAATTATACTTAATTTAATATTTCCAATTTTTGAGCAAAGTGTTTCTCCAAATGCATCATTAATTAATGCCTGTTAATAATCCCTCAGTGCCAGGGATGGTCATTTCTGGGAGTAATGTCCCATGCCTGGGTGAAAGTAGTGAGATTGTTTTTGTAGATCTTGGCTAATAGAGAGGCCTCTCTTGGATAAGAGTTAACTATAATTAGCATTAGTATCCTTATTATGGAAATAAGGTTCATAAGAGCAAACATCAAGTTTGAGGGCTTGGCTTATTAGCCTGTTTTCTTTTATGAGCCAAGTCTTATTTATTCCAGAGTTTTTGGGCACCTTATTTGAGATAGTAACAGGACTTCCCCAGGAGAAAAGTTTAACATTTTGCTAAATACTGTAATGACCTATATCTCTCCAGAAAACATACCTATGGCAACAAGGCAACATTTAAATCCCATAGAAATATGTAGTTATATAATGTACAAGATGTTCAAAATGTCCTATCCATTGAGACACCTTCCATGACCACTTTAAAAAAAAAGATTTATTTATTTATTTCTCTCCCCTCTCTCCCCCCCGGTTGTCTGTTCTCTGTGTCTATTTGCTGCACCTTCTTTCTTGTCCCCTTCTGTTGTTGTCAGCGGCACGGGAATCTGTGTTTCTTTTGTTGCGTCATCTTGTTGTGTCAGTTCTCCTTGTGTGCGGCACCATTCCTGGGCAGGCTGCACTTTCTTTTGCACTGGGCAGCTCTCCTCATGGGGCGCACTCCTTGTGCTTGGGACTCCCCTATGCGGTGGACACCCCTGCGTGGCACTGCACTCCTCGCACACATCAGCACTGCGCATGGGCCAGCTCCACACGCCATGACCCACTTTTACCTTCTTACCAGGGCTAAGTTAATTATCAGGTAGAACATAATTTATGTTGTCTTGGATCTCATGTAAAGTTATTTTTTAATTCTGAATATGAGTATTGATCTGCATCTCACTGCATATATTTCAGAGAAGCCTCAGAGTAAAAATATACAACTGGCAATGAAATTTGTGACATACAACACAATCTATTCTGACACTTAACGTGGACTTGGTACATTTGTTAAAATTGATGTAAGAATAAGAATGTTAAAATATTATTAACTGAAGTCCTTATTTAGCTTTAGGTGCATTTCACCCCATAAATCATCCTATTACTAACATCTTATACTAGCAATGTTTTTTTGTTAGAAAAATACTGAAACATTCTTATAATTGCCTTATTAGCTGCAATGCTCATCTACCAAAGAGTTCACTGTGTTATACAATCCCCAGTTCAATACTCTAGCTTTCCTTCTAGTAATATATATGACCCAAAACAGACCCATTTTAGCTAAATTCAAACTAATACTTCTGCACTATTAATTATAGTCAAAATATTGTGCTACCATGATCTCTGTCAATTTCCAAACATTTAGAGTCAACATAATTTAAAATTCTGCAGAGAATAAGCATCAGCTATACATTCCTTACCACCATTCTATCGTCTGGTAAAGTATCTACTAGGTTCTACATCTAGGAGTTTATATAATATAATTAGTTCATGTGAGTGAGGTCATACATTGTTTATCCTTTTGTTTCTGTCTTATTTAACTCAAATAAGGTTATTGAGGTACACCCTTGTTTCATGCATCAGAACTTCATTCCTTCTTAAAGGTAAATAATATACCATCTTATGTATAAACCAAGTTTTGTTGATCCTTTCCTCTGTTGCTGGAAACTTGGGTTGCTCCTATCTTTTGGAAATATTTATTAATGCAACTATGAACATTGGTGTGCATATATCTGTTCACATCCCTGCTTTCAGCTCTTCTGGGTATATACCTACTAGTAGGGTTGCAAGATCATATGCCTATGCTATACTTAGCTTGCTGAGGAGCCACCAAATTGTCTTCCAGAGTCTGCACCATTCTACATTCCCACCAGTGAAAGAAACGTAAAGAGAAATAAGTGTTCTTACTTCTCCCCATCCTCTCCATTATTTATAATTTTCTGTATTTTAATAGTGGCCAGTCTAGGAGATGTGAAATGATAACTCATTAAGGTATTGATTTGAATTTCCCTAATAGCAAGTGATGTAGAGTAACTTTTTATGTTTTCATAAAAATTTTGTATTTCTTCTTTGGAAAAGTGTCTATTCAAGTCTTTTGACCTTTTTCAATTGGGTTGTATGTTTTCATATTGGGTTGTGGACTTTCTTTATAGAGGCAGGATATTAGACTTTTATCAGATATGTGGTTTCCAAACATTTTCACACATTGTGTACACTGTCTTTTCACTTTCTTAAAAGACCTTCTTTGAAGCCATATATTTTTAATTTGGAGGAGACCCATTTTTCCCAATTTTCTTTCATCGCTCATACTTTCATGATAAAGTTTATGAAAATGATACCACAGGATCTGTTAGATGCCTCTATACATTTTCTTCAGGAGGTTTTTTGGTCTTGGTTTTTATGTTTATGTCTTTAATCCATCTTGAGTAGAATTCTATACAGTGTTGAGATAGGGGTTCTCTTTCTTTCTTTTCAATATGGATATCCAGTTCTCCAAGCACCATTTATTTATTTATTTATTTTTAATTTTTTTATTTTTTATTGACTTTGTAATAATATTACATTAAAAATATATATGTGAGGTCCCATTCAACCCCACCCCCCCACCCCCCCTCTCCCCCCCCCCCAACAACACTCGTTCCCATCATCATGACACATCCATTGGATTTGGTAAGTACATCTTTGGGCACCTCTGCACCTCATATACATTGGTTCACATCATGGCCCATACTCTCCTCTATTCCATCATGTAGGCCCTGTGAGGATTTACAATGTCCGGTGATTACCTCTGAAGCACCATCCAGGGCAGCTCCATGTCCCGAAGATGCCTCCACCTCTCATCTCTTCCTGCCTTTCCCCATACCCTTTGTCCATTATGTCCACTTTTCCCAATCCAATGCCACCTCTTCTATGTGGACACTGGATTGGTTGTGTCCATTGCACCTTTATGTCAAGAGGAGGCTCAGATTCCACCTGGATGCTGGATGCAATCCTCCCATTTTCAGTTGTAGTCACTCTAGGCTCCATGGTGTGGTGGTTGTCCTTCTTCACCTCCATCTTAGCTGAGTGTGGTAAGTCCAATAAATCAGATTGTAGGTGCTGGAGTCTGTTGAGGCTCAGGATCTGGCTATCACATTGTCAGTCCAGAGATTCAAATCCCCTAAATATATCTTAAACCCCAACATTAACTGCACCTCCAGCACATTAGCATGAAAGTCTTATGAAGGGAGATCCCATCTGAGTCCAGATTCATCACACATAAACACCATTTCCAAAGAGGGGCCATCTGCCCTGGTAGTTAACCCCATCGGCCATGACCATAACTCCCATGGGTCTCTTTAGCCCTCAAAGGAACCAATATCTGGGGGTTGTATCTGCTTTATCTGTCTCTCTGACTCTGCTCAGTTGTGCATGAGGGCAAACCTTCTGCCAGCCTCCAGACTCTTTTTTAGAAACTCGTAGCCATATAAACTCATTTCTCCTTTCCATTTCCCCCTTACTTTAGGTCAAACAGCATTTTAAAGTCATGGTATTTTATGTAGACATGGATATTCTGCTGATCCGCATTGAACCTTCCGTATAAGGTCATTTTCCAGTTGCATCATCAGTTGGTAGTTGATAGTGGTCCCTCGTTGCCAGGGAGGCTCATCCCCGGGTGTCATGTCCCACGCTGGGGGGAAGGCATTGCATTTACATGCTGAGTTTGGCTTCGAGACTGGCCACATTTGAGTAACATGAAGGCTGACAGAAGGAAATTCCCAGGCACAAAGTTGCTCTAGGCCTTGTTATTATTTTGGGTTTATCAGCTCACAAGCATAGTCATTAGTATCAGGGGCTCACTGTTGAACCCTCACTCCCTCCCGGTCCCCACCACTGTACCTGGGAGACTGTCGCTGCTCCCCTAGGGACCACGACAGAGCACCACTGGCCGGGAACCCAGTACCCCCCCTACTGTGGTTTTTAATTGTTGCCACTATGAGTATATCCAAACATTACCATGCACCCTGGACATATGTTCTGTACAGCTCCCTGTCAGTCATATATCATCTGTCATTGGTATCCCATACCAGTATCCCTCCATTGCCATTGTTGAAACACTCTGTGATCCAGAACTCCCCGAAATTTGAAGCCCAATATAATGTCATGGTCCCTTACTAGGGAATGGCATATAGCGATGAGTTTAAAGGATAGATAAAGAACTTGGATAAAGTTAGATAAAGAACTTAGATAAAGAATGTTGACTTGAAAAAATTCCACATCCTATTTTTTTCTTTCCCCCCCCCCCCCCTAATTATTCAGCTTTTCTTCACAGGAGTCCTAGACCACAGCAATGTATATATATAATATACAGCACTCCCACATATCCACCAGAAAACCTTTTCCCTTCCACAGTGATACTCTTACGCCCTATTCATATCATATTTACTTAAAGTGATGTACAGAGTCTGAGACATTAGCTTTCTAACAAGGTGACATCTGTATTTACATTATGGTGCATACTTTAGGATACACAGTTCTTTACATTTTTAGTTATCCTATGTTTTACATTATGGTTTACATTATCAGTCCGTCATCTCCTATATGTTATGGTGTAATATTACATGTTTTACATCCATCCTTGTGTACTCTCAAGAAACTCCTCTCTTACCCCCCATTTACTTTGGTTCCACACATTTAACGTCCATTTTCCCTTCCACCTTAGTGCCCTCAGTGATAGCCAACCTCCGTTTCCTGAGGAGCCACTTCCAGAGATAGATGGAATAGTGTTCAGGGCCTAACTTGCTCAACTGCCCCAATGCCCTGGGAGCCACCCTTTCTCTCGAGGGATACAGTTCCCTCTATTGGATGGCATTAGTCCTCCCCAGGATGTGGGTCCACCCCCACTCTCACTACTTGGGTTTCTACCCCATGGTGTCACCCACTCTGGCAGAATGAGCATTTAGACATTCCCCAGGAGCCCGTCCTGCATCAGACCCTCCCCTCCGAGCATTCTAAACAGGTAACCCTCTTTATTATATTTTGATATGATTTTCTCGGCATTTTACTCTCCACCAACACCTGACCCTCTCCTGGTTCGTATGCTACCCCTCCCTCCCCCCACTTTTGGGCAACGTTACCCACCCGTCCCTCCCCAGCCACCCTCAAACCCGCAAAGCCCCAAGCAAAGGCAACCCCTTGCCCCCCTTTTATCTCTTCTTTGTGTTCATACTTACCACCATCTCGTCTTAAATTCCACCCCTGCAGACATCGGCTCATATCCTTCCTCCACCCTCCGATTTCCTGCAAGCCTATCGTTCAGTCTCTTGCTATCTAGGGCAGCTTGTTTATTTCATATCATTGAGGTCATGTAGTATTTGTCCTTCAATGTCTGGGTTGCTTCACTCAACATAAGGTTCTCAAGATTCATCCATGTTATCACATGTGTTTGTAGTGTGTTTGTTCTTACAGCCGAGTAGTATTCCATTGTGTGTATATACCACATTTTATTGATCCACTCGTCTGTTGATGGGCATTTGGGTTGATTCCAACTTTTGGCAATAGTGAACAATGCTGCTATGAACATTGGTGTACATATATTGGTTTGTGTTCTTGTTTTCAGTTCTGCTGGGTATATTCCCAGCAGTGGTATTGCTGGGTCATATGGCAAATCTATGGCTAGTTTTTTGAGAAACCGCCATACTGTTCTCCAGAATGGTTGGATCCTTCTGCATTCCCACCAGCAGTGGATGAGTGTTCCCCTTCCTTCACATCCTCTCCAGCACTTGTATTCTTCTGTTTTTTTCATAGCTGCCAATCTTATGGGTGTAAGATGGTATCTCATTGTGGTTTTGATTTGCATTTCCCTGATAGCTAGAGATTTGGAACATTTTTTCATGTGCTTTCTTGCCATTTGTATTTCTTCTTCGGAGAAGTGTCTGTTTAAGTCTTTTTCCCATTTTTTAAATGGATTGTTTATCTTTTTATTTTCAAGATGTAGGAGTTCTTTATATATGCAAGTTATAAGTTTCTTATCAGATATCTGATTGCCAAATATTTTCTCCCACTGTGTGGGCTCCCTTTTTACTTTCTTGACAAACTCCTTTGAGGTGCAGAAGGCTTTAGTTTTGAGGAAGTCCCATTTATCTATTAGTTCTTTTGCTGCTCGTGCTTTTGGTGAGATATTCATAAATCCATTACCTATTACAAGGTCCTGTAGATGTTTCCCTACACTGCTTTCTAAGGTTTTTATGGTCTTGGCTTTTATATTTAGGTCTTTGATCCATCTTGAGTTGATCTTTGTATAAGGTGTGAGATGGTAATCCTCTTTCATTCTTCTACATATGGCTATCCAGTTCTCCAGACACCATTTGTTGAATAGGCCACTCTCTCCCAGTTGAGAGGGTTTGGTGGCTTTATCGAATATTATGTGGTTGTATATGTGAGGTTCTATATCAGAGCTTTCAATTCGATTCCATTGGTCTATATGTCTCTCCTTATGCCAATACCATGCTGTTTTCACCACCGTAGCTTTATAGTATGTTTTGAAGTCAGGTAGTGTGATTCCTCCAATTTCGTTTTTCTTTTTCAGTATGTCTTTGGCTATTCGGGGTCTCTTTCCTTTCCAAATAAATTTCATAGTTAGTTTTTCTAGTTCCTTAAAGAAGGCTGCATTGATTTTTATTGGGATTGCATTGAATGTGTAGATCAATTTTGGTAGGATAGACATCTTAATAATGTTCAGTCTTTATTTGGCAATCAGATATCTGATAAGAAACTTATAACTTGCATATATAAAGAACTCCTACATCTTGAAAATAAAAAGATAAACAATCCATTTAAAAAATGGGAAAAAGACTTAAACAGACACTTCTCCGAAGAAGAAATACAAATGGCAAGAAAGCACATGAAAAAATGTTCCAAATCTCTAGCTATCAGGGAAATGCAAATCAAAACCACAATGAGATACCATCTTACACCCATAAGATTGGCAGCTATGAAAAAAACAGAAGAATACAAGTGCTGGAGAGGATGTGAAGGAAGGGGAACACTCATCCACTGCTGGTGGGAATGCAGAAGGATCCAACCATTCTGGAGAACAGTATGGCGGTTTCTCAAAAAACTAGCCATAGATTTGCCATATGACCCAGCAATACCACTGCTGGGAATATACCCAGCAGAACTGAAAACAAGAACACAAACCAATATATGTACACCAATGTTCATAGCAGCATTGTTCACTATTGCCAAAAGTTGGAATCAACCCAAATGCCCATCAACAGACGAGTGGATCAATAAAATGTGGTATATACACACAATGGAATACTACTCGGCTGTAAGAACAAACACACTACAAACACATGTGATAACATGGATGAATCTTGAGAACCTTATGTTGAGTGAAGCAACCCAGACATTGAAGGACAAATACTACATGACCTCAATGATATGAAATAAACAAGCTGCCCTAGATAGCAAGAGACTGAACGATAGGCTTGCAGGAAATCGGAGGGTGGAGGAAGGATATGAGCCGATGTCTGCAGGGGTGGAATTTAAGACGAGATGGTGGTAAGTATGAACACAAAGAAGAGATAAAAGGGGGGCAAGGGGTTGCCTTTGCTTGGGGCTTTGCGGGTTTGAGGGTGGCTGGGGAGGGACGGGTGGGTAACGTTGCCCAAAAGTGGGGGGAGGGAGGGGTAGCATACGAACCAGGAGAGGGTCAGGTGTTGGTGGAGAGTAAAATGCCGAGAAAATCATATCAAAATATAATAAAGAGGGTTACCTGTTTAGAATGCTCGGAGGGGAGGGTCTGATGCAGGACGGGCTCCTGGGGAATGTCTAAATGCTCATTCTGCCAGAGTGGGTGACACCATGGGGTAGAAACCCAAGTAGTGAGAGTGGGGGTGGACCCACATCCTGGGGAGGACTAATGCCATCCAATAGAGGGAACTGTATCCCTCGAGAGAAAGGGTGGCTCCCAGGGCATTGGGGCAGTTGAGCAAGTTAGGCCCTGAACACTATTCCATCTATCTCTGGAAGTGGCTCCTCAGGAAACGGAGGTTGGCTATCACTGAGGGCACTAAGGTGGAAGGGAAAATGGACGTTAAATGTGTGGAACCAAAGTAAATGGGGGGTAAGAGAGGAGTTTCTTGAGAGTACACAAGGATGGATATAAAACATGTAATATTACACCATAACATATAGGAGATGACAGACTGATAATGTAAACCATAATGTAAAACATAGGATAACTAAAAATGTAAAGAACTGTGTATCCTAAAGTATGCACCATAATGTAAACACAGATGTCACCTTGTTAGAAAGCTAATGTCTCAGACTCTGTACATCACTTTAAGTAAATATGATATGAATAGGGCGTAAGAGTATCACTGTGGAAGGGAAAAGGTTTTCTGGTGGATGTGTGGGAGTGCTGTATATTATATATATACATTGCTGTGGTCTAGGACTCCTGTGAAGAAAAGCTGAATAATTAGGGGGGGGGGGGGAAAAAATAGGATGTGGAAATTTTTTCAAGTCAACATTCTTTATCTAAGTTCTTTATCTAACTTTATCCAAGTTCTTTATCTATCCTTTAAACTCATCGCTATATGCCATTCCCTAGTAAGGGACCATGACATTATATTGGGCTTCAAATTTCGGGGAGTTCTGGATCACAGAGTGTTTCAACAATGGCAATGGAGGGATACTGGTATGGGATACCAATGACAGATGATATATGACTGACAGGGAGCTGTACAGAACATATGTCCAGGGTGCATGGTAATGTTTGGATATACTCATAGTGGCAACAATTAAAAACCACAGTAGGGGGGGTACTGGGTTCCCGGCCAGTGGTGCTCTGTCGTGGTCCCTAGGGGAGCAGCGACAGTCTCCCAGGTACAGTGGTGGGGACCGGGAGGGAGTGAGGGTTCAACAGTGAGCCCCTGATACTAATGACTATGCTTGTGAGCTGATAAACCCAAAATAATAACAAGGCCTAGAGCAACTTTGTGCCTGGGAATTTCCTTCTGTCAGCCTTCATGTTACTCAAATGTGGCCAGTCTCGAAGCCAAACTCAGCATGTAAATGCAATGCCTTCCCCCCAGCGTGGGACATGACACCCGGGGATGAGCCTCCCTGGCAACGAGGGACCACTATCAACTACCAACTGATGATGCAACTGGAAAATGACCTTATACGGAAGGTTCAATGCGGATCAGCAGAATATCCATGTCTACATAAAATACCATGACTTTAAAATGCTGTTTGACCTAAAGTAAGGGGGAAATGGAAAGGAGAAATGAGTTTATATGGCTACGAGTTTCTAAAAAAGAGTCTGGAGGCTGGCAGAAGGTTTGCCCTCATGCACAACTGAGCAGAGTCAGAGAGACAGATAAAGCAGATACAACCCCCAGATATTGGTTCCTTTGAGGGCTAAAGAGACCCATGGGAGTTATGGTCATGGCCGATGGGGTTAACTACCAGGGCAGATGGCCCCTCTTTGGAAATGGTGTTTATGTGTGATGAATCTGGACTCAGATGGGATCTCCCTTCATAAGACTTTCATGCTAATGTGCTGGAGGTGCAGTTAATGTTGGGGTTTAAGATATATTTAGGGGATTTGAATCTCTGGACTGACAATGTGATAGCCAGATCCTGAGCCTCAACAGACTCCAGCACCTACAATCTGATTTATTGGACTTACCACACTCAGCTAAGATGGAGGTGAAGAAGGACAACCACCACACCATGGAGCCTAGAGTGACTACAACTGAAAATGGGAGGATTGCATCCAGCATCCAGGTGGAATCTGAGCCTCCTCTTGACATAAAGGTGCAATGGACACAACCAATCCAGTGTCCACATAGAAGAGGTGGCATTGGATTGGGAAAAGTGGACATAATGGACAAAGGGTATGGGGAAAGGCAGGAAGAGATGAGAGGTGGAGGCATCTTCGGGACATGGAGCTGCCCTGGATGGTGCTTCAGAGGTAATCACCGGACATTGTAAATCCTCACAGGGCCTACATGATGGAATAGAGGAGAGTATGGGCCATGATGTGAACCAATGTATATGAGGTGCAGAGGTGCCCAAAGATGTACTTACCAAATCCAATGGATGTGTCATGATGATGGGAACGAGTGTTGTTGGGGGGGGGGGAGAGGGGGGGTGGGGGGGTGGGGTTGAATGGGACCTCACATATATATTTTTAATGTAATATTATTACAAAGTCAATAAAAAATAAAAAAATTAAAAAAAAAAAAAAAAATCACTTGACCACACATGTGAGGGTCTGTTTCTGAACCATCAATTTGTTTCCATTGGTTTATGTGTCTGTCTTTATGCCAGCACCATGCTGTTTTTTCCACTATATCTAGGTAATATCATTTAAAGCCTAGAGAGGAGAGTTCACTTTTTCTTTGTAAGATGCTTCTGCCTATTCAGGATGACTTACCCTTCCAAATAAATTTGATAATCTAGTTTTCGATTTAAAAACATATTTGGTGGGCTTTTTATTGGGATTGCATTGAATCTGTCTATCAATTTGAGTAGAATTGATATCTTAATGATATTTAGTCATTCAATCCATGAGCATGGAATGTTCTTCCAGTAATTTGTCTTTTTTAATTTCTTTTAACAATGAGTTTCAGTTTTCTGAATACAAGTGCTTTACGTTGTTGATAAATTTATTTCTATTTGAGTTTTATATGTCATATTTTATTTTCACTGTTGTATTAAAATTATTTTAAAACTTTCTTCTCTTTATTTTTTATTTAAATATTACATTAAAAAATATGAGGTCCCCATATACCCCCCGCCCCTTTAACCCCACTCGTTCCATATCAACAACCTCTTTCATCATCATGGGACATTCATTGCATTTGGCCAATACATTTTGGAGCACTGCTGCACCACATGGATAATGGTTTACATTCCAGTTTACGCTCTCCCCCAGTCCACCCAGTGGACCATGGCAGCACATACAATCTCCAACATCTGTCCCTGCAGTACCACCCAGGACAACTCCAGGCCCTGAAAATACCCCCACATCATATCTCTTCTTCCCTCTCCCTACTCTCAGCAGCGACCGTGGCCACTTTCTCTACATCAAGGCTACATTTTCTTCCATTACTAATCCCAATAGTTCCATAGTAGATTATCAGTAAGTCCACACTAGTCCATACTCTATTCCTCCATCCTGTGGACCCTGGGATGGTTATGTCCACTCCACCTCTGTATCGAAAGGGGGCTTAGATCCCACATGGATGATGGATGCAATTCTCCTGCCTGCAATTTTAGGCACTCTTGGCTCCCTGGTGTGGTGGTTGACCTTCTTCAACTCTCTGTTAGCTGGCCAGGGTAATTCTAATAAACCAGAGGGTAGGAGTTGCAAGTCTTTTGAGGCTCAGGGCTTGGATATCACATGGGCAGTCCATATATTCAGGACCCCTGAGTATATATCAATTCCATTACCAGTCACAGGTCTGGTAAAAGTAATAGAAGAGGCATGTGTAGAAAGATAACATCTGAGTCCAACTCCATCACACCCAGGAACACAAACTCCAAAGTAGGGCCAACTGACATGCCCCTGAACTCCAGAGTCATCTGTCATGACCATAGAACCTGTGGGTCTCTGTAGCCCTCAGAAGAACAAATACCTGGGCTTGTATAGACTTTGGCTGTCTCTGGGACCCTGCTGAGGCATGCATATGTGTGACCCCTCTGATGACCTCCTGACTCTTTTTTTGAGACTCATAGCCATATAAACTCATTCGTCCTTTACCTAATAGCTTCACCAAACCTTACTTTATAATAATTTATTGAAAAATAAAAATCATGCACTCATTTAATTAAATCATTTAGAATTCAAACTAGAAGCTCTATTTTATTTGTATTATAGAAACCACAAAAATAGAAATGAAAGCTACATTAATGAAAAAAGAATTAAGGGATGAGTTCATTAAATAGAACTGAACACATTTTAAATATAAATACCATGTATTTCCTAATTAGCATCCAGGAAATACCTAAACTATATATCTGGAATTCTAGTCTTAAAGAAAAGGTTAGAGAAAATTGCAAAGAAGGCACTGCTTCATTTAATCAGGTGCATTTTTAAAACGATGGGACAGTTTGGGATTTTTAAAAATTTTCGTCACAGATTTCCATTGCTCCTTTTCTGGGTAATCCATTTATGTCTGCACCCTTAAAGTCTACATTGCCTTTATTTTTATTGCTGGATTCTTGTATAGCTTTTCCGGGCCCTATGCAACTAAAAAACAAGAAAATTACTCCAGAAACTTTTTGTAGTTCCAGAGCAGAACTGGAATGACCCTAAAACGAATGCACCACGTTGTCACAGGCTTGATAGCTGAAGCGTGAGAACACAGGCGGGTCTCAGAGTACAGAGGACAGAAATGAGAAGGGCACAGCGTGCTAGGACTCGGCTTGAGCGGCCCTGGCAGGAGCTAGAGAAGCGAGGTCAGAGCTCCTGCCGGCCACAACCCTGACTGCAAGCCCGAGGCCACCCACCCCCCAGAGAATTTAAGTTTTTGACATCGTAAAGAGTAAAGAGCAAGTGCGATATGATATTTTAATTAAATGAAAAAGAACAAAACACAGCAAAGTACAAATGAATTTCTGAATGAGAAAACAATTAACATTGTAGGTTTAGTTTTATAAAATAAATTATCCATCAATATACCAGCACACGATTTCATCAGAAATATATTTAAAGACTCTTGGGATCTCATACACGACTATGGTAGCAAAATATACACTAGCTGTGGTATCCTCTCTAGTAATATGCTAATAGCATTCAGCCAACATTTTCAGATCAGAAGTGCATCAAACTGAATATTCATATATTATAAAAATAAAATTGATTCCAAATCTGTATATTTACAATCTAATATTCATTCAATGAAATTCAGTGTGTTTGTTTGTCTGTTTTTTAAAAAAAAGCATTTGGTGTTCACTCTCAAGGCTCCGTAAGTAGTCCCACTAAAAATTCCATAAGCAAGATAGGAACTACAAGAGAAGACATATTCGGATACCGATTGATTTCTTATTTCTGGCATTTAGATTGGCAAAGCCAACAACCAGTGAACAAAAGATTTATTACCACACTAAGACACGTCAAGTGTTTCCCTTTGAAATGGCAATAAGAATAATAATAGCATATAATAACCATAATACATCTTACTAGATTTTTATGATGATTATTAACTTGGGTTGAAAATAAGATTAAAAGAAAGGATATTGTGCAAAACGGTCTCTGAAATTATAAATGAAATATATTCTCTTCCATATGTATATACATTTCTTCCAGACAATGTGCAAGGTAGCAGCTGTTGCTTTGTTGCACAGCAATAGAAAGATCACTCCAACCATGCAAACTAAGTTCTGTTTGTTATCACTGTGGAGGTATACACTAGAAGCAGCATATATACTTCTTATTCCCATATCAGCAATCCTACCTCTTATCTGTGACTTGGAGAGATCCCCTAACCTCCTACCCAGAGAGAAATTGCCTAATGTCTGACAAAGGATTAAGCCATCCTTAATTATTTTTTCAGGGTAAAATCAAGTACATTTAATTCTTACCCTAAATTTTGGATTTATATCAAAAGAACTTCTAATTTCCAACCCCCCTTAAAGTGTAATAATGATGATCACCTCTTGCCATGACATTTGCTTAAAAATAGCAATTCCCTATTTTCAATAAAATTGATGCCAACTATGTGATCCCTAAGTAGTAATGACTTCATAAAACAGCTGGTGGCTTTAGGGCATTATCATTTCAAAGCACTGCCAAAAATACTAATCAAGATTTTGTTTCAGTAGCATTAAGTTATTGCCTTCCAAAAGAACTGGTGTTATGCATGATTACAGGAGTCTTCAGTATTAGATAACTCCATGAAACTCTTTCAGTTTGGACTGAACTCCAAAATAGAGAATGGGTAATAAAGAAAGGTAGTTGACTTTTTACAGTTTGGGTAAAAAAGGAGAAATATATCAACTAAACTTTAGTCAACATTTGTCCCATGATTTAAAATCTCTTCCTGTTAAATAAAATTATTTCATGTAATTAATGATGGTCTTTCCTTAGGTCACATACAAGTTTCTCTCCATCTCCAACCAATATATAAATCTTTCGAAATTTGTCATATAATAATTCTCATACATCAGAGGAGAACCATTCAGTTTAAAAAGATATGGTGGAAGTGGTCTAGGATAAATAATGATTCCTTCATCCAATTAGGGGTAATTTGTATGCCAGGCATTTAGTTCTGAGTGCTTATTTCATTTAGAGCAGAACCTTAAAAGGGCTTATAGGTGTTTCTTTGGATCCATCAAGCATAGAGTGTGTTGCCTTAATGGTGTGTGAGCCTCTTTTCCATGGTGTGTTGAAAGAGAGACAAAGGAGTAGTAAAAAAAAGGAGTTATAGATTCAGTAAAACTGAATTCACATCTTGCCTTTTGATGTGATTTTTGGCTGTGTGATTTTGGACATATTACTTAACCCACCTGAGCTTCAGTTTCTTCATTGTAAGACATGATTTTAACCACTCTCATGCCATCCCTACTCTTATTTTAATTTAAAGCCCCTTTTTAAGTTAGTAATGATTAATATAATAAATTTCCAATTGGTCTGCATTTTCCATTCCTTGTCCTGTTGCCTATTTTGTTCAGTGTCCATATATTTTCTTACCAAAGCATGGTCTTCATCACGCCTGTACCAGAACTTCCTAAAATTCTTTGTTTTAAAATCTCACTGATGAAAGCTAAAGACTCCCTTCCCAGAAAGGCACACATGTACGCAATTCTTTTATGATTTCAGAATTGGTAAGCACTTGCCCCATTTAAGGAGGACAACTATTAATCAAATCTAGTGAACAGATGGTAGGCAGAAATGTGGACACGGTTTTGCCCATTTTTAAAAAAGAAACCAGGAATATCTTTTTCTAAATGTGAAATCTCCTAATTTTAAAAAAACCTTTTCAAATAATTTTTAAAATTAAACACTCTGTTTGGACCAAATAAAACATATCTTTGAGACAAATAGGCCCACGGGATAAGTAAGCAGTTTGAAATCTCAGCTCTAAAGCTTACAATGCATTTCAATCGATGCCCAAGGACTGACAACTTTGACTCCGCATTCTGAGGGGCATCAGCAAAGACACACAGAATGTTGCAGTTACCCAGGTACCAGCAAATTGACAGGTCTGTCAATCCATTCATTTTTCATGCGAGGAAATTGAAATCTAAGGACTTAAAATGCCTTTCCCAAGGTCTGATGGCAAAAACCCAAGTCTCCCAGTTTCCAGTAAGAATTCTCTTTCTTCTCTTTATATCTCATGATTTTCCTCCCTCTTTTTCCAACATGTCTTTGATGGGAAAATTCCAAACTTCCCCACCCCCCCACCCCGAGATGGCTCCCTTGTCTGTTTGATTGCTGTTTGTGCTCGTTGTCTGTTCATTGTTTGCCCTCACTGTCTGTTTTTGCTTGTTGTCTGCTTGTTGTTTTGGTTTGTTTGTTTGCTCATTGTGTATTTAGTTTTTTTCTTTAGGAGGCACAGGGAATGAAGACTGAGACCTCCCATGTGGGAGGCAGGTACTCAACTGCTTGAGCCACATCTGCTCCTTAAATTCCAAGCTTTTAAATAGCAAACATAATTTTCTCATTTTTGTGGCTGCTTTTTTCCTATGATCACCCTATGCATTGTTCTTTCTATTTATTTATATAGTATTTAATATATAATATTAAATTGTTTAATTTATAATAAATTATACTAAATCTATTACATGTCTATACAAACAATATAAGACTTTTAACAATGTGAAAATAAATTAGAAAACATTGGATTCTGCATACGCATAGGACAATACCCCCAGTGCCCCATTGTGTTCCCATTGTTATAAGCAATATCCTTCCCCTTCTTAAATTCTTTGTCTGAAATGTATGGTTTCTCCCTCCTGGGCAGTGTTCAAATCTCAGTGGAAGAATGTTAATCCTGACAGCTCAGTAAAACAACATTCTGATGAGTCGAAATTGATCCATTCCTTTGGATACATTGTCAATTTCAACCAGCAGCTTGAATTTGGCTTCTCCAATATGAACCAGTTAGAAAAACATAAGTAGCTGGTTGTTGTCCAAAATATGGAGGAAAAAAATTAGCATTGGCCACAAGAGAAGATCTTTGATTTTTCTTTTAAAGTGGGTGGCCATGGCCACAGTTGGTATTTTTTAAAGCACAGTTATTCAAACACTATAGGAAAAAAATGTACACATGGATCCTTTTGTCATAATATTGTTCAACAAGAATGAAAACTGATAAATAGTAAAAATGAAAATCACTATGTTTGGAAAACAACCTGCTTGAATTACTTATAATCCCATTAAATAATTGGAATATTTTCAGACCTAAGAGACCCAGGAACTGCATTCCTGCTCCTTTTTCTCCCTTTAGAAAGGCAGAAATTGAAACTGGGAGTCCACCGGCCATATCTAGCTTGTGTACATTTTTGCATGTGGTATGTAGAAAATGTTTGCTATTATTTTGGGTGAGATTGTTATTGGAATTATTGAATTTCCCACTTTAGAACTCATGAAATTTTCCATGCACGTTCGATTCTGACTTCTCTTAAATAACTGGAATATCTGGGAAGTGAATGTGGCTCAAGTGATTGGGCTCCCATCTACCATATGAGAGATCCGGGGTTCAAGTCCCGGGACCTCCTGGTGAAGGCCTACACGGTGAGCTGGCCCAAGCAGAGAGCTGTTGCAGCAAGATGACACAACAAAAAAGAGACACAGAGGAGAGACAACAAGAGACACAGCAGACCAGGGAGCTGAGGTGGCGCAAGAGTATGATTGCCTCTCTCCCACTCTGGAAGGTCCCAGGACCAGTTCCTGGTGCCACCTAAAGAGAAGACAAACAGACACAGAAGATTACAGAGTGAATGGACACAGAGAGCAGACAAGCAGAGAGTGGGGGAAGAAATAAAAAAATCTCTAAAAAAAATTGGAAAATCTAAAAATAACTAACCAAACCTAAGCCAGTCCTCTTTCTTTAAATGGAACACACACTTGCACTGTACATAGACCTCAGCATACTTGATTGTGTTGCCAACACTGAACCCAATTAATAAAAGCCTTTTATCATTTTATACCCAATCCTTTTTACTCATTTATGTTACTTGTAGGACATTTGTACGCATTTGAAATTGTTTTGTTGTTGTTGTTCTAAAGTATGTAATCATAGGGATAAGTTTTACTGAAAAGATGATTAGTCAATGTTTACACGACTCCAAAGCAACTTGTTATTTTAATGTAGAAATGTAACAGTTCATAAGTTGACCATTTATTTACATTTAAATTTCCTTGTCAATTAAGTCCCAGTAGTGGTATTGGGAGATAATTCTCCATGGGTCTGTTGTATTTTCTCATATCTTCTGAGCAAGGTATTGTTGCCTTTTATGCACAATCATCTCAGAAACATTTGTATAAGGAATAAAGTTGGGGGATAGAACTAGTGATGCCCTCCTGAAGGATGGAAATCATTCTTACTACCATTGGAAAAGATTCTGGTTCCCTAAATTCAGGATTTCTCCCTTATAATGCAACCCACTGTGTGTACAGATATCAATCTGGACTATGTCACCCCCTTGCGTCTTCTGCCGGCATCCATGAAATTGCTACTGCCTACCTTGTTAGCTTGCAAATAGGGTAAAATCTCAGACCTTTCACAGATTGAATCTTGGCAATTAGTCTGGTCACTAATTTTCATGAATTAATTGAATCATTGGAGCTAACTCTAGTCTAAATCATGCCATATGATTTCAAAGGGCTCATCACCTCACTCATATTCACACAAAGAAAAATATTTAGGGCCATACAAACCTACAGAACTATTCAGAACATTCTGAGTGAATTGTTCATGATCAGGATAACATACTCTAGAGGCAATGTGCTTTAATGACTATGGACTCAAGTTTTTGATCAGACAGACCGGAAAATAAAGGTTCTCCCACTTATCAGCTGTGTGAACTTTGGAAAGTGCTTTACTTCCTTAAGCCTCAGTTTCCCCATCTATGAAATGGAGTGATTCTTTTTCTCTTATAATGCTGTTGTAAGCATTGAATCTAATATTTCAAAAGTATATTAGCAGGGAGAACCAGCAAGATGGCGGCAGAGTAAGGAGCTCCTAGAGTCAGCTTCTGCTACAGGGCAGACAGTAAACATGCAGAGCTCTCTGGAGCTAGCTGAAGCACCTGTTTGGGGGTTCCAGGAGACCAGAAGAGCATCCTGCAATGTCCTTGGGGGAGTGGAAGGAGGAGACTGCCCATCTGCAGAAAAGAATCGTAAGTAGAGGCTCCACACCCCGGAGGCTGGTGCCCATCCTCCACTGGAGGCACAAGCTGCCTCAGGAGCTGTTCTGCGGCTGGAATTGAAAAATCCACTTCCCCAAAATGTGGGAGAAAGAGATGGTTGAGCACCAATTTCAGCTACTCATGAGTAAATTCAGCGGGCTACCATATAATCTTAAAGTTTGAGCCTGTCCAAGTCAGAAAGAGGCTGGGAGCTGCCATCCTAACTCTGTCCCTGGCATGAGGGGTAGTGGGGTGGACTGAACATCCCAGTGCTGGTGGGGACTGGCTTCTTCCCACCCAGGTCAGATTGCAGGTTTAGCCTAGACCCCAGTGTCATCTCTGGCAGGGAGGAAGCTGCAGGGATCTGCGCCAGCCTCTTTGGGAAATTACCGGCCAAGCCACAGAGGCTGGTGACTGTCCTACTTTTTGGCATGAGCCACCCCAGGGGGTATTCTGTGGCTGGAATTGGAAGCTCTATTTCCCAGTAAAAGGGTAGGAGGAGATGGTTGACTGCCAACTGTGGTACTTAGTAGTAGACTCAGCTGACTGAGATATAATCCTGGGAACAGCTGGGGTGTGAACCAGCCCTCTTCAGAGAGAGGCCAATAGCCCCCATTCTGACTCCACTGCCAGCATGAGGGGAAACTGGGCTGACTGAAACTCTCAGTGTCAGCAGGTACCAGTTTCTTTTACACAGATCAGCCTGCAGCCCTAGCCTAGGCTTCAGCCCTGCCTCTGGCAGGGAGGAGGCTGAGGAGCCCTGCACCAGCCTATACATGTAACTGCAGGTAACTTTGGCTGGCATGGACTGAAAATTAGCAGTCTACCAGCAACTGTGGTCATCTTGAACCCACACTGCAGATTGCTGCCCACACCTGCAGTTCCTTCTCTGCCCCAGGCATAGGAGAAAGAGATATGGAGCTTCGTCAGTCTCTCTGAGCAACTACAGTCTAGGCCTGCACTTGGACTATTCCACATAACTTTGACTCTATACCTACCCCTGGCAAAGGAGAAAGTTGGAAGAAACTTCATTGGTCTCTGGTGCAATGAGGGCAGCTTGAGCCCCCACAGCTTACAGCATCCACTACATGCTTGGCTCCTACTGCACAACCAGCAAGGGAGAAAGGATAGGAAGCCCTAAACTAAAGAGAAAAACTGCACCCAGAGAAAAATACTCTAGTAAGCCAGATGCGAAGACACCAACCAAAAATTACAATCCACACCAAGAAACAGGAAGCTATGGCCCAGTTAAAGGAATAAGATAAGCCTCCAGATGACATAAAGGAGTTGAGACAACTAATCATAGATGTTCTATCAAATATCCTTAATAAATTCAATGAGATGGCTAAAGAGATTAGCGATGTTAAGAAGACACTGGATGAGCACAAAGAAGAATTTGAAAGCATATATAGGAAAATAGTAGATCTTATGGGAATGAAAGATGCAATAATTGAAATTAAGAAAACATTGGAATCATACAATAGCAGATTTGAGGAAGCAGAAGACAGGATTGGTGAGCTTGAAGAAATGGCCTCAGAAAGTGAACATACAAAAGAACAGATGAAGAGAGGAATGGAAAAAATTGAACAGGGTCTCAGGGAACTAAATGACAGCAAAAGGCATGCAAACATATGTGTCATGGTGTCCCAGAAGGAGATGGGAAAGGGGCAGAAGGAATATTTGAAGAAATAATGGTAGAAAATTTCCTAAACTATTGAACAACATAGATATCCCTTTCCAAGAAGCACAATATATTCCAATCTGAAAAAATCTGAATAGACCAACTCGAAGACACATACTCATCAGAATGTCAAATGCCAAAACAGAAGAATTCTGAGAACAGCAAGAGAAAAGCAATGCATAACATATAAGGGATATGCAATAAGATTAAGTGCTGATTTCTCACCAGAAACCATGGAGGCAAGAAGACAGTAGTCTGATATATCAACATCTAGAAATGATGATTATATCAATAAAGGTAACTAAACATGTCAAAAGAGTGGTGAAAATAAACTATGACAGATAAAACTCACATAGTCAGGAATAAACTTAACCAATGATGTAAAGCACCTGTATTCAGAAAACTGCAACTCAGTGTTAGAACAAATCAAAAAAGCCCTAAATCACTGGAAGAACATTCCATGCTCTTGGATTGGAGAACTAAATATCATCAGGTTGTCAATTCTACTCAAATTGATATAAAGATTCAATGCAATCCCCCCAAAAAATTCCACCAGCATTAAAGAAAAAATGGAAAACAGAATCATTACATTTATTTGGAAGGGTAAAGAATCCTAAATAGCCAGAAACATCATAAAAAGGAAAAGTGAACCCTCATCTCCAGACTGTTTTATCATAATACCTACCTGTAGTGGTAAAAACAGGATGGTACTGGCCTAAAGACAGACACAATAGACCAATGGACCCAAATTTATGGTTGAGAAACAGACCAGGTATGGTCAAGTGATTTTTGACTAGCCTGTCAAACTCACACTGCTCAGGCAGAACAATTCATTCAATAAATGGTGCTGAAAGAATTGGAAATCCCTAGCTGAAAGAAGGAAAGAGGACCCCAATCTCACCCTTATCCAAAAATTAACTCAAAATGGATTAAAAAAACTAAAAATAAAAGCAATACCCGTAAAACTTCTAGAAGAAATGATTGGAAAATATCTTCAAGACCTCGTGATAGGTGGTGAATTTTTAAAGGAGATAAGAGGAGGTCTGGGTGGACTACTGATGTTTAATGTATGTAGAAGTTTTAATTAGCTTGACTGTAAAAGTGTGGAAATGTATAGAGTGGATAGTAACACCCAGTGAGTAACAGCTAGTTTATAAATGGGGATGTGACTGAAAATGGTAGCCTAGTTATGTAAATACCAATTGACAGAAAGCTAGAGAATAATCTAGGAACTGGATAGCACAGTAAACCAAGAGGTGGATGAGAATTGTGGTTGGTGGTACAGATGCAAGAGTGTCCTTTGTTAGCCAGAGCAAATGTATATCCCTACTGAAGGGTGTTAGCAATGTGGAGAAGTATGGGAAAAATAGAACTGGAGTGACCTATGGACTGTGGTTAGTAGTAATAAAATAATATTCTTGCATCTATGCAAAGATATACTGTGTTGATACTGAGGCAGTATGGAAAATGTGAGCCAAATGTACACTATGGACATGGTAACAATCTGATGATATTATTGTATCTGTAGCAAATGACATGCCACATTGTGGTGTGTTGATGGAGGGGTGTTGTTTGGGAATTCTGCACATGTACATGATTGTTTTATAAGTTTACAACTTCTGTCATAAAAAATGTATTTAAAAAATAAAATAGGGTGGGGTGGGGGGAAAACACACCAAATGTAAGATAAGGGCTATGATTAGTAGTAACACTTTGACAAATTTGTCCTTTGGCAAATGCAGCACCAGTGGGGTAGCCTAGCCTTAAATGACCAATTGGGCATGGGCAAAAAGCAGTTGCCAAAGTGACCAATGGGGAGTAAAAGTCAATGTCCTTCCAATTATTATGCACAGCACAAAGGAAAAGAAGGATTTTCCAGGTATTGAAATCCTAGCCAACTTTGGAAGTGGGGCTATTGAGTTTGATTTACTGTGATTTGGAAACATGTTAAACATTGTGCTTTCTTTATTAAGGTCATCATAGAATAATCTAAATCTCTTTAATAACATGCCTGGCAAATACAATGAGCTCAATAAATTGGAGTCATTATTTTAATATTATTATTATTATTATACCCAACACAGGCCATTCTTGTCTAAATTTTTCAACTCTGTGGCACTATTTTCTTTCTAAAATCCTGGACTTACAAATGTTCTAAGAAGTCATCAAGACCAACTTCTTATTCAAGGTAGCAACTATATTTACACCTTCTCTGACAGATGGCTTTGTACTCTCTGCTGGAATAGGTTCTGTGACAGGTGCTTCACAGTTTTTACTTAAGTTTTCTTTATGAAATTCCTATTCTGTTCACCTGCTTTTTCTTTCAATTTAGAATGATTTTCATAAGAGAAAAACACTAAATTCCCAGATAAAGATAATTTTCATGGCTATACCTTGTTCTATATTTACAAAATATCTACATAACAAGAAAGAAAATATATAAGGATGATAACATTTTCTAACACATTAAATGATTTATATATTGAATCCAATATGTAGGCTTATCTCTTCTCGCTATTAATGTTATATACCAGGAACTTGGGATTCTCTCTAAATGTACTTTGTAGGCAGTAAGAAAGCCCTAAAAAATTATGCAATAGAACAGAAGATCATTGTATTTTAGAGGTAATCTATTTTTTTTTGAGGTACCGAGCCTGGGGATTGAATCCAGGACCTCATAAGCGGGAAGCCAGCATTCAACCACTAAACTACATCAGCTCCCCTGAGTTGGTTTTTTCATTTGTTTGTTGTTTGTTTTGTTGTTAGGAGGTCCTGGGGACCATGAACCCAGGACCTTTTATGTGGGATGCAGGTGCTCAACTGATAGAGCCACATCTGTTAACCTTAGAGGTCATCTTTGATGCAAGTTTATACAAATCTCAACAATAATTGAGGATAAACTGTAATACAAGAGAAGGAAGTCAAAAGAGGAAGCAAAGCATCTAACTCAAAGCTTCTAAATTAGTTCCCCGAAAGTGTTCTGACTTGAATCTAATTCAAACTGAACTGGGTTCAAGACTCTCATGAAAACACACAGGCATGTTAACAAAGTAACATGGAGTACAAAGGCTAATCTCCTAGAGGTCTTGGTGACAGATCCTCTCTACCTTATGAATAAATGGTGAAATAAACCTAGTTTAAAACTGATGGAAGCAGAAATAATTTGAATTACATTAACCTAATTCACACAGGCTCTGCTAAAACATGGGAAGTCATTCTATTGGAGAACATCTTAAATTTTAGGCAGCACGTTTTCTGTACAATGGACCTGGGTTATTAAAAGTGCTAACTAATCTTATCATCCACCTATTGTTAGCCAAACTGTAAAATCCTTTTTGGTATTTTCCCACAGAAAATTTTCAAGCAATTCAACTAAATTTATTTTAATTCACAAACATTTAATGTCACTGAGTCATTATGGGGAATGTAAAGATGAATAAAATTTGGGCCCCCATGCTTTCAAGGAGCTTTATTAAGGTAGAATGGCTTCAGACACAGAAACAAAAAACCTGCACTAGAAGGCAGAATGTGGTCATAAGGACCATTAGGTAAGAAACTATAGGTTCCTCCTGGGTAAAGCCTTGGTCTCATCCACCACTGTATTTATTCCCTGTTACAAGAATAAGGTCCAGCAGATCTGTTTGAATGAATAATTAAAAGACTAGAGAAAAGAAAGATGGATCAATGCTGAGCACAAAATGAGAAACCGAGGACATGTCTCTTGGTATAACTGAGGGGGAAATCATAAAGAAAGGATTTGAGGTGGGTTTTCAAAGAATGGGGAAGATTTTGGCAGGCAGTTATTGAGGGAAAGGATATTAAAGAAACAATTCAGCATAAGCAAATT
The DNA here is from genome assembly GCF_030445035.2 of Dasypus novemcinctus. NCBI lineage: Eukaryota > Metazoa > Chordata > Mammalia > Cingulata > Dasypodidae > Dasypus > Dasypus novemcinctus. Next base: position 196,786,322 of record NC_080674.1, on the reverse strand, counting down.
CATAAATATGGTAAGGACAAAAGTTAAATTCAATGAAGAGCAGAGAGCATCTTTGCAAAATTTTAAGTTTAGCTAGAAAGGTACATCTGGGAGCCAGGGTGGAAGGATTTTACCTGGCAGAGGATCCAAGTAGTAAACATTCATTTTGTTTTTGTCTTTATTTTTATCCAACCAGCATCCATTGAACGTATTCTGATAATTGCTCTCTGATATATTTGAGAATACTATCCCTTTCCTACATTTACTTCACTGTTTGAAGTTTAGCTTATGTTCAGTATAAAGTCATAAGAAAATGAACTTTTAAACACATATAAATATGCAATTACTAACCAAATCAAGATTTCTAGAATCTTAGAAGACTTCCTTGTGCCTTCTTCCAATACATCATAAAAGGAAATTATTCTGACCTTATTCACCATCTATTAGTTTTGCCTATTTTAAAAGATCATAAAAAATCATATAATCACAGCTTAACTTCCCTAGCTCAACATTATGTCTATGAATTTCATCCATATCATTACATGTAACCATAGTTCATTCTTTTTAAATCGTTGTGTAGTATTCCATTGTATAAATACAATTTATTTATCCATTCCACAGTTGGTGAATATTTTGGTTGTTTTCATCTTGATAAAATCAGAGAACTCTGAATTATTGTTCGGCATAAAATCTCCATAAGTAGATTAGCCATATGTTACATATTTCCTGTTCCCATTCTACACCTATATTTTCTCCTATAATTATATTAATGCCTCTTCTGCTCTTAAAAATGTCCTAGGTTGCATGATAAATCATATGGTAACCCTACTTATAGAGAGCTGACGATCAGGTGATGCAGATAACAAGTATATTTTTTTCTGAAAGGAAACACCAAGTATAGCCATCACATATTCTCGTAGTAGTTGACTGGTCTATATAGGAGAAATTAATTAGAAGAGCCTACAAGAATTCCATGCACTGGGTAGAAATGTCAAGTAATCCATTATTACAATGGCAGTGATTTATTAGAGAATAAGTTTAGAACTCCATTATATAGATTTCTTAAATTACCTTTCCATTTTAGGATAGTGTGAGAAAAATCAAAATTACAGGTAAAGCTACAGAGCAATTTCTTTTCTAAAACAGTGTTTTGAGTAGATTTTTGGGAGGACTGAATGTTAAATTTCATCTTTCTGAGGCCTATTCATATCACATACCCTGCCACAATGCCAAAAGAACAGAATCCACATCAGGACATTTTACTGAAACCATTACCAACATCACCTGTTTATCTTTTTTCCTGCCCTTATAAAACTTGATTTATTTTAAGACATCTTATGACTGGACTTCATTTAGTCATTTTTCTTTTATTCAGTGCATAAATAATACTGTTTTAAGTTATTGATTACATTACTTATTTGATATGCCCAAGACTTTTAAATAAAAGGATTTTTCCCAAACTTTTTTTTTTTTTTTCATTGCTGAAAGATGTATTTAAGTAACAATACAGATCATTTGTGAGCTACCATTTCCTGGAGGTAACTTTGGGATGTTGTCCGAAAGAGAGAGGCTAACAAAAAAAGATGCTTGACAAGGCACCCCGTGTTTCTGGTTTTGTCATGATGATGTTGATAAATCAAATAAACTGCAGGTGAGCTGTTTAGGGGAGGCTCAGGTGTGGAATTGGCAACTGAGAACGTGGAGGTGTCTAAGGCATTGGATCCTTACAACAGTTATTCTTTTCGGCTCCCAGGAGATGTCGGCTGAATGAAAATTAGGGTCACTCATACAGTCTGCAAGGAAGATTCTATTTTTAACAAGAATCCATGGCTGGTTGAACGTTTCCCAAACTTAATTCCATCTCCATCTCTCCTCTAGGCACTAATTTAATCAATGATTTCCATATGCCTTGTGCATTTCATTCATCACCAATGAACTGTGCATTGAAATACCTGTTTTTAATTTCTTCTTGAATATATTATATATTCTAGACCCCAAACATAAGTGTTGATTTTTACTATTATATAGAAGTATCACAGATGTAATTTGTTTCCATTAAAACCGTGTTACTAAGGATTAATTTTCAATCAGTTTGCTAGATTTAGCCCATATACACTAGAAGGCATGAAAAATTGGCAAATGGTAAGATCTTGATGGTCTTATTTAACAGGGTGTTAGTGTGGATTCATAGTAAAGGTATGAAATGGATTTGGGACCTCAAAGGGGTGTTTGAAGAGACCATAGATAAAAGCAGGAAGACTCACTAGACAGAAAATTATGAATGATGTCTACTTAACTGCCTCCCTGTCAAAGGAAAGTGAATTTGGAAATGCCTTTTAAACCAGCAATGGAGAGGAAAAGATGCTTTACTAATTCAAATAACATACATTGAAAATGTAGCTCACTGAGTATGCAGAAGGTAGGTAGGGAAAGCATTGGCAACATTTGCAAAAATAATAACAATGGAAGTTCTGCTTTCTTCTTGTTAGGGAGGTTGGCTCTTGAAATAATATATACTCTAAATGATGAATTTACCTTTAGTATCATTATGGTATAATACAATATTTACTGGGAAGCAAAGTTGGCTCAATGGATAGAGCATTCACCAACCACATGGGAGGTCCAAGGTTCAAACCCAGGGCCTCCTGACCCATGGGGTGAGCTGGCCCACATGCAGTGCTGATGTGCACAAGGAGTGCAGCACCATACCCCGTGTAGAGGAGCCCCACATGCAAGGAGTGCGCCCTGTAAGGAGAACAGCCTGGCAAGACAAAAGTGCAACCTGCCCAGTAGTGGTGCTGTGGGGCTGCACACATGGAGAGCTGATGCAGCAAGATGATGCAAAAACAAAACAAAACAACACATAGATTCCCCGTGCCACTGAAAAGAATACAAGCAGACACAGAAGGACACAGAGTGAATGGACACAGAGAGCAGACAATTGGGGGGGAAAGAGATAAATAAATAAAAAATAAATAATCTTTAATATATATATATATAATACTGATAAAAACAGATAATATCTCATATTTGTTTATACATTTACCAGAAAATGTTCTTTTGTGGCCATTTGTAATTCTTTATTATTTTTTCTTGCTGCTGCTGTTGCTCTTTGCCATATTGCAATAAAAAGCTAACAGCATTTCAGGCTTTATAGAAGCCAAATATACAATTTGGTTTTTGTCACATTTCAATGCATCTAGACATAAAGTCAGCTTATACAGGATCAACAATGTGATTCTGTTCTGCATTGAATTTCATTAAATTCATTTTGCCCATCAGTCCTTTAAATTAAATCCAATTGGTCAAGCTTCCAACAAAGGATCATGGAAATAAATTGTAGCCTGAACCTCTTCAGGAAATTTTTATAATTTCATTACTAAATGCTGATATTTTATAGGGTACATTGGTGTCTTTCACTGAATATAAATTTGTAGACCCAGTATCTGCTTATTTTTAATCAATAGCATTTCTAAACTTGTTAATGGCACTAAAAAGGCTGAAATGGCTTTCATGAGGAATTACTTGATACAAGAGAACTAAACCAAACTCTCTCTGTCTTGAAAACATGAAAACACTATGGACAGTCTTCATCCACGAATTCTTGACCTCAGCCATTCACACATGTTTTGGGCACCCATCATCCCCTTCTCTCATGCACTCCTTGGACAAGATTTCAGGCATTCCTGAGGTTAATGCACCTCATTAGTTAGAATCTTCTCTACTTGTGACCAACCTGGATTTTCTCAAAGAGGAATAGCTTTTCTTCTACCAAAAGTATCAGGAAAACATGCTGAGAAAATTATACACTTCCAGGAAAACATATTTAATGATAAACAACATCAACAACTACAGGAAATGGATCCTTCATACACTGTTGGTGGAAATGTAAAATGGTATAGCCACTTAGAAAAACAATCTGGTTGTTACTCAAAATATTAAACACAGAGTTATCATATGACCAATCCTCCTCCTAGATGTGGACCCAAGGGAAATGAAAACACATATCCACACAAAAACTTGTGAATGAATGTTCTTAGCTGCCTTAATTATAAGAACCAAAAGGTATAAACAACCCAAATGTCCATCAGCTGATGATATATAAAATGTGGTATATGCATACAATGGAATATTATTTTACCATTAAAAGGAATGTATTTTTGATATTTGCTACAACATGGATAAACCTTGGAAACACTATGCTAAGTGAAAGAAGCCAGTCACCAAAGACCACATAGTGTATGATTCCATTTATGTGAAATGTCCAGGCTAGGCAAATCCATGCAGACAAGAACTAGATTAGTGGTTGCCTAGGGCTGAGCTGGGGGTTGGGTGGCAGAAAGGGGAATGACTGCCAATGAGGAATGAGGTTTCTTTTGGGGATGATAAAAATGTTCTAAAATTAGTTGTGGTGATGGATACACAAGTCTGTGAATATGCTAGAAACCATTGAAGCACACACTTAAAATAAATTAATTGTATGGTATATGAATTACATCTCAATAAAACTGAGAGAAAGGGGAGAGAAAGCCACAGAGCAAGAAGCTGAAGCAATAAAACCTAGAAAAGAAAGGAGACCAGCAGATGTCACCACACGCCTTGCGATGTGAGAGAGGAGTCCAGGATCACCAACAGCTAGACTTCAGGAAGAAGGCATCATCTTGATGATGCCTTGGTTTGGACATTTTCAGGACCTCAGAACTGTAAGATTGTAATCTAATAAATTCCCTTTGTAAAAGTCAGCTGTGGGGGGAGTGGGGGGTGGGGTCGGTGGGGTTGAATGGGACCTCATATTTTTTGAATGTAATATTTTTAAAAATAATAATAATAAAATAAAATAAAATAAAAAAGTCAACACATTTCATGGTATCTGCTAGAATAGCTTAGCAGACTAGAACAAGTTACAATGTTTGAGTATGTGCTATGGAGCCAGAGAGACCTCAGGTCAAATCTGAGCTCTGTCAATTAATAGCTGGGCAACCTTGAATTGAGCATTTAACTTTATTTAGCCAAAGACTGATCTGGCTCAGCTAATTCCTATCTATACAGCAAATACATTTGGACTGTTCAAAGTGTTTCTCTATTCTAGAATATTTGGGTTATTTATGATGCTTTTGACAAAGATTTAGACTTAAACAATGAAAATGGACTTTTAGAAAGCCAAGTTTAACCCATTTCATTAAAATGTATGTCTTTTAAAATTATATTAACAGAAAGAATATATAACCATACCTATGGACACTATGGTAGGAAAAATGAGCAGTTATAGCAGAACAAGATGCAATGTCAAATTCATAAGTTGTATTTCTAATAATGGGTTTGTTATCAGTGACATAATCAAAATATTCTATTTCTAACCTGATCAGTATAAATAAGGTAAATTGTGAATTGGTATTTCACAATTTCACAAGTGTCTTTGAATTTAATAAACTTTGTATTTTTTGCCAAGCAACTTAATTTTAGAATCACAAAGAAACACGCCAACAATCATTGCTCCTCAACTTGTTTATTGTTGAGCAGAGGTCAAGTATGTCCTCCCATGGCCCACTGGGTGGACTGTGGAAGAGTGTGGGGTATGGTGTGGACCATTGACCATGAGGTGCAATGGTGCTCAGAGATGTATTCACCAAATGCAATGAATGTCTCATGATGATGGAGGAAGTTGTTGTTATGGGGGGAGGAGTGGGGTGAGGGGGGTGGGGGGTATATGGGGACCTCATATTTTTTGAATGGAACAATAAAAATATTAAATCCAAAAAAAAAAAAAAGAGAGACATGTAACATGTACTTTGGAGTTGGACAGACCTGATTCTAAACCCAGGTTGGCCTTTTATTTGCCATGTGGCTTTGATGAGTTACTTTCTTTGGTTAATCTCAGTGGCAGCAAATTGACTACCCAATATCCATTCTCCTTTTTGTCCTTATACAAAAACCCCAATTAGTTTTTGGCATCCATGTGCCAAGTTAATATTCAATTTTCCTTGGCTTGACGTTAGCCATTGAGATATATAGGGAAATTCATGAGAGGGGCTTCCAAGAAAGTTTCTCATCCAGGAGCAGAATCACCAGGCAATTAATTTTAGCCATTTCCAAAAAAATAAAATAAAATAAAATAAAAACACACACAAAAACACACACACACACAAAAACAAAACAAAAAAACAAAAAAAAAGGGGGGGTGGGGGATATATTGGGACCTCATATTTTTTAATGTAATATTTAAAAAATCAATAAAGACAAAAAATAAAATAAAATAAAATAAAAAGACAAAAAAAACAAACAAAATTTTTTAAATCAATTTCCCTTCTGCTTTCCCCTTTGTCTCTGGTGTAGACACAGTCCCTGAACTAAAAGCAGCTATATTGTACATGAGGAAGCACACTATACAATAAGATGGCAGAGGATTTCTTACACAGCATGGAACAAATGCACCATCCCTGGACACTAAACCTCTGAACCTTTGATATATGGGAAAACTTAAAATCTCATTTGCTTAAGCTCCTTTTTTCTCGGTTTTCTGTTGCTTGCAGCAGAGTACATTCTAATCGTCTCCCGTTCTTATATTATGGCATCATACTTAATGTTATTTGCTTATCAAAATATTTAGCACATGGTAGATGCTAGGAAATGTTAATTACTAATGTTGTTAGCAGGGATTCTATCAAAAGCCTTAAGAGGCATACTTGAGATCCCTAATGTTTGAGGCAAGACATGAGTTGGGGAGGGACATGAACCCAAATATAGAGCTATCAATTTTTGTAACTATTTAGTTTATAAAATCTGTTTGGCTTCTAGTTGCACCTTCACTCAGCAGGGAAGGCTTCTACATTACAAACTTGACTTTGGAGCTACTGCTGTTTTCCCATGGTTTTGAACACATCAATAATTAATCGATAACTTTTCTGTTACTGTGGGCAAATAATAGGAGCTACACAGCTTTTGTTATATCAATTTTCCTGTATCTGAGGAGGAAAAAATTGATTTCACAAACTTATTGGTGTGTATTGACCCAATACCTATCCCTAGGTCATTTCTATTTAATGCTTTTGTACAGTCACTGAAAAAAGTCTCAGGACTGTCAAATGAAATGCAGTTCTGTGGAGTTTTATCTATTACACCACTTTGCAAGTATTTTTAGTATCAGTAATATACTTTCAAGCTTGGAGATCTAGATATTTTCTTTCCATATGTTTTCATTTCTGAAAAATAAAAATAGGAACCAGCTAAAAATTGTCTTTCATTAAAATCTGAAATCTCAGAAGACACTTTGCAAAGGAATTAGAAGCCTGTGTGTGTGTTTTAAACAAAAGAATAGGATTTGTGTTTTAACTCTCTCTCTTAGATTTCATTAACTGGCTTGACAATATATAATACAGCTATGTCTCCAACACTTTATTTGTTAGGGGTGATCTCTTTCTTCCTCTTCCCCAGGAGCCCTTAGTTAGACAAGGGTAACATTAAAAGAACACTTTGATAGACAGCCAGGAGATTGTTTTTGAAATTCTTCCCTGGGATAGAAAATCTACAGCTTCTCCAACACCCCCGTAGATCTTATTCACAGCAATGTCCTCCTGAAATCTGCTATCTCCTTGATGAGTAGGCAAATGCTCAAACATATGACTTCAATAAAGGAGTGGTCATGCTCTATATTTTCACTTTAAGACAGCCAACTTTCTTACTGTGGCATTTACTCTCCAGTTGAATTTTACTATCATTTCATCTGGAGGAAAATTGCCTGAAGATGTGATAGTATTATATTTCAGCCATTGTAGTTTTATTCTTTGTAATTAATAATACAATTGCTGTGTATGTCTCATTTTTGATGCAGTGCAAGAGAGACTTGGCAGTTGGAAGAGTTTACAGAATGTGTTAGGTTGTGTTGCTTAATACCATATTAAGGAATCTTCCTTGCCTCTGAGGCAGTTCTGTTTGCTACATTCCAATGAGACTGTAAGTTACTTTGACAGGGAAAACAGGAAAAAGAAGTCTATACTTATAAATATAAATAAAAACCCAGAAAAAAAAAACAATTTCAAATTATTCCAAAACCTTTATGATGATTGAGGATATTGATCTGCAGAAGCATATAACTCAAACAGAAGACTTTTTTCTTTTCCTCTGATATCTTTATGAACATAATCAAGACTTTGATACAGCCTTTGCTAGCCAATATTATAACCTTGCTAATGTTTATGAATATATATAACTCATTTCTAATTTAGGCATTTACATCTCCCTAAAAATAAATTCCCTGTAATTCTGTTCAAATTAAATATTGTTTAAAAGTGTGCTAGAGACTGTCTCCTCTGTAAGAATAACAGAAGATGGTTATTTCATAGATACTTAAGACTGTTCTAGTATAAAATAGTCATAAAATTGATGGTAAGATATTACTATGTTCTTCAACATGCTAAGCATATAGGAGAGATAAGAAAGGAAAAGGTTGCTCAAGATGGAGATTTGTTATTGAATTGAAATAATAGTAGATTAACAAAAGGATTTTTATTCAAAGGGAAACATAACGTTCCACTTTCCTGATGAATTGTTGCAGTGTTAAAGTTAATCAATTCTGCTTGGTGAGTGCTCCGATGCTTAACTCCTAGAATGAGGTTGGGCCTTAATCCTATTCTTAGAGTCTTTATGGAGGAGAAGAGGCTAGAAGTCAATTGAGCCCAAAAAAGAAAGGAAAGGATGTCACCATGTGATGGGAAAGCCAAGGAACCCAAAGATTGATGGCCAGGCAGAGCCTACAGATCCTGGGAGAAAGCATGCAAGTCTCTGAAACCATGAGCTAATACATTCCTGTTGGTAAGCCACACCATGTGTGGTATTGTCCTAGAGCTGGCAAAGTAAGACACATCCAACATGTATTTCTTAAATAATCTGTTCTCTTTTAAAAGTAAAAAAAACTAGGGTGCATTACCAAACCATTAATCATTACAGGAAGAACCCCCAAAATCCATTCATAAAGTGGAGAATATTTACAGTTAAGATATAGATAAGTTATCTATCTATCTACAATCATCTTAATTCCAAATTATTCAAAGAATTAAGGCAAAAGTATGAATTGGAATATATCACTGGCATCTCGCACTCAGCATTATATTTGTAATCAGTGCCTTTGCACAGTGTGGAAAATGTAGTGGTGTTTATTATTTCTTTAATGCATCCTAAGGAAACAGCTGATAAAATATTGAATAACACAAACGAGTGCCCATCTAATGTTTGGTTTCCTGGTGTTTCCAAGATGATAGTAGAGAGGAAATAGTTCTTTTATCAATAAGAACTCCATACCCTCTCAACTAAAATGACATAATTTTAATAACCATTTACTCCATCAGTGAACATGAAGTTGAATCAAGTTATCAACATGTACTTACATCATATAGATTCTTATTTGGTATTTTGTTAGTGAGACAGATAAATAAATTACTGCTATGTAGCTATTGATACATGAACACTCTTGTGTTGCTAATATGAATTAATAAAATAAAATTGAGTCCCTTTTTTCTATAATCTTTATTTGCCCCTAAGATATAAAACATGCTATACCATCTTAGAAAGATAAGATGCAATAAAGAGTCAAATCATTGCACTCTTTCTCCAGATATCTGCCACCAAGTTACCCTTATATGATGATAGAAACAAAAAATGAAAGCACAGGTGAAAGCATTCCTGAAAAACTCCAAAAGAGTTAAGAACTAAAATCTTTCTCCTTATTCCCATTCCCAGGGAATGGAAACACTGCTACTGTGGCATGTTTCAGCAAGACTCAAGGTGAGGGGCAAAAACAATCCTAAACCTGCAACTCCATCTCAGAATGTCTTGATCATTTACCATCCCTCTGAACAAATATCACTTATCTGATTTCTTTCTACTTTACCTGCTAGTCCACTTGAAGAGCTGCATTTGACATTCAGTAACAAATCACATCCTTTAAGGCTCTTAAGTCACTTACCGCCTACTGATGTCTGGATGTTTAAGTCTTGTGCAAGACTATCACTCTCTTCCAAGCCAAAAATGTGCTTTCTAGAAATCTGCACAACTTTCCCCAACCGTCAAGTCCCTGGGCAATTGGCCTTCTTGAGGGAGGTATTTAAAAATGATGCCCCCCCACCAAAAATAGCTGTTTTCCTGCATCACACAAAAGAACTCAGAATAAGGTGTTACTAAACTAACTTCACTGGAGTTGTCCTCATAGTGAGAAAATGCACATTGACATATACTCTATGCTAATTGTTTTTCCCTATAGAAAATGAATTTAAATTAATTAAAATGACAGATTCCTGACACTATTTCTACACTTGATCTTAACCAAAAGGCCAAGAAGCAATTAAGTAATCCTATTTCTAAATATCAGTGTGAAATAAAAATCAAGGCAAATGCCCAATTCTAGAAAACAGAAATAAACTAGGTGTCTCTTTTTGTTTGTGTGGTGATGGATATAAAGGAAATTGCATACATGTGTTTACACTTCTTCCTCAAATTGCAATTTGGAATATATGAACAAAAGTCAGTGGTGTATAAATAAACCTCTAGTTTTTGTGTGTTTTGTTTTAAGTAATGTTCCTCTTAGTCTTCCTACCATGTGGGCCAACTGATCTGGTGTCTAAACAATTTCACATCAAATTCACCAATCAGTCTAGCTATTCCAGAGAGCTGGTAGGATTTTGTGGGTTTGAAAAATGAACACATCGAATATTACAGGTTCAAAGAGGCATTCACAGTGAAACAATTATGTCCTTAGATACATAACAGGAGTTCCTGCCAGGAGCTCTGGTGGTCTCATTGTCTGACTAGGCAAGCTTAAGAAAACACTTTTATGATGGAGACATCTCAGTTCTGCATCTGCCTCACATTTACCACCGGGCTTGGTCATCTGTTACAACTTCCCCAAGCCAATCTCTTTCTTATTTGTATGTGGAATAGAGGCATTCCCTAAGGAAATACACAAGAATGAGGTGTTTTATGGGTGCAGTCAGGATGTAACAAATGACTTACAGCAACCATCTGAAATGTAGAGGTTTTGCATTTTCTAAGTCCATTTACTAGACTTCTGCTTTACTCTGGAAACCTAACCAAGACCCTAAATGTTTCATCATGTCTGGAAAACTCTAAAAGATGAACTTTTTATAAAGCAATAAGTTTCTCTGGGCATATCTGTTGCTTCCAGGAAACCATAACTATGATGGTTCTTAAATATACTGGGCTAGTAGAAATGCCCTGAATGTTTCAGCTGCCATCAAAATAAATAAAAGGATGCCAAGGGTTACAGATGACCCACCTTAGTCTCAAGGGTAAACCACTGTCACATGTTGCCTGGTATGTTTTTTGTCATACCTCAATATTTAGCAAGAATTATATAGAATAGAGGTCATTTTTAAAAAGAACTGCTATAGCCCAAACAAAATTTTCAAATATATTTAATAGTAGGCACACTTGACTACAGTTAAATAATGAAAGGTTAATGTAATAATGTCCTAGCTCATTCCCTATCTCTGTGAAAACTTCACTCTTTCATTATTAAATTAATTCTCTTAATGCTCAGGACATATCATCCCTACTCAAAATCCTTTAATCCCTCCTTAGTAGGCACTGGGTGAAATCCAATCTTCTCATCATGCAACCCAAGACATGGGAAGCTGCCCTATCCCTACATCTCTAAATTTAACTCCCCTACATGGGCTAAATCTTCTCAGTCAAATTCTTCAAGTCATTGTTGCAAGAACAAAATGTCAACATTCCCTTAGGAGTTTGTTCACACCATTCTTTCTACCTGTTCACTCCTCTCTGCATGTACAAGTGTCACTTTCCTTCACGACTTCCACAGATGATGCCAGAGTGTGGTGATGGTAAAAGTGTCACTTTCTCAATAATTATAGCTATTCTTCTTATTAGCTACCAGACACTGAGTTTGGAAAATCCTCACTATAGGAGAATTCCCAGCTTTGGTATTAAGAAATCAAATTTGAAAAATCACTTCAGATTCTTACACATTTCATTCACACAGTCCACATATATTTACCAAGTGTCTATTCTGCCTAGAAATCTTGGCCAATAGTTTCAGACATGTTTTAAAGCATATTAAGTATGATTTAAGAGATATAAAATGTAGACCTTAGTGACACAATATTATTCTCTAATCCACAAATTTTATTCAAATGCTGCCAATGTCACAGTGATGATTTTTATAGCAACAGAAAATCCAAAAGAATGCTTGGCATTCAGTTCTCAGGTTACTTTAATCTTTAATTTGGCTGAGTTTTGTATTTTATGACCTCGACATTTTTTAAGGTGTAGTCCAGTTATCTTGCAGAATGCCTCTCAATTTGGATTTGCATGATGTTTCCTTATTATTTGATTTAGATTATGCATTTTTGGCAGGAGCATCTCAGATGTGATGAAATGATGCTGATTTATTTTCAATGCATCATATCAGGAGGTACATGGTACTGGCTATTCCCATGATTCTCATGTGGAAGCATACAGTGTGATTCTGGAAGTCATTCTACGTGAGTTTGCATCCCAACTCAATGTCTTTGCATGTGCGTGTGAAACTTTATTTACAAAATCAAAGGGTGAGTTGGATTTTGCCCATGGACTTCTGGTTATGCCAGCAGAACACCCTGGGTTCTGGACTTCTAGGTTCTTGACTTATGTCACATGAAAGAATTTAAAGATAGCCACAGGGTAATAAAGGGAGTAAAGAGCTTATTAAGAAACAAGAAAAGAATGGATGTTCCTAGATATGGACTGCACATGCTGCAGGGTGAGTCACACAGGCAGAAGCCTCAGGTTATGTCTTTTAAAACCTTGACTCCTCCCCCTTCTGAATGTTGGAAAAATCTCCAGCCTTTTGCTCTTCTGATTGGTTGCCTTATGATCCCCACCTCCTGGCTCTCAGAGGCCCAATGAGGAGGCCTATTTGGGGTTATCTGGAGTGTCTCCTTGACCCTGGAAAGAGTTCCAAGTACAATCTTGTATCTGGGTCTTGGGAAATCTTTCCAGGAGGCTTCCACTCAGGAGGTTTCTGGGTGGAGTCTCACAGCCATGTTGTTTGTCTGCCATGTTGTCTGCCAGGTCTTCAGCTCTGACCCAAGTCTTCCCTTTCCCAATGCTAGCGTGCCTCGGTTATCAGCTCCTAGTCCATGCAATACAGCACAAGAATGGAAAATAGACAATCCATCTTAACAAAGGATGTCACATTAGAAATGTTTAGCAACTGTCTTTTAAAAATGTGGGTCTTTTCCTATTTTTTACAGTTTGAATTTTTTTTTTCTTTATTAGAGAAGTTGTGGGTTTACAAAACAATATAGTACAGGATTCCCATATACCACCCCATGACCACACCACTTGCATTGGTGTGGAACATTTGTGACAATTGATGTAACATTTGTAACAATTCTGCTTCACACTAAGTGTAAGTAGATGTATAATCAACCTCCCTGTGCCTCAGGTTTCTAATTCATAAAATATAAATATTAATACCTTGTCTTCCAGGGTTGCTCTGAGGATTAAAACTGTGCGTGTCCCATAGTAAACACTACATGTCATCATCATCAACTAGTCCCATGTTTTTAAATATCACCATAAAATACCTCTCTGGTTCCAACTTTTCCTACATTCCAAAAATATTTCCAGCAGCCGGACACATAATGGTGACTAGTGTCTAATAAAAATCTCAAAATTGACATTAATGCCTATCTGAATACTTTACATAGGTCATGTCTACAGTTCCCTCCACTCATCCCGTCTTCCTCATCTCAGATAACAGCCAAAAGGCTGTTGTTCTATTTCCAGGGTGCTTAAATCAAATATCATGAAATGGGTCAGGTTAAACAATGGGAATTTATTTTCTTATGTTTAGTTTATGTGTTTAGTTTCTTTTTTTTTTTTAATAGAAAAATTGTGGGTTAACAGAAAAATCAGGTGTAAGTACAGGATTCCCATATATCACCCTACCATCAATATTTTGCTTTGGTTTGGAATATTTGTTACAATTGATGGTGGCACATTTTTATAATTATACTATTAATTAAAGTCCATGGTTTAACTTAGGGTTCCTTGTTTGTGTAGTGTATTTCCCCAGATTTTTAAAAAATTTGTATTCTGTTACCATATATACAATCTAATATTTCTCCTATTAAACATATTCAGACATATATTACAGTGCTGTTGTGTTCCCAATGTTGTTCTATCATTATCACCATCCCTTTCCAAAATATTTCTATCATTTCAAATAGGAACCCAGTACATTTGAAGTAGTTCCCATTCCAGAGCACCACCCCAACCCCTGGTAATCTAAATTCTAGGTTCTGACTCTATGAGTTTACTTATTCCAATTGTTTCAAATTAGTGAGATCACACAATATTTGTTATGTTTTTGTCTGGCTTATTTCACTCAACAAGATGTCTTCAGTGGCCATCCATGTTGCTGTATGTATCAGAATTTCCTTCCTTTTTAAGACTGAATAACATTCCATTGAATGTATATACTATATTTATTTATTCATTCATCATTAGATGGACAGCTGGGTTGCTTCCATCTTTTGGAAATTGTGAATAATGCCACTATGAAGATCAGTGTGTAAATAGTTGTTTGAGTTCTTCTTTTCAAATTCTTTTGGAGTATATACTTAGTAGTGGAATTGCCAGATCATATTTAGTTTTATATTTACCTTTCTGAGGAACTGCCAAAATGTCGTCCACAGCAACTGCTCCATTTTACATTGCCAGAAGCAACAAATGAGTGTTTCTATTTCTCTGCAACTTCTCTAACATTTGCTATTTTCCAGTTTTTCAATAACTGCTGTTCTAATGGGTATGAAATGTATCACATTGTGGGGCTTTTTTGTTTTGTTTTTATTTATTTCTCTCCCCTTCCCCCCCTCCCACCCGCCCAGTTGTCTGCTCTGTGTGTCCATTCACTGTGTATTCTTCTGTGATGGCTTCTATCCTTATCAGAGGCACCAGGAATCTGTGTTTCTTTTTATTGTTTCATCTTGCTGTGTCAGGTCTTCATGTATGTGGTGCCATTCTTGAGCAGGTTGCACTTTCTTTCCCGCTGGGTGGTTCTCCTTATGGGGCACACTCCTCATGCATGGGGCTTCCCTATGCAGGGTACACACCTGCGTGGCATGGCACTCCTTGCGCACATCAGCACTGTGCATGCCACATGCGTCAAGGAGGCCCGGGGTTTGAACCGCAGGCTTCCCATGTGGTAGGCAGATGCCCTATCCATTGGGCCAAGTCTGCTTCCCTCATTGTGGTTTTGATTTGCATTTTCCTGATGGCTAATGATGTTGAGAATGTTTTCATATGCTTTCTGCCCATTTGTATATCTTCTTTGGACAGATGTCTGTTCAGGTCTTTTGCCCATTTTGTAATTGGGTTGTTTGTCCTTTTGTTGTTAAGTAGAAGCATTTCTTTATATATGCTGCATATAATTAAGACACTATCAGGAAACAGATGTGGCTCAACCAATTGGGCTCCTGTCTACTATAAAGGAGGTCCAGAGTTCAATGCCCAGGGCCTCCTGGTGAGGGCAAGCTGGCCCACATGGCGAGTTAGCCCACACAGATTCTGGCCCATGCGGGAATGCTGCCCCATGCATAAGTGACACCCTGTGTGGAATCCCACCCAGTGTAGGAAAGCCTCCCTGCACAGGAGTGCCAGCTGATGCAGAGAGCTGGTGCAGCAAGATGATGCAACAAGTGACACAGAGGAGAGAAAATAAGAACACATAGCAGAACAGGGAGTTGAGATGGCACAAGAGAGTAATCACTTCTCTCCCACTCCGGAAGATCCCAGGATCAGTTCCTGGAGCTACCTAATGAGAATACAAGCAGACACAGAAGAAAACACAGCAAATGGACACAGAGAGTAGAAAATGGGGGGAATGGGGAGTAGGGGGAGAAATAAATAATAAAATAAATAAACAATAACAACAAAAAGAAACTATCAAGGCAATGCTTTCTTCCTGAAGATCAGTTGCTGGCAATCCTTCGTTCTTCTGTCATACAGCAAGGCATATGGCAGCACTGCTGGTCTTTCCCTTCTTTTCCAGGATTCATTGATTTTAGCTTCTTGCTGCCATGGCTTTCTACATCTCTAAATTTCATTCTCTCATAAAGAACTCCAGTGTTAGGCTTAAGAGCCACATGAACTGGTGGGTAGCACATGAACTGAAGTATTCTCATCATAAGGTCCCATTTATAATGGGTTCACATCCACAGGAATGGATTAAATTAAAGACGTGTTTTTTCTGGGGTACATACAGCTTTAAGCACCACACCTCTCTACTTGGAATACTTCAAAGCCAAACTTATCATTCTGAAAAAACCTTTAGGCTCTAGGTAGTATTGTCCCAGCTATCTCCACAATGTTGCAGCTCTTCTTTCACTCATCATTCATCAGACCCTTACTGTTTCTCCTCCCAGAAGCTCTTGTCCAGCAGATATCCAAATGGCTCATTCCCTCACCATCTTTCAGAGTTTCGCTGCAATCATATCAGATAGAACTTCTCCATCCTTCTATAATTTTCTTCTTAGACCTGATCACCAATTGGTATATTACATATTTATTTTTGTTCACTCTCTTCTCCCTCCCACTCTCCACCCAATATCTCTGACTATAAATACCATGAAAGCCTAGGCTTTGTCTTAATCACTGCTCTATCTTTAGTGCCTGAAACACTGTCTAGCACAAAAGAGGAAATCAATTAATATTTTCTGAGTTAAAAAATGAGTACCTTCTTTACCTGGAATATTCTTTAAAAGTAAACTAGCTTTATCACAAAGATACTAATACGTCATAGAAGTTAGTTAGCCCTATTTAATAACCTAGAGATATCTTCTATAAGGCAGCCATTGCTGGCATAAGAAAATTTCATTTTGGTTTAGAATATATGTGTCATGCAAACCACACCATTCTGAAAGAAAGATATTTATTTCTCAATGTTCACAAGGCAATAACAAACACTTTTGCTGAGCCTTTAAGAGATGACCAAGTTCAGAACTATAGAAGGAATTACTGATTTGGACCTTAAAGATTTCTTAGAAAAAAAATGGGTACATCTCTCAACTACTCAAGTAACTACTAGCAATTATTTCTGAGTTAAAATATACTAACACAGCTATCACCTAATGAATAGTATATATTTTGTGATTTATGCTCTGATTTCTTGCTGTTTATTCTGACCAAACTTCTCAATTTTGCTACCTAATCTCCCTTTATAGATAAAGGAAAACATTTTTCTTTTCCATTTTCCTCCTCCCAGTTGCCCCTTTGTCTCATTTGATCTCATTTTTAGTTTTTTATTTCTGATAGGAAGTGATATTTTCTGTATTCAATTTACAATGGCCTGTATCTTCATCAATTTTGTTTCAGTGATACTGAAATCTTAAAACTGATAACTGCAGCTGGTCAGAAAGTATTTCTATAATAATAAGGTAGCAATTTCTATGTTCATATGTTCATATGTTCAAAAAGCATGTATTTTTTTCCTTTGCCAGTTCACTGATGCCAGAAGAAATTTCTTGGTTTGATAATTGCACAAATTGTACAAGACATTAGGAAATAGAGACTGTGATTTTCTTATTTTCTCTAAGAAAGCTCAATCACAGTTTGTTATAAGGCAAAATAATCCCAAGCTGCCAAAGCAGAGTCCAGCAAACTATAGTCCTCGATCAAATCCAGCTTTGGGCTTGCTGTGGAGGAGTCATTTCATTTTAAAGGGCTGTAAAGAAAGAATATGCAACAGAGACTATATGAGGCCTAAAATATTTATTACCATGCCCTTTATTTTAAAAAGTTTGATGATGTCTGTTCTGAAGTGTAGTCTGAAATTCAAACTAAGGATATCTTTTACCAAGAAAAAGTGAAAATATCATTTCTATCACAAAAACAGGGAAACGGACTTTGGCCCAGTGGTTAGGGCGTCCGTCTACCATATGGGAGGTCCGCGGTTCAAACCCCGGGCCTCCTTGACCCATGTGGAGCTGGCCATGCGCAGCGCTGATGCGCGCAAGGAGTGCCGTGCCACGCAAGGGTGTCCCCCACGTGGGGGAGCCCCACGTGCAAGGAGTGCGCCCGTGAGGAAAGCCGCCCAGCATGAAAAGAAAGAGCAGCCTGCCCAGGAATGGCGCCGCCCACACTTCCCGTGCCGCTGACGACAACAGAAGTGGACAAAGAAACAAGACAACAAGACGCAGCAAACAGACACCAAGAACAGACAACCAGGGGAGAGGGGGAATTAAATTAAAAAAAAAACAAAAAACAAAAAACAAAAACATATCTGGGAATATATGCTAAATGCAGGGATGTACTGGAACTGGTTCATAATAGTAAGACCAGGCTAGCCATATCCAGGAATCAGCTATCAGTGGCAGTGTTTACACCATGAAAATTAGCAAATGCTACAAATAATGGTTTGGGGGAATTATTTATTTTTGTTTTGCTCAGTTTTGCTCAGTTTATTGTTTGAGATCCAGTTTATTAGTACACAATGGACAATTTCATCCCTACATGAATTATAAAGTTATTTCTATGATAGAATATTGGAGTTGAAATGATCTTGTACAAACCTCTGTCTAATCCCAGTGAAGTGGTCCTTGGCCTTTCTCATCCACTTCATCTGACTGAAAGTCTGCTTCTTGAAAAGTAGCCCTTTTTTGTATAATAACCACCGTGGACTTCCATTTCTGTAATATTGACTAAAAACCTTGCTACAAAATGCAGAAAAATTCTAGAAGAAGTATAGCAAGTATTCTTTTAAAAGCATAACTTCCATGCCTTCCCCCTGATAAGGGACATGAGATGAGCCTTCCTGGCACCAAGGGATATTAACAAGCACCAATTAGTGATGCTTCTTGACCAAAAGGGGGACATACTGAATACAAATTATTTCTTATGGCTAAGAGAATTCAAAGTGAATCAACCAGAGGTTGTGCTTATTCACCTCTCTGAAGGATCTCACTTCTGCCACAGAAAACAATGCCTCAAGCAGGAGTGCTCCAAAGGGCTCTAGAGACATGTGGATCTAATAAGTAAGGCAGACAACCCCAGGAAATTGGCACCCCATTAGTAGATCTTACTTGAAATATATGATAACCTATGTCCCCAAAGAATCAGAGTTAGATTCATTTATAATTTCCCTACACTTGGTTCTTTTGCCCCTTTTATTTGAATGTATAATTAGCACTACACCTATTAAATTTATGTCCCAGAGGCTTAAATCTTTTGTCTGTTCATATGCCCAAATCTCAGCAGAGTTGCAGCTAAATACCTGTTCTCCAGTTCACTGAACTCACCCAGGACAACTAACAAGGAAATGAGGATGTACAGCTCCCATCCCAAAACCCAGAGTATCTACATCTACAAGCAAGACAGTCCATCCATCTGCCCCATGGGATCTAAGCCCCCTCTCAATCAGAAACAGAGTGGGCATTATCCCCAAATCCTCAAGATTGAGGAATGAACAAACATAAGGGGAGAATGCAACTATGGACCAAAGTAGACTTTTTATTATTCTAGTAATGGAAGAGCTTGTAACACTGATATAAAGGCAGTAGTCACCAGAGGTTCTGAGGGGAGGAAGAAGGAGTAGGTATAAAATGTGGCATTTGAGGGGCATTGGACTTGTTCTGCATGATATTGCAGTGGCAGATACAAGCCATTATACATATGACAAAATCTATAAATTGTTTTTGTAGTGTGTAAGCTGTAACATAAACTATAGAACATGGTCAGCAGCAACACTTCAATATTTTTTCATCAATTGTAACACTAATAAAAGATGTTGTTAATGGGGGAGGGGTGGGGTATATGGGAAGCCCCTGTATTTTTTATGTAACTTTTATATAATATAAAACTTCTTTAAAAATAAAGAAAAAATAAAGCAAAAAAAAAAAAAAAAAAAAAAGAAGCAAAGCTATATGAATGCATTTGTCTCCCTCAAGTAATAAAAGCCACAAGAAAACTGGAAACCAGATGATCTAGTGAATGAGCTGAATCCGTAGAAGCTGTATGGAGAGTTACTAGTCTCAAAATCAAAGGGCTTAGAATTTAAAATCATTCAAATACAGGAGAGGAGAGGGTGTTAACATTCAGGTTCACAGATGAAGGCAGTACATTTTGGTAATTAATAAATCAGTGAAAAGCTTCTAAATGACCAATCATCCAACAACTGGTACAAGTTAATGAGAGGGAATGGTAACTTTGTAAGGTTGGATCCTGATTGAGAAAACAGTCTTCCCTGAGAAGTTACAGGCCTGTGTTTCAAATTTGCTCGCTCTGGGTACTTCCAATCTGTAAAAATGAACGTAAAGGGACCAGTGATAATCATTAAAGACATTTGGGAGACACAGATGCAAACCTCCTTTA
Source organism: Dasypus novemcinctus (assembly GCF_030445035.2). Classification (NCBI taxonomy): domain Eukaryota; kingdom Metazoa; phylum Chordata; class Mammalia; order Cingulata; family Dasypodidae; genus Dasypus; species Dasypus novemcinctus. The sequence continues at coordinate 196,765,961 of NC_080674.1, read as the reverse complement.
AAGGATAAAGGTCTTCTAACGACAATCGCGCAAAACACAAAATTACTGAACACTGAAGGATATAACATACCTGAGAGCTTGATTCTTGCAGGGTGGGCCATATGATCAGCAGACCTGACAAAAACAAAACATTTTAAATAAAACTGCAGGAACATTTGAATCTTACTGGCCGTTGGATGGGGCTGCTCCCGGTTGGCGTGTCCCTCGGCGCGAGAATGGAAAAGTGCTACCCCCGGTCCCAGAACTTCTGCCAAGACCGCCTTGTAAAATGAATGAAAATCAGTCTGGTGACACACAGAACCTCGTTGATGTCAAGTGGAATTTGGCAGAGAGGTAAAGAAGAAGGAGTTTATGGTTTTCTATAGAAGACATCAGGAAGTAAGTGAAGAGAGCTTCTAAACTGAAACCCTGTCTTTGCAAGAAATCTGGCGCTTTAGCTGGATATGTTGCAACCCGATGTAAAAAGTTATTATCATTTTACATGTGGCCTTCAGAGAGAATGTACTGTCCAGATTCCTGGCAATTTTGGGTCATTTTGTTGGAACCATCAACCAGTTCAAATAATTACATGTAATAGTTATACAGAGTCCTTACCATGTACCATTTGGAATTTATTGAGCCTAGTCCAACATATAGTATATTACGAAGTCCTTTTAAGAATGCTTGGTTTCACAGAAAAGGTTTACAGTTGCAAGCAATAAACGCAGAAGTGTTTTTCTTCAGATGCACGTATGCAATAATAGTGACACATTTCAGAAAGAGATGTTGAGAATGGGAATTCATATTCCCGAAAAAGATGTGTCTTGGGAACTACAGGAAAATGCTTATTGAGAGCTTTTGCAGCACCATGAGCCTTGTGATGTCCAAGGATGTCGCTGGAAAGGACAAGAATAGAATGTACCTGACAGCAAATGAGAAATAAAACCCTGTCAGTGTTGTGGTTCTAGTGGAACCCATTTAGACTGTTGCTCACCACAATCATGGGAACAAAATTGGGAGTGTTTGGAATGTGGAAGGTATCATCTACAATTCAGGGGATTTCAAAAGAAGCCAAAAAGCACACTTAGCCTAATTCAAATAACATGGACATTACTGGTTGTTTTTTAGAAGAGTCATCACCGAAATTACTCAGTCACCTGGAGCCCAGATCTAATGAGAACACCCCTGGAAGTCCCACTGGTCTGGAAAGGAGCAAGGAATCAACCTGTTAGAAGAAGGGAAGGCAGCAAATTTAGAAGAGTTTTTAAACTGTATTAATAGAGTTAGGATTCCCAATTAAAAGAAAAACTAAAAGATTATATATCAACAAAGCCAAAATCTGGAATAGTGCCTTAGATAGATTCAGAAATCAAAACTTTAATCCTGTATACTCAATTGAAATTGCCTATGTAAACAAAAATGATAAATTTGGCCAAGAGCATCCTAGATCAAAACAAGAATTTCTGAGTCTTTCAATGCAGCATCTTGAAAGCTCATCATTGTTCGAAGGGTCCTTGTCAAAGAACTTGTCCCTTAATGCCCAAGATAAATACTACAACAAATATGGCTGACTTTATCTCAGCAATAAATGAATGCTCTAACTACTTACAGCTTATTGGATGTCTTAGACATTAAGTGATAAATATATGTTGATAAAAGACATACTTTTCTACCGTGTAATTAAGAGAGCCCAAACACTCTTTAGGAGTTTTAAGCAGGGTCTGAAAACTCTTCACATTTTAGATAAAATTCTGACTTCTCCAGAAGCATTTTGCAACATCTTCTGTCATAAACCTTATAATCTTTCTATGAAAATTCTTAGTGATCTTTTTACAGTCTACCCATTGTCTAACATAAAACTTTGGGATTTTGGAACAGTTACTAACAAGATATTGAAAATTGTAAATCTGCAACAACAATGGAAGATATTCTTATTTTTGCAACTGTTGCAGTTCCATTCCACCTACTGAATTTAAACTCACTCCTTCAACTGAGTGCCTGCATATGGATTTTCCTATTAGAAACAAGTATAGTATCTCTTCCAATAACTAATACATTTAAAGAATTTCAAGAAAATATGGACTTTGCCATAAAAAAACACTTTAAGGGTAGGAAAGGAAGAAAGTTCTCGCTATGTGGGACATTAAAATGTTTCTTTGAACAAAGATGTTTCTTTTAAAGTTGCTATTGATCCTTTCTTTTGTTTCAGAAATCTGTCCATAATCACTTTTGAACAAACTTGTCAGCTTCTGTGTCCAGTAGAATTTATATGAACATGAAGTAATGCTTTGGCCATTTAAGCTAAAAAATTTTTTTGTTGAAGTGTACTAATTAAAATTGGTGAATTTTCCAGTGTCTTAGTATACATGCTTCATAAATTTCAATATAAATACTTACAGAATGACTGTAAAGAATTCTTGAAGCATAGTAGTATAATATATAAGAGAAAAATGTTTTGCTGTTTTTGAAAATTGTTAGCTGGAAGATGCCACAATGATTTTTCTCTCTTCATGCAATTTTCAAATTATTTCTTATTTTCTTTAGCCTAAAGCATTTTGTAGAAAAGCTAAATGGATAATTCCTCTTATATAAATCAGAGGTGTGTACTCTGGGCTGTATTTTTATGTGTGCTTTTCTAAAATGGCACTAAGTAGGTTGTTAAAAATGCTTGAAAATTACTGATTTATATTAAAACAGAACCATACTACAGTTAGATTATGCATAATGGGAAATATTATTATATTAAAAGGATAATTGCACAATATTCTGAAAGCTACAGACATTCCATTGAATTGAAAACACTTTAGAGGTGGATATAAAATGCATTTGAAAATATCTAAGAAAGTGTGTCTTTTTTTAAAGCCTTGACTTTTTTTTTTGATATCCAATGTGTGGTATTAAACCACAGTTATGCCTGATCCCTAATCAGTTTAGGTATCTGAATGATCTCAGTAGATTGTCATATGGTAGGTTTGGCTGTTTGACATTTATTTATTATCAGGATGTTTGTATGATAGGTAGCCTGGCACCATAGCACTAGTTATTTTCTCTGGCTTTGAAGGGTATCTGTTATTATATAACCAATGTAGAAATAAAGTAAAAACAACAACAACAAATAAACAAAATGAAAAATCCACTCTAATCTTACCATACAGAGATAACTACTGTGTTTGTGTATGTCCTTCTATAAATTCTTTAATAAAATATTTCTATTTCCTTTCTAAACTCTTTAAAAAACATCTGTCAGATATATTTAAATATCAATAATTATATTAATAGGAAAAAGAAATTGAAGGCATAAGTTATAATCAAAAAGGCATAATCACAAAAGACCTGGGAAATGTGAAAAAGAATGAAGTTAGACTTGTGGAAAAAAAAATACATCCTCAGAACAGGTTTAGTACATTTGAATATGTATGTGATGAAATTACCCAGGAATGAACACAGTTAAATAGAAGACAAGGAAGAAAAGTTAACAGACCTTGAAGATAGAAGGAGAAGGTCTAACATATTAAAATTAAAGTATCTGAAGAAAAGAATCCAGAAAACAGAAAAACCTGATATTGAAGATTACTACTGAGAATTTCCCATAACTGATTAAAGATAAGGGTCCTTGACTAGGGAAACATATTTAATAAAATATAGAAAAAAATAAAAGTAAAATGTACACCTGACCACATTGAAATTAAACTGCTGAATAAAAAGGCAAAGAACAGTTCGTAAAAATAGTCAAAGAGAAAGAAACAGACTAATTTTCTTAAAGAAGAAATTTTACCTTTGCTAATATTTTAGTAGCAATAATGGAGTCCAGCATATATGGGAATAAAATTAATGTGCTAAAAGAAAATTGTTTATAATCACTGTCCAGCTTAACTTTGATTCTGAAATAAGGAAAAAATTAAAAAAAAAAAAACAATTTTAAATCAAGAACAAGAGCAGATTTCCTCTAAGTAAGGATATACTTCCTGGTAAAAGAAGTTAAATTCAGAAGGAAGAAATGTATTGGAAGAAGGAGCGGTGAGAAAGGAATGTACTGGATACAGTGCTACATCTAAAGAAGGGTTGACTATATAAGATAATAATAAAAATGATTTCTGGTTGGATGGGGTGGGGAGTAAAATTAAAATGCCAGAAACCAAATAACATATAAAAGCATTTTAATCTGTGTATTCTTAGGAGAAAAGGATATAAATTGCTTTAGAATTCATGTCAAATGTGTATGTTATCATTTTTTAAATTTTAGAATTTTTTAAAATTGTAGAATGTATAACTTCCAAGGCAGGGATGCAAAAATAAAATAAAAATGATAAGGAAAACTTATCCAATCCAATAGGATAATGATAAATAGAATCATAGAATAAAAATTAATTTGCCCTAAAATTTCCAGATGAAATATAAAAATATCTTCTTCAATACATTACGTAGGACATATTTGGGTCAAAATCCAGAGAAGGCAGGAACCTACAGAAATAAGTAAAAGCTCACATTTGCATTTAAGGCATTTATTGAACCCAGGGAACTGAAGCTTAGATTTTATGGACTCAGAAGAATATCAGATAACAGAGACAAAGACCAGGACCCACCTCCAAGATGGGGAATATGACAGGACACTCATTTATAAGCCTGTGACCCCTACAGGGCTAGACATTTCAATGCAAGGTAGATCAGAAAAAAAAGCTCTGCTCCCTTGCCTTCTCCTACCAACAGGGACCTGCAAGAAGACTGGCTATCTCAAGTTCTGTCACTATAAGGGGGAAAAGTCCAACAATGTGAATGTACTTAATACTACACTTGAAAGTGGTTAAAATGGGAAATTTTGAGTTGTGTATATGTCTCTACAAAAAAAGTTAAAAATTAAAAAATGTTTCTCTTTGAGAACTAATAACCACAAACAGCCTTCCCTTGAATAGTTCCTCAGATTTAATGGTCTCAATTTGGTGGTGCTACCAGTCATATAGCAGGAACTACTGGAAATATTCTCTGAAAGAACCCATGTTCATCCCAGGCTGAAAAGTATTCACAGTGTTAAAATTCCAAGAAATATGAGCTCACAGCAGACAATACAAGATTCAGGTGAAAACAATGTACTATCAATAACAACCAAAAGAAACAAGAGAGTAAAATCTGACCTATAAATTCCAATATTGGAACTGTCAAACGATATAAAATAAGTATTTTTTAATATATAAGTATTTTTAAAAACACTGACTAAGAGTATTTGAAAAACAAAGTAGAATGTTCTAGGAATGAATATTTTTTTAAATTATTTATTTATTATTATTTTTTTAAAATTACATTATGAAAAATATGAGGTCCCATTCAACCCCACCGCCCCCGCCCCCCACTCCCCCCACAGCAACACTCTCTCCCATCATCATGACACATCCATTGCACCTGGTAAGTTCATCTCTGAGCATCACTGCACCCCATAGTCAATGGTCCACATCATAGCCCAGACTCTCTCACGTTCCATCCAGTGGGCCCTGGGGGGATCTATAATGTCCCGTAATTGTCCGTGAAGCACTATCCAGGACAACTCCACGTAGGAATGAATATTTTTATAACTGAAATATAATATATGATTATGATTTATAAATATATATGAAATATATAATTGAAGCAATAATAAGCTCAATAGGGTTAAAAGCAGTTTAGGTGCAATTAGAAATAGAAATTAACAGCCTGAAAGATAGAACTGGAAATTATCCAGAAATGAGTACCAAAAGAACAGAAAGATGGAAAATATTTTTAAAAGGAGTGTATTGAACATGGAGAAGAGAATGAGGATGTTCAAATACAGCTACTAGGGGTTTCAAATGAATAACTGAAAATTATTGGATCAGAGAAAATGTTTTGATGAAATAATGGAGAAATGTCCAGAAATGATTAAAGGTAGCAAACCACAGAATCCAAATTCCCAATTAATCCCAAACAGAATAAAAGAAAATATACTATCAAGTTAAAAAATGGTAGATCAAAAATATGCAAGTGATATCTCAAACAAGGAGTTAAAATGTTTAAAATAGTCTAAGGTCTAATGTCCTCATATTCTTCAAGAGGAGCATAAGTTATTAAGTAACTTTAGAGTTGAAAAACTTAAAAACACTTGACTTTCTATGATAAACACTAAAATGTGGTTACATGAATAAAAAATATGAAAAATCTAATAGTTAATGGAGAAAGAAGAAACATAGAAAAAGCAAGACAAATAGAAATCATGAAATAAAAATAGTAGAAAGAATTAGAAATGTAGATGGACTAGGTGCACTTGTTAAATGTGAAAGATTACAAACTGGAATTAAGCAAATCCAGTTATATACTTTATGATGACATTTCAGGCAAAACAGGCTAAAGAACAAAAGTTTGACAGGAGGTAGAGAGGATCACTTATTAATCAAAAGAGATTAAATACTCTGGGAAGGAAACAAAAGCAATTCTGAAAAATAATGCACATAATGATAGTCTCAAGAGTATATACTGCAAAAATTGAAAGAATGATCAAACAGAATACATAAATTCACCTCCACAGTCAATTATTTTTACACAATCTTTCAGTAATTGTTAGATCAAGCAGTCCAAAAAAATCAGAAAGGATATGGAAAATTTGAATAATGGAATTGATGAACTTAAACTGACAGTCATATATGGAATACTGCATCCAATAACTGTAGATACGGTTTTGGCATAATCCAACCTCGGACTTAAGGATTCCTTTTTTTTAATTAAGAGTGTTTGGAAGAGCAATGGTCATAATTTGCCATAAAAATGCTAAAACAAATGAACATTTTTTTCAAGCTCCCATGATCTAATGTTCTATAAGGAGTATTATTGGTTGCAAATTATTAGATTCCTATAACTGATGTACCAATTAGATTTTTAAAAATGGGCCTCGTTAGGTTAACATCAAGGTGTCAACAGGGCTGTTACTTTATGGAGACTCTAGGGGAACATCCATTTCCTTGCTCTTTCCAGTTTCTATAGACTGCCCATATTCCTTGGCTAGAGTCCCTGCAGCAGTTTGATATAGCTATGAATTCCAAAATTAGATATTGGATTTTGTTTGTAAACTGGTCTGTACCTAGGCATGATTAAATTATGTTTACTGCTTCTCTTGAGCCACATCAGTAAGGTGTTGGTAGGTGGAGACTCACAGACAAAAGACATGGCAAAGGACAGAGTTGGGGATTTTGATGTTGGATTTTTAGGTGTTGGAATTTTGATGTTGGAAATTGGAGCTGGAGCCCAGAAAGTGTACACACAGGAGATGAACACAGAGGAAATGAGATGGCTCCTTACACATGGCAGAAGCCCTGGGCAGAGAGATGGAGCCATTTGCCTGATAGTCTACAGCTGGCCTTGTGGAATGAGCACAGCAACTAAGTCCAGAGACATATGCAGCCCCATGAAGAGAGGAACCCTCACCCAGAGAGAAGCAAGTCCCATGAAGAGAGGAACCTAAGCCCAAGCCCTGGCAGACATGGGCAGCCATCTTACTCCAACACGTGGCAAAAGACTTTGGTAAGGGAAGTAACTTAAACTTTATGGCCTGGTAACTTTAAGCTTCTACCTCAAAATAAATACCCTTTATGAAATCCAACCAATTTCTGGTATTTTGCATCAACACCCCTTTGGCTGACTAAAACAGTCCCTTCCAACTTCCAAAACCAGCTCTAACTGATTAAGTCTTTCTCATATCCTAATACTCTCACACTGACCTTTTTACTTCCCTCTTCCATCCTCAAGAGCCCTTGTTACATCCATAATGTTCACCCAAATAACCTAGAATAATCTCCCTATCTTAAGGTTAATTAGCAGCCATATTTCTGTTGGCTACCTTAATTCCTCTTTATCATGTAACCTAATATATCCACAAATTCTAGGAATTAGAATATGGACATCTTTGGGAAGTCATTATTCTACTTACCACATGAGGTATAAATATTTTTCAGCTTGAGTAGATGAAGTTAATTTCCTTTACAAAGCTTTATATATTTTTACAACTTTATTTATAATGCTGTGTAATATAAACTTATGAATGTGTCATAATTTCTTGTGCATTCTGGTTATTTCATATTTTTGTGATTGTATGAAATAGTGAAATGTAACTCCTATGGTTAATCATAACACACTTTTTTTTATTCCCCTCCCTTGTGGCTTTTTTTTTTTTTTTTTTTTGCATACCATCTGCTCCCTGTGTTCATTTGTTGGGCTTTCTTCTGTTTCTGTATTTATTTTTATTTATCCCCCCCTTGTGGCTTTTTTGCTGTCTGCCCCTCTGTGTCCTTTCACTGCACTCTCTTGTGCATTTTTGCTTTTCTCCCTTTTTGTTGCATCACCTTGCTGAGTTGGCTCTCTGCAGTGCCTGTGAGCCAGGTGGCACGCCGTGGTGCCCAGGCCAGTGGCACTCTGCAGCACGGAGGTGAGCCTGCCTTCCACTGAGGCATCGGGATGTGAACCCAGGACCTCCCATATGGTAGATGGGAGCCCACCTGATTGAGGCACAGCCAATTCCCATATCATACTTTTTAGTATGAACATTTATAAAATTTAAATATATGTGTGTATTTTCTATACTATTCCATAATTTTTAAATGGAGATAAGGGAAGTTGATACCGTATCAGCTACAAGACAAAGATGCTGCCATCTGGTCACCTAGGATGTTTTGACCACATCTAAGCTATTGGTAAATATGAACCAACAACCAGCCTATCAATTCCAGCTCATGGTACCTGGCACAACTCTGATGTTTACCTGCAGCTCTAGGACCTATATTCAAGTCTACGGAACTTATGTTGAACCTATATGCTAGAGTGGAAAACTTTTTAAAAACTCTGAAGACTTAGGGTTCAATGCTGGATTAACCATGTAATAAGTTATGCATTGTCTGACTCTGAGTTTACTCACTTAATCTTTTTTCACCAGTAGTCAAAGCAATCTCATATAATCATTAAAGAATTAAATCAGATAACAGTCATGAAACTCTTGGAAATTATACCAATAATAAAATGAAATTTTCCAGATTTATAAATTGGTGACAACCACTGGCAGTTTTTTTTTTTACTTTTTATCATAGTAGTATATATACAACTCAAAGTTTCCCATTTTAACTAATTTCAAGTACACAATTCAGTGGTATTAATTACATTCACAAACTCAAAAAGACAAATATTACATGAACTCACTTACATGAAATACCTGGAAGACTTATTTTAAGGTTTCATCAGTAAAACTTAATAATCTGATATAGGCAATCATAACTTATCAGTTATGTATAAAACAGGTTAGTGAATATATGGCAGCTGTTCAGCACATTGAATGAAAATTAAGCCATTTTAAACATTAAATTCTGAAACTTGAGAGAGAATATATTTACATCAGAAATGAAACAAAAAAAATCACATTTCACCATTTACTCCTCCTGCTCATGTGGTAAACATCACAAATTAATCATGGACACTCCTTTAAAGAGTAATGCAAGAAATATGAAAGGAATGATAGAAATATGATATGCTAGAAATATGTACTTTGCAGCTCCAGAGTAATAATTGAATCAGGCAAGAATTATTGTGATCACCCAAACATTACTGGGGAATACACTATTTATATCTTGCCACAGTATCATCCTACAGATTATTTTTTAGTTAGGAAAAAATCATAAACCAAAAATGGGCTTCAATGAAGTGGTCACCACTTTAACCAAATGATCATAGGTAGCATCATTTATACCGAGACAATACAGTGGTGAGAGCATGAAATTCAACATCTCCTATGAAGTATTCTTTTCAAAAATTGCAACCACAATCTAGGCAAGCCTTCAGAGTAATCTTTCAGTTTACTAACAACACATGGCATAGAAAAACAAGTTAATGACATGGCAGAACAATAAGACCAATACAAGAAGGGGAATTTCTGAAAGACAACTGGCCAGGTCTTCTCATAAGTCAATATCATTTTTTTAAAAATAAAGAAAAAAGTGGGGGACTAGTCTAGATTAAATGAAACTAAAGAAGAAATTTTAATTTGGTCAGCATTTACATAAGATTATAGAAGTAGAAGGGTATTGTCAGTTTTCTTAGGTGTGGGAAAATATTCTTATTTTAGAATATGCAAACTAAAGTATTTAAGGGTGAGGTGATTTGATGTCTGCAACTTACTTGCAAATGGTTCACAGAGAGATGAACAGATCAGTAGATAAAATAGATACAGCCAAATGATAACAAGGATAAAGTTAGGGGGATAGACTTTAGAGTCAAACCGGGGTAGTGTCAAGTCCTAGATCCATCTCACTCTAGTTCTGTGGTCTTGAGAATTTTGAAAAAGCTCTCCATGTATTCCATTTCCTCTCTGTGCAATGAGATTTATACTGGTATCTGTTTCATAGGATTGCTGTAAGAATGAAATGACCAAGTGCATACTAAAGCACTCAACATCAGGCCTAGGACAATAACGTTAGCTAAAACAATAATTATCATTAATAGTTAAAAAAAAACTAAAACTTTTATTACCCTATGCCCTGCCCAACATTCTACAGTATTAGTGATTCAATTAACCTGTCAGCAACAGAATCCAAATGCAGTCTGTGGTAAAAGATAAATAAACTTGCATACCTTAAACTCTATTATCCAATATGACAATGGAGTCAGGACTCCCAATTTTAGTTGCAAGTTATCACAGTATTTATTGAAATATAAATTCTCAAAGTTTTGCTAGAATATCATGCACTGATGATTCCGAAGGCACTCAGGATCTTGCCATATGAAGGTTATCACAAAAAATGTGTATTACTTTATTGCTTCACATAAATGGTATAGATGGCATGGATTTCTAGCTGATAATAAAAGGTGAAGAGAGAAAGAACTGGAGAGAAAAAGGAAGGGAGAGATACAGACCATGAACATAAAATTATTTATTCTGTATGAAAAATGAACAAAACTGGAGACTGCATCAAATTACACCTGGGAACACTGCAGAGAAGCACATTAAGATTTTATAACCAAAACAAAGGTCAAGAGAGTGGAAAGTGGATAGGCAAGTACACAGCTAATACCAATTCAAAAAAGGAAAGAAAAAGATGTGATTTCAGACAGTATTGTTCCACATGATAGCAAAATCTTAACTTAGCATGCACAAAAAGTGAGGAGAATGTAAAAAAGCACAATCTTTCAGTCTCTAGTGCATGTTTGTTTTTTAATATTTCCTGTTCAGGACATTAATTGTAGGAAATTTTCTTCATTATTAACACAGGAGCATTTTACATGCTTCAATTCATTAAAACATAATTTGAGAGAAGCTGATGTGACTCAAGTGATAGAGCTTCTGCCTTACCATATGGGAGGACCTGGCTTCCATCCCTGGGGCCTCCTGGTGAAAACGAAGAAGAGAAAGCATGCCTGCGTGGTGAGCCAGTGTCTACACAGCAAGCCAAGTGCCCGCACAAGTTACTGTGCACATGCCTGCACAGCAAGCTGAATGCATGCATGGCAAGCCAAGTGCCTGCACGAGTATCTGTGTGGTGAGCCAGTGCCTGTGGGGCAAGTCAGTGCCCATGCGGTGAGCTGAGTATCCACACAATAAGCCAGGGCCAGTGCAAGTGAGTCATGTAGCAAGATAATGATGCAACAAAAGAGAGATGAAGGGGAGAGTCAAGGTGAAGCACAACAGAGACCAGGAACTGAGGTGGTGCAGCTGACAGGGAGACTCAGGGAAACTCCTTCCACATCAGACGTCCCCACCAGGATTGAATCCTAGAGGAGAAGAAATGAGAAAAGAAGACAAAAAGAGAAATAGATACAGAAGATCACACAGTGAATGGACACAGCAAAAATAGCAGGGTGGGATGGGGAGGGGGAGGGAAGGTGAAAGGGAGGGGGGATAAATAAATAAACCTTAAAAAAACATATTTTAAAAGTTCAAGTCACCAATTTTAATTTTAATTTTGGCCCTCCAAGTTAATATTTTAGTGAGTTAGTATTTAGAGTTTATATTTATCTTTCAGTTGGTGCCCTGATTTATGAAGCAAAAAAATGCAGAGGAGAAGGCCGTCGAATGGCAACAGATGTCCTATGCAGGAAAGGGTGGTCTGGCAAGGCCACTCAGATTAGGTGGCTTTTGAGTTGTCATGTAGAACTGAATATATACATATAAATGGATAAAAAGTAATGAAAAATTGCTAAATTTAGTAACATAGGCATACCAAGGCAAGAAAACCTAGTAAATTTTCTAAATATTTTATTCTTGGTCTAATGTTGGAAAAAATAGGAATTACCCATGGTATATAGCACTTGGAAATGAAAGAGCATCTGGTTTTCTTCCATCAATTATATCTGTCCATTCTTTTCATGCTTACTGTCCTCACACCACCATATTCAAGATGTCTTTGTTTTCCTTGCCTCTCCTCTGTTTACCAATGCCTCCTGAAAACTGTTATTTTGAGTCTTCTGCCTATAATCGACTCTGTATATAAACAGTAACTGGAGTTATGTTTGGATTGAATTTCAGAAATGCATCTTGAAGTTCATACAACTAATATCACCTTCTCATCCATGGAGAAATGATGCAGAAGTACATTCAGTCACAGGTTCAATTTCTCAGAGACAGTAACAGAGCAGGAGCCCCTACTACTGCTTGCCAGTTCCTAAAACAGTAAACTATCCACTCATATTAAACATTTTCTACCTTAGTAATCTTCCTACTTCTATTAAATAAACTAATTCAGTATGTCTTACTTCCTGGTTGTTCCAAAAAATACTGCCTTAATTCTCACCTCAGAGTTTTCCCCATAGAGGTGTCCCTTGCCTGGAGGACCTCTCCACCACCAGTGAAGTAATCAGTGGTCTAGTTGCAGCCCATCTTGCAGCCTTTCGTGACCCCTCTGCCATCACAGGTCTCTTTCTATGGCCAATCTGCCTTGATGCTTCCTGATGGGACAGGGCTTTGAAAATCCCCCAGTATCCTGCATTGTTTTGAATATTATGTTTCCTGTGTGGCAGTGATGCTGAATACCCCCAATTCCAAAATTCTCAATCTGCCTTGTTTTCACAATGTTGTACTTATCTCTGGATTCTGCAATTTTGCCTAGGACTTACATTGCAAGTTATAACCCAGTAAAGCTTATTATAATTCCCTATGCCTATTCGCTCCCATTTTTAAGCCACAGCAATAATAGTCTGTATGACCAATGAGTAAAGAGATAGATATAGAAATGTATATAGTCATTTGGGTTACATAAAATTTCCTCATTCATTTTCAATGAAAAAATCCAATTTTTTATACCTATGACTCTACTTTTATTTTTAAAATTACTCTTTTATGGATTACATCAAACTTCAAAATGCTTGCTTCTTAGTATAAGAACTGATTCTGTAAGAATCACACAGAAGATTTCTACTTTTATGTGTACTGTTAGTGGAATATTAATTGCTAATAATTAAGTACAATCTGTTTATGGCCATTTAAAAGCACAGGCAGCAGAGTGACAGCCTTGAAGTGGGATCTAGAAAGTTGATTGTACAGGATTCTTGAGTGTGACACTTGTACGGCCAAGTTATTTTGGATGGGGAAATTATTCTCCATACTGTTAATCTGGAAAAGTGACTGAAGTAACAGTTTATCACTGCTTTTAGAGAAAACTATCATCATATGTGTATGAAAGCAACATTTTAGCTAGATTAATATTAATCTATGTTTTGGATTATTTTTGAATTATTAAATATTATACAGTTCCTCACATTTTTAAATAACCAATAATTTGGATTCATGTGATCAAGTGGTTAAGAAAAATTTTATCAAACTTCATGTAGTTACAATAGAGCAGGTGCTTATTATGTGCTATTGTCCTTAACTTTTTTATCTAGAAAATAGAAAACATGGATGTTGAAACATCATAGCCAGAGGTTGCATTTGAGAACCCAGACCCCGTAATCCACTTCCACTACTTGCTAAGCCAATATATTAGGACTCAGAAAACAGTAATGAGTTGATCATAATTTTTGTTATTAGTAACAGAGCTCCAGAGTTTGTAAAGGAATTAGGAATGGAAATAATACAGGGCCCCAGTAGAGGAGGGTCTGGAGTAAAAGACAGGAAAGCCAAGGCAGGGTCACAGACTCAGGAGGCAAGCCTCTAGATTTCTTAGATTAGATCCCATGGGGGCTTCAGAAACAAAAAATAAGATAAAACTCAATTATTAGAAAAAGCACCTTTTCTAGGCTTATGGTTCAGGAGCTGGGACATGTGGAGACATTGGGGTGAAGCCAGGATGTACCCCATTAGTCTCTAATTTGCCAACCTATCAGCCTAAAATTTAGCACTGATACATTAGGGAGCTCTGGTGGCTTCTTTCATAAAGCATTCATGGGGACCTCCCCACAAAACATTTGCCTCTTTAGTCATCCCCACCCCTTTCTAACTTCTTTGCCAGCAGCAACTCCAAATGGCCTTTTAATGTCTTTAGCACAGGTGACATGGAGATGAAACAGATGGAGACCTGGCTACTTTGGTGCCAAGGTAAGTCACAGAACCACTGTACCCAGAGGAAAAGCTACAGGACCCACATGTGGACATGAGCTGAGGGTGGCCCTGGGGAAAATATGTCATGACTCCCCAGTACTCATCAAGATCACAAGGGGAGAGTCTTGATTAGATTAGGGACCTGCCTACTCCTTCTAACATCTCAATGCTCTTTTTGATTCTTCATTCTCTTTCCTCGATTTCCACCATACCCACATTTTTCCTTACTCTGCCACATTTTTCCTTGGGCAATGTGAACATTTCCAGTATGAATGACTGAGTAATTCCTTTACCCACAATAAAGTCATCAGCCATATCCTGGCAAAGACTTGATAGGGATGGAATTCCCCTCCAGATAAAGTATACCCAATGGGTGATATCATTGCCCAGTTCAAACATCCCCTAAGCCAAGGGTTCCATGGACCACTTTGCCATTCAGGGGAAAATCTCAGACCCCTTACTAAGTCCACACTATACAGTGTTTTAATATGTCACATCTGCACCTACACAACCCCAAAATAATTCTTTTTAAAATTTAAATTAAAACTCACTGCCCTAAGCTGTCTGTTCTTCAACTTTACACCATCCATCCCATAGCACATCATACACACACACACCCGCCAAATACAGTATATATTTTGTGAAATGATAAAAGCCACAATGTTTCAGAAAGTGTTCCCATCCCTGAACTCCTCTACAGCTGGGTTGACTTGTGCTGAGGGGACCGCGGGGACACCTGACCCAGGCCTGAGGTCAGTTTTCATATTTCCACTTTTGAATCCAGTTCTCATCGTATGGCTATAAACAAACCTGTGAACCACTTGAATATGTGAAGACATGTCTTGCCCAAGCTTATAAATAGCCTCTCCTCTTCTCAACCCAATTTGAAAGGCTCATTCCTCTGAACCACTCCCTTCTATCACATACCCTTTCATTTAGAGGAAAAAAGAACAGAGAAAGGAAATTTCTCTGTGTGTCCCCACAAACCCACCACCTAGGGCTACCATGTCCAGCAGTCAATAGCCAAGGTCACCACACCTGTGTGTGCCGCCATCACCATTCATGGACCTGCCTGCCCAGACTCTGGGTTTGAGAGAGGTTACATGATCATTGAACTTTTCATTGGGGCTGAGAGGAAAACAAGCCCCACAGTACACTCCCTGGCTGTTCCCTGTGTACACACATAGATACAATAGCTCTAGAGTGTGTTCAGGGGTAGAAGAATTACAAGTGGTGGAATGTTTTCCATTTCCTTAAGGCTAAACAAAAAAAGTGGAAAGCAGGGCCCACCTCCCCCCTCTTCATCAGGAAAGAAAGGAGACTTGGGTGAAGGTGTCTTCTCTTCTCACAATAAATTGATAGACATAGATTACTTCCACCCTTCTGAACTCAGCAATGATAATACATGAAGGAGATACATGAAAAATAAGGACTAGGAGAGAAAACTAGCCCATCTGAGAGAAAAACATAGTAGAAAGCAACCACAGTTAAATCAGTTTGGTATAATACCAGGATAAAGACAAAATTAAAGGAAACAGAGTAGAATCTAGAAATTGATCTAAATGCCAATGGGAATTTGGGGCATGCAAATCAATACAGGAGGTTTTTCAGATAATTGGGAAAAAAGCTGCAGTCAACATAATCTGATAAGACAAGTGGGTAGCCAAAGAGATGGATTTCCAGAATGAAGGGAAATGGGAATCTGAGACGTTTGTCCAGGAATAACTGGGCACTGGCCTCTGTTTCTCCCACAAGTGATAATATAGACCTGATGACCTGGAATTTATACAAGGAAACTCAGTATTTCTATGTATTTGCATTAATGGAAATACCTAGTTGCATGTGTGTGCATGTGCATTTCTCTGAAGGGATAATAAAAATATCAAGTCAAAAAGACTGTGGCATGGTATTAACTAAACTTTCCAGGTCTAGCAGATTCTGTTGTGAGAATAAATCACCTGGAGTTGCTGGGCATAATTCAAGGCTCTAAACACCAATGGAAGCTCCTATGAGAAGTGCTGTGTCTCCTCCTTTCCTGGGTGACCACCTCTTTTCTAAAAATACTGTGTGGGCTTTTCTGTGTATGAACTGTTACTACCCATTAATCTGTGGCCCACTTGAAAAGCTGCTGAAACTATTTATAGAAAACAACATTAGTTCTTTACTTCATTCCTTCCATAGAAGTAGTATCACTAAAATCAAAGAGAAATATAAAAAAAGGAAATTTTAAAAATCAAAGGAACAATGTATAGCTTTTAAAAGCATGGAGCAATAAGCATTGAAAATATTGACTGGTAAACTCATATACATGAGTTTTAATAGACTCATTTGTAAAAATGTTGGCTACCCTGGAGATAAAAATATTCTATTCAAAGATATGGCAAGACTTTCAGTGCCAATCACCATTCTCAATTAGCAAAGATTTTATTGCATTTTTCCTGTTGAGTTAACTGAGCATAATTAGTAACCAGTATCACATTGTCACTTAAATATACCTGTAAAATTACAGGTTATCTTATTGGAAGATATTAAAAAATCAAACTATCTTTTTGGTACAAGTTTTAAGAAACATATTTGGTTCCATTTAGTAGCTGGCTTTCCTCAAAACCTAATAATACTTCCCCCTTTTTTTGTTTGTTTGTTTTCCCTCTCTCTCCTTTTATTCTTTCTGTAAGAAGAATCATAAGATAATTAATAGCCTTAACTGTGAAGAGATAACTGTGTGGATTTTCAGTTTTAAAATTTTTCCCTTCATATCATTTATATCTTCCAATTATATAAGTGTCTATTGTTTTTAATTTTAATTGAAATCATGCTCAAAGGGGACTTCTGGGCCAAGAGATTATGCAACCTCTCCCAGTCCTATTTTTAATGCTTTGGTACAAGACAGGTAATTTGCAGGAAATATTTACGACCCTGACTTCTAGACTGTAGAGCCTGAGACAAGAGTTCAGGAGTAATTGACAACAGGAAGCAAAAGATGTTCAGGAAAGTGAGACAGAGAAGGGGAGGTAGCTATGAAGTGTATATTAACAAGTCATTCTCCTGGATCTGGGGATCTACTGGGGATCTGGGGGTCAGTGTGACACGTGCGTATCAGAGTCATGCTACTGGAGGAGGGATAGTCTGCAGAAGGTGATTCCTAGTAGTGCTAATTCTCTGCCCATTCCAGTTTGCCAGGGGCCTGTGGAGATGAGGTTCTGGATGCAGAGAGAATCAATAGGGAATTGGCAATCAGAGAAGTGGTGCAAGACAGTCCTAACACCTGAGGAGGTACCAGTGGTGAGGCTTCAGGAATACTTCAAAGACCTGCATGTGTACTTAGACTGGTGGTGTACTTTACCTTATCTTCCTCTCATGTAAAGTTTCAATGCCTATTGGCTCTCTACTGAACACCTTTGGGGTATTCAGTCTACCACACATTCAAAGCCTACTTTTCTTTAATTGTTTTGAAATGGTGGATATGCATTGAAAATTTAAAAAATAAAATAAAACATTGTAGTATGATCATATGTGTTTTGAAATGGTGTCAACTTATAACTGTATCACTGCAAGTTGTAATGTTCTGAGCCTGATGAGAAAGTCACATACAGTCTAAGTTGCAACTACTTAATTTGCTTTTGTATCATCAAAACAGCCATAGACAATATGCAAATGAATAAGCATGGACATGTTCTATGCTGAAATTTAAATTTCATATAATTTGCATGTGCCATGGAATATTAATCTTCTTTTGATTTTTGTCAACCAGTAATAAAATATAAAAATTATCTTTAGCTATCTGGCCACACAAAAATAGGTGGCAGGCTTGATTTGACATGTAAGCCATAGTTTTCTGACTACTAGTATAAACCAATAGACACGCAATATCCAGACAAGATCTGCAGATATACCTTGGACCACCAAGTGATTTTTTTAAAAAGAGAGAATGTTGACAATTAATAATAAGGAGAAGGGAAACAGATGTGGCTCAGGTGACTGGGTTCCCACCTGCCACATGGAGGTCACTGGTTTGGATCCCAGTGCCTCCTAAAGAAGAGAGCAAGCTGTGACAACAGGCAGGTGTAGCAAGCTGACACAGAAAGATACACAAGAAGAAGTAAAAAAGCATTCTGAGAGGCACAACAAAAGCAAAGAGCAGAGTTCCTTGTGTCTCCTAAAGAAGACAACTAGCTCATGTGATGGGCAGGTGTGGCAAGCTGGCACAATGAGATGATGCAACAAGAGATGTGGGGAGGAAAAACAGCATGAGAGACAAAACAAAGCAGGGAGTGGAGGAGGTTCAAGTGATTAGTCACCTCCCTCCTACATCAGTGGTGCTGGGTTCAGTTCCCAGTGCCTCCTAAAGAAACAAGGAAGACAAACAGACACAGCAAGGGAGAAACAACAAGGGAGTGGGGAGAAATAAAATAAATCTTAAAAAAAATAGATGACAGAGGTTTTTTTTTTAAATTAAGGAGAAGTTCACATGAAAACCTTGCTTTCTGCCTCCCCTTATAAAATCCGAAGATCCAGAAATACTGGGTCCACATGGCAACAATTTACCTCTTTTTAAGGACTGCCCATCTGGCCTACTTCAGTCTTTATGCTTTTGAGTTTGCAATCCGAGATTCTTACCCTTCTAGGTTTTCTCTTAAGGTTAAATGTCTTAAGTTCTTTCAACAATTCCTTGTAGGCCATCATTTTTCAACTCTCTACTATCTAGAATGCTTTCTTTTGTACCAGTTCTTTTCTCACCTAAAATATGACATCCAGAACATTTCCCATTTTCACACTTTAGAGTTCACAATTCGGTGTTATTAATTACATTACCACTATTGTGCTGCCATCGCCAATATCTATTACTCTTTTTCATCACTTCAAACAAATACTGCCCTCATTAGGCAATAAGGCACCCCTCATCTCCCCGCCCCTGGCCACTGGTAATTTGTAATCTCCTATCTTTCTCTCAGAAATTTGTTTATTCCAGATATTTCATATAAGTGAGATCATTATAATATTTGTCATTTTGTTTCTGGCTTATTTCACTCAGCCCGATGTCTTCAAGATTCATCCGTGTTGTAGCGCATAGCAAAACCTCATTTCTTTTATGGTTGACTAATATTTCATTTTGTTTACCCATTCATTTATTGATGGATACGTGGATTGCTTCCACCTTGCAGTTATTGTGAATAATACTGCTATGAACATTGGGTTACAAAGATGTGTTCCAGGCTCTGCTTTCAATTCTTTTCAGTATATAGCAAGAGGTGAGATTGCTGGGTCATATGGTAATTTATGCCTTTTTAAAATCACAAATAGTCAAGGGTAGAGGTGAAATTGTGTGTTTATTTGCTCAGGTTTCAGGTGTTTGTTGTCCTTAAAGTGTATGCTTTTGCAGAGTGCTAAGAGTATCATCAATGTAAATTTTGCCTTGTCTCACACCACTCTTGCTCTCCAAAATTTGCCACAGTCATACTTGTATTTTCTACTCTGTGACTACAGTTACATTATATACTAAGAGGTTATAAAAAACTTCCCACTTGAAGAAAAATACAGATAGATATGTTTCTCTAGTAACTTTTGATTAGCTCTAATCTGGCTCTCCAGAGAGAAAGGACATGACCTTGGACATTGAGCCTCTCTATTCAAAAAGCTGGTTCATAATAGCACTGAGGGAAAAGCAAAGATTCTTTTGATCTTGTATTTTAAACTTAAAATTTCATTTGCACCATAAAATTTTAATAACTGTCCTCTAGGTTTCATAGTGAAAGGAATTAAGTATTTTGCTCATGCTGCACATTACACATGTGACTTCAGATTCCTTTGTATCTGCAAGAACTTTGGACTGCTTATTAAATTAGTAATGACCACCAGTCAAAGACTGTCAACCTTTGTATACTCATGAGCCTTGCCCACACATCAAAAATAGATGCTGCAATCCTTTCTGTTCATGAGCATAATGTAATCATATGACTATTATTAATAAATTATGTGGTTCTCTTGGGACTGTCAATAATCATATCTCTAGCTTCTTCCAGACTCTGCTCTTTAAATGCTAATGAATGAAGGGGCCAATTGATTGCTTATACTTTCCAAAAGGCTGATGATAATGAGAACACTTCTGATCAAAATGCTTTACCCCTATTACCCTAAACTAAAGCAAAGTTTGTGTTCCAGAAATAGAAATGGATCAGTAGCCTAAACCCATTTAAAAGTGATCATTTTATTTTTCTGTTTAGTTTTTTGTTTTATGCAATGAGTGGATGGTTTTTAAAATTAAAGAATACATTTTGAAGAAATTATACCCTTTACCCTTTTACATGTGAAGGAACAGGAGTATCTATATTTACAAGTCAATTAAGAAGAAACAAAAAAAAAGAAACAAATGTGTAATACAATTGGCAGACATATTGCTATTTTTCAAGAAAGTGTATTTTTTCCATTAGTTCACTCAGTGAAAATATGCTGAGAATGCTCTATATGTTATGCGCTATACAGGGAGATAAGGGGATAGAAAATTTCTAAAACAAGGAGTTTTGTTTAGTAATTTGATAATTATTTATTATGTAAAATAAACATAACTGTAATCAATCACATGAAGGCATCAGAAGTGACAGAATGGAGGAAACATAGTAATTCAGAACAAAGTTGATTGGTGATTGCCTTGAGGGAGCAGGAAGCTTCAGTGAGAATAGAAAGCTTAATTTAGTTCTTAAAATGTAAAGAAATAAGGAGGAGTTTACCAGTCAGATAAGTGGAGCAAGGACAATCCACGAAGATCTCAGGTGAGTAAAAAGAAAGAGTGGCATGGAATGCATAGACCTTTAGGGAATTTTTGAGTTACTCATTATTGATAGAAGATTGGGGGGGGGGTGGGATAGGAGGTGATATTGAAGAGGAAGGCAGGACTTCACTGTGTGTGTGTATTTCTGTGTGTCCATGGCTACATGAGTATGGATAGAAGTTAAATAGTTGTTTCTAAGAATTAAAATGGTTACCCAAGCTATGTATGTATATATGCAATGTAAAAATTCAGGAGAAAATATAAGTGAGCATCAGAATTGCTATTTTATTCTCCTAACCCCATTGCCTCAACACCTTGTCCCCAACACTCCAACCCAAACAGCATATACAAGCAAAAATATATTTGGCACAGAATAAGGTATTCAGTGAGTATGATCCATATATACTAATGACCTGGTAAGATACAAATTATAATAGACTCAAGTCTTTATTATCATAACAAATGACTCTAATGATAGATTCAACAAATTCCCTATGTTGGTTTAATGTACTGTTTATTGAGCTATACTTTAAATGTAGTAAAATGACCCTTTTTAGTGTAAGATTCTATGGGTTTGACAAATACATACACGTATGAACATACCCAATTAAAATACAGTACAGGAAAACAGATGTGTCTCAAGCCATTGAGCTCCCTCCTACCACATGGGAGGTCTATGGTTTGGTTCCCAGTGCCTCCTAAAAAAGAAAGAGAGCTGGTGCAACAGACAGGCACAGCAGGCTGACTCAACAAGATGATGCAACAAGAGACACAAGAAGAAAGAACATAACGAGAGAAACAACAAAGCAGGAATGGAGGTGGCTCAAGTGATTAGGTACCTCCTTCCCCCATTGGAGGTCCAGGTTCAGTTCCCGTTACCTTCCTAAAGAAACAGCAAACAGACTCAGCAAGTGCAAACAATAAGGGGGTGGGGAGAAATAAATAAATAAAATAAATCTTTTAAAAAAATACAGTATGTTACTATCACTCAAATGTGTAATTACCAGAACAATCAAAATATAGCATGGGTCCATCAGCCCCCAAAATTTCTTCATGCCATTTTGTGATTAACTCAAGCCAATGGCAGCAACTGATCCACATTCTGTCCCTGTAGTTATGCATTTCCCAGAGAGTAATGTAAATGGAATCACAGTTTGTAGTCGTTGAATCTGGCTACTTTGATTTGGCTTAATGCATGTGAGATTCATCCATATTATTAGATGTTTCAACAGTTCCTTCTGTTTTACTGCTGTTTTATCCCATTGTATATATTCACAACAGTTTATCTATTCGCCAGTTTAAAAGCATTGGGTTGTTTCCAGGTTTTGCCAATTATTTATGAAGCCACTATATACATTATATAAAAGTTTGCTTGTGAACATCAGTTTTCTCTTAGGCAAATATTTTGGAATGAAATTGATGGGTGATATAGTAAGTATATTTTAAACTATATTTGTAACTGATAAACTGTTTTTCAGTTTGGCTTTAGCACTTAACAGTCCCTCCAGCAAAGTATGCGAATTGCAATTGCTCTTCATTAAAGCCAGCATTGGACTTTTCCAGATTTCATTGTTAGTGCTAGGTATGGAGTATCACAGTGTAATTTTAATTTCCTAAATGACACATGATGTTGAACATATTCTCATGTCCTTTTTGCCATCCATATATCTTCTTTGGTGAAGTATCCACTCAAAACCTTTTCCCATATTTTTAGATGGAGTATTTTTTAAATTTGTGCTTTGAAAGTATTTTTTATATTTGAATAGTCATGTTCTGCAAAAATCTTCCCTCAACCAATAACTTTTCATTGTCCTAATGCTATCTTTCAAAAGGCAGAAATTTTAAATTTTGATAAAGGCCAAAGTTTGGGTTTTTTTCTTTTATGGATTGTACTTTTGATGTCACAAATAAGAAATATTTGCTTAATCTAAGATGACAAAAAAATGTTTTCTACTCCTAGAACTCTTGGCCTCTAAGGTCATTGCAGTAGAGAAAGAGATGGTTGGAGGACTGGATTTTGCACCATATTTTAAGGGCCATAGTTGAAAGTGACTTACATCAGTGCTTCTTCTACTTTAACGTGCATCACCTGGAATCTTGTTAATGAGGATTCTGATTGAAGACATTGGAGATTGAGCTTGGGATATGCATTTCTAGCAAGCCCTAAGGTAATAGTGGTGCTGCTGTCTCATAGCCCACACCTGGAGAAGCAGAGACTCAACTTCCTTCTGAATACATCCCTTTGGCCTGAATCCTTCATTTGCTCTAACCTAATTGCAGAGAGGTCAAGGAACATGTTTGTCCTATGTGCCCAGGAAGAGACATTATTTCTGTCCCATGAGACTACAACAAGCAACCTTACAGAATCAAGATGGAAGATATCTCTGCAGCTGCAGGGTCACTGTGGTTTGGCTGAATTATATCTCCAATGATATCCACGTCCTAGTGCCTGGAACCTGCCATGTTACCATATGTGGCAAAAGGGACTTTGCAGATGTGATTAAATATAGGATTTTAAGATCAGATGATTAGTCTGAATCATGCTGGTGGGCCCAATGTAATCACAAGGGCCTTGATAAGAAGAAGGAGGGTCAGTGTCAGAGAGGGTGACATGATGAGCTATAATTCCATGAGTCTGGAGCTTCCTGATATTTTAATACTTTTCTCCCTCTCAGGAGATAGCGTAGACAGTTTTATGTTGAAGGGAGCAGCAAGGTCTTAGGTTCAGGACATCCTGTCAGCTTGGGTCTGAGAGAACTGCTGAAGAAGGAAGCAAAGAACTAAATTTGTCAGAGCTGGAGATTTTTTTTTTTAAGGGTAAATGGTAATTAGGCCTATGGATGCCAGTTTATTTAATTAATATAAAATTTAACTAGACATATGAATAATTTTCATATTGAAAGTAGAGAAAGAAAAGTAAGGAATTTGAAAAAGGCCCATTACAATTTCAAATATTATTACAGAAAACAAGCATATACAAATTATGAGACTGTAGACATACTGATTTCACCTTTCCAAGGACATATACAAAATGAAGTCAATTTTGAAATTTTCACAGGAGAAGTTTACTTTCAATGAATACATATGATTTACCAAAAAACCGCTGACACAGCTCTTAAGTAAACATAATTTAAGTCCTGGAGAAATTGCAACTTAAGTACTTTTCAGCAGTATGCAAGGTAGCTACTGAAAATTACATTCATGTTTTGAACGTCAAAATCTGATATTTGTTGATGCATAAATTTTATTTCATACAAACTTATCTCAACCCGAAGGGGAACTATCTTGTCAAATTCATATAACAAACAACTAACCAATTTAAATTGTACAATTCAAGGACATTCAGTGAATTCTCATGTTGTGCGAGTACCACATCCATGTTTCTGTATCTTTTTTAAACATAACGGTCACAATGAAACAAAAGACAAGTCAGCAAGTTAAACTTAAAAGGAATGGAAGATCTTCACTTTTCTCCCAGGAGAAACTGTACAACAGAGCTGGAGATTTTTGAGACAATCTATTTTAGTAGTGTAATTTCCTGGTAAGCAGGCCTCTCCTCCTTGCTCAACATCCTTGAACAAAGACTAAATCAATTATGGCATCTCTGTTTGCCTTTGCCCACTGAATACCAACACTTCCTCAGAATCATTTTCAGCCAGCACCCCACACAATAACCATCGTGGCAGGCATGGATGTGCCTGCTCAAAACTCCCTTCAGGAAAGCACTTGCTGCCCAGCTGCCAAGAGTATGGCATTCTTCAGCTGTTAGCTCCTTCAGGATCTGTCTCAGCTTTCAGGAGGAAATTGTATTCTTTTCTGGGCAACCCCTGGTCAATGCCTGAGCAGGGACATATTGTAAGGGCCCAGTTGTTAATAACTCTAGTTATTATGCCATAATAAAAATTTTCCATTCCAAAAAAAATATGTATCAATTGGCCAGATATTCCAAACTCTTTGATAAACTTTTAAAAATTGAAGCAAATAAAATGATGGACCTAACTGATACTGTGGTCCTATGAAGCAAGCTACCTAAGATGGAAATGAGCAGTCTAAAAAGATAATCGAGGAGATGGGAGAGAGAGGCTAGACAGAATACAGAAGGCTCTAAAAACATGAGATGCCCTAACAACAAAAGATAGCCATACATAAAAAACAAAACTAAACAAAACACTGCTATATGCAAGTGTCCACATTGTGAAATTTCCTGACATATATTTTTACTAAAATGAAATAATTGGAAAAACAATTACAGAGCAACCTAGCCAATAAATCAGGAGTAATATTAGTAAGGAAAATGGTAGAGAAAAAAGAAGAAAAAAGTCGGATTACAGATTATTATAGGGTTAAAAAAAAAAAAAGAAGTGAGAGAGACAAAACTCACACACAGTGGGGAAGTTTCAAGGAATTACACATTTCAGAAAGATGAGGTTTCCTTGTTTTCCTCCCAGGGTCATGGCGAGAAGGTTGGAGAAGACAGGCTTAAAGAATTTGGACTCATTATTTTGGAGTGTCTCATCAGACACACCTTATCCTGGAACAGGGTCCCAGTGCCAGTAACATCCACCCAATGGCCTGAAAAGGGGCCCTCTGGCTCTGAGCAATGACACCCCAAGGCAGCCTGTTCCTCCTGCACAGCTTGACCATACCACGATTAATAGCAGCACCAAGATCAGTAAGAGCAAGGAGAAAAAGGCCAAGGCCATGACCACATATTCTTTTTTTTTTTTTATGCCTAGGTGTGCATTTGTTTTTTTAAATATATTTTTATTTATTTTTAAGATATACTTAGATTATGTAAAATGTTGCATAAATAAATAAATGGGATTCCAATATGCACCATTCCCCACAACTCCCACTTTCCCCACATTAACAATATCTTTTATTAGTGTGGTACGTTCACTGCAATTGAAGAACACATTTTGGAGCACTGCCATAAACATGGATTATAGTTTACATGGTAGTTTGTACTTTCTCCCACTCCATTCTGTAGGTTATGGCAGAATATGTAATGGACTGTATCTATCTTTGCAATGTCATTCAGGATGATTCCAAGTCCTGAAAATTCCCCCATATTAAATCTCTTTTTCCCTCACTCTGACTTCAGCACCTCCAGTGGCCACTATCTCCACATCAATGATATAATTTCTTCCATTGCTAGAATCACAATAAGTCTATAGTAGAATACCAGTAAGTCTACTCTAGTCCATATTTTATTCCCCAATCCTGAGGATTCTGGGATGGTGATGCCCACTCCATCTCTAATTGAGAGGAGGCTTTGATCCCATATGGCTGATGGATAGGACTCCCTTGCTTGCAGTTATAGACACTCTTGGTTCCTTGGTGCAGTGGTTGCCCATCCTCACATCCTTGTTAGTTCTCCTGGGTGAGTCCAATGAACTGGAGAGTAGGTGTTGCAACTCCACTGAGGCTCAGGGCCCAGCTGGCACATGAACAGCCCAGAGATTCAAGTCTCTTGGACATACACATACAAACTCCACCACCAACTATAGGTTGCAACAGCAGATGCATGTGTAAAGAAGACACATCTGAGATCGACTCTATCACACTTGGGAACCAAAAAACAAGGTAGGGCCCACTGGGAAGGCACCAAACTCTGGAGCTATCTGCCATGACAAAATAGGACCTGGGTGTCTTCAGAGACCTCAGGAGCACCATTATTTTGGGTAGTATTTAGTTTGGCTGTCTGTAAGATCCTGCTGATATGTGCATGAGCATTACCTTTCTGATGACCTCCTGACTCACTTTGAAGTCTCTTAAACATATCAACTCCTTTGTCTTTACCTTTTCCCCCTTTTATTCAAGTTCTTTTTCCAATTGCATCACTAGCTGGTTATTGGTAGTAATCCCTTGGTGCCAGAGACGCTTATCCCCGGGAGTCATGTCCCACACTGGGGGGAAGGTAATGCATTTATATGCTGAGTTTGGCTAAGAGAGAGGCCACATTTGAGCAACATGGAGGCTCCTGGGCGGTAACTCTTAGGCACCCTACAACGCTAGCCTAAGCTGCAATTTCAAGAGCAAAAGATTTATTAGCATTCTCATCAATATATAGGGCCTATTAATGGATCAGCCTTCTGCACTAGTCATTGCTCCTGTACTTGGGGGATTGTTGCTGCTCCGTTAGAGAATGTGACAGCACTCCCCCGGATGAAATTCAGTATTCTTTTGGTTGCTGTGCAGATCTCTACCCACTGTGGCAATGCCCTATGAACATTTGAAGGTATTTATATACCTTATACATATGCACAGGTGAACTTCCTCCCATGTATCCCCCATCACTGACACTTCACACCAATGATGCTCCCCTGCCATAGTTGTAACCCTTCTGTGATCCAAGACTTCTTCAAAAATGAAGCTAAGAATATTGCCAAATTCAATTAAGAAGAAAAGGAAATAATAATGACAGGTTTAAACATAAGAAATAAAATACATAATAATTTTGAAAAACTAAAAGTAAAAAAATATTGGGGCATTAAAAAATGAAAAATAATTTAAATTTTTTTTTTTTACATTTTACCTTTCATCACTGTAATAATTATTGTCCTGTATGTACAGTGGCATTTTCTTCCATTTCTTCCCCAGGATCTTACTTTTTTCATTTCATCTTCAAAGAAATTTTTTTGTTTTTTTTTTTAAAGATTTATTTATTTATTTTTCTCCCCTTCTCCCCTGCCAGTTGTTTGCTCTCTGTGCCCATGCTTTGTGTGTTCTCCTGTGACCCCTTCTATCCTTATCAGCAGCACCAGGAATCTGTGTTTCTTTCTGTTGTGTCATCTTGCTGTGTTAGCTCTCTGTGTATGCAGAGCCATTCTTGGGCAGGCTGCACTTACTTTCATGCTGGGTGGCTCTCCTTACAGGTTGCACTCCTTGTGCATGGGGCTCCCCTACTCAGGGGACACCCTTGCATAGCAGGGCACTCCTTGTGCACATCAGCACTGCCCATGGGCCAGCTCCACATGGGTCAAGGAGGCCCAGGGTTTGAGCAGCGGACCTCCCATTTGGTAAGCAGACACCCTATCCATTGGGCCACGTCTGCTTCCCCAAAGAAATTTTAGGTCACAGTAAAGTCACATACAGAATATAGGGGACTCCCATGTATGTAACATCCTCCTTTCCCCCTTCCCTATTAATAATCTTTTTACATGTGGATCGTACATTTGTTACAACTGATGTTCAAATATTGAAATCATGGTCAGTGGTTTACATTATGGTTTACATTTTAGACCATACACTTTTATAAATTTTTGATGAAATTTAACATGACCTGTATCCATCATTGCAAGATCATGCAGAACACTTCCATTGTCCCCTACTACTCTTCTATCTATTCTATTCCTCCCACTCCCCTCAGCACCCTCAGTGACCACCAGCTTCACTGCTTGAAGGGCAAGGTTCATAGATACTTGCAATAATGCTGAGGGCTTGACACACTAGTGTGTCCTGCCCTATTAGGAACCGCCCATGCTCTTGAGAGACACCTACCCTCTGTTTAAGAACATATTGAGCCTCCCCAATTTGGGAGTCCAACTACTTCCCACTCATTATGTTGCTCTCCCCCCACTGATACAACACACTTTGACCAAATGATCACTCACACATTCTCTGGAAGATTGCCCCAGGTGTCCACTGTGCCGAATGCCCCTCCGCCATCCACACCCTGAACCAGTAAGCCTTCCTTGTCATATTGCCAAAAGAGTTTTCTTAATACAGTAGTTTCGACCACATACCTGCCAATCCCCATGTTCAACTGCTCCCTGCCCCAACCCTCCCCCCAGTTCCATGGACCTTCCAATCCATCCTCTTCATCCTAGCCCCCCTGTCAAGCTTGCAGCACCCAACCCAATAATATCCCTACACCACTGTCATATCCCTTCATTGCACAACTACTCACTTCCACTTTATCATAGATTTCACCAGTGTGGGTGTTGGCTCACAACCTTCTTGCTTTCTATTTCCTGCAAACCTATCTTCCAGACTCTAACTCTCTGAGTCAGCTCAATTTCCTTAATTCATATCAGAAAGGTTGTGTAATATTTGTCCTTCAATGCCTAGCTTACTTCACTCAACATAAGATCCTCTAGATTCATCCATGTTATCCCATGTATTAGTACTGTATTCTTTCTTACAGCTGAGTAATATTCCATTGTATGTACATACCACATTTTGTTTATGCATTCATCTGTTAATAGATGTTTTGGTTGATTACAAATTTTGGCAAAAGTGAAGAATGCCACTATGAATATTGGTGTGCATACATCTGTTCATGTCCTTTTTTTCAGTTCTCCTGGGTATATACCCAGCAGTGGAATTTCTGGTTCATATGGCAGATCTATAGTTAGTTTTTTGAGGAACCACCAAACTGTCCACCACAGTGGTGGGACCATTCTAAATATGTACCAGCAGTGCATGTGTTCCCTTTCCTCCACATCCTCTCGAACATTTGCAGTCCTCTGTTTTTTCAATGGCCACCAGTCTAATGGGTGTAAGATGGTATCTCATTGTAGTTTTAATTGGCATTTCCGTAACAGCTAGTCATGTTGAGTATCTTTTCATGTGCTTTTTAGCCATTTGTATTTCATCTTTGGAGAAGTGTCTGTTCAAATCACTTGCCCATTTTTTAAATGGG
Source organism: Dasypus novemcinctus (assembly GCF_030445035.2). Lineage (NCBI taxonomy): Eukaryota > Metazoa > Chordata > Mammalia > Cingulata > Dasypodidae > Dasypus > Dasypus novemcinctus. Next base: position 196,736,060 of record NC_080674.1, on the reverse strand, counting down.
TTGTTTGTCTTTTTATTTTTAAGATATAGCATTTCTTTATCTATGCTGGATATAACGCTCCTCTCAGATAAATGGTTACCTACTATTTTTTCCCATTGTGTAGGCTATTTTTTTACTTCCTTGACAAAATCCTTTGAGATGCAGAACATTTTAATTTTGAGCAAGTCCCATTTATCTATTTTTTCTTTCACTGCTCATGCTTTGGGTGTGAATTTCATGAAACCATTTCCTATTATAAGTTCCCATAGATGCTTCCCTATATTATCTTCCCGTCTTTATGGACTTGGCTCTTATATTTAGATATTTTAACCATCTTGAGTTGATTTTTGTATAAGGTGTGAGATGGTGTTCCTCTTTCATTCTTCTGGATATGGATATCCAGCTCTCCAAGCACCATTTGTTGAAGAGGCCTTTCTCTCCCAGTTGAGTAGGCTTGGTGGCCTTGTTGAATATCAGAAGACTGTATATGTGAGGTTCTATATCAGAAGTCTCAGTTCAGCTCTAATGGTCAACGTGTCTATCCTTATGCCAATACCATGAAGCTTTGACCACTGTTGCTTTGTAGTATGTTTTAAAATCAGGTAGTATTATTTCTCTGATTTCATTTTTCTTTCTCACTATGTCTTTGGCTATTCAGCACCTCTTGTACTTTGAAATAAATTTCCATAGTTAGTTTTTCAAATTCAGTAAAAAATGCTGTGCTGATTTTTATTGGGATTGCATTAACTCTGTAGATTAGTTTTGGTAGGATAGACATCTAATTATATTTACTCTTCTTACCCATGAAGAGGGAATATTCTACCATTTATTTAAGTATACTTTGATTTCCTTTAACAGTATTGTATAGTTTTCTGTATATAAGTCTTTTACATCTTTAGTTAGATTTATTCCTAGGTATTTGATTTCTTTAGTTACTATTGTAAATGGTATTTTTTTCTTGATTTCATTCTCAGATTGCTCATTATGGGTGCACAGAAATGCTACTGATTTTTACACATTGATCATATAACCTGCAACTTTACTGAACTTGTTTATAAGTTCTAGAAGTTTTATTGTAGATTTCTCAGGGCTATCTATGTGAGGATCATGTCATCTGCAAATAGTGAAATTTTCACTTCTTCCTTTCCAATTTGGATGCCTTTTATAACTTTTTCTTGCCTCAGTGCCCAAGCAAGTACTAACACAATGTTAAATAGGAATGGAGATAGTGTTCATCCTTGTCTTGTTCCTGATTATTAGAGGGGGAACTTTTAGGATTTCACCATTGTATGTGATGTTAGCTGTTGGTTTTTCATATATACCCTTTCTCATGTTCAGAAAGTTCCCTTCTATTTCTATCTTTTGCAGTGTTTTTATCAGGAAAGGGTGCTGTTTTTTGTCAAATGTTTTTTTTCTGTGTCTATAGAGATGATTGTGTGATTTTTTTCTTTAGATCTGTTTATGTGGTGTAATACATAGAGGGATTTTCTTATTTGAAACATTCTTGCATACCTGGGATGAAACCAACTTGGTCATGGCATATAATTTATTTGATGTGTTGTTGAAATGATTAGCAAGTATTTTGTTAAGGATTTTAAAATCTAGGTTCATTATCGAGATTGATCTGTACTTTTCCAATTCTTGTGGCATCTTCATTTGGCTTTGGTATTAGGGGAATGTTGGCATCATATAATGAATTAGGCAATGTTCCTTCTACTTCTGTTTTTTGGAATATCTTAAGCAGCATTGGTGTTAGTTCTTCCTGGAATGTTCAGTAGAATTCACCTGTGAGGCTGTCTGGTCCCGGGCTCTTCTTTATTATTAGGTATTTAATGACTGATCCTATCTCTTTACTTGTGATTGGTCTGTTGAGTTCATCAAATTCTTCTTTCATTGGTGTAGGCTGCTTGTGTGTTTCTAGGAATTTACCTATTTCTTCTAAATTGTCATACTTGTTGGCATATAATTTTTTCAAAGGCTCCTCTTATGGTTCTCTTTATTTCTGTGCAGTCAGTGGTGATATAACCTTCCTCATTTCTTATCTTTTATATTTGCATCTTCTCTTTTTTCTTTGTTAGTCTAAGGGTTTGTCAATTTTATTGATCTTGAAGAACCAGTTTTCAGTTTCATTTTTTTCTAGTGCTTGGTTATTTTCTATTTCATTTAATTCTAATCTTTGTTATTTCCTTCCCTCTACTTTCTTTATGGTTAGTTTGTTGTTCTTTTTCTAATTCCTCCATGTGTGCAATTAGGTCTTAAATTTTAGCTCCTTTTTCTTGTCTGATATATACATTATGGCAATGAATTGCCCTCTTGGTATAGCTTTAGCTGCTTCCCATGTCATTTCATTAATGTCAAGGTATTACTGATTTCTTTCAAAATTTCCTCCTTGACACACTGTTTGTCATAGAGTGTGTTGTTTAATTTCCATATCTTAATTCCATATCTAATCTGATTCTCTGCCCCTTACTGATTTCCAGCTTCTTTCCATTGTGGTCAGAGAAATTATTTTGTATAATTTCAATCTTTCTGAGTTCATTGAGAATTTTTCTGTGACCTAGAATGTGGTCTATCTTGGAGAATGGTCCATGAGCACTCAAGAAAAATTTATCCCACCATATTTGGGTGTAGTGTTCTGTATGTGTCTATTAGGTTCAGATCCTCTAATGTATCATTCAAAGTTTTTTTATTGATTCTGTCAAGAGGTTCTGCCTAATGGTGATAATGATGTATGAAAGTCCCCCACTATAACTGTAGAGGCATCTGTTTCTCCACCTTAGTTTTCCCAGTCTTTGCCTCATATATTTTGAGGCACCCTGGTTAGGTGCATAAATGTTCATAATTGTTCTTTCATCTTGAAAGATTACCCCTTTTACTAATATAGACTGTCCATCTTTATATCTTACAATACTTTTGCATTTAAAGTCTATTTTACCCAGTATTAATACAGCTACTCCCACCCTTTTCTGGTTATTGTTTGTTTATAAGATTGTTTTCCACTCTTTCACTTTCAGCCTCCTTGAATCCCTGGGTCTCAGGAGGGTTTCTTTTAGACAGCATATAGGTGGGTCATATTTCCTTATCCATTCTGCCAATCTGTGTCTCTTGACTGGTGAGTTTAATCCATTAACATTCAGTGTTATTATTCTCAAGGAATAACTTACATTACCCATATTTTCTTTGGGTTTAGTTCATGTATGTCATATGTTGTTTTATTTCTCTTTTTGTCTTAGTAGTTTTTCTTACACTCTCCTCTAAACTCTCTCTCCTGTTTTTTCCTTTCAGCCTAGAGAACTCTCTGTAGTATTTCTTGAAAGGCAGGTTTCTTAGTGACATATTCTCTTAATTTCTGTTTATCTATGAATATTTTGATTTCCATCATTTTTGAATTCCAGTTTTACTGGATAAAGAATTCTTGACTGAATGTTTTCTCTTTTAGTATCTTAACTATGGCATACCATTGCCTTCTTGCCTCCATGGTTTCAGATGAGAAATCAACACTGATCTCATTGAGTTTCCATTTTATGTGAAGGTTCTTTTTTCTCTTGCTACCTTCATTATTTTCTCTTTGTCTTGAGCTTGAAGAGTTTCACACATGTTTGTCTTGGAGTAGGCCTGTTGAAATGTATACTGTTTGTGGTGTGCTGCACTTCCTGGGCATGTACATCTATCTCCCTCAACAGGGTTGAGAAGTTTTCAGCCATTTTTTCCTCCAACAATCTTTCTGCTCCATTTCCCTTCTCTTCTCCCTCTGGGATGCCTATAATGCATATATTTGTGTATTTTGTGTTGTCATTCAAATCCCTATCTCTGCTGGACTTTTTTCTATCTTTCATCTGTCTGTTCTACTATCTGCTTGATTTCAGATGTATTGCCTTCCACATAGCTAATTCTTTCCTCTTCCTGTTCAAATCTGCTCTTGTGTGCTTCCAGTGTATTTTTGATTTCTTGGATTGTGCCACTCATCAACATCATATCAGTTATCTTTTTCTGTATGTTTACAATTTCCTCAGTATGTTCTCCTGGTGTCTCAATATCCTTAATTTCTTCATTCACTTCATTAAGTTGGTCCATGAGATTTGTTTGAAAAGCTTTGATTCCTTGTTCCAAGTTTTGAATCTATCCCTGGTTTTTAGTTTGTTCATTGGACTGGGTCATGTCTTCCTGTTTCTTGATATGGTTTGTAATTTTTTGTTGCTGTCTGGCCATCCTTTTATCTTGATGGTTTTAGTCAGTTGATTACTTTCTCTCTCTACTCCAGGATTTTATTTAGCTGCTGTTGTGTGTGTGTGTGTGTGTTACGTTTTCTCTTTGACACTTTGTTTTTGTTCTATTTCCTTGCTGTTTTCTATGTTTCCTTGTAGGAAAAAGATTAGGGCCTGAGAAAGCAAAAGATGTTAGAAAAGAAAAGGGACAATGGTTATAATAATAGTCAGAGTTAGAAGAGGTATCACATAAGGCTAGGAAAATGAATATTTAACTTATATAAGCAGGATAGAGTAATAGGAATAAAAACATGGAGTACCTACAATGAAATGGGAAACTGAATAGAGAAAAATATATATAATGAATTAAAAGGCCAGAATGATGAGGTGAGAGGGAAAGAGAAAAGAGAGGACAAAAAGGAAAAAGTTGATAAAAGAAAGATAACAGAATAGATGAAATAGAAACAAAAACCAGAAAAAAATGAGGGCTCAACAAAGAAGTGGAATGTAGGAGCAACACAGAGAGTCAAAGATAGTAATATGAAGAAAGGAAAAGAGATAGCATTGTTAGACAAAATTAGTATACAGAGAAAAGGGGGAATCAAAGAAGAAGAAACAAGAAACAAGTCAGCAGCAACTAATTGAAAAGAAAAAGAAAAATGGAAGGGGGAGGGAGGAGAAGAAAGAGAGAAGAAAAACAAGGAACCAAAAAACAAACAAACAAACAAACACACAACCAAGCAGTCAAACAAAAGCTAAGGAAGAACTGCCTTTCCACTTAGGCCCCTGTGGAGCTTCTCAGGCTGCCAGTGTTCATCAATCCATTACCCTGCAGGCTTCCCTCTGCAGGTTTTGAAGCATATTTTAGTGAGTAAACTAAGTTAAATTTTTAAACAAATGTAACCATTTCTTAGGAAAAATAAGAGACCCAAGAGAAGCTAATACAAAAATAATATCTATGTTTTCCCTGTCCTAAAATATCAGCAGGATGTTTGATATCCCAGGGGATCACTACTCTAAGAGGAGACAGAATTCAAACGAGGGACCTTGTATATTCAAGGTTGAAAGTCCTCCACTGAGCTAAACTTTCTCATTGGGTCAGTTAGCTCTTCAGAAAGCTATCAAGTCACTTTCTCTTGGGCAGATTTGACTCTTTGTAGTTGGATGAATTCCTGCTGATTGGGAGTCTGTGCCTGCCTCTTCTTTACTCTTACTGCTTTCTCTCCCAGGGCAGCAATGGCCTGTGTGAGTATTTCCCCCTCACCTCTCCAGGTCAGGTTGAGTTCCCTTTTAAAATTCAAATGGGACCCTGATGACTTAACTCACTGCAGAAAGAAATGACCACCAACCCTCTTCCAGACCACCTCCTCCTCCCAGGGGACCCAAACTAGACTATTGGAAGCTTATTAAGCACTTCTTACTGTCTGCTTCCTTTAGGGGAGTTGAAATTTTTAGTTTTCAGCACAGGACTAGTCAATTCCCTGACTACCTTCTCCCAGACCAAATTTCCCTATCCCAGGGCAGTTAGGTGCCTCAGCAGTGGTGCCTCTCTCCTCCTCCTGGTGCCACCTCAAGCCAGCTGGTATGCTCCTCAAAGCCCAAAGGGGGTCCAGGCAACCAAATCCACAGAAAGAAAACTCCTCTCTGCCTTCCACCAGAACCCTCCCACTTTCAGAGAACTCTTCCTCCAGCTGGGTAGGGGCTCTCCCTGGCTTTTTGCCTTGAGGTAGGGCTTCGCTGTCCTGCAGTTTCCAACCTCAAGGACAAGAAACTCACGCTTTTTCCTTGAACAGTTTATCTCTTTGTCCAGCTCTCTTCAGACCAATGCTCTGAAGCCTCCTGCTCTGTGGGTTCCCAAAACAGTTCACTCGGACAGGATCTTGCCCCGACTCCAACATATTTTTATTAGACATATCAGGGTGGGTTATTTTTCCACAGATACACTGATTTAAGCTGAAGATGACACATCACCCACAAAAACTGGCTAGCATGATTTAACCTTTAGTGGACAGTCAATTAGGAGCCAGCACACCCCTGAGTACCACAGAATGCATGAAGACCAGCTTTTCATAGCTCTGTGTATAGATATTACAAGATTTTTTTTTCTTTCTTCTGATTGATCTTATATATCCCTATGGCAGGGTCGCTTAAAAAGCCCTTGGCTGAAAGGAAGTTTCTGAGATTCAAAGTCTCTGTTCTTAGTCAACGGTTTTTGATACTGTAACTGCCCAAATCCAGATCCTCTGCTCACTTCTATCTGCAAGCTCTTTTCCTTTGTGTGATTCAGGACATAATTTATATAAAAGTCATCTCTCTATCAGAGCTGTAATTCTCCTTTAATTAGATTGTAATTAAAATCAAATAGGGAAACATGCAGATGAATAACTTCATAAATTTTTACTCCCAGAAAAGTTACTTTTTTCTTTGTTAATCAGCCTAAAATATATTCAGAGAACAGTTTTCTGCATCTTGATAGTAAACCGCTGAGCATGCCTGTGTGTCTTTTCCCCTGAAAGTCTCTCACACAGAGCATTTTAATTTTTCATAGTATTGCTATGTTGACCTAGGAGACCTTGTAAAGTAAAGTATGATCCTGGGCTTTTTTATGGTATCGTTTCAATATTTTGTAACATTCATATTTCTTGCTGATGTTTTTGGCATTAAAAATCACTCAAGCTGTGCTAAAATATAATGGTATTCAGTGAACCATATCGTGGAAAGATAATTCAGTTCAGTGAGGTTATTCCAGCTCTTCATGTACAAAAAGGATTGAAAGAAACTGTAGAAGAGTCTCAGCTTCCTACATGGGCAGTATTGAGACTTGCTCCCACGCTCAATAACCTGACATAGAAAAACCTTCCCTTGAACATAGAAATTTCTAGTTTTAAGTGTTTAGAAAGGACTAGAAATGAAAGGAATAATACAATGGCCCAAGATATAAGAAAGCAAAGTACTGGTACTGGTAAACAGTTTCTCTGGATCACCAATATCCTTTACCTGTGACACAGACAAAAATTAAGCTTCAACAAAGAGTCAGCGCTCAATCCCAATTTCAACATATCTCTAGAGAAGTCCAACAAATGATGTCATCTCAAACTTAATTAGCTTAGTAGAATGTGATATTACAGATAGAAACCAGGGATGACTTAATGTCCACATATTTAAGTTGTCTGTAACTATGGATATACCCACACAATGCCTAAGGTCGAATGCTATACTTAGGCCATTTTCTACTTATTTTGCTATTTCTATCCCAAGAGTACACAAATACAGAACCTCTTTCTTATCACATTCAGACTGACATATAGATTATAAGAGTATCTGGTATGTTTTGCTCTTTTGTATATTTTCTGTTTGGATTGGTTAACCATTTATGTTTGACATTAATAATATCATGTAAAGTCCTAAAAGCTGACTGGTCAAAACACCAATATTTACATGCTTAAAGGATATGTGTGCAGGGTCTATGGGAACCTCTTATATTTTTTAATGTACCATTGTGTGTGATCTATGTATCTTAAAAGAAAAAAATGATTAAAAAAATAAAGGATGTATTGTGTATATATGTTTAAATTATACAGGTCAAACAGGTTTTGAATTACCAATGATTGAGACTTTAAATTTGGTGTAACCATTCAATAGAAGTCATAAATTCCTCCTGAAGATGAAAAACAGACCTTTCAAATTTTATTTTTGTAGATAAGAGAAGTAAATACTGTGTCAATATACAAATGCAGTACAGTGCTAAGCACATGGGCTCTGGAAACAGCTAGGTCCTGGGTTCAAATGGAGCTACTGCTACTTACCTGCTGGATGGCTTTGAGCAAGTTACTTTGTCTTTTCTATGGCTCAAATTTATCATTTGTAAAATTGGTATATGGTTCAACTGCTATAGCAAAGAAAATAAAATGATACTGAATTAAATAAGATAGAAGTTTATTTTTCTCTCAGATAATAACTCTGCTCATAAGCAGTCTAGGGTTGAAATGGCACCTCTAGGGTACCAGGGACAGGGCTCATTCTATCATGTTGCTTTGCCATTTTCAATATATAACTTCCATATTTTGTTCCAAAAATGCTGCCTAAGCTCTCATCTCATGTTTACATATTTGCCAGTGGGAAAATCAATAAATGAAAAGGAAGTGAGGTAGACCACAAAAATGGTCACTGTTCTCCACCCTTCCCTGTATCTATGTCCCTTTACAACATGACTTGCTGCAAGTCCTAGAAAGTAGTCAATTTTCCCACCCCTTGAATATGTGTGGTCTTTTGATTTGCTTTAACTAATAAAATGCAGCAAAAATGACATTGTGAGCATTCTGAATCACAGTCTCATGAGGTCTTGAACTCTTCTGCTTGCTCTCCTGGAATCTGCTAGCCACTGCATAAACAAGCAGAGACTAGTCCACCAGGTGAAAAAATATGTGGAGCCCCACTGCTCCTATGGCTCCAGCTCACAGTCAGCCCCCCAAGTAGCTGCCAGATTACCACAACTGTAAAAGTTCAGTGACTGCCAGAAGAATAAAACAACTGATCCTGGCCCAAATTGTCAGCTGCAGAACTGAGTGAAAATAAATGGTGGTTGTTTTACCCCACTAAGTTTTTAGGGGGTTTGTTAGTCAGCAAGAGAAAAAAGGAAAGACATTACTTTCTTTTGATAAATAAAATCTAGGAAGCCCATCGTGGAGACACCCATGCTAAGCCCCACATCAGCAAGACCAAAAACCTAAACAAATCTCTATTTCTTATAAATGCCTGACTCACCCAGAAAACCAAATTTACATACATCCAATTAGTTATCACCGACTAACTTCATCCATCCCAAGCAACAATTGCACAAACCATTTTAGGAAACATAGTCTGAGCTAACCAATAAAATTTATCTCCCAATGTACTTGTTTATTCTACCTGTAAAAATTAATTTCTCTCTTTGTTTCCCTATTTCATGAATCAATTCACTAAAACTCTGAGATCCAACCAAAATTTGCTCAAGCTTTTATTTGAACACCTTCTGAGCTATGACCTGGAAACTTCACTTATCACTTCCACCCATTTGCCCAAGATAATTTAACCCTCTGGCCACCCTAGCTGCAAGGGAATCTGGGAAATGTAGTTTTTAGGTAGATGGACATCCTGTGTCCAACTACACCTAAATTCCTAGTATTATTAAAGGATAAAGGGAAGAATCTATCACAAGAGTGAAGTAGTAGTTCATGCCATCTCTCATTCTTCAGTTTGTTATGAAGATTACATGAGAACACAATTGCAAACTCCTTGGCCCCAGTGACTTGGAACTTCAAAAGGGCCCATATAAATATTTGCTGATGTTTATAGTCAGAATCAGAAATAGACAATATTTGTTTAAATAGTCACAAAGAATAATCTGCCATCTCAAATTCTCCAGACGCATTTCTGGTTTGGGAGGAGGCAACCTCTGTCTCCTCCCAAACTGAAGTCAGGGACCACATTGGAAGAACACCCATGGAGAGAACATAAAGGATGACATTGAAACACTGTCTTCTGATGTGATGTGGACAAAGCCTGGGTGCCTGCTAGAAAAGACTGGATAGAGTCGATGGCATAAAGGCAGGGGAGAGGACTAAAGGAAGTCTGTTCAATTCTATTATCTGTCACTGTGTAATAGAGAAGAAAAGGATTTTTTTCCTCCTTTTTCTCTTTTTCTTTTTTTTCCCATTAAAAAAGAAAAAAAGGTGGTGTATTAGTAAACGATTTTTGTCTTGAGGAGAGAAAAAAAACTGGTGTCTTTCTTGTGGTCAGTTTATGACTCTTCCCTATTTCAAAGTAAAATAAATGAAAATAAGCAGAATGGGAGATGGACTGTGTAGGAAAGTGACAAAAATGAAACCTAAATGTAAATCTTTTGAAAACAGCACAAGGGATGCATATAATCCTCCATAAAATATGATTGTCATTTATTGGTAAGTTCAATTATCACCTAATGATAGCTGTAAAACAAGCAACTAATAAATAGGCTTTAATCATGAACACAAGTTTATCTCTATTTTCGGTACACCACAATAATTTGACTGAGCCTGTGGTTTCTTTAGATATCTGATGTTTTTAATTTTCCTCCAGACTACTGGTTGGCATTACACTTGGTAAATAATTATCATTGTTGAAATCTGTGTGAACCATTCCTCTCTATGTCCAGAGCTGCTGCCAATTCAGAATTTGCTATTACAAGTCAAATCCAGAAACAACCTGAAAAAATGTAAGTAAGAGACCCTGGATGGAATAAAGATTAAAGAATCAATAAGTAAAGTGGCACTTGCACAAAAGAAGGAGACAGCAGTGAGATGGAGGGCAGGCATGGGCCATCTTGTGAGTGGCAGTATTTATACAATATGTCCAATTGAAATGCAAGGAAGGGCTCAAGGTCAACAACTAGAAAATCAGAAATCCTTAAGAAAGAAGGCTTTGTGAGGAGCCTAGGATCTGAGAGCAGGGTGAGCCAGAGAATACAAAGGATATTCCAAATGGGTGGAGAGAAGGAGCATAAACCAGTATAATAGCATTGAAGAGAAAAAGAAAATGGAAGGTCCTAAAGCAGGGCCTTTAGGAATATTTATTTTATTCAAAATGATTAAGAAGCAAACACCCATGTCACCCAGACGAGCTGATATTCTAAAATATGAAAAATTGTGAGGCTAATTCTATCAAATGACTAGAAAATAATAATAGAATACAGGAAAAATCAAAACAAAGATTAAAGTGTGATGCCCAAGAGATATAAATCAGCAATTCTTAAGGATATTCAAAGGAGTACTAGTTTCCCCTGAGGTTAACAGACATCACATAAACAGCAAAAACTATGGGAGTGTCAGGCAACATGTGGTTGAACAGGTTACTTTACTGGAGAGAATATTCAGAACTATTGTGCATTGTGACACTGTAAAGGGAGAGAGTAGTGTGTTGTAGATTCCTGTTGTTTATTCTTCCCAGGGTTCTTTCTCCCCCTTTTGGTAAAGCTGCCCACTTTTCCTCTGGGGAACAAGATGGAAGCTTGATTTGGGACTTTCCATTGGAGTGCTCAAATTTTTTCCCCTTTCCCAAAGTTTTGGACATAATACCCAGCCTAAGCCAATCAGACTCCTCCTGAGAAATTGCCACTTTAGGAGCTGGACACAAAGACAAATTCAGTGTCATGAAGTGTCACTCCATTTCCCCATCTTCCCAAGTTCTGGTGGTTCAGTTTACCCTGAATGTTCTGAGGTACTCCACATGCTTCCCTTAAATTCTATTCAGGCTTAGTAACCAAATTATTTGTAACAATTCACAAACACATTTACCTATAGATGTTCTCTCTCTCTCTCTCTCTCTCTTGCTCTTTATTTCTTTCAGAAAGATACAAGCTGAAGCAGAGGGAGGGTGGAGCAAAATGGTGACTGAGTGAAATTACCTGAGAATATCTCCTGCAAAGAAACGGCTGGGCAGCGTTGGAGGTTCTTCGGGACCAGGCTGTTTCAGGATTTTTGCAGGACGGGTGGTGTCTGGAAATCGATTTGGTGGGAAGGTAACAGAGAAAATATGTCTATAAAATATAATTGAGACTTTAAACAGAGGTCTGGGCTGCACACAGAATGCTCCCAAATAGGGTGGGCGGAGCCACGGTACTACTGGGCGCTGCCCTTGCGTTTTTTTTTTTTTTTTTTTAAGACTCTGCAGTACTGGGCAATTCATAAGCCCTGAGCGGCCTATTGGGGACAGTACATCGGAAATCAAACAGATAGTAGAAATGGTCAATAAAAAGAAAGAAAAAATCCAGCTAGGACTTAGGGACCTGAATGATAATGCAAAACACTCAAACATATATATTATAGGCATTCCAGAAGGAGAAGAGAAGGGAAAGGGGTCAGAAGGAGTATTGCAGGAAATAATGGCTGAAAACTCCCCAAATCTACTGAAAGAGACAGATGTACAAATCCAAGAAGCACAGCACACTCCAATTGTCATAAACCCCAACAGGCCTACCCCAAGACATATACTTGTCAAATTATCCAATGCTCAAGACAAAGAGAAAATTCTAAAAGCAGCAAGAGAAGAGAAAACCATCACATACAAGGGAAGCTCCATAAGATTAGGTGCTGATTTCTCATCTGAAACCATGGAGGCAAGAAAGCAGTGGTATGATATAGGCAAGGTACTAAAGGAAAAAAATTTCCAACCAAGAATACTCCCTCCAGCTAAACTAGCATTCAAAAATGATGGAGAGTTCAAAATATTCACACATAAACAGAAACTGAAAGAGTATGCCAACAAGAAACCTCCCCTTCAAGAAATTCTAAAGGGAGTACTGCAGGAAGAAAGGAAAAAACAGGACAGGCAGAGTTGGAGAAGAGTGTAAGAGCAACAAAAAAGACAAAAAGAGAAGAAAAAAAAGCAAACAAAATATGACAAACACAAATCCAATCAAAATATGGCTAACACAAATAATTCCTTGAAAGTAATAACACTGAATATCAACAGATTAAACTCACCTATCAAAATATTCAGACTGGGACATTGGATAAGGAAATATGACCCATCTATATGCTGTCTAAAAGAGACACATCTTAGACCCAGAGATTCATGGAGGCTGAAAGTGAATGGCTGCAAAACAATCATACAAGCAAACAATAACCAAAAAAAGGCAGGGGTAGCTATATTAATATCAGACAAAATACACTTTAAATGAGAAACAATTGTGAGAGACAAAGAAGGATACTACATTTTAGTAAAAGTGACAATCTGTCAAGAATAGCGAACAATCATAAATATTTATGCTCCTAACAAGGGCGCCTCTAAATACATGAGGCAAACACTGGAAAAACTAAGTGAAAGAATAGATGCATCTACAATTGTAGTGAGGGATTTTAATACACCACTATAAACTCTTGACAGAACATCTCAAAAGAGAATCACTAAAGAAACAAAACATTTGAACAGTATATAAGAGGAGCTGGATCTAATAGACATATATAGAGCATTACACCAAACATAGCAGGATATACATTTTTCTCAAGCACTCATGGATCATTCTCCAAGATAGACCATATGCTAGGCCACAAAGAAAGACTTAATGAATTCAGAAAGATCAAAATCATACAAAATAATATCTCTGACCACAGTGGAGAGAAGCTGGAAATTTGCAAGGGACAGAGGCCCAGATTTGACACCACAATTTGGAAATTAAACAGCACACTCTTAGAAAAACAGTGGGTCAAAGAGGAAATCTCAAAAGAAATCAATGACTACCTTGAAACAAATGATAATATAACACAACATACCAAAATTTGTGGGATGCAGCAAAAGCAGTACTGAGAGGGAAATTTATAGCCATAAATTCATATATCAAAAAAGAAGAGCAAAATTTGAAGAACTCACTGCACATTTGGAGGAATTAGAAAAAAAAAACAACAAAGTAATCCAACAGGAAGAAGAAGAAAGGAAATAACAAAGATAAGAGCAGAAATAAATGAAATAGAAAATAAGAAAGCACTTGAAACGATAAACAAGACCAAGAGCTGGTTCTTTAAGAAGATCAATAAAATTGACAAACCTTTAGTGAGACTAACAAAGAAAAAAAGAGTGAAGAGGCAAATACACAAAATAAGAAATGAGAAAGGCGATATCACCGCTGACCCCACAGAAATAAAGACTAGCATAAGAGGATACTTTGAAAAACTATATTCCAACAAAAATGACAATTCAGAAGAAATGGACAAATTCCTAGAAACACATAAGCAGTCCATATTGACGAAAGAAGAAATTGATGATCTTAACAAACCAATCACAAGTAAAGAGACAGAATCAGTCATTAAAAATCTCCCAACTAAGAAGAGCCCAGGGCCAGACGGCTTCACAGGTGAATTCTACAAAACATTCCGGAAAGAACTAACACCAATCCTGCTGAAACTATTCCAAAAAATCAAAACAGAAGGAACATTGCCTAACTCCTTCTATGATGCCAACATTACACTAGTACCAAAGGCAAACAAAGACACCACAAGAAAGGAAAATTACAGACCAATTTCTCTAATGAACCTAGACACAAAAATACTTAACAAATTACTTGCTAATCATATTCAACAGCACATTAAACAAAATTATACACCACGACCAAGTGGGATTTATTCCAGGTATGCAAGGATGGTTCAACATAAGAAAATCAATCAATGTAATACACCATATAAACAGATTGAAGGAAAAAAATCACATGATTATATCTATAGATGGAGAAAAAGCATTTGACAAAATACAGCACCCTTTCTTGATAAAAACACTCCAAAAGATCGGAATACAAGGAAATTTTTTGAACATGATAAAGAGTATATACGAAAAACCTACAGCCAACATTGTTTACAATGGAGAAATCCTAAAATCCTTCCCTCTAAACTCAGGAATGAGCCAAGGATGTCCATTGTCTCCCCTTCTATTTAACATTGTCTTAGAAGTACTTGCTCGAGCACTGAGGCAAGAACCAGATATAAAAGGTATTCAAATTGGAAAGGAAGAAGTCAAAATTTCATTATTTGCAGATGACATGATCCTATACATAGAAAACCCTGAGAGATCTACAAGAAAGCTTCTAGAACTCATAAATGAGTTTAGAAAAGTTGCAGGTTATAAGATCAATGTGCAAAAATCAGTAGCATTTCTGTACACCAATAATGAGCGAGATCAGGAGGAAATCAAGAAACAAATACCATTCACAATAGTAAATAAAAAAATCAAATATTTAGGAATAAATTTAAAGATGTAAAAAACTTATACACTGAGAACTATACAAGACTGTTCAAGGAAATCAAAGAAGACCTAAATAAATGGAAGAATATTCCCTGTTCATGGATAGGAAGACTGAATATTAGTAAGATATCTATCCTACCAAAACTGATCTACACATTCAATGCAATCCCAATAAAAATCAACACAGCCTTCTTTAAGGAACTAGAAAAACTAACTTTGAAATTTATTTGGAAAGGAAAGAGGCCCCAAATAGCCAAAGACATATTGAAAAAGAAAAACGAAATTGGAGAAATCACACTTCCTGACTTCAAAACATACTACAAAGCTATAGTGGTGAAAACAGCATGGTATTAGCATAAGGAGAGACACACAGACCATTGGAATCGAATTGAAAGTTCTGATATAGAACCTTATATATATAGCCATATAATATTCGATAAAGCCACCAAACCCTCTCAACTCGGAGAGAATGGCCTATTCAACAAATCGTGTCTGGAGAACTGGATATCCATAAGTAGAAGAATGAAAGAGAATTACCATCTCACACCTTATACAAAGATCAACTCAAGATGGATCAAAGGCCTAAATATAAGAGCCAAGACCATAAAGACCTTGGAAAGCAGTGCAGGGAAACATCTACAGGACCTTGTAATAGGAAATGGCTTCATGAACATCACACCACAAGCATGAGCAGCAAAAGAACAAATAGATAAATGGGACTTCCTCAAAATTAAAGCCTTGTGCACCTCAAAGGAGTTTTTCAAGAAAGTAAAAAGGGAACCTACACAATGGGAGAAAATATTTGGCAACCATATGTCTGATAAGAGACTTACAGCTTGCATATATAAAGAACACATATATCTTGAAAATAAAAAATAAACAACCCATTTAAAACATCGGGAAAAGATTTACACAGACACTTCTCCAAAGAAGAAATACAAATGGCTAAAAAGCACATGAAAAAATGCTCTAAATCTCTAGCTATCAGGGAAATGCAAATCAAAACTACAATGAGATACCATCTTACTCCCATATGATTGGCAGCTATGAAAAAAACAGAAGAATACAAATGCTGGAGAGGGGAGCACTCATCCACTGCTGGTGGGAATGCAGAAGGATCCAACCATTCTGGAGGACAGTTTGGCGGTTTCTCAGAAATCTAACCATAGATTTGCCATATGACCCAGCGATACCAGTGCTGGATATATACCCAGCAGAAATGAAAACAAGGACACAAACCGATATATGTACACCAATGGTTCATAGCAGCATTGTTCACTATCACCAAATGTTGAAATCAACCCAAATGCCCATCAACAGATGACTGGATCAATATAATGTGTTATATACATACAATGGAATACTACTCGGCTGTAAGAACAAATACACTACAAACACACGTGATAACATGGATGAATCTTGAGAACCTTATGTTGAGTGAAGCAACCCAGGCATTGAAGGACAAATACTACACGACCTCAATGATATGAAATAAGCAAGCTGCCTCAGAGAGCTAGAGACTGAAAGATAGGCTTACAGGAAAGTGGGGGGTGGAGGAAGGACGTGAGCTGACATCTGCAGGGGTGGAATGTATGATGAGCTGGTGGTAAGTATGAGCACAAGAAGAGATAAAATGGGGCAAGGTGTTGCCTTTGGGTGGGGCTTTGCGGGTTTGAGGGCAGCTGGGCATGGGTAGAGGGGTAATATTGCCCAAAAATTGGGGGGAAGGAATGGCAAAATATGAACTTAGGACAGTGTCAGGTGTTGGTTGAGAGTAAAATGCTGAGAAAATCGCATCAAAATATAAATAGGAAGGCTACCTGTTTGGGATGTTCGGAGGGGATGGTCTGATGCGGGACAGACTCCTGGGGAATGTCTGAATGCTCATTTTGCCTGGGTGGGTTGTACCATTGGGTATAGACCCAAGTAGTGAGAGTGGGGGTGGACCCACATCCTTGGGAGGACTAATGCCATCACATAGAGGGAACTGTATCTCTCGAGAGAAAGGGTGGCTCCCAGGGCATTAGTGCAGTTGAGCAGGTCAGGCCCTGAACACTGTTGCAAGTATCTCTGGACGTGGCTCCTAGGGAAATGGAGATTGGCTGTCACTGTGGGCCCCAAGGGGAGGGGAAAATGGATGTTGAATGGATGGAACCAAGGTAAATGTAGGGGTAAGAGAGGAGTTTCATGAGAGTACACAAGGATGGATATAAAACATGTAATATTGCACCAAAAACACATAGGGTATGACAGACTAATAATATAAACCATAATGTAAAACATAGGATAATTTAAAAAATTTAGAAAACTGTAAATCCTAAAGTATGGACCACAGTGTAAGCACAGATGTTACCTTGTTTGAAAGCTACTGTCTCAGAGTCTGTACATCAGGTTAAATAAATATGGTATGAATAAGTTATAAGGTTATCACTGTGGAAGGGAAAAGGTTTAATGGTGGACATGTGGGAGTACTGTATATTGTATATATGAATTACTGTGATCTAGGGCTCTTGTGAAGAGAAGCTCAATACTTAGGAAAAGAGAAAAGAAAAAGATAGGATGTAGAATTTTTCAAAATTAATATGTATTCTAGATCTAACCTTTAAACTCATCGCTATATTCCATTTTACTAGTAAGGGAACCTGATAATATATTGGGCTTTGCTTTTCAGGAAGTTTTGGATCACAAGTAAAGAACAATAATGCATCCCTCTCTGTGTTCATGTCACAGAGGGATAAATGTTCTTGCTAGTGATGATGAAGCTACCACACAAAGATATTATATTGGCACCATGGCTATTAAAAGCCACATGACTCCTTCTTGGGAATAAATGTGAGATCCACCGCAAAGAATAGTGTTTACCAGGGCATCATCATCAGAAATGACTATAAAAGGGAACCTTGCACTTATTACAATCTTCTGGGAGAACAGTAATATTTAGTTAAGTGAACAGTCTCCCTCAGTCAGGAGGGATGTGGAGGGAGGAGAAGGGGGAGAGCATTCCTTGGAAGACCCCTCCCAAAGTCTAGTAATTGTTGGTATGTATATTTTTGAGGAGCCCAATAGCTCTTTAAGTGTATTCAATTAAGAATGAAGAATTAAGTAAAACTGTCCTAAGATAGAGGCACAGCACCAATAGCTATGCCTTTGGAAAAAGCCCTCGACCAAAAGGGGGAAATGATAAATACAAATGAGTTTTTATGGCTAAGAGATTTCAAACTGAGTCAGGAGGTCATTCCAGAGGGGACGCGTGTGCGTGTCTCAGCAGGATCTCATTGACTGATACAGTAAACAGTTCCTCAAAGAGCCTTGCTACTGAGGGCTCCAGAGATACCGAGACACTATAGGCAAAGCAGACAAGCTCAGGACAGATACAGGTCATTATACATTTTGTCAAAACCTATAAAATTGTGCAGTGCAAAATATAAATTATAATGTAAACTATAGAACATGGTTAGCAGCAATGAGTCAATACATGTTCATCAATTATAACAAATGTACCAAACTAACATAAGATGTTATTAAAAGGGGAAAATGTGAGTGGGAGAGGCGTATATGAGAAACCACCATCTTTTTGATGTAAGATTTAGGTAAGCTAATGCTTACATAAATAAATAAAAAAGATTAAATTTTAAAAAATAGAGGTACAGCATATAAATATTCCTTCATATGAAAATGGCAGAAAGGGGAGAGTACAAGTGGAAAGAAAGAATAGAAGGGTGCTAATAGTACACATGCAAATAATTTTAATTCTATATATGTGTTTCTACAATGATAAAACCAAAAACAACAATGATAATATTCATATTAATAATAGCAAACATGAAAATATCACTTGGGTTCTATTCAATGCACATTACAAATCATTATCCCCATTTTACAGCTGAGAAAACTAAAGCAGGAAGATCAGCTGTTTAACATCCCCTCAGCTAATGTTTTTATCCTAACCTTTCTTCCTCTTTATCTCCCAAAAAAATGCAAATATGATAAAATTTGTGATGATAGTTTTGTTGCAAGGACTTTGTACATAAGTATGTAAGTATATAAGTATACACATATATACATACACATTATTCAGAAATTCAAAAAGGCTGTAATGAAAAGGAATGAATAATATTAAAAGATGAATTGAGGCCCTGAAGGAAATAGGAAGGAGAGATGAAGAACAGCCTTTAAGGACATTCGGGACTCATCTTCCTACAAGCCTGGTAGATAATAAGCATGGGCTAAAATGAAAGTGTTTTATCAGGAACTCTGGGGGATTTCATGCCCGAAAGTAGTTCTTGGAGAGGTATGACACAGAACATTCTGGAAAAAAACATTTGTTTTATCTGTTTATTGAGTCTTTTGGTCAGGATTAGCTTCCCCTTTTCTAAAAATCTATACTTTATCCATGGAAGATATGGATATTTGCCTACGATGGAAGTTAAATGAACCTTTATGGAGCAACTTAGTTACATGTGGTTGCACTTTGTTTACACAAATTCTAACTAATAGCTCTTTTCAGCTCTCACAGAAATACTTTGGCCAATTTTACAATTTTATTACAAACTTCCAATTTGTTCAAGGTTGTGTCAAGAGCACCAATGTCTTTGTTTAATTTTTATGCTGGGCTCATGAAGAGTGTTTCAAAAATGGAAGTCACCTGGCCCCAAACTCAGATGACCACTGAAGCTAGGCAAGTACCATAAGTAAAT
This sequence comes from Dasypus novemcinctus, assembly GCF_030445035.2. Classification (NCBI taxonomy): domain Eukaryota; kingdom Metazoa; phylum Chordata; class Mammalia; order Cingulata; family Dasypodidae; genus Dasypus; species Dasypus novemcinctus. The sequence continues at coordinate 196,716,433 of NC_080674.1, read as the reverse complement.
GAATCAATTTTGGAATGGGAAACATTGTACGGCTCTTTCAGTCTGCCTCTCATTTTCCCAGTGTTCATAATGGCATGAATGCAGAAAATAATCTCTCTACTTTGAGAAAAGTTACAGCAAAAGTGCTATGATAATGGTAAATCAATATGGGGCTTAGTCTCACAAAGATAACAAGAGTGAGTAGGCTCTGTCAGCAAACTAGCAAAAGCATGATCATCTAAAGCTGTCAGCTGCTACTCAGCCTTATCTATTCGTGCCATGCCTACAATATGGTTCCCGGTGTCAGAAGTTCTTAATTTTGTCAGAAGTTGTCAGATGTTCTTAATTTTTAAGCAAAGTGTGATAGATAAGAAAAATGACCAATTCTCCCCCACCCCTTCCTGTATCCATGCTGTTTACCAAGTAACTATATGGTGCCTTCCAACTCTGACTATAAGTTTGCCCATGTCATTTTTGCAAACAGAATGAAGCACAAATGACATACATCTGTTCTAAGCCTAGAGCTCAAGAGGTCTTCCATGTTTCTGTTTGTTCTCTTTTACTTCTGCCATCAACACAAGAATGCCTGGTTGAGGATGTGGATCAATTGTGATAGCCTGATGAGTAGAAGGGACCAGATATGGAGAAAAGACCATCACCCCTGGGGATGACCAGCCAAGATCAGTGAAGCCAGGTGGCTAACCACTAAATGATCCCAAATGTGAGAGCAATAAACTTTCTGCTGTATGCCCCTGAGGTTTTGTGGTTGTTTGCTATGCAGTACTATCATGGTAATGGTTCGCTGATACATAAACCAGAAAACCAGATTCTTAGTGAAATATTATGATATTATAAAGTTAGCTATTATTCAAGTTTTTAAAATAACATCACAGTTTAAGCACAAACTTTCTATGAGTCAGTTCTAGACCACAGAGCACTATTTCATGTTCTCTTTTCTATCTGAGCCCTTTATTTTAAAATTAGGAAATGACTGAGAGATAAAATCTCTTTCCCAGAGCCAAATAACTGGACCTCAGAAGCAGGAATTCACCTACTTGGGTCACTTGTTGTAAAGCATCATACTGCCCTCATTTGAATGCACATATATTTTCAGATTCTCCATCATTCCTGCCACTTTATTTTTGTCCAAATGCTACACCCACATGAAGAAATCCCTTCATTCATCTCCACCAGTCTCAACCGAGCCCTGTTAGCTACCATCTTTTGAGAAGGGATGTAAACTTTACATTTCCCAGAAAAGGAAGTACTTCTAGAAATGTGCTTGTGGGCACAAACTTAGCATATTATTTCAGCATTAAACTCACACCACTGGCCTCCACAAAACAAGTGAATGAATTCTACTTCTACTTTAAAAGGAAATAATTAATATACGATGCTAAGGCAAAACTCCCATGAAACCTAAATGACGTTGAACTTGGCCAAGCGAAATCAATATATGAGACGAGTTGAAAGGCAAATTCTAATAGGGCATTTGTCCTTTCATTTAGAAAAGCAGAGTTTCTCTCTTATGGAGTTACTAAAGGAGAACCCATATTGAAAGTTGTCATTATTGTTTTAGCTGGGATTCATAAAGTGACTGAACAGCTGTGCAGTTTATTAGATCTAATCTAAATACCTGCTACTTGTATTTTTGAGTTAGGAGATATTTATGTTATCAATTCAACTTTATACAAACCATCGGGAAGAATATTCCCTGTAGCTCTGTTGACTCAAAATAATGACTTGTAAGGAAGCTCTAATGACAGAACAAGGGGCAATTATAGACACAGCGTGAGGCTTGGAATAACTGTGTGATGTATTTGTGCAGTTGATTGACCTCATTTACAAGGTCATTTGTGCCACACTATTGTAGCTGTGGCCTATGCCTCAGGGTACATGTTTTGTTAATTTCAATATAAACAGAATGGATTAGATCAGATTGCTCAAACAAAACACAAAGCTGCACCAGGGCTTGATGGATAAGTGATGGTTCAATGGAGTCCATGAGAAGGAACCATCAAAAATCTTTAGAGGATGAATAAGAAGTTAGAGTAATCAATGTGCAGTGTTAGTGCATTTCTATTCCTGGCATAGCTAACACAACGTACATCCTCTTGCATTTTTACATAATTGTAATGGCTGTTGGGAAGACTTAGCATTCATTGTAAAAGGAGAAAGGGATAGGAAAAGAAAGACAGAACAAGAATTCAATATAGAGGAAGGTTGCTCTGAGATGTCCATAGATTGTATTATTTTAAAGCAAAACCATTTGGCAATCTCTCTTCTGTACATGTCACTTTGAAAAACACTCCTGTTGGGAAAGGGGGAAAAAAGTCCTTTCTGATGAGTTGTCTATAATTCCAATTCCAAAAATCCTTACATAAATTGTGAGAGAGGGATAAAAGATGTGGAATATAGGAAAAAAATTGTTACCTATGTTAATGTCTATCAAAAAAGGAACAAATTCTCTTGTTTTTGTTGTGTACAAAACTATAAAAAGAGTTCAAGTACATAACAAAATTGCAGACTGACTTAAGAAACAACATGTTGGAATAGCAACAATCCTCCAAGTACAATGACTAAGACCAATAAGGAAGGATGGTCCAACAATGAGCCCTTGATGCTAATGACTATGCTTGTGGGCCTGTGGGCCTGAAATAAGAACTAGGCCTAGAGCTGCAGGGTGCCTAAGAGTTACATCCTAAGAACCTCCATGTTGCTCAAATGTAGCCACTCTGGAAGCCAAACTCAGCATGTAAATGCATTGCCTTCCCCCCAGTGTGGGACATGACTCCCGGGGATGAGCCTCCCTGGCACCGAGGGAATACTACCAAGTATCACCTGATGATGTGGCTGGAGAACAACCTTGAATAAAAGGGTCAACTCAGACCAGGAGAATATCTCAGCCTACATGTAATATCAGGAGTTAAAAATGATTTTTGACCCTTAATAAAAGGGGAAAATGGAAAGGACAAATGAGTTTATATGGCTGAGTCTCCAAAAAAGAGCCAGGAGATCATCAGAGGGGTCACCCTTATGCACACCTCAGCAGATTCCCAGAGACAGATAAAGTAGATCAACCCCAGGTACTGGTTCTTGTGAGGGCTACGGAGACCCACAGTTTCTATGGTCATGGAAGATGGACTTCAGGGCCATGTCAGCTGGCCTTACTTTGGAGTTTGTGGTCCTGAGTGTGATGGAGTTGGACTGAGGTGTGATCTTTGTTCACAAACCTTCCTGTCACTTTTACCAGACCTGATGTTGGTGCTGGGGTTTAGTGTATACTCAGGGGACCTGAATCTCTGGACTCTCCATGTGACAGCCAGGCCCTGAACCCAACAGACTTGCAACTCCTACCCTCTGGTTTATTTGACTTACCCCAGGCAGCTAACAGGGAGGTGAAGAAGGTCAACCACCACACCAGGGAGCCAAGAGTGCCTACAACTGCAAACAGGAGAATTGCATCCATCATCCAAGTGGAATTGAAGCACCCTCTCAATACAGAGGTGGAGTGGATATAAACATCCCAGGGTCCACAGAATAGAGGAATAGAATGTAGATTAGAGTGGACTTACTGATACTCTATTCTGGAACTAATGTGATTAGTAATGGAAGTAAATGAAGCACTGAGATGGAGAAAGTGGCCATGGTAGCTGCTGAGGGTGGGAATGGGAAGAAGAGATGTGATGTGTGGGCATTTTCAGGACTTGGAGGTGTCCTGGGTGGTACCACAGGGATAGTTACTGGACATTGTATTTCCTCCCATGACCCACTGGGTGGACTGGGGGAGAGCGTAAACTGTAATGTGGACCATTGACCATGTGGTGCAGCAGTGCTCAGAGATGTATTCACCAAGTGCAATGAATGTCCCATGATGATGGAGGAGGTTGTGGTTATGGGAGGAATGGGGTGAGGGGGGTAGGGGGTATATGGGGACCTCATATTTTTTAACATAACATGAAAAATAAATTAATTAATTTAAAAAAAGAAACAAAATGGAATAACTAGCACTTATGCAATTTCTCAGATTACAATTTCTCAGATACAGCTTTGATTCTAAACTGCTGAAAAGAGGCATTCTAAAGTAGTAATTTCATCAGCCTTGGTTGTTTGCTAATAGTACCATCTAGTCAACTTTCCTCACATTTCCAAAATGGTTATTAAGACCTATGGAAGCCTTGATAAAAAACTTGAAATCAGTGCTCTCTAAATGATATTAGGAACCACATATCTCTGGTCTTCTATTATTGCATCATATAATGTTTGAGAAAGTACAACTAGTATCTAACATCAAATGAGGAAGCTTCTTCCTCAGGGTACTCAAATAAAGTGTCTCCCTAATATCATATATGCAAACACTGTCAAGTGATTAAAAATAGGAATAGGGGAATCTTCCAAATTTCATCTGGTTTGAAAATTTTTGACTGAAAATAGTTCATAAGTGAAACTACAGTTAATATAAAAGTTCTTATAGGCAGGGACAAGCTGCTGATGGTTTCCACACCTATTTTGTTCCAGATATTAGAGACAGAGTAGGAAATGTATGATCAAACATACAGCACTTTTTAAAAATTGATTTTCAATAGGCCATGTTTTAAAAAACAAATAATAATTTCTCTTTAAGACAACAGTCAAATAATATATACTGGTTTTAAACAGTATGTAGAAGAATAATCAAACATGGATTTTCAGAGAGAAAACTGATTTCTGACTGAAAGCTCTTGCTTGAGGTATGATGATTCCTCTCCACTGAAACAATATATTTTACTAACTTAGGAGTAATAAATAAGATGCAGGCAATCCCAATAAGACAAGGATAGCACATCTGATTATCAATCCTAAATCACTTCTATTCAATTTAATATTTTAACAGCACTACTACCTCTTTTTCCTCAAATTAAGCCAAAGAGAGAACTTTCAAGAATAAAATAGATAATGGTATTATTTTATTAATATATGTTTTAAAGAAGTATAAATTCACTTATTTTAATGCCCATAAGTTAGAAAAATAAAGTCATCTTCATGATATCAAGCATTAGAAGTTGGATGATGCAGATACAAGTTTTGTCTTATAACATTTTAAGAATCAATCTGTTTCAGCTTTATGTTTGTTTTAGTTCAAAAATATTAGGTAAAAAGCCTGAAATTTGGACATTTTTTTTTTCCTGGGAAGTATCTAGTCATCCTTCATCCAGTAACTGTATGATGTGCCTCCTCTGGCCACTACTTACCGAATTTTCAGTTCATGCATTTGGGGATGTTAGTGACTCCACCTCTGACATGTTATTCAGATTTGGACAATCACAGCTCCTTACTTTTCCTGGCTATAGTAATCCTTTCAAAACAGAGTATCTGACTCAGTTAAGATCCTTTAGAGTCAAACCCTGCACATTTTCTGCTCTAGAGGGTAACCAATCATGGGAGGAGATAAATCAAGTGGAGAAGAATTGAGGTACCCCATCTGAGAGCCAGCACCAAGACCCTAGACATGTAACTGAAGCTCTATTGGTCCTCCAAGCCTAGCCCATTCACCTAGCCAAGCTCACATAGAGCAGAGCCAAACTACCTGAATTTCTGACAAACAGAATCAAGAGTAATAAAATGGTTGTCAGATGCCACCAACCTTTTAGGTGGTTTGTTATCCAGCAACAGATAAAAGATACATTGTCTATTTGATAGAGAAGCCAAAGTAGTCTCACTGATGAAGTGACATCTGAGCAGAAACCTCAATAATATGGAGAAGCAAACCATGCTAAGACTAAGCATTCCAGGCAGACAGCTATAAAGCTTAAATGACAATGTATTCCAGAAACATCCAAAAATTTACTAAAGCTGGAGGGATATAGATAATAGGAGGACTAGGAGTCAAAGTCAGTGAATAAGAACCAGAATTTAGTCCAGAGAAAGGAACTTGGATTTTGTTTTAAGTATGAGTCTGGATAAAGCACACTACTCCATAACTTTCATGTTTCATGAACCTGTACATTCTTTTTCACTCTCTCTAGGTTTGTTGAATTTAGAGCTGAAAGAGTCCTAATTAATACCATCAATTTACCCTGATGATGAGTTGCTGTGTTTTCATTTGCCAAAAGGCTCCAACACAAAGTACCAGAAACGTGTTGGCTTTTATAAAGGGTATATATATATATATTTTTTTTGGTAAAATCATACAGTTTCAAGGCTGTGAAAAATCCATCTCAGGGCACCATATGAGGTGTTTTCTCGCTCACGTCAGCTGCTGTGTGTTGAAGCAAGATGGCAGGTGATCTCTGCCTGATCTCTGCCTACCCCTCTAGACTTCAAGAGCTTAGCTAAGGGCAACCAGGCATAGGGCTTATCTCTTACTGGGACTCCCTCTCAGGCTTGGCTCCCCAGCTTTCTTCCCAATTTGAGGTGAAAGTTATCAGCAAATGACTTATCTTCTGGGGTCCTCAGATGCTTGAGCCTCCACTTTGTCACATGGCAGGATCAAAAATGGCAGCTCTCTCTTTTCCTGACTGTCTCCATTTTCCAACAGACCCAGTAAGAGGGTGGAGACTCAACAAGAGTCTCACCTCACTGAGATAGTCCAATTTTTAAAAAGTCTCACACCTTTTTACAGCTCTGGACTGGCCCACAAACATAATCTTTTCTCTTTTGTGGATTCATAAATTAATTTCAAACTGCAACAAAAAACAAAAAGTCTCTTTTGGGGATTCATAAATTAATTTCAAACTGCAACAAAAAATGAAGGTGTTTTTATACCTTCCCTTGAATTCTTAGGATAGTATTCCATTAAATATAAAAGACCAGACAAATTTTATCCTAATATATAAGTTCTGCACAAAAATGGGTTCCCCCACCAGGAATAGCATACTGAAGGGTCTCTAGCATGTTCAAATTTGGTTGATTAACATATATAGGTATTTTAGAACTTATTTAAATTACAGTTCTAAAACATATTTTTAAAACATTTATTCAAGGAAAAAAGTAAAATATGATGGACTGCCTGAAGCACCATTTCATGAAACCACGTTTGAAAATCACGATTTTAATTTCAAAGGCAGATGTTACTCCATTTTGTTTTTAATGTTTCAATTTCACAGAATGATGAAAAACTGAGTTGAAAAGAGACCAACAGATGGAAGAAATCAACTTATATTTTATATATTGCATACCCACAGCACCAGTCTACTTAAAACATTTGAAACTATTGGAAAAATCATTTTGAGAGTTCCAAATACTTCAGATGCCAACCTCCATCTCCACACATACGAAATTCTTATTTTCATCTTGCTTTCACTGGAGCCAGCCTAATTCCATTTTCAATGTGAATTGCAATTTAAATTGCTGCCCTATATGCCTGAAGGTGACTTAGAAGGGAATAAAAGAGGGAATAATTGTGATATCGATAAGCTTGGTAACACCTGTCAAACAAAAAGAAAATCCTATAAATGTGATTGACTCCTTTTTGTGATACATCCAGTTGAAAAGCTGAATCAAAAATAATTGTGCTGGGAAACGGACTTTGGCCCAGTGGTTAGGGCATCTGTCTACTACATGGGAGGTCCACGGTTCAAACCCCGGACCTCCTTGACCCGTGTGGAGCTGGCCCATGCGCAGTGCTGATGCATGCAAGGAGTGCCGCGCCACGCAGGGGTGTCCCCCGCGTAGGGGAGCCCCACGCACAAGGAGTGCACCCTGTAAGGAGAGCCGCCCAGCGCGAAAGAAAAAGTGCAGCCTGCTGAGGAATGGGGCGGTGCACACTTCCCGTGCCGCTGACGACAACAGAAGCGGACAAAAGAAACAAGATGCAGCAAATAGACACAGAAAACAGACAACCGGGGGAGGGGAATTAAATAAATAAAAAATCTTAAAAAATAAATAAATAAATAATTGTGCTGACACAGAGATTTATCATAACACTGAAAAGCACTGTGATATGATTTTGTCTATTTAAAATTATACGTAATTGCAATTTCCATCTCTGACTACAAATGCAAATAATAGGTCTATATTCTTGATATATGGAATGTTTACTCATTATTTACTTTTGTACATTTCTAATTCTCATATGTCTAAGAATTTTGTGTTGGTAAGAATGCTTTCGGTTTCAAGTAATAAGAAAAGCAAATCAAATTGGATTTAGCAAAATAAAAAAAATACTTATTAAATTATTTAACTAAAGATTCTAAGATTTCATTCATGAATGGAGCTGGGTCCTTAAATGTGTCTCTCTCCATCTCAGATCTATTTTCCTATGCACTGGCTTCATTCTTAAAAAGATTCTCTTCATGAGGTATCCCTTCCAGTTCATGGGTTATATTCTTTCCAGTTTGAATCCAGTAACAAAGTAAATGTCTTTCTAACCCTCCAGCAAAATTCCTAGGATTACTTTGGATGGGTCCTGTGCCTGATCCTTAAGTAATCACTGCAACTAGGAGGATACAATGCACTAATTTGTCAGGTCTAATACACTACTGAGCCCTTTAGCCTTGAGTAAACTCAACTCCTGCAATGGTGGAAATTTAGCTTATTTGTTTTATATTCATTATAGACAATATTCTCACTTATGTCTTTGCATTATTTACTGATTAGTTTAATAGAATAAATTCTGGAATTGCTATGTCAAAGTTTATACATATTTTAAAGCTTTTAAAAAATGTACAAAATTGCCTTCCAGAAAAGTGGTACTAATTCATACTTCAATGAGTAGTGAATGAATTTTCCTTGACATATTCTCATCAGATCTAGCTATTATTATCTTATTTTGCTGATCTTTGCCATTTTGAAAAACAAACTATTTCATGTTTATATATCCTTGATTACCAATGAAGCTAAACATAATTTTATGTTCCTTCACCATTTGCATCTGGTTTCTTAACTACTTATTTTTATATTTCCCATTATATACTGGATTATTGGTTATTTTTATAACTTATTTATAAGAACCCAATATATGTATTCACTCAATTGTTTAAAATATATAATTGAGCTTTATGATAGGAATAATGGCATAGGAATTCAGAATCCAAAAGCTAACAAGCACATGACAATCTCTAGTCTAATATATATTTTTGCAACAATATAAATATTTTGAAATTTTCATCCCAAAGCAAGTTGAAAGAATTGTATAACACCACCAATATAATGTTCACCTAGTTTCATAAATTGTTATATTTTGCCTTTCTCTCTCTTTACATACACACGCACACACACATGGAGGCATATAAGAATGCACAGACATTTTTGTTGAACCATTTAAAAGTAAATTGCAGATATTGATATTTTCCCCCTAAATACTTCAACAAATATCACTAACAAAACTGCAGCACAATAGTCATATCAAGAAATTTAACTTGGATGATATTGTCTATAAAGAGTCTATATTCAAACTTTTCCAGTTGTCCTCAAATTATTCTTTATCATTTTTTAAAAAATCAAAGATCCAATTAGAGTCATGAATTACATTTAGTTGTCCAAATGTAATTAAATTGTCATGACTCTTTATTCTCCTTTAGATTAGAATTTTTCTTTTTCTTTCATGAAATAGATATATTTGTAGCAGTGGGGCCAATTTTCTTGTAGAATGTTTCACAATAGGGGCTGGTGTGATTCCAGATTAATGTGTTCTTCATGCATAGATTAAGATTAAACATTTTAGGTAAAAATACCATATGGGTGATGTTGTGTAGTTGCCATTATATCATTTCATATTATATCATCATATCATTATGATGTTCATTTGTTCCATTATTGGTGATGCCCAGTTTGATCTTTTAGTTAAGGTGGTGCACAACAGATCTCTCTTTGATGAAAGTGCCTTTTTAAGATTAAAAGTCTTTGAAACTAATCTGGGAGAATTCAACCAATACTGGTTGAATATTTTGTTTCCCAGCAACTTGGTACTCTATGGTTTGAGAATATCTATCTATACTACTTACCTACTATCAGTTATTATATGGACAGTTTAAAAAGGTTGATTTTCTAATTTTATCATTACTTTTACACTTAGTAGCTAGAATTCTTCTATAAAGAAATATTTCCCATCCCTCTCATTTGAGTATTAGTATGCTTCCTTAGATTCATTTTCATCCATTGTATTATAATCCATATTAATTATTATTATGGTGATGCTCAATGCCAATGGTAGTACCAGAAAAGTCAGCTACTATGTAGCTGCAAAATGTCCTGTTTGCCTTTGAAAACTTTCTTGATTTCTTCAAGATGTTCCAGATTCAACTTGCACTTTCCATATCCTTGTCCTAGAACCATCAATTTCTCCAAGAAGCCTTGGTTACTTTTAGTGAAGAATAATGTTCAGAAACCAAGATCTTGGTGCTTAGTAATGTCATTTATTCTACTTCCTTTTAGCAGCCAGAGAAGAAAATATATTTCAATAATCAATTTATCCCACAAAAAACCCTAATACCACAGGCTTCAAGATTATACCCAATTCCATATTTTCCTCATTTCTCCCCCACTGAGAACTATAGTTCCTAACATAAATGTATATACTTAAATGTTCTATAACGTTCCAAAAAATCAGACTTAATGTACAAATATTACACCACACACAAAAAAAGTACTCTGTAAATTTTTTAAGTTTTTCAATTCTTATTACTCTTACAATATATTCACTGTGGGTGAAGAGTCTGAAAGCTGCTTAACTAAATTACTTTTTTTTCTGGGTAGTTATTTTAAATGCATTTAGGTTCATTTATCTATTTGTATTCAATTGAGTGACTTTTCACCCTTTCTGATTCACTCATATTTTGAATATTAAAACATTGACACAGTACAAAATCAAAGCTTTGGAAGAAGTATTTTCAGAGAAGTCTTACCTATATCCATATCCTTTCCACTTATTCCTATATACCTCCTATAAATAACAGGAGTATTCTCCCAATTCCTCCCTTCCATCCTTTGGGCTATTGTTGTCATATATTTTACTTTTACATATGCTATAGATACAAAATACTAGTTTGTTTTTGCTACTGTTACTATCTGTTTTTGCTATAGGGAGTTTATTATCTTTCAGAGCAATTAAAAATAGGAAAAATAAATTTTATATTTATCATTTTTTATTCTTTTATATTGATAATTTTTTTACAATAGCTTCTAGCATCTAAAGAGGTCTCTATACATACATCACCAAGACAACAGATTAAATAATAGAAAATCTAGATAGACAATTGGATTATGTAATATACATATACTCAAGTGAATAATACTTGTAACTGGGATTGTGCAATATTATTATGTTGAAGGCAGTCCTTGGCTTGCTACCTCCTGCAGAGCAGATGTGCCTTTGCACATGGCAAAACTTTCTTTTCCCTTCAATAATGTCTGCATTGTTCAGGATCAGGATTGACTGGTATACTGAAAGTTATTTGCCCTTCTGTGATGAGAATCCAGTCTCTTACCCATAGTGAAACTAAGAATTTCCATCCCCTTATTTGCCCTCTTCATATTGGTGAATCATATTGGATCTCAGCTTTTTCTTGACAGAAAGTTCAATTCACATGACTTTATGCCAAGAGGGAATTTATGGGCTTTTGTTAATGGGAAGATCAGAATGGTAGAACTCACTTGGTATAGCTTAATGTTATAAAGAATTATCTCCACCTAGTTATTCTCTTTTCTGCTTGCTAGCTTTGTTCTTACACAGCTCTTCTCTTGTGTTTCTTTGATGACTGCATTAAATCCAGATTTTATCTTGCCTCAACTAGAAGTTCAGTGGGAATGAATGAGTGCTCCTTTCCTGGACTTTCCAATGGGGTCTTGTTGCATCAGTGATCCTGAATAAGTCATGGGCCCACCTCTGATCCAATCACTGTTGCCTGCACTATGCAAGATGATGGTTGGCCCCTCTTGAGGAAGGAATGGAGTCAACTCCACTGGAAACACTTTGAACTAGGTTGTATTGGGTAGCTAAGAGGAGAATTGGGATACAATTAATAGAAGATAGAAGAATGGATACCAGGCAGCCAAATCAATGTACATCATCTACCCTGGAAAACTAGAACAAATTGTGGCCATTTGCCTCAGGAGATTTTGGATGAGCAACTTAAAAATAAATTTTAATAGTTTGTAATAATTTAATTCTTTTCTTTTTTTTTCTCCAGATCATATTAAAGGATTATTTTGTCAGAATTTTGGTATTTATTCAGTACTTAATTTAGTTTGGATTTATATTTACCACCTTTAGTCATGATTTCTACTCATGATATCACAATTAATTAAGCTACCAAAGAGATTTTCATACTACATACAAACTGAAGAGTATAACTACAGGTGAAATGTGAACAATAGGAACCAAGGGGGAGGGAGGAGAATTCTGATCTCATATAAATGATCCCTGTATATGACTGAAATTAAAAAATAAATTTTAAAAGTGATTTGTGATTTATTGTTCCCATTGTTCTTAATTGTATATGCATATACATGTACACACAAATACATATACATTCATGCATTTTACCCTTTAAGTATGCACTTGACCATTATGTAAAGATAATTTATAAATATTGAATTGCTACAACCTTCATTTATACTCTTAGTATATTGAATCCAAAGTAATAACTAAATATGTATCACTCTACATTTATGTAATTGTATTAGAAAAATTATAGGATTGGTAAAATTAAAAATACATTTGACAGGCCATGAAATCCATAAGAAATAAATACGATATAAATGCTGTATGTGCAGCCAAAGATTAAGGATATAATACAAACATCAATTAGAATTCTGCTGGAAGTCATGAGGAAAAATAAACTAAATAAAAAGCCTTCTTATATTCAACATCACTGGCCTGGTTGTAAGTTACAGAAATGATAGAGCACAATAGAATGAAGCTGAAGAAATCACATCTGACAAAGGAAGTCCTTAGTAGGGATCATTAATGTTAAATAAATATTCAACATTCACTTTCCACTTATATTGAAATGCTGACAGGCTGAATTCCAAAGGCCCAGAGACCAAACTCACAGAAGTGTGATATTGAATTAACAAAATATGTAGAGCTCAGTAAAGAGCTTCAGTTCTCAGATCCTGGGGTCTGATGAAAAGAGAGAAATATGCTGAAAGGTCTTTAAGTATTGTTTCTTTTCCTACCCCATCTCAAAGAGAATAAAGTGAAAATCACATTGCATCCTCAGTAAGCCCATGGGGTACTGAACTTGTTGAGCTCCTTACAGAAATGCACTGCCAGTTCCAAAAGTGTTTTAATGTTAGAGGTCACACAGTATACTCTTATCTCCACCAAGATTTCAGGATCTCCCCAGTTCTCTGGATAATTCTCATTAAGGAGACATCTAGTTGACCAAAAGGAGAGAAAAGGAAACGATAGGGTTAACTCTGGCGGGAAGTCTCCTCTAAATAACAAGAACTCCACCCCAGTACGGAAAGATCAAGTGGTAAGAGGGTGAAATTTGGAGTCAGAACCTTTACACCCACCAATTGCTGACTGTTGAATTTGTCATCTTGCTGAACTTCTCTGAGCTTGAGTGTGATCATCCATAAATGGGGTAATTATTACAACTTCACAGGTTTGCTTGGAGCAAACAATCTAAACTTTGGAGAGAATTCTTGTTTGACGTGAACCTGTGTGGACAAAAAATCTACACTTGTATTCTTTTGGGTGGGTAGAAATACCATTCACTATTCTTTTAGTGATGTGGGCTATGGGTGGAGGGCTCTTTGTCTCTTCAGAGATAACTAAGTTGTTTGACTTGTGGGTGTGGAACGGTGGGGGGCTGCAGTCCTGCCCTTGAGGACTGGCAGCGGCTCCAGTCCCAGGAAATGTTTAACAATGCGGGGGCTATAAACTTTAAGTATTTAGGGGAAATGCAAAAACCAAATGTGCTAAAGGCTTATCTAGAATGTCTGGAGTCCATGCTAAAAGCTTACCTAAGATGTGGAAGATATATGCTAATTGAAGCCTATTGAGAACTGAAACAAAGGGACCATTTGGCCTTTCCTCTCTGTATAAAAGACGTTTGAAAATCTTGTTCAGGGCTCGGGATTCAAACTGAAAGCAAGTCCGGCAGGCCGTCAATAAACCATTTTTCCTTCTCAAAATCATTGCTGAGTCCTGGCCTCTCTATACTCAAATAATTGAACTTCTCTTAAATTCCACAACATTAGTACACCATTGTCAAGCAGTGCAAAAAGCTAGCATGTTAAAAGTTGTTTATCTCTCATTTTGGACATTTGAAAATGCATTTTATTTATATATACAGTGATTCCCCATCCACTCCTCTATATCCAGTGCAGAAAAAGACCATCCTCTTACTTTCACTATGCTTTAAAAAAACCTTGATGTACCTTCATGTTTCTGAGTATCAGTTAAGAATTTGGAGCAGAGGACTGCCAGGAAGCAACTTATTTTACCTCAGCACCCAAGAGATTATTTTCACTATGTCAAAATTATCTTATCCAGTAAGTAGAAGAGGGAAAGAAACTTTTCCATTTAATCGCTTCTTTGATTTGTATCAGCTGCTTTGCTTTTGCCGATGCCAAGCACAGTTAGAAGAGTTGGAAGTTGAGAGATAGCGGAACATTAAGTTCTGTGTGGCTTACAGATGCAAAGCAAAGCATCTTTATTGATATTCTTTTTAAAGAGTTCGCTGAGGTGCAATTCACAGTTGTGAACAGAAAGTAGAAAGCCCTTTGAAGATGAGAGATAAAATTCAAAGTCAGTCTCCCACAAACCAGTCTTTCCTCTACTCCCACCTTTTTGGAAATAGAAAATCATTTATCTGGATTTGTTCACTGTGTGCTGATGGTATCTCACCTTATCACTGTCTAAAAGAACACTTCAAAAGCATATTTTAAAAACAGCAGTTTATCTTCTCTTGTCCTGGAAGTTAATTTGAGCCCCCAAGAGTCTATTGGAAAAAAAATGTGTAAGTTGCAATTAAAAAAAAAAAAATAAAAGCTTAACCGTTTTATAGCTGGCATTCAAAGTTGTTATAGTGGATACATTTTCTCTTAGGCTGGCCCACTCTGCCTTCTCTGATTTACAATTTTAGAAAACATTCAGAGCATTAGAACAAGAGTCTTAGCAGTCGTAAGCTATATTTCAGTCACATGTCCCATTTCCAAATGAGGCTTGCTCCTCTAAATGCTCTTCATACAATGGTTGCCCTCAAACTTATCTCTCAAAAGAATTGTTGAAGAACTACAGAAAAGTTCCCTTATCTATTGTGAAGTTTGCTTTAGGGAAATAAAGAAATGCAGATATATGCATACTTTAGGATTAGGACATTCAGCCCAGTCCTTTTAATGCCTGTCAACAAAAATGTCCCTAAAATCAAATTAAGTTCAGGCAGATTTCTCGTGATTCCTAGTCACAGCTGGGAGGCTTTAGACAGTCATTCTGACAATGAAAAAGTGTCTTTCTGTGAGGGTGATAAATGTAGGATCAAGTAATATGTTCGGACATCAAAGTATTTGGTCCATATTTTGGTAACTCCTGGAAAGAAAGCTCTTCAGAAGATTTTCAATGAAGATGTTTAGGAAGAAATTCTGAAACTTTATTTAAAGCATGTATCTCAGAAACATCAGCAACACTTAAAAATCCAGAGACCAGTAAATCCATTGTCACCACCTCATATCAACTGAAATTATGAGGACCCCCAAATACCCAGGAGTGTGTGTGTATACAATTACTTGGGCAGGCATCTGTTGGCCTGTGAAGAGAATGTAACAGGACTCTGAAGAAGACACAGGTCCCATTCCATGTATAATAAACAACAGGTGACTTGGTAACTGCCAGCTCTCACTGGTATAGCTGATTGGAAGACTCTAGATGTAAATGACTCTTCTCTCCAACTCTTAATCTTCACACTTGTACCAAACAGACAACTCCTTTACACATTTCCTTGCTCATGAATGATGATGGGAAGCCACTGGAAAGTATGCCTTAAGCCACAGCCTTTTAGCACTGGCTTCCAATATTCTGTCACTTCTGACTACCACTCATACTTTCCCTTCACCTCTGCCCAAAAATATCCAGCTGGAGGCCTTTTCTGTTCCTCTCACATACCCCTCCATCAGTTTGATGGCTTTCCTTTCAGCATCCTAACTCCTCTTGCTCTGACAAATAGACTAGTAAAAGACAGGAGCTCATGGCTTTAGGAAGTCCTTTCACTTAGGCAGCATAGAAGAGTGTAGCCCAGTCCATTTTTTCCCCAAAACATTCCCTAGGTGCTGAGAACATTTCTGTTATTTCTTCCATTTCACACCCATCTCTCATGCAAACAGCTACCTTTAACAGTATGTTCCATTCTGATGTCAACCACCAGCATGTGATAGTTAGGTCAAAGCTTATTAATAATGATTTGATCTGGATGAGGAGAAAATTGATTGGTAATAAAATTCTGGGTGATTTGCTTATTTCTAGCCTAAGGAGATAGACCCATTTATTTTATAGCATAGCAATCATTTTAAGGGTGCCTTCTACCATTAAGACCTTTTTCTTTTATTTGAGGGTTTCTTTGGTTTTGTTATTATTTTTGGTTTTGCCCTAGCACACACCAATAATGTTTGTGATTATCTTGCAGAAGACAAGCAGAACTCACCAGAATTGCTTCATGACATATTTTTAAAGTTTCCCTAGCACAATTTGTCATTTGAAACTTCTGGGCATCCCCAGGGTGAAGAGCAGTCTTGGTAAATAAAGAAAAATTACATGTACTTTGCAAAAATCATTGTAATAACACCTACTGGATATTTAGGTGTAAGGCAATATTCTTTTTTTCTTTTTTAAAGATTTATTTATTTCTTCCTGCTCCTTCCATTGTCTGCTCTCTGTATCCATTTGCTGTATGTTCTCCTGTGTCTGCTTGTATTCTCATTAGGTGGTTCTGGGAACCAATTCTGCGACCTTCCAGAGTAGGAGATAGGCAATCGTTCTCTTGCGCCACTTCAGCTCCCTGGCCTGTTGCATCTCTTATCGTCTCTCCTCTGTGTCTCTTTTTGTTGCATCATCTTGCTGTGTCAGATCTCCACAGGGGCCAGCACTCCTGCATGGGGCAGCACTCCTTGCATGGGGCAGCACTCTGCATGGGCCAGCTCACCACATGGGCTACTGATGTGGCTGAACCAAAGTCCTATTCTTAACACAATTTAATCAGACATCTCAGCTGAATCTAATACAATTGAAGGATTATCATGACCAGAGGAACAGACCAGTTTACAAACATAATCAATAACTCTTTTGGGAATTCATAAATAATATAAAACTGATAAAATATCTGTCACATTTTACTTGACTACAGACTAGCATATGAAAGTCTGTATTAATGGTTTTTACTCTCTATTTCACAAATGAATCATGCTAGAAATAAATTTTTTTTATTTTATTGAGCTATATCATTCATACATGAACACATATAAACAATAAGTATATAGTAAAGATTGTAAACTTACAAAATAAACATACATAACATCACACAGGGTCTCACACATAACCCCTCCATGAACTCTTTGCATTAGTGTGAAATATTTGTTACAAACTATGCAAGAGCATCATCAAAATGTTATTGCCAACTATAGTCCATATCTTACATTGGGTGTATTTTTCCACCAACCCATAATATTTTTTTAAAATATATTTTTGTCACAGATATTGTGAACTTGCAAAACAATGATACAGATGTGTAGATTTCCCATACAATGCCACACCCTGGTGGAATACTTGTTACAGATTATGAGATAATATTATCAGACTATTACTACCAATTATGGTTCACAGCACACATTTGGCACACTTTTTCTATACACCTCCATTATCAACACAGTACAGCTTGGCATTGATGCAAGAATATTATAGTATTGCTGTTAACCACAGTCTATAGGCACACCAACTGTAGTTTTCCCATGTTTCTCCATATTTCCATCACCTTGCAATAGTGATGTACATCTGCTCTAGTTCACAGAAGGACTCTCTTACATTTGTACCATTAACCACAATTCTCAACCACCTCTGGGTTCACTGTGTTATTCAGTCCCTAGATTATTTTTTAGCTATCTTTCTATTGACATTTACTTTCCCAGATTACCTTTTTCAGTCACAATCCCATTTATAAACTAGTTGCTACTCACTATAATGTATTACTATCAACTCTATCCATCTCCACACTTTTACAGTCAAGTTAATTAAAACTTCTACGTACATTAAGCATGCATACTTCTTTTCAACCCTTCTCTTACCTCCTTATAACCTATACTCTAGGTTTTAATTCCATATGTTTATTATTTGTATTTAGTTCATATTAATGAGACCATGCAATATTTGTACTTTTGGGTCTGGCTTACTTCATTAGTACTCATCAGGTTTATAGTTTACATTATGGTTTACACTTTTCACTGTACAGTTTTATACATTATATATATTATGTATTATACATTATAATATCACTGTACATACAGGACAACCAATCTTATAGTGACAAAATGTAAAATGGCCTGCATCTGCCATTGCAGTTTTTTTGCAGAACAATTCCAATACCCTAAAAATGTCCTATGTTCCATTTAGTTTTAAATAACATTGGGATTTTCAAAGTGGGATGCTATCCCCTTTGGGAATCAACTCTTGTGGACAAGTGAATCTAATGCTCAGATCACCAAGGATATAACATTCAAACTTTGACTTTTCCACTGTCTGTTGCTTTTTAAGTAAACTTTATTTCAAATTCAAAAAAATAAAATAACAGACAAAAGGTAGCGTCAACAGTTATGCAAGCATTACTCCAAAAAATTTTGCCCAGGTACTTTTTTTTTTTAGGAGACACCAGGGAACGAACCTGGGACCTGGTATATGGGAAGCAGGCACCCAACCATTTAAGCTCCATCCACTCCCCATGTCCAGGCACTTTTATCTCATCTAATCCTAAAAACAAATTCAATTATTTCTCCAGTGTTCAGGAAGATACACAGATGAGCACAGGTTGGTTAAATGACATGAACAAGGTTTTGTTAATGAAGAACATGAGGAAGAAAACAAATTCTTATTCATATTCATATCTCATAAAACTGAGCCTTACATATTGTTTTACCTTTAGCATTGATAGAGCACTTTCTATGCTTTTGCTTAAAAAATGTACCATATTATTAACTACAGTCTAGAAGTTACATTAGTTACATTTCCCTCATATATCACCATATTCTTAACTCCACGTAGTCAAAGAACATTCCTGTATTTATATTATAATCACAATCCTCACCTACCACCAGAATCACTGTTATAAATTCCCTAGATTACCCAACTAACATTAATCTCCCTAGACTACCTTTCCAGGCACAATCACATCCACAAATCAGCAGTGTTTGTTATACTCATTATAATGTCACTGTACATACAGGACAAAAGATCTTATAGTGATGAAAGGCAAAATGTCAAAAATAATTTTATTATTTTTTTTATTATCCCAAAAGTATTTATTTTTAATTTTTTTAATTTTTTTTCTATTTTATGTCTTATTTTTAAAACTATCATTATTTCATTTTCTTATTAATTGTATTTGGTTATTGTATTGGCTTCATTTTTTAAGAGGTTTTGGATCACAAAAGGGTTACAACTGTGGCAGGGGAGGATCATTTGTGTGGGGTGTCAGTGATGGGGGATACAAGGGAAGAGGTTCACCTGGACATATATATAAGGCATATAAATGTGTTCAAATGTTCATGGGGTATTGTCATGGTGCATAGAGATTCATACAATAACCAAAAGAATATTGAATTCCCATCCTGGGGAGTTCTGCCACATTCTCCAATGGAAAAGCAAGAATCCCCCAAGTACTAGGCAATGGCTAGTGAAGGAGGATGGTCCATTGACAGGCACTCGATACTGATGACTGTGCATATGAACCTTTACTTGTGAAATTGAAACTGAGTCTCGTATTATAAGGTGCCTAAGGATTACCTCCTGGGAGCCTCCTTGGTGCTCAAATGTGGCTTCTCTCTAAGCCAAACACAGCATATAAATGGAATAACTTCCCCTCATCATGGGACATGACTCCCAGTTATTTTTATTTTTATTTTTAATTTTTTAAATTTTATTCATTTTGTAAAAATATTACATTAAAAAAATATGAGGTCCCATTCAACCCCACCACCCCCACCCCACCACTCCCCCCCCAGCAATGCTCACTCCCATCATCATGACACATCCATTGAATTTGGTAAGTACATCTCTGGGCATCTCTGCACCTCATGGTCAATGGTCCACATCATAGCCCATACTCTCCCACGTTCCATCCAGTGGGCCCTGGGAGGATTTACAATGTCTGGTGATTGCCCCTGAAGCACCATCCAGGGCAGGTCCAAGTCCCAAAAACGCCTCCACATCTCATCTCTTCCTGCCATTCCCCATACCCATTAGCCACCATGGCCACTTTTCCCACTCAATGCCACCTTTTCTCTGTGGACCTTGGATTGGTTGTGTCCATTGTACCTCTGTGTCAAGAGGAGGCTCAGATTCCACATGGAAACTGGATGCAATCCTCCTGCTTTCAGTTGTAGGCACTCTAGGCTCCATGGTGTGGTGGTTGTCCTCCTTCAACTCCATCTTAGCTGAGTGGGGTAAGTCCAATAAATCAGAGTGTAGGAGCTGATGTCTGTTGAGGCTCAGGGCCTAGCTATCATATTGTCAGTCCAGAGATTCAAATCCCCTAAATATATATTTAAACCCCAACACCAAATACAATTCCAATAAAGTAGCATGAAAGTCTTGTAAAAAGAGATCCCATCTGAGTCCAGTTTCATCATGCAGAAACACCAGCTCCAAAGAAGGGCCATTTGACATGGCAGTGAACCCCATCTGCCATGACCATAGAACCCATGGGTCTCTTTAGCCCTCAAAGGAACCAATACCTGCGGTTGTATCTGCTTTATCTGTCTCTTAGACTCTGCTCAGTTGTGCATAAGGGCAATCCTTCTGACAGCCTCCAGACTCTTTTTTAGAGACTCATAGCCATATAAACTCATTTGTCCTTTCCATTTCCCCCTTACATTAGGTCAAACAGCATTTTAAAGTCATGTTATTATATGTAGACAGGGATATTCTGCTGATCCGCATTGAACCTTTAATTTAAGGTCATTTTCTAGTTGCATCATCAGTTGGTACTTGGTAGTGATCCCTCGGTGCCAGGGAGGCTCATCCCCAGGGGTCATGTCCCACGTTGGGGGGAAGGCATTGCATTTACATGCCGAGTTTGGCTTCAAGACTGGCCACATTTGAGTAACATGAAGGCTATCAGGAGGAAACTCCTAGGCACAGTGCTGCTCTAGGCCTTGTTCTTATTTCAGGCGTATAGGCT
Source organism: Dasypus novemcinctus (assembly GCF_030445035.2). NCBI lineage: Eukaryota > Metazoa > Chordata > Mammalia > Cingulata > Dasypodidae > Dasypus > Dasypus novemcinctus. The sequence continues at coordinate 196,695,146 of NC_080674.1, read as the reverse complement.
CACAAGCATAATCATTAGTATCATGGGCTCACTGTTGGACCCTCATTCCTTCCTGGTCCTTACCGTTGTACCTGGGGGACTGCTGCTGCTCCTCTAGGGACCACGACAGAGCACCCCCAGCCCAGAACCCAGTACTCCCCCAGCTGTAGTTTTTAATTGTTGCCATTATGAGTATATCCAAACATTACCATGCACCCTGGGCATATGCACTGTATAGCTCCCTGTCAGCCATATATCACCTGTCCATAGTACCCTATACCAGTATTCCTCCGCTGCCCTTGTTGAACCACTCTGTGATCCAAAACTTCCTGAAAAGAGAAGCCCAATATAATGTCAGGATCCCTTACTAGTAAAATGGAATATAGCAATGGGTTTAAAGGTTAGATATAGAATACATGTTGATTTGGAAAAATTCTACATTCTATCTTTTTCTTTTCTTTTTTCCTAATTATTGAGCTTCTCTTCACAAGAGTCTTAGATCACAGTAATTCATATATACAATATACAGTACTCCCACACAACTACCATAAACCTTTCCCCTTCCACAGTGATATTCTTATAACTTATTCACATCATATTTACTTAAACTGATGTACAGATTCTGAGACAATAGCTTTCAAACAAGGTGACATCTGTGCTTACATTGTGGTCCATACTTTAGGATATACAGTTTTCTAAATTTTTAGTTATCCTATGTTTTACATTATAGTTTACATTATTAGTCTGTGATCCCCTATATGTTTATGGTGTAATATTGCATGTTTTAGATCCATCCTTGTGTACTCTCACGAAACTCCTCTCTTACCCCACATTTACCTTGGTTCCACACATTTAACATCCATTTTCCCCT